>NW_026054790.1:0-600000 GCF_022836535.1 Colletotrichum spaethianum
AAACTAGGGATTACTATAGCAAATTATATCTAATCAAGATCTAAAATTCACTTTTATTATCTAATAAAACATATTTACTACTTTAAACGTTAAACTCCTTTTTTTTATGTTATACTATATATAAACTAATAGTATAAATAAGAAGAAAAACTAAATAATAGAAATTATAATTTAATTCTATATTACTATAACACTAGATATGCCTTAGATAAGGATACTCTTAGCTTTATAATTTAACCTTAATAACACTTTAGTATCCTTTATAAGATACTTACTTAATAAGGTAGTAATAGGATTTAAGCTAAGATTAGTAATCACACTAATTACTAACATAAAAGATAAGGGTACCTAGGCTAATATTAAAGTCCTTTATTATCTATACTAAAAAAAGACTATTAGGTTAATTAATATTATAAGAGTAATAGTAAAAAATAGATATAATAAAAAGTATAATTTAGTTAATTTTTAATAAAAAAATATAGTTTATTTTTGTTTAAGAAAAGGATACTATTTGCTTAGGTATTTTAAGCAGAAATAGTTAGTGGAGTAAGCTAGTCTCTTTAAGATAATTAAGATAAAAGGCGTCCTAGCTACTAAACTTAACTTCTTAGCTATATAACAGGTTTACTTAGTAGTTTTAGTAGTATAACTTTAGAAACTAGCCTAAGAAAAAGATTTTTTTTAATAGAGAAGTACTTAGCTATAGCTAGTAGTAGTTAATAGTATAAGTAGAGAGGACGTCTAAGAACTAGATAAGATTATTATATAATGTATCTATTAACTATATAATTAACTTTATATTAAATTTCTTATTAAATAGAAAGGCTTTATTATTAAGAATAATAGCTAGGTCTTATGCTTAGAACTGATTAGAATAACTTAAGAACTTATAGATAAGTTTAAATTAGCTTATTTAATTAATTAAATAGCTAAGTATAATAAAAGGAATATTTTAAGGCTTAATAAGGAAATTATTACTAATATACCTATAAAATCCTAGATTAAAGTAATTATTTTTAAGTAAATAATTCACAAGTTACCTTAAAATATCTAGAGATAGTAGTAAGCTTTATAGGACTAATAGATATTAATAAACCTTTTATATAGTAAAAAAGAAAATCTTTAAATATATTTATTTTATTAAAAAGGTAAAGTAAAAAAGTAAAGCGTAATAGGTATAAGTATAAGCTATTAGTACTTATATTAACTAATAAAATATTACTTATCTTAACTTTACTTTTTTTTTTTTTTTTAGTCTTATTGTTACCCCTGCTAATAGACGTAGGAGGTCTACCACTATATAAGGTAGACCTTCTACAGGGTCATTAAAAGAATCAACTTCTTTCACCTTTATCTTTTAGATCCTATCTTTGGTAAAGCAGGTTCACTATATTAACCACAAGGTCTGTTAAACTACACAATAGATCTAACTGCTTCTCTAAAGGACTTGCCTTATTAGAGGGGTAACAAGTAGTAACATAACCTCTTACTTTATTCCTTAGCTCTTATTAAGAAACAAATTTACTATATAAATCTTATCTCTTATTAAAGTAGATAACTAAAAAGTAAACCTTAGCTTAACAAAGGTAATAATATAATAACTTACCTTATATACCATTATATTAACGCTAACATTAAGCATAGCTAATAATAAGACTTAAGGGACTAAAGTGCTATAGTTAAATCTAGAACTTTATAAATACACCTAAACACCTTTTATTAATTAAGCTAGCTATACTATTACTACTATAATAGTAGTAGTAAATACCTAGCTAAGTAAATTAAAAAGCAAAATTTTTAAACTAACCTTATACTATAAAGCATAACTAACTTATACCTATATCTAAGATATCTACTATATATAGCACTTTATTAAACAAAAGCTAAATAAACTATTAGTTTATAGTCTCTTAGATAGCTTCTAATAGAACTATACTTAACTATCTATAATATCTTAGTGCATTAACCTTAACAACAAATAATACAAGATCTCCTTTTTTAACAACAAAGCCTATATCCTACCGTTATACCCTTCTAAGTAAGATCTCAAAGGAGAAATCAAAAGGCATCTATAAACAGCAAAGCAGATTGTTTAGCTCACACACTAAAACAAGCTCCTCAGAGACAAAGACGCAGTTAGCAACATATCTTTAATCTTAGAGGACTAGGGTAACCTAAGTAACTAGCCTAGGACTATTATTGCGGCTATAGATTACAAGGCAAGTAACCTGCCACAAAGACAATACTAAACCCCTTTTCAGCTAGGAGACTTAGCCCCACCGCTATTTCCAACAACCAAGGGTATGTTAGGATTATCAGGGGACAAGGCAAGGTCTTCACCACATCTAACACCCTTAACTAGCGCTAACCTTATATAAGAACTAACAAGTAAAGCAGAAGATCACCAGACCTTTACTTACCTAAGTAGCTTCTTACTAGTAACAACAAAGGAACCTTAGAATACACCAGGGTTAACTTATATAGTCTAGCAGACTAAGACCTTAAATGCTACACTTACATAGCTTATTAGCAAGTTCACTAATATTCTTTGTAATATATAGTTAAACACACTAACCCTAGTAATAATAACATTATTCTTATAAGTAATTACCTAGGTATAAAGATTAATAGAGTATAGAATCTTTTAGCCTAATATTTTATATAATAAATTCCTTAAAAAAAGGGTATTCTTTAATAGAAAACAGGTCTATTACTATAATATAAACCTCTAGATATAGTTAGTTATAATAGAGGCTATAATAGAATCTATAAGGAATACTTTATACTAAAAGCTATTTAAACTTCTATAGGGAGCTACTATTATTTAGTATTAAGAATAACTCTTTACTATTAAGTAAATTACACTTACTTTTAGTCTTAATAACTAGTTTATAGCCTTAAAGAAAGTCTTTAGTTTATATTTAAGTACTACTAAAGATTAGTTTAATATATACTTATATATAGCCTAGGATAACTTTAATAAAAAACTAATTAGGATCTTTATTATAATAGCCTTTACTTATACTAGAGTATAAGGAGATATTATTAACCTTTAATTACTTATTTATTTTAGATTAATATTATACCTATATCTATGCCTATTATATCTAGAGCTATAAGAAAGCGATATAATTAATATATACCTTATTAAGGCTAAGGAAAAACAGTAGGTACTTTAAGATATGCTTAAAGAGGAAATAAAGCTAGTAACCTACTTTTTAGACCTAGGCCTAGTAAGTTAAAAAGAGGATAGTAAGAGGAACAACAAGGGCATATATTATAGAGACAAGGCTAAATACTAACTATATAACTATAAGACATAGCTATAAAAACAATAAGTAAGGCTATAGGAAAAGTAAGAATACTTAAGGTAATAAGAATTTAAGAAAAATTATAGCTAACCTTAACACTAAAGATACCTATTACTAAGTATATAGGATTAGTTACTATACTAACCTATACACTAAGAGTAACAATTTAGTAACTAAGACTAGTAGTAACCCTTTTTCTGCTACCCTTACTAAACATAATAGCTATAGAAACTATACGTTAAGGATATAAGTATAGGTATTAGTATTTACTAGGTTAAGAGTATGATTTATAAGGATAACCTAGACGCTAAAGAGGTTACTAGTAACCTGATAAGTTAAGGATACTAGGTTAAAGACAAAGGTAAAAACAAAAAAGATAACAATAACCCTTTAAAATTAACAACAAACTTTATTAAATTATATACTATAAAAAACAAATTAATAAGTCTAATATATATAACTCCTCTACTAGTAGTACCCTTAGTATTAGAAAAAGCCTTACTTTACTACTAAACGCTAAAAGCAGTAGAGGTATCTATTATATAGCCTAAGATTATCTGATTATAGAGGCTAACTTATAACTAGATATTCTTAATAACCTAATAGTAGTAATATATATAAGGCTTAGTATTACATTAGACCTAGGGAAATAAATAATAGAAGTATACTTTAATATAAGGAGCGTAGTAACCCTTGTAGACTATGCCTAGATTACCACGTTTACGCAGAACGTAAAGTAAAATCATAATCACTAGTATATACTAAATGGAGTCAAGGTAAGCGTCTAAGTTAAAGGAAAAGTCTCTTTTAATTTCTATATTCTTAGTACTATAGCTAATAATCCTATAGATAAACACTTCTATATAGAAGCTAAGGTTATTAACTACTTAGCTTTAAGACTATTATTAAGTATACTATTTTGTATTAAACACAGAGTTAAGATTAACTTTATACTTTTACAAGTTACTTTCTGATCTATATATAACCTTATAGTACTAGTCTAGATTATATAATAGCTAATACTAGTTAGACGTTAAGTCTAAGCTATACACTAGGTTACTATACTACTAAGTTAAGAAGTCTTTTTTATAGTTAACTTTAATAACCTCTTATTACTATAAATAAAAGAACTATAAGATCTTAAAAATATATACTACTTTTACTTTATAAAACCTAGTATACTAAATACTATACTATTATAAAATATACTAAAACGCCTTATTATAAGAAACAATAGCCTTAACACTTTTATTATTTACTTAAAGGAACACTTAAAGACTATTACTAATAAAGAAGTATAAGTTAATATATGCTACATTAAATAAGCTAATATAGTATACCTACTACAAGACCTATTAAGGAACCTGCTAAGCGTCCTTAAACTAAGTAGATAAGTAAGAAGTAATTCTCTAGAAGCTTAACTAATAATAAAGAGGCTTAACTTATATATAATCCTTAACTATAAAGTATTAAAACTAGTAAATATCCTATATTAAACGTCTAGCTAAGAAGTCTCTGTTATAGTAGGTAGCCTTTAATAAGTAAAGGTATATACTAGAATCCTGGATAAATTTAATATATAGTAAAACAAGGGTGTTGTCTTAATGAAAGACAAGAACTGAATATAAGTTAACTTAGTAGAAGGATAGTAAAATCAGAAGACGCTAGTGTAGCTATACCCCTTAGGGTATATAGATAAGGCTTTCCTTAATAACTATTACAATAAACTTTATAAGGCTAAAAAGATAAGCTAAATAAGATAACTAGCCTTAATTACTTACCTAACTTTCATTATAAATTGCGTGGTAGATAGTAAGCTTAAAGTATAACTAGTTATAGACCTTAGGCTACTTAACAAGGTTATTATACTTAACGTATACCTTCTTTTAGACTAAGATAATATTATTAGCGCTATATAAAGTAAATCTAGAATTATAGTCCTAGATACTACAGGTTTTTTTTATTAACTACTTATCTATTTAGTCTACTAAGACAAAATAGTTATTATCTCTTCTAGGGGGCTTAAGAAGTCTTATGTTATCCTTATAGGCTTTAAGAATATGTTTATGTTTATATAAAGATATATAAACTAATTATTCTATAAGTATTAAGAGTTTATAAAAGTATATATTAATAATATTATTATTTTTAGTAATAATAATAAAGACTATACTAAGTATTTTAAGATTATTTTTAAAATTATTAAAAAAAATTACCTTTACTTATTAGTAATAAAGTTATTTATAGAATACTTTAGCGTTAAACTCCTTAGTTATATCGTTAATAATAATAGAATTACTTATATAAACGACTATATTATAATATTTAAAAAAATCAAGTTTTTATTATTAATAATAGCCCTAGAAACCTACTTAGGTATAGTAGGCTAGCTTAAGGAAAGTATTTTCTAGTTTAACGTTATATTTACTTTACTATAAAACAAAAAGAAACTTCTTTTTACTAGAATAAGGTTAAAAGGAAAACTTTAAGTTACCTTTAACTAAACTACTTAGTAAAAACAGGTACAGAAAGCCATGTTTAAAGACATTAACGCTAAACATGCTACATTTAATATACTCTAGGATAACCTTTGTTGCTAGGCTTTTAGATTCTATTATAACCTACACCAAGCCCTCTTTTTCAAGATTAATACCTATTAAAGTACCTTTAGCCTTTTTGTCTTCTAGCTAGATATTAACTAAGATAAGACTAAGATTCCTGGCTATAATATCTTTGTTAGGCATGTCTGTCTTGTCCTCTTCTTGTCTAGAGCTACCTTAAAGGCTAAGAAGACCTATAGGGCTATAAAAGCAGAAGTCATAGTAGTTATCTAGGCTATCTATAAGCTCTATAAAATAGTTTAGTTTAACAGCTTACTAGTTAATATCCTTATAGACCACATAGTAACAGTAGGTATAGTAACACATATTTTGCTTAAAACGATAAACCTTAATAAAGTTAACTTAAAACTTATAGTAGTAGTAATTTACTTATTATAATTCGAATTCTATATTACTTATATCTTAAATAAACTTAACGTTATATTAGATATATTATTATAGTTATCTATATTTAAGGGTAATTATTTTAAGGCTAAAACTAGTATAAAAGATGAATTAGTAAATATTATAGTAGTAATATATTATATAAAAAATAAGATAGTTATTAACTAAGAGACTAGAGTTATTATGCTAAGAATCATAAACGATTTCAGAAGTAAGCTTAAACAAGGATACTAATAGAACAAAAAATACTAAAGGTGTTGAATGGATTCTCTCTTCCTGAGAGAACCCGTTTGTACGATCGTACTCGGGTTAAAGTTAGGGTGAACCAAAGATATATTTTCCGTGATTATCTTCCTAACTACAAGACTTGGCTTTCGTACACAAGATATATGATCTCGTACGTCCCTGAGTCAGTTCGGCATGAATATACTTTTGATCCCCTCAATGGATAACCGAGGGCCGAATATCCAGTCTGTGCCCTCTGCCATGATGTGTGTCCCTGAGTCGTGCGTGTCGTACAACCAGCTGGTGCTGTTATTCCAACACTCACAACTTTTTCTTTTGTGACTGCACGACTCCCTGCGGTGTCCAATCAGGTTGCGCTGATTGTGACATCAATAACCTCATCGTACAACCCTGTGGGTTAGGCCATTTGCGTTGTACGATAAATCACCAATATCAAAACTCCAGGCAACTGTCCATTTCCTTCTTGCCTGGTTGAGCAGGCAAGTCACGTGTTGGTGAAGTTCCTTCCTTCCTCGTTGACTTCACTTCTGCTCCTGCTGTTGACGTACCTTCCTTCCTTCGTACGGCAACCTTAGCTATTTAAAACCCTTCTCACTTGTTTTTCTTTTTCTCTTTTTCTTTTCTTCTTCACCCTTCGCACGCGTCGCTTTCCCATACAATCGATCAACGACGATCTTCCCCTTCTTCCTCAATCAACTCCAACAACAACTACTTGTACGTAGGATTTCCTCTCGTACGTTTCCTCTTACTGATTCATCAATAGCACCTCGCACGATCAATCCATCATGTCTCTCGCTGCCCCCGGTGGTTCGATCTTCGGCAACATCGGTATGCATACCGATGCGTCCGGTGGTCGTTGGCTTCGTCTTCCGACTGGCAACGCCAACAATCGCGCTCTTCTGTTGGCTCTGGCCATCAACGTACGTTGCTTTTGTCCTTACCTTGTCTTCGTACGTTAACCTTGACTGCAGGATGAGGAGCGTCTCATCATCAACATGCCGTCGCGCGATATCGAGATCCGCGTCACTAGCAACACTTCTGTCCAGCAGTTTGTTGCCAGCATCATCCGCCGCCAGGGCTACTTCCTTGCGGTCTTGGTTCAGTCTCGTGGTCGTGCGGCCATTGCCTGTGGCAATAAATGCGCGACTACTGACTCCCCGCGCTTCCGCCAGTGCACCCGCATTCCCACCTTTCAGGGTGGCGCCTGCGCCGAGTGCGTCTAGCAGTCGCACGGCGCTCGCTGCACCCACCGCGGTCGAGATGTTGATTCGTCCGACAACCCGGGCGATGATGATGATGATGATAACGGCGGCCCCAGCAACTACAAGGCTCCCAACGTCACTAATGCTCGTGAGCCTCGTACGCCTGGCAGCAAGCTTGGCAAGAACATCGGCAAGGGCGGTCGCTTCCTTGGCACTTCTGCCAGCCCCATGGTTATCGACAAGGAGTAATCGCACAACTTCTCTTCCCTGAAATCTCGTACGACAATCAGATGGATCGCACGATATGGTAATTCGGGAAGGTTGTGGATATGGTGGAGGTACGATCCGACATTGAGATCGGCATTGGTAGTGGTCAGGTATATCAGATACCTTCTTGAGGTTACACTTCGTTTTCAGATAGTTGGTAACGTACGGCGGTGAGGTCGTACGAATTAATTGTCAAGTGTTTTCTCCTAATCTTTCAACGTACGCCTCGATTCGAATCCTTAATGTGTTTGTTGTAATCAATTGTCCAAGTGCTGAGTTTGGCGATTTCTTGGTGAAGGCGTCGGCAGGGTTATCTTTCCCATCAATCCATCTCACTTCTGAGATCTCTTTCTTTTCGTACGACTCACGTAGACTCATAATATCAATCATAAGCCTCTTTTCATCTGTTGTGCCTAGTCGTACGAGGCACTCGTACAGAGATCGTGAGTCTGAACAGATGATAACTGGAATCCTTGGGAGTTGTAATGTACGAAGGATCTTGGTAAGTGTCGTACTAAGGGATATCCCACTATCAAATCCTGTGGTCATCCCGTACAACTCGCTTGCAAGTACGCTTCGTGTGACTCTCTTGCACTTTGTTGAACTCCAGTGTATAATGTTTCCTTTGATCTGGAAGTCTGTTGTCGTGCGAGCTGTTTCCTCAGCTAGTACGATAACAAATCCAAGTTGTGACGATAGATCTGAGTTGTTTGCAAATGATCCATCCGTAAAGATGTACATCTTCGCACGATGGAGATCAAGAGGGATATATGTAAGACCTCGTGTAGGGTTATCGATTTGCCACTGAAGTCGTACATTCAAAGCTTCAATATCCTTCTTATCAGGCTCCTTAGTTTGGGCTGCAGTTGACAGGTCGTACGATGCCTCTGGTTGACAGATAGATGCGAGGTATGCTCCTCTTGCCCTTTGGGAAACATACTGCTGATGTGCATCGTGCGCATCAGGATCAACGAGTTTCAGGTGCTTTGCCTGGCCTTTTTGAGTAAAGGTAATGTGGTCATTGTGCGATTGAATCTTTCCCCCATTAAAGTCAATTTCACTGTTGGGCGATAAGGTGGTCTTTGGTTTCGCACGAAGTCCTTTCCTTCTCAGCTCTTCTTCTTCTCTCTGGGAGAAGGCAAGTGTAGCAAAGCTAAGTGTATCGTCTGTCTGCATAGCTGTAATCCCGAAGGTATCCGGTCCTTCTGTTGTATACAGCAAGCATGGATCGTACGTTGACTCTGTCATCTTCAGATCTTTCTTGTGATGCTCAGAATAGGTTTTGTACCAGTATAGGCCTGACTCTGCTAGGCCGTATAGTGGTTTCAAGATATGGAGAAGTGTGTTCTTAGGGTATTTGTCTTCTAACTCCTTGGGTAGTCGTGCGATAATTGTCCTGGTTAGACGATCGTCCGACTGTGTATATGCCTGAGTTATGTCTCTGAGTTCCCCTTTGCATTTGTAGTCTCGCACAAGGGTAGGTCCAATCGCAAGTATGAGCCTTTGGCTCATCCGTTGGATAGTAGGTGCCTGGGTTAAGAGTTCTTCTTTCTCCCAGTCCCCATACCCTTGTACGACGAGTCTTGACTTCTCGTACGGCTTAGATGACAAGTTCTTGATCTCTCGTACCATCCGTGTCTTGTAGATACGGAGGTGGTCATGCTCTTTTGGATTGTACGGTACAAAGGTGAAGACTCCCTGGTTAATAAGGTTGTCTATCTCTGTTTGGTCTGACTCTTCGTACGGAGCACCTGGTGTTGTAATCACATTGTCAAGCCGTAACTTTTCTGCTAACTCCTTGTGGTCTTTTTCTTTCTGAGATAGAAATGCTTGATTGGTACGTGGTGATTGTCGTACAGCCCTTCTCTGGCCTTTCTTTGGTCTTCCTCTCTTGTTTGGCTGTTTCTGAGGAATAGGTCGTGCGATATCTGAATCTGACTGTGCTGTGTCTTGATGGTATGGTTTGACATGTGTCGCACGAAACTGTGTAGGACCATTGACCATCTTGACTGTCACCGTATGGCCTTCTATAGCCTGGACTTCGTACGGTCCAGTCCATCCCTTGTTTTCTCTCCATACTAGAACCTCACTCTGGATCGGTAGTGATAGTATGCTCTGGAGGTTAGGGCCATTTCTGGTGTTGATCGCACGATTGATCTCTACTTCTGCACGAATGCTCTGAAGCATTTTCATTGCCTTCTGGATTGCTTCTGCCCTTTGGGTGATTTCGGGCGATGGAGGTGAGTCCTTGTTAATCCTTGGATATGTCCCAAAGACAAGTAGTGTAGGTACGATGCCGTGCGGACCAGCTGTGTCGTTCAATGCCTTCACAGCCATCTGGAGGATGGTTTCCTCGTCCGTGTTGTGCCCAAGCTCAGCATACAAGATATCGTACGCACGCCTCAGAGGAGCGTGAGCTCTTTCTATCTTGCCTACTGCCCAGTGGGCTTCTACTGGCATTTCTTCGCACGATATGCCCATGATGTCGGCATAGTTCCTGAATTCTGCTGATGCGAAGTTTGTACCTGGGTCATGTACGATATGGTCTGGTGGACCAACGTACGTGCTGATCCAGCACTTGCAAAGTGCATTCCACGTATCTCGTGCAGATAAGGACTTCAGGAAGGTGGCTCCTTGGAAGCTTGTCTCTGTGTCGATAACGTGTAAGGCGTTCTTGTCTCTTAGTCGTACGACATCCACAACTATCTCATAGTTGAAGTAGCTTTCGTCTTTAAGTGTGAACTTAAACCTCTTCGGTGCTGAGTCGTGCGATTGACAATGATGACAAAACTTCTGGACCTTTTCTAGAATGTTGATGTCAATGTTGTGATGCCCAGCCTTCTTCAGGAGGTGGTAAAGACGGTCCGTACGAGGATGTCCAAATCGTCTGTGAAGCCTTCGGAGTTGTCCTTCTGTGAAGAACATGCTGGCCTCTGTGCGACTAAGGTTGAAGAATGGGTGACCCCATTTCCGTACGACTGGGATAGGTTTTCCATCCTGCCGTACAATCACGTTATCGACGTTGTTGAAATATGCACCTAACCTGTCTGCATCGTACAATGAAAACAGGAACGGAGTAGGAGCATCAAGGATGTGATACGTAACCTTTCCAAGCTGATTCTCCATTTCCATAGTGCCAACCGATGTGATTGAGTCACTTGCCCCGAATCGTACGTTTGCTGATCCTGGTCCCCAGGATATTGCCGTACGAGGGTTCTCCCGTAGGTATGCAAGGACTTGAGGTTTCCCTACAGTAGAGAACTTCGCTGCTCCTGTATCCCATAGTTCCCCTTGGTACGATGAGATATAAGGATCGTGCAACAAGAATTGACAGGCCTCTGACGTCTTTGGTAATGAAAAGATATCCTCCCCTGTCGTGCGATGGAAGAATGAAGAAGACATTAGGAAAGCTGATGTCTCTTCATCTCCTGTAAATTCTCCCTCCTCATCGCACGATTCGTCCACTGGGTTTTCTCCTTCAAAGTCAAGAAGGTACGAGGCAAAATCTCTCTGTGGTTCTTGTTCAAGTATACCGCATGCCTGAAGGTATTGGTCTTTCGCGCGATTACGTTCTTCGTCCGAATGATTCGTAGACCAACAACCCTCCTTCTTGCACACAAAACATCTTTTCTTAGATATTGCACGATTAAACCTAGGTCGTGATGAAGGTTGACCTTTCCAAGGTTGTCGAGAAGATCCTCTGTTGTCTGACGGTCTATTGTACGATGGTCGTGGGTAACTCTTGTTGTTAGAGTACCTTCTATCCACGAAGTTGATGTCGTGCGACATAGACTTCCTGTCTAAAGCGACTTGTAGTGATGCTCTTAGACTAGAAAAGAATTGCTCGCACGTGTGATGTGCTTTAAGATTGCTTAGAGCAGTTTCTAGCTCTGGTACACCTCTGCACGCTTGGGTGACTTGCGTACGAAGCATAATCTCCCCCTGAAAACCTGGGCCAAGTGCCCGTTGTACGAGGGGTATCTTGTCTAAGAGTATCTCTAATACGTCCATCAGATTCTTGTCTGGATTGTCTTGTCTGACTCGTGCGAAGGATAGACTTGTCCAATCTGTCCAATAGAGAGTGTGGTTGATGTTAGTGTTAAAATGCATTTCTAACATGTTGTACATCTCGTCCCATCTCCTTGTTGGTCCAATGTGATGGAGATAAAACTCTTCCGCACGATCAGCCAAGATATCAGGAAATACTGCATGGTATTGGTCTTCAGTGATCCTGAGGCGTCGACAAAAACTGATAAAGACCTTTGCCTTGTCGTACAGGATATCGTACGGCTTGCCCGTATAATTCCTGTCCTTTCTCCATCCCTTTTGGAAGATTGAAATTGTAGTTGGCTCGCACAATCCATTCTGGACTATTCGTCTTGGTGGTAGGTCATAGATGCTGTCTCCTTGATGTAAAGGTGTTGTACGACCCTGGATTTGTGGAAAACTCTCAACCTCCTGTGTGAATCTTGTTCCAGGAGGTATGTTTCCTGAAGCTGATTGTGACTGCTCTCGTACGATTGATGTTTGAGTTGTCTGTGTATCGTACGGGGGTTCGATTGGCTCTGTTGTTGGTTCAGCTGTGTTTTGGGGTAAAGTTGATTCAGGGTTTCGAACAGGTGTTTGAGTTGTTGTAATCGTACGACTTGGTGTAAGTGCTGTACGAGTAGAAAGCTGTTCTTCTTGCTCATCAAACTTCCTCCCAATCTCCTTGATGAATTCAACCAACTGTTGATTCACATTTCTTATTGGCGGTAATCGGAATCCCTTTAGCTCAATAAGTCGTATGAACTCTGCCCTGAACGCACGATAGACCTTTTCCCATTGGAAGGTAGACCATTCGTTGAAATCTTCGTACAGTGATATTGTCAGGTTTTCCTTTGATTGCCTAAGATGAAGCATTTCCATGTTGATGTACGCAATGTACGTAGTCATCTCTTCTTCGGACGGTGCCTGTGTAATATCGACTGGATTTCCCCAGCGTCTAGGATTCACAGTCTTCTTCCACGTGTGCAGTGGGACTTCGCTCCTTGCACTTATTTCTTCGTACGTTGGCAGGTATCCATCAATGTTGTCATATTGGCTTTGACGATTGTCTTCTGGATCCTCTTGGGAAGCCATGTTGTGTTCGGTAGTCGTTTCGTATCGTACGACGTCAAAATTGGTTTGTTTGGTGCCGTGGCGCACACTTTGTACTCTACGTACAGTACAATAAAGATTCTCGTCCGGTTCAGCTTAGCAGGCGACAACGGGAATCTGTCTTGTACGATAGTAAAGCAAAAGTCGTCTTTATCCTATCTACCCGGTTCAGCTTAGCAGGCGACAATAGGTAGGATTAAGGCTTCTTAGCACAAGAGACTTTCTAGCGTGACCCCTTAGGTATCCCTGAGGATTTCTCGCCTCGCACGAAGTGCAAGACTACCCGGTAGCCCGGCCGTAAAGCCTAAGTCTTGTCTCTTCACTCTTGCTAATCTGTGATTGCACAAAGCAATCGCACGGATTGCCAAGCAACCACTGATCAGTGTTGAATGGATTCTCTCTTCCTGAGAGAACCCGTTTGTACGATCGTACTCGGGTTAAAGTTAGGGTGAACCAAAGATATATTTTCCGTGATTATCTTCCTAACTACAAGACTTGGCTTTCGTACACAAGATATATGATCTCGTACGTCCCTGAGTCAGTTCGGCATGAATATACTTTTGATCCCCTCAATGGATAACCGAGGGCCGAATATCCAGTCTGTGCCCTCTGCCATGATGTGTGTCCCTGAGTCGTGCGTGTCGTACAACCAGCTGGTGCTGTTATTCCAACAAAAGGATTCTATTATAATAGTAAATAGTAGCTAAGAAAAACAAGAAATATATTACTTTTAATATAGCTTAATATAAGGATAAGGTCTTACTATAAGCTATTAACTATAGTCTTCTTTACCATGTAGAAACAATAGAATAACAGTAACTCTATATCCTAATTAGCTATAAGCAGAAAGTACTATAACTTACTTATAATAATAAATACTACTTTAAGGAAAATAAGATAACCTATAAGCTTAAAGGCCTCCTTATTAAACAAAAGTAAACAAAAGTTTTTAGCTATATTAAATACTATTTTACTTGTTAAAAATACTAGAAATCAAGAAGAAAAACGCTAAGAGAATTACAGCCTATCCTAGTCTACATAACCCCTTTCTATACTATTACTATTAACTTTATTACTAATATACTTAATATACTATTAATAAGTACCCTCTAGTTAATACTAAATTAACTTAGGCTAAACATATTATATATAGTCTCTTGTTTATTTAGTAAATAAACGCTACTAATTACAGGGTATATAACATATATAGTAGTAGATTAAGTAGTGGTTTTAGCTTAGATATTTCCCTTTATAAACTAAGAATTACTATAATAAATTATATCTAACTAAGATCTAAAATTTACTTCTACTATTTAATAAAATATATTTACTACTTTAAACATTAAACTTTTCCTTTTTATATTATACTATATATAAACTAATAATATAAATAAAAAAAAAAACCAGATAATAGAAATCATAATCTAATTCTATACTACTATAACGCTAAACATACCTTAGACAAGAATACTCCTAGCTTTATAATTTAACCTTAATAATACTCTAATATCTTTTATAAGATACTTACTTAACGAGGTAATAATAGGATTTAGGCTAAGATTAGTAATTATACTAGTTACTAGTATAAAAAATAAGAGTACTTAGACTAGTATTAAAGTCTTTTGTTATCTATACTAGGAAAAAGCTATTAGGTTAATTAATATTATAAGAGTAATAGTAAAAGATAAATATAACAAAAAGTATAATCTAGTTAATTTTTAATAAAGGGATATAATTTACTTTTACCTAAGAAAGAGATACTATTTGCCTAGGTATCTTAAGTAGAAATAGTTAGTAAAGTAAGCTAATCCTTTTAAGATAATTAAGATAAAAAGCGTCCTAGCTACTAAACTTAACTTCTTAGCCACATAGCAGGTTTACCTAGTAGTCTTAGTAGTGTAACTCTAGAAACCAGCCTAGGGAAAAGATCCTTTCTAACAAGGAAGCACTTAGCTACAGCTAGTAGTAGTTAACAGTATAAGCAGAGAGAATGTCTAAGAACTAGACAAGATTATTATATAACGTATCTATTAGCTATATAACTAACCTTGTGTTAAATTTCTTGTTAGATAGAAAGGCTTTACTACTAAGGATAATAGCTAAGTCTTATGCCTAGAACTAATTAGAATAGCCTAAGAACTTATAAATAAGTTTAAATTAGCTTATCTAATTAACTAAATAGCTAAGTATAGTAAAAGAAATATCTTAAGACTTAACAAAGAAATTGTTACTAATATACCTATAAAATCTTAGATTAAAGTAATTATCCTTAAGCAAATAACTCACAAGTTACCCCAGGATATCCAGAAATAGTAACAAGCTTCACAAGACTAATAAATACTAATAAACCTCTTATATAATAAGAAAGGAAATCTTTAAACATACCTACCTTATTAAAGGGACAGAGTAAGAAAAGAAGGCATAATAGGCGTAGACATAGGCTACTAGTACCTATATTAGCTAACAGAATATTACTTACCTTAACCTTACCTTTTCTTTTTTTTTTAGCCTTATAAATTTTTTTTTTATTTTTTTTATTTTTTAAATAATTACTATCCTTATTAGATCTATTAATAGCACTATTATTTTATATAATAGCTTTAGTAGTAACCTTTTTCTTACCTTTTTATTT
Organism: Colletotrichum spaethianum; assembly: GCF_022836535.1. Taxonomy (NCBI): domain Eukaryota; kingdom Fungi; phylum Ascomycota; class Sordariomycetes; order Glomerellales; family Glomerellaceae; genus Colletotrichum; species Colletotrichum spaethianum. The sequence goes on from NW_026054790.1 coordinate 15,803, forward strand.
TAATATTTTTACTTTAATAACAATAGACTTACCTTTCTTCTTAACATATCTACTACTAAACCTAATAATAACTACCTAAGCCAAAAACAACAACAACACTATCATTAAGCCTTTCCCTTCCACGCTTATTACTAACGCCCCTAGTAATAAGGCTACCTAGCTAGTACCTAACAAAAACAATAACTTAACTAGTATCTTGATTTTTAGTAACCCTACTACTAACAGAGAAGGCAACATCATAGACACTAGTAGAAGTCATAATATAAACAAACTTTTTAAAGGCACTAATATTTCCTTTAGCCTAAAGGAGAGCCCTATTAGCCTTAGTAATAAAAACAATAATAAAGCTAATAATATGGTCTTCTTAAGTAATAAGAATAACAGCTTTAATAACAATAGAGATAACAACTTTAACAAGAAGAACAGTAATAATAAGTCTATCCAGATAATTAATACTCTTACCTTTACTTATAATAAAGCTAGTAAAAGTAACTACTATAATAAGGCTAGTAATTACTATTATTCTCTTAAGGATACTATTTTTACCCTTAATAGAGAAATAGCTATTACCTTTAATAATAAGCTTTGTAAAAAGGTATTTATTATTTTTAATAAGTTCTTTAAGAAAAAATCTAAGTAAAAGAATAGTAATACCTTATTTATTATAAATAGTGTTATTTATAGTATTAAGGAAGCCTATTAAAAAGCCTAGGATACTAAAATAACTAGTATATTAGGTTAATTAGTAAAGCTACTATTTTATATATAGGTTCTAGTAGTATATATATTACATAAGAACAAATATCTTGTTAAGTTTATTAGTAAATACCTTACTAAACTACAGAGGTTAAGCTTAGCGTAAGTTAAGGACACCGGATTTACTAGTAGGGCTACTAGTAACACGCCTACTATTAAGATACTTCTCTAATAGAAAGAGAAGGTTACTACCTAGTAAAGCAAGGTTAAAGCTAAATTTAAGGACCTTACTACAACCTATAATAAGGCTATTAACTAGCTTTACATCAAAATTAAGGCTAAAAGAGACAGTAATATTACTTAGAACAATATAATTAACTAGTTATATAATAAACTTACTACTAAAGTTTATTATAAGGTCTTAATTCTTATTAAGCTTACTATAAAATTTAAGGAGTTTAATACAATATTTAATAAGCTTAATACTATTAACTACAAAACTAATATAGTAGTAGACTAGCTTTTAATTTAAGAGAATTAAAATAGCTACACTATTAACCCTACTAACTTCTATAGTAAGGCTACTACTAAGGGTAATAAGTTAAGTAGAAATATAACTAGTAGTTATAGTAATAATAACCCTTATCTACTTAACGTTAAACTTTATGCCTTTAGCGTTAAGGGTATTACTAAAGCCTAGAAGGCTACTAACCCCTATACTAAGGCTACCAAGAAACATAACGCTCTTAGCGCTATAACTAGTACCCTTACCAAGAAGGCATATATTAACAAGAGTAAAAGAATAAATAAGCTACTAAGGGATATAGATCTGTAAAGAATAGCAGAGGAAATAGGAGACATAATGGATTACATAGAAAGGCTAATACTAAGTAAAGTCTAGGACTTATAATTTTTATTAAAATTTATAGTATTAAGGCTATAGTAATAGATAAAAGATAAAAATAGATTTATTAATAAGATTAGTAAAGAAAAAGGTAAGTATAGTAATATTTTAGCTAGACTATATAGATAATAACCCTATAAGATATTACTAGTATAGTAATATCTTAAGGCAAAAAAGGTATATGTTACCTCTGCTAATAGATATAGGAGGTCTACTATTATATAAAGTAAACCTCTTATAAGGTTATTAAGGAAATCAACTTCTTTTACCTCTATCTTTTAGATCTTATCTTTAGTAAAGCAGGTTTACTACATTAACTGCAAGGTCTATTAGACTATATAATAAATCTAACTGCTTCTCTAAAGGACTTATCTTACCAGAAAAATAACACTTATAAATTTTTTTTTTATTTTTTTTATTTTTTAAATAATTATTATTTTTATTAGATCTATTAATAATACTATTATTTTATATAATAGCTTTAATAGTAACTTTTTTTTTACTTTTTTATTTTAATATTTTTATTTTAATAATAATAGATTTACTTTTCTTTTTAATATATCTATTACTAAACCTAATAATAATTACCTAAGCTAAGAATAATAGTAACGCTATTATTAAGCCTCTTTTTTTTACGCTTATTACTAATACCCTTAGTAATAAGGCTACCTAGCTAGTACTTAACAAAAATAATAACCTAACTAGTATCTTGATTTTTAGTAACCTTGCTGCTAGTAAAGGAGGCAATATCATAGACACCAGTAGAAGTCATGACATAAATAAACTTTTTAAAAGTACTCATACTTCCTTTAGCTTAAAGGAGAGCCTTATTAGTTTTAGTAATAAAGATAATAATAGAGCTAATAACGTAGCTTCTCTAAGTAATAAGAATAATAGCTCTAATAACAATAAAGATAGTAACTCTAATAAAGAAGACAGTAATAATAAGTCTATCCAGATAGTTAACACTTTTACCCTTATCTATAATAAAGCTAGTAAAAGTAACTACTATAGTAAGGCTAGTAATTACTATTGTTCCTTTAAGGATATTATCTCTGCTCTTAATAAAGAGATAGCTGTTACCTTTAATAATAAGCTTTATAAAGAGGTATTTATTATTTTTAACAAGTTCTTTAAGAAAAAATCTAAGTAAAAGAATAATAATACTTTATTTATTATAAATAATATTATTTATAGTATTAAGGAAGCCTATTAAAGAGCCTAGGATACTAAAATAATTAGTGTATTAGGTTAGTTAATAAAGCTATTATTTTATATATAGGTTCTAGTAATATATATATTATATAAGAACAGATATTTTGTTAAGTCTATTAGTAGATATTTTACTAAACTATAAAGGTTAAGCTTAGTGTAAGTTAAGAACACTAGATTTACTAGTAAGGCTATTAGTAATATGTCTACTATTAAGACACTTCTTTAATAAAAAGAGAAGGTTATTACTTAATAAAGTAAAGTTAAAGCTAAATTTAAAGACTTTATTATAACTTATAATAAGGCTATTAATTAGCTTTATATTAAAATTAAAGCTAAAAAAAATAATAATATTACTTAGAATAATATAATTAATTAGTTATATAATAAACTTATTACTAAAGTTTATTATAAAGTCTTAATTTTTATTAAGCTTATTATAAAATTTAAAGAGTTTAATATAATATTTAATAAGCTTAATACTATTAACTATAAGATTAATATAATAGTAGATTAGCTTTTAATTTAAGAGAATTAAAATAGCTATACTATTAATCCTATTAACTCTTATAATAAGGCTACTATTAAGGGTAATAAGTTAAGTAGAAATATAACTAGTAGTTATAATAATAGTAACCCTTGTCTACTTAACGTTAAACTTTACGCCTTTAGCGCTAAGGGTATTACTAAAGCCTAGAAGGCTACTAACCTTTACGCTAAGGCTACTAAGAAACATAATACTCTTAGCGCTATAACTATTACCTTTACTAAGAAGGCATATATTAACAAGGGCAAAAGAATAAACAGGCTACCAAGAGATATAAATCTATAAGGAATAGTAAAAGAAACAGGAAATATAGTAGATTATATAAGAAGGCTAATACTAAGCAAGGTCTAGGATTTATAATCTTTATTAGAATTTATAGTATTAAGGCTATAATAATAAATAAAGAATAAAAATAAATTTATTAATAGAATTAATAAAAAAAAAAGCAAAAATAGTAACATTTTAGCTAGACTATATAAATAATAACCCTATAAGATATTACTAGTACAGCAATATCTTAAGGCAAAGAGGGCACATGTTACCCCTGCTAATAGACATAGGAGGTCTACCACTATATAAGATAGACCTCCTACAAAGTTATTAAGGGAATCAACTTCTTTTACCTTTATCTTCTAGATCCTATCTTTAGTAAAGCAGGTTTACTACATTAACCATAAGGTCTGTTAGACTACACGATAGATCTGACTGCTCCTCTAAAGGACTTGCCTTACCAGAGGGGTAACAACTATCTTATTATAATACTTTTATAGAACCTTTATACTATAAGAAAAGTACTTACTTAGACTCTGCTTAGCTTTAGTACTTATAAGGTAACTATCTAGGACTTTAAGTACTTAAGTAATTAGTCTTAAATGTTTAAGGGGTAAAGATTAAGGCTTATAAAAGATTAAAATACTTTTACTACTAAATAACTTATATAAAAAAGGTAATCTTAAAATAAAAATTAAAATAAAGGTTATTTTATTTATACTATAGAATTACTTAAGACCTTTTTAATTACCTTAAAGGGTATAATAAGAACTTATAGCTTATAGTAATTAAGGATAAATATACTAGTTGATTTTTTAGATTTCTAAAAGTATTAAAAACCTATAAAAGTATATTTAGAGTTCTATGTATTTTTAAGTAATAAGTAGTAAGGTAATATAGCTTTGCTTTATATAAGATAAGGTAAAATATAGACTACTTTATTATAGCGATTAATAGTAATATAGAGTTTTAACGATAAGTAAAAGAAGAGGGGATTAAGGTTAAGACTACCCTTTTATATATAAAGGAGCTAAACGGTAAAGCTAAGAGAGCTAGCTAGAAAGTAATAACTAGAGGTATTAAACTGCTTTTTAAAGTAGGCCTCTTGTATAAACTATAGGTTAAAGTAGTAATAGCTAGTATATACTTCTATAACATTAACCCTTTTTAGTATAACGCTTAACTTTACTTAATTAAGAAAAAAAAAAGATAATTTAAATAATATTTTTACTAGTAATAACTTTAATACTAGGTAACTCTTAGCTAAGACTTATATTTATAATAAGAATAGCTTTATATATATAGTTACTAAGTATACCTTATTTAAAGAGACTAAGAAAGAGACATAGAAAAACAACGCTTTAAGGTAAAACTAAGGGGCTATATTAGATATTTAGTAGGCTATATTTAGAATATTTATAACCTATACTAAGTATAAATCTTTTTACTTTAATAGGTTATAATTATATAAAATATAACATTTAATAAGAGCTAATTCTATAAGAAAGATAATATAAAGGTAATAATCTTAGCTAAGAAAGTATAAGTAATTATAAATAATATATAATACTTAAGTATAACTTATAACCTAGAATTTTATATTCTAGGTATTATAAAAGAGACTAATATTACTTTAATCCTATAAAAAAATACCTTTTATAATAGCCTTTATTATCTACTTTTACGCTAAGAATAGTGTTTTTAGATAAAAGGAAATAAAGTAACTATAAAGTAAACTATATCTAGTAGAGAAGGTAACTATTAACCCTTAAACCTTTACTTAAACTAAGAGATGTTCTAAATTAAGAGATTAGAATAATAATAACTATTAAGGACTAAGCTATAGTAAATAAAAATATATTAAAATCTAAGGAAATTAATTACTTAATTAAGGTAATTAAAGATAAGATTATTATTTATACTAATTTACCTTTAAATAAGGAGAGTAAGGCAAAAAAAGACCTAATAACACATTTAGGATTAGTATCTATAAGCTATACTAACTAAAAGTAAAGATTAAGTATTAGTAATTAAAATAGCCTAAACTATAATGCCTTAACCTAGTAAAGCTAACGTTAATAAGGCTTATTACTAAAACCGGTAATAATAGACTAATTTAATAAGATAAAGAACACTAGTTACCTTTTTATATTCTTATATTTAGAATAAAGCTAAGATATATTCTTTAATACCTTTTTACTAAAAAGGTAGAAAGTACTAGATAAAAAGACTACTAGACACTAAATAATCTATAGTTATATCTATATATTAATTAGTAAAGTAAAGTATATATAGAAAATACTAAAACCATATAATAATAAAAAAATAAAAAAACTATTACTTTTATTAAAGAACTAAAAAAAGCTTCTAAACCTTCTTTAGCTATATTAGGACTTTTTTTTATAAGTAATAGTAACTAAGATTCAGAAGCTTAAATAAATAAGTACTTAGAAAGTAATAAACTAAAGTAAAATTACTTAGAAACTAATTTTTTAAAAGTAGGTCTTTTTATATAAGATAAACTAAGAAAGTCTTTTTAACTATTATAAAGCATAAATCTATACAAAAAGTAATATATAAAAAAAGTATTTTCTTAAATAGATATATATAGTAATACTTATAGTATAGACCTTTTATATTATAATAACTATTATAGCTAAATTTAACCTTAAGATACGCTAATTTAATATAGTTAATATATTTCTAAACGCTAAGAAAAGACTAAATAAACTACTTATTATATACTTCCTTTTAAACAGCTTTAAGATACTAAACAAAATCATTAAATTATAGTATATACTTTATAGTCTTAAAGATATATTTCTTTTTTAGTATAAAAAACTCTTAAGTACTTTATACTATCTTAGGATAAAGGCTATAAGCAAAAACCTATGTCTCTTTTAGACCTTAGACATAAAGATATTTTTCCTTTTTTATATTAATAATATCCTTATACTTTATTATAAGTTTTATATAAAAGATATAAAAAAGATTATAAAAGGAATCTAAATAATATATAAAGTAAAAGACTAAGGCCTAGCTAAATAGTATCTAAGTATATAGATCTTATATAACTAGCTAAAGCAAAAGATCTATTTAGCCTACAACTAATATTGTTACCGGTTAGAGAGATGTATGAAGGATGATTGTATTAAGGTCTATCTTGACGTGCACACCGCTACTTATAGTTGGGCACGCACTACCTACGTGATAGCTGGCATCACGTGACGCTAACAGTAGCTACCCTGCCAAGGGGGTAACCTTGGCAGTGGCTACCCTGCCAAGGGGGTAATAACTGCCCCCTGACGCTTTAATAAGCAATAGTCCCTATTGCTTCACTAGGCTAGTCCAGTAATCTTCTTCTATAATAGCAGAAGGCGTGTCAGTAAGCGTGTTGGTAGGCGTGTTAGTAAATGTGTTAGTGGGTTTGTTAGTAAGCGTGTTGGTAAGTATGTTAGTAAGCGCATTAGATAGATAGGGTTAAATTAAAGGTCAGCAGATAAGGGTGTTGTCTACTGCAGAGAGGTCAATTGCAATGTATAAGTGTAAGGCATAGGTGTTATTGCCTTTGTTTACTAAGGTTTACTTTTTGGCCTGACTGGAAGGTCTGGCGGCTGACTCAAGGGTTAGCCAATTAATTGCCCTTACGTGAAGGTGTAATTATAGCTCTTTTAAGAAGTTACTATCTTTTTGCCCTTTTTGTAAGATGATAGCTCCTTAGCCTTTGTTTACTAAGGTTTGCTTTTTGGCCTGACTGGAAGGTCTGGTAGTTGACTTAAAGGTCAGCTAATTGCCTTTACGTGAAGGTGTAATTATAGCTCTTTTAAGAAGTTGCTATCTTCTTGCCTTTTTTGTGAGGTAGTAGCTCCTTAGCCTTTCGGCTAATACACTTGTCTCTCTACCCGTATAGAGGTTATGCTACCACTTATTACCGGTTGGAGAGATATATGAAGGATGATTGTATTAAGGTCTATCTTGACGTGCACACCGCTACTTATAGTTAGGCACGCACTACCCATATGATGGCTGGCATCACGTGACGCTGGCAGTGGCCACCCTGCCAAGGGGGTAACCCTGGCAGTAGCCACCCTGCCAAGGGGGTAACAAATATATTAAGCAAATTACTAAAAGATTTAACCTTATTAACTTAAAGGCACTAATTACCTTATTACTAATAGTTACACTTAAAAAGAATAACCTTTAAGTAACCCTAGTTAACATAAAGCGTTTTTAAAAAAAGGTTAAATTAATCCTCTATACTATAATAATAATCTAACTTAATATTATATTTATATACGCTTTACTTTTACAATTTCTAATAAACCCTTTATATATCTACTAACAAGTAATAAACCAAGTCATTAGATACCTATATTATACTTAGTACTTAGTAATATACTTTAATACCTTAAGAAGTATATAAGTATTACTAATAGTAAAAATAACAAGGGGTTATTTATAATAGTCACAAGGAAAAGTAGAGAAGAATAGAGGTAAACAGAAAAGGTATATATATATATATTAACTGTTAAGGAATCGTTATACTTTAAAAACTATCTAAGTAAAAAGAATATCTCTTAGTTATATAGAAAGTCCCTTAGATACATATAGTATCTAAGTATATATCTAAGCGTATATCTAAGCGCTAAGAGATACTTATATATTTCTTATATATATATATATATACCCGTATATACCTATAAATAAGTATAAGCACTAATATATATAATGCTTAGAAGTATATACGTTTATATATAGTAGACTATATTAGTTTATAGTAGTTTATATTAGTATAGTTATATATAGTAATATATACTTTTATAAGTTATTTTTCAAGAAGAATCTAGAAAAAATAACTATATACTTATAGGACTTTTAGTTATAGAGTTATAAAGAGATTTATATATAAGAATTATAAGAATTTTACTTCTTAATTCTTAGTTTTCTCCTTAAGTTATATCTAAGTTATAGATATAACTTATTTTATATAACGTATATATATAACAAGTAGCCTATTATAGTAAGTAGCCTACTTTCTTCTTCCTTTTTAAACTTTAACTTTATATTAATATTCCTTTATATATAATAATAAGTTCTTTTTTAAATAAAAGTTATATTATTTTTGTAATTAAAGCTATTAAAAAAGACCTTAAACTATAACAGCACAACTCCCCTAGCCTGATGGTTATACGTCACAAGGGCATATAAGCAGTGTTAACAGCAGGGCTTGTACGCGTGCAAGCACTGACGGATCTTTTGGGTCAATTGGGTCAATTGGTTAGGCCATAGAGTCAAAGGGTCCTTGCGACCAACGTCACTGTCAGCGTCTGTTACATAAACTATTTATATAAAAAATAGCTTTTATCTATAACGTCCTAAGAATAATACTTTAATATTAACGCGTTAAATAATTACTATACTATAAGAGTTATATGAAATTAATAAAGATGACTAAGCTAAAAGAAATAGTGATTCTTGAATAAGTTATTAACCTAATTAATTAAGGATTTTTACTATAACTTAATAACGTATAAGATATAACTAATTATCTCTTTAATAAATGTAATATAATATATATTAGACCTTAATAGGCAAAGAACTTTATATAACGTTAACTATAACTAAAGACGTATTTTTAATATAAAATTAACTATTAAAGGGTATTAGCTAAGGATCTTATAATTATATAGGCCTAGTTTATTTTTATATAAAATATAATTATAAAGTATAGAATTTATAATAATAATATTTATAATTTTAATAAAATAGGCTTTTTAATAAAAATACTGTTATATATAAAGGTTATTATAACCTTTAATTACTATAAAAGGCCTTGTATAAAGTAGCTTAGTAATTACAAATAAGTTTCTGTTATTCAAGGCGTATATGCAAATAATTAGGTACTACCTCTGTATATTATTATCAAAAGCAAATATTACCTTTTCTTATAGTATATTAATAGCTAATTCTTACCTTAATAATATGTTTATTTTAGTGAAAATAAATAAACTATAAATAAGATTAGCTTAGATTAGTTATAGTATTTTAAAAAGTATATAAAGTCTTATATAAAGGGTATTAAGTAGCTTTTAATTTTTAATAGCTATAATAGCTATAAGTTTACTAAGTTTAACGATTACTATAAGGAATATAGTATTATTATTTTTTATATACTTTTTTATTTATTATATAAGCTTTAGCCTCTTAATATTAACTATTTTAGTTTATTAAAGGCGTTATATAATAAAAAAATTAAAAAAATAATATAAATATAAATTATATATATTACTAAAAATAACTTTTTTTTTACTTTTAAAGTAACTTTTTTTATTTTAATAGGTAAAGAAAACATATAAGCTAGCTTTAAATAGGCTAGCCTTATCCCTTTTAACCTAAAAGTAGTTATTTCTTACCTAGATTTTAAGCTAAAAACGTTAATACTATTTAACTTATATTTAAGTAGCTAAGGCTCTTAGGACCTAAAGACATTAATTATAGTATATAACGCTATATAAAGCTTTATATTACTTAAGAAAAAGATTATTAGTTATTAATATAGCTTATTAACTTATTTATATTAAGTAGTTAATTTATAGGCTAAAGGTATTAGTAAGTTAGTATATAAATTAGCTCTTATTAAAGCTAAGTGCTATAGGCTTTATATAGTAAATAAGATACTAAGTAAGTATTAAAGGGCTAAAAAAACCTAATTATATCTTAAAAGGTCCTTTAATATAGCTAAAGTAAAGGTAATCTAGGTAGAAAAGGGGGTTATTAATACTAAAGGCAAAAATATGCGTTAAGAAGAGGCTTATATAGAGAGGAGTAAATTACATAGTTAGTAATATAGTAATTACAGAAAGACTAGATATAATATATAAATATATTAGGTAGTATAAGAGACCTCTAAAGAAAAGGATAATAAGTAGTTTTAATTAATTTTATATAATACTACTTAATTAACTTATATAAATAGCTAGAGAGTAAGTAAAGATAAGCTACTTACTATAATAAGCTACTTACTATATATGTATGTTATATAAAGAGCTTATAATATAAGTAAATATATATATATATAATAAGAATAATAATATTTTAAATATATAGTTATTATTATTATAGATTAAAAAAAAGGCTTTTTTATTAAGCTAAAAGAAAATAATATTATTAAAAAAAGCAAATACTTAACTTAATAATTAATTAACTAATTAAAAGCTATTAATCTAATTAAATTATTTAAAAGTAATAAGAAAAGAAAAAGTAGTTTCTTTATTATTAATAACTAAATATAGCATTATATAACTATTTCTTTTATATTTATTACTTTAAAAGTAAATTTTTATATTTTTATTTATTTTTTTAAAGTAATTCTTTTATATATAGCTATTATTAGATATATAATAGTTAGAATCTATTAATTTACCTAAAGGGGTGTGTTGTAATGCCTTTACGCGTATTACGTAGCCTTATAAGATTTACGCTAGGCCTAGATTAACTATTAGTCCAGTCTCTTCGTGCAGATCTACTACACAGAATATATATTTATTCGTTTTAGACAAAGTAATCCTGCATATAGAAATCTAAGCCGTTTTCCTTATGTCTTTTCTACCCTAATTAGTGACTCTACAACAGTATTTATTAAGACTTTAAGGTAAAAAAGAGAAAAAATCTATAGCTATACTAGGCTAAGCTACTAGGCCTTTATAGGCTTACTAGCTAGCAGGTCACATAACCTAATCCCTAGCCTCCTTGTCTACTACAGTAATCTACCACAGCTACAGCTACTAGGCTTTACCCTAGTACTAGCTATAGCACCTCTTATCTACTACGCCATAACACAAAATATTAACTTAATGTTTCTAAATTTTCTACTTTACTCTTTAACATTAATTACTCCTAGCCTCTACTAAGTATAGTTTATAGTTCTCTATTAATATACACGTATATCTAGGCTCTATTAAGCTTTTACTACTAGAATAAGATAATATTTCTATATAAATAGATACGTATTATAGATATTTACCTTAGGCCTCTAAGGCTTAACTTTTCCTTCTAATATTTTAAAGCTATAGCTAGCTTATAACAGCATAACTCCCTTAGCCAGATAGTTATATATCACAAGGGCATATAAGCAGTGTTAACAGCAGGGCTTGTACGCGTGCAAGCACTGACGGATCTTTTGGGTCCTTCGGGTCAATTGGTCATGGTCGCGGAGTCTAAAGGTCCTTGCCACAGAGCGTCACTGTCAGCGTTCTGTTACATAGCTAGCTAGAAGAAGGCAGCTAGTAGTATAACTATTGCTGTAGCTATTAATATAGGTAGGTAGAGTTAAAGCTAAATAGAATTATTTTAAACCTTTTACCTTTTTTTATTTCTTGCTTAACTATTATAACCTAATAATCTTTAAGTAATAATAACTTTACTAGGATCTAGAACGTATAAGCAAGAACGTATAAGCGGTATAACGTTTTATAGGTTAACAACTAATAAAAAAGATAACTTTTATTAAGAATAAGATTCTTTCTAAGAACTCTTATCTAATCTAATTAAATCTCTATTCTAATAAAAGCTTTTATATACTTAATATACGTAGTAACAAGAGTAATAGGCTAATAAATTAAGTATTACTTAATCATTTAATAAATACTTACTAAAAGAAATTAAAACCCTTTCAGTCTTTTATTATTAACAAGACTATGTACTATATTATAGACAAAGCTAAAGTAAGTTTGTTTAGTAGCTTAAAACAGTAAAAGCTTAAAGCAATTAGTGTTATATATGTTATTAAGGCTAATTACTTTAAAGAACTGTTTTATATTTAAAGACAACAAGAAAAAGTCTAAATAAACTTAACTAAGCAATTAGGCTTATTTTTTATTTACTTAACGATATATAAGATCTTTTATTTATTAAATAGCTTAATTAACGTTGTAGTTAGTAGGTGTTTACTTGGTTTTTTATCGTTTATATAGGCTTTAGCGTTATAGATGTTTTACTAAATAAATAAGAAGTTTAGGGACCAGATTGACGGCGGCAATGCGTCAGGCTGGCGCGGCGCGGCGCGGCGCGCGGATCCCGGAGGCCACGTGATCTTGCCACGTCATGCAGCTGGTCGATGTTGGCCGCGACGTCGGTGGCTAGAGCGACAAGAGTCATGGGAAGTAGCACGTCGCTGGCGTCAGACGTAGGAGAGTCAAGGACCACAAGTATTAATGTATCTCTCTGCACAGTCTGCCGCGGCTGGAGACCGCGCAACTGCTCAAGAAAATTGACGAGGGCATGCAAACAACCAGACAGATCAGGGATGCCCACAGTGCAACCATGATCGTCTTGCGAGTGGTAACCACGGAAGAAGGCCCAGTAAACTTCGATGAGCTGCCGTTGCAGGGTGTCGTTGAAGGAACCACCGAGGGGGTAAGTTAAGAGAGATCACATGGACCCGTTACTAGAGTTCATGGCCGGAGGCCGTTAAACAACATCTTGGGCGATGGGTCATCCCGCCGGCAGGATAACCTATGTTCCGACACCAGGCTCCAAGGATGAGGCCTGTTCTGTGATCGCCCAGGAATTAACTTTAGTACCTGTCCCATATAGTAATCATTAAGTTCTTTAGTTGAGGGGAATTGGGTTTCGGGCTTAGGAAAGCCACCTCAGTATAAATATCTGGTCGGGGGGTTTTTTTTTTCACCTTCTGCTATTTTTTTTGTTAAGGGCAAAATTAACGTGCATTCATCTTCCTATCTACCTCTTATCTACCGCTTTCACTCAACACAAGCTCCACCACGCAACGATGCATGTTCCACACCTCCATCAAGCGGTCATCCTTGGTATAGTGTTTTATGCCGTAATCTCTGTTGCTGTACCCGTACCCTGGCCAGTAGATGTTGTTAGTGAAGCAGTTGGCATTGCTAAGGTGAGATATGTTCTCAAGCTATTTTGTCTATAATGCATGACTCTTAATTTTCTTATATGTTTCAAAAAGCTCCAAGTAACATGCCAACTATAGGCTGTCAATAGCACAGTTGCTGCGTGCAATGAACTAACCGATTTACAGGTCGACGCGGAAGCCCAGCAAGGCCATGCCGCCAAGAGGCGCGGCATTGATGATAACATTGGTGATGTACTAAAGAGGGGTGGCTCAGCAGGTCATAGTATCAAGGGTAGCGACTCTGTCTCTGGCAATGGTGGAAAAGTGACATTCGATGTCAAGGGCAATGTCGAAGGCGGAGTTTTTGGTGGATTTAAGCAGGGAGACCTTAATGTTGGAGGCGGCGACAAGGTCAATAAGAAGAACGCCAACAAGGCCCTCCTCAAGCTCAGCAACGAGGGAAGCAACACGCAAAACAAGAAGAGTGGTACTAGTAAGAAGGGGAGTAAGAAACCCAACTAAAATTGTCGTACTAAATAGCAGAGGAATCAAGGTTGCAATCGCGCGCATTTTAGGCTTTTAAGTACTAAGTTAAACAGTGATATCGCACTGCTCTTACAAAATCTGCAATTACATGGTTTGAGGCTTGAAGGCTGAGCTTTGGATCTTAGCAACGGTATTGCAGGTTCTCCTTCTGCCACTGCCGGCCACCATCAGGCCTCTACGTAGAGATGATGTCAAAATCCACAAACCACTTCTCCGCTGTCGCCGATTGGCAAGTTGACGCACAAGACTCAAGGCAACATCTTCTCCAAGACCATCATATACGCTTGTCACAAAAATGTCAAAAGAGAAAGAATTACGGAATAAGACTCCCTTAGGGCTTGTGTACATGGAATCGACAAGAACCCGATCTGGGGCCACTTCATTATCTTGCAAGCTGGGTACGCCGTGGCGGGCATTGCCTCGGAAGGCCTGTAGATTGGTATTGTGTAAGTGTAGGCTGTAGTGAAGTTGTTGAAAGAGAGACGGCGATGACCGGTTGTGCGCTGAGTTGCAATGAGGCAAGTGACGTGGCAGAGCTAGTCGACCACCATATCTTGAACTTCTCGTGACACTTGAATACCTGCCCGAGGTGGCGTACATGCCTTGGACATCGAGAATTGGTGGCTCACCTCGGCCCTCCAGCCAACAATACTGCTTAGGTTGCATTCACGCGGCAAGGTTTCAGAGAGACGCCTCGAAAAGGGCGACATCGGTACACAAAAAAGTTCTAAGACATACAACACCAGGTATTCGCTGGTCGTCACCGACCCAACTACTAATCCGGCCCTCACTGGCTTATCTATGGGAGAGCGGACGGGATCCCGAGTTTTCCAGTGGGTATGGTCGTATGTACCAGTTCGTAGCTTTAGATAGAACTATATAGGACTGTTGATTTTTGTCGTCAGTCAACAGGGTCCTATTCACATTGGAACCCACCTTTGAACAAGTAATTACAGGAAGGTATCTTGGACACAACTCAACATATGACTCCCTACCACCAACACCATGATAAGTTAGATGGTAGTTACATAGGATTGTAATCTGTGCACAAGTCACCTCAGGTTAGATGCAACCAAGCCTGGTCGTGGTTTTCATGTGTGCTGTCCGTGGTTGTGCCCCTGTCGCTACGAAGAAGGGAAAGGGGAAAAACGTGGAAGTTATAGTTATTTTTATTCTATCTTGGACACTATGGTCTAGCAGACCGAAGGCTCCGACAATGGCTTCGAATCGACTTCAAGAACCAGGCCATTGCTAAACTCTCTCAACCCCCAGGAGGCCCTCGATAACCCGAGATGTGACACCCTTCAGGCCTTCTCCATCATTGACGAGCTTGATAGCATGCCCGATACCTTACTGGACAAATGCTACGCAACCGACAACCCTAGAAATTTGCTGGGGAGAAGCCGAGCTTATTCCGCACAAAAAGACGACTGAGATCCTGAGCATTGCGAAAGGCGTCTAAAAGTCCCCCTGACGACTCTGGGTTGTCGGAGGTCGACAATACCCAGACACACACCCTGGCCCAAGGGCCACATCAACTCCACATAATCGATACCCAAAGACGTACGGGAATTCTCAACACCTGCAAGTACTTGCCCATGGTATCTAGCGATTTGGACGTGTCCGTCAGCTACGTTACCACCGCCGAGCAAACGCTTGTCGACGCCCTGCGCGCCGGGGTAAAGGTCGGTCAGCTGGTCCAAGAACGGGTTGTTCCGTATTCGTTCCTTATCCGTCGGAGCGTTGCTTGCAGATGGGGGCTGACGGCAGATACCAGAAGCTTCTCGGTGTGTGTTGGCTATGATGGCGGTGATGGTGGTGGTAATGATGGTGTTCGAGACTGAGAGGCCGTGAGAGGTGGTGATTCAGACGCGGAGCCGTGGGGCCTTGTGCCCACATCAAGCAAGAAAACATATAGTAAGCTGGATTGACGCAAAGAACGGAACTGGCAGGAAAGGAGTGGGTGTACGGTTCGAGGGCTCATGTCACTTGGCACGTTGTGGCTGTGAGAAACTGCTAAAGGTGAAGAAGCCTAGCCGCCTTTTGTCCGACATCAGGTTTTGCCTTGAAGGAACTACTGCAAGCGAGTATAAAAGGAAGAAGCAATCACGAGAATATAATGCACGCATCTTCACCTACCCAGTCGTATCCATCAAGAGCTAGGCTGCCGGTACCATGTTAGGCCGAAGCCGCAAGGTCGGCTTCTCAAGATCAAACATGTAGTCACTCATCATGGAATGACCGAATATGAAGAGGATATTCCCCCCAAAAGAAGTATATCAGTTATTGATGCATCTAAAACGATCTCCCAGGAATTGGACTGCACGCTTCGCGTTATCGATGTTCAGCAAAGCGGGATTTCCGGGCCTGCGGTAATGAATGGCGCGAACAAAGTCCCCACACCGCTCAGGGTGCACACTCTCATACCATAGATCTGACAGAGGAAGCTGCGGTTCGTGTCGAAGCCAGAGTTTGATAGCAATTACCAACTGGACCAGAACTTCCGTAATGATGGGCTATTTCCGCCGCCACCGCCATCGACAGGAAAGCCAGTCTTCCTCCCCCCAAATGTGTGTCAAGAGGCTCTCGAGGTCTTCTCTGGTATCATATTCGGCATTGATGTTCCTTGATGTAGCCGCTTGAACAATGATCTCAGCTTGAGCCTGATCCCGAATCAAAACCGTCTCGAACCAAGATGACATGGGCTTAGACGTTGAAAGTGACTATACATACGACTGTCTTCACTGAAGCTGTTAGCTATTTTTCTTCAAATTCACTTGTTTAGAGACGAACTTTTACTTGCCCAGTGCCAGTTTCAAAGACTTGCTATGGACGAGTAACACGTGATATGATTTGTTTTCAAGTCACCTACTTGTTCTTCCACTTGTTATCATGAAATCACAGTTACTCGTGGTTATGTATCCCTTGGAAAAAAATTATAATTCTTGAGCTTCCGAGAGAAGATGTTTTAGAGAACTTGGGACGTTGGCCAGCGTTGGAAACCTAGTGATACATCCCCATCATTATGAATACAGCCGATGACACCCGTAGAACACCATGGGAAGCAATTATGAGTGACGAGACAAGAGAAAAGGGGAAACAAAAAGAGGTGAGCGGAATCCTCCTGTTAGGCCTATCAACTCCTGCTGCGGTTCATCTATGTTGTGATAGGTGGCAATCAAGGCAAAATTACAAACATCATGGTAATATGTCATAGAAACAGAATCTCTGACAGAATAATGTCATGCCTAGTTCCAATAAGCCTAGTTAAGGGGAACATCCGCTTTCCTCGTATGATCAGTCTTTTTCATGTTCCCGTTTGTTATGTTGTCATGAGTAATTAAGGCTAGTTTTCCTATTTGTACTGTGCGATTGATATTTCACACTGACTGAACGGAGCGATGCCTTTTCTGAAGCGGATATTTGCCGAGGCAAAACCCCCGCAGAGCAAAGCGCCTTGTCCCCCCTCTCATCTCTCACCCAGTTCGGTACATTGCCGACCAACTTACTGATAACGGAAGAGGCGATTGCACTGCAGCGAAACATAATACCACTGATCCGCTGCTCGATATCATTTCTCAAGTGGCTGCCAGGGATAGCTTGTACCAAAGCTTTGACGGCTGTGTCTGCTAATGTTCGAAAATTATGGAGATCGTATGGCAATCGACCGGGACGCCAGGTAAAAAACGATCCTCACAAGATATGTTTCCATACACGATATGCCATTCTTGGCCAAAATTAGCTAACATAAATTCGTTTTTACCTTGCGATAGTTGTCGTACGAGGAAGAAGCGTTGTTATCATGTTGCAGCAGTCGAAACGGCCTATCCAGGCACGCGTGATAACAGGCGCCCACCTGATGTCGGCTCGCCGATGGCCACCCGCGATTCTAGCCCGAGTCCTAGTCGAGTCAGTCTTTACAATCCCGAATCCGTACTAGCAGACTTGTCAATGCGGTCTGTAACAACAACAAACGCGATCCGGCCCGAGCCATGTCAAGTACACCCCCACCGTCGGAGAAACCGTACACAACCAAATGAAAACGGCTCATCTGCGGAGGAGAATGCACAGCGTCAGTTGCTTTGGTACAGTAGACACAGACAGAGAGCCATTCCTCTAGAGCTATCTGAGCATTATAAGCGCTATCTCGAAGATGAGGGAGCGTTCCTTCAACTACCCAAGTCAACGACAAATATGCTCTTGCCAATTTACAACTCGTTTCTGGACGAGCTGATTCCCGTTCTAGATGGTGGGATCATGTTTCGAAGCTATAGCAACGGGTGTGCCTCTAGATATCTAGTACGGGCAGTGTGCTTGGTGGCGTGCAAAACCAAGCAAGCGACACCGTTTCTACGACTACGTGAGGACGGACCAAACCTGAGCCAAGCGGAATTTTCAACAAAACTACTGACTGGTCTTGACGCAGCAATGAAGGCGGATCTTGAGCCCGATCGAGTAACCAAGATCCAAATTTTGGCTTTGATGCATCTACATAATGACGGCCTTGGAGGAGTAGACCGCTCGTCAAGCTATCTATGCCAGGCCATTTGTGAAGCTTGGTCGATTTCGCTGCATGTGAAAGTCCCGGTCAATGCAGACCAAGAGCAATGCGACCTTCTTTGGTGGGCACTCCGGAATTTTGATCGACTCAATAAGCCAGTCATGGGCGCTGCTCCTTTCATCATTGACGATACCGATATCGGCATTGATCGCACCAACCCAAGACCTGACAGTTACAGGTCACAGCTCATGGCCGTATCTCTAAGGCTGGGAGATTTGATGACCACATCAACTAGGGTCTACAAAGCCAGCTCTAAAGCTACTGTCGATGATGATTTGAATTTCCCAACGTTCACGGATTTAACGTCGGGTATAGCCCTAGATCGTTTCGACAAGTCACACAGGTGTACGTTTTCCTTCAAATTCACACGAGAGGTAATGCTAAAAAGCTCAGCGTATCTACAATTATGGTATCACATTGCTGCAATGCTTTCTTGTCGGTACAGTGGACCAGGAAGCGTACAATACGTGCGGCGTTTAACGTCCGCGGACTGCGTCCTCGAGATTGTTACGGAAGAGGGGCCTGATGGTCTGCCACCACTCCCTCTGGTTCCTTATGCTATGTCAATGTCTACTACGGTGATCTATCGGGCTTTGCGAGACGGTGAGCGACTACCTGAAGCAGCGTACCGAGACCTTGAGGCTTGTTCCAACAACCTGAACATCCTCAGTCAAGTATGGAGTAGCGCAAAAAGCGTTGCAAAGCTCGTCAGGAGGTTGCGCCGGTACACAAGCCCAGGTATATTGTATAAGCACTCATCTGATGACGCCGCCTGTAGTTGCGAAAACCCACAACCAGAACTAAAAGACCAAACGTCCGGTGGAGACCACACTTCTTCGTCCGATTCCCATGGCCGTGGTCGATGGCTAGACTGCTTACAGCCCCCAATTTTCTCTGCCTCTACGTCAACTCAAGCTAGAGATTGTCTGGAAGGACATAGCGATTTAGATGCCCGCGCTCTACAAGCCCAACACAACGATACTTGGTCGGGGACTGGCCTATCGTATTCAGATATTGATAGGGCTTTTTACGACTTCTTTGATTACGGAATGCCTAGCATCTTTCGTGATCCGGCCACATTGGACTTTTTGCAAGTAAATGACTCCCAGGGTATTTCGCCTTTCAACCAATAGCCATATTTTAGCTAGGACCTTGAACATACAATTCCCCGATTGCTAGCAATTCGATTACGGGCGATTTTAGTATTGACGGTGCACCGAAACCAGCCTAGAGAAACACAGAAGTAAACTTTTATGAAGCGATGAGCTGAAAAGATATAATGCCGTACCTCCGGATCGTATACGTTTACGACAACATGACGGAGAAAGCCGGCGGTATTATATCAACTAGGTAAGTAATTCAAGATAGCTCAACTCGTACCGCGCTATCTTACTGTATTACAGTCGGATACGCGATCTTGAATGGTAGTGAGTTTCGGTGACCGAATTAGGCTAGGTCAATCGATGTTAATAAGAAAATTGACTGCAAAGGGCTTCAATGATGCCATCGATATGTCGGAAGCAGAAACTGAGTCGATATAACAATGGCTTATTGGCTCTATTGCATTTCAGATACTGGAGTCCACAAAGGTCTGATGTGTACTCGTTCAGTTGCATACACAGTTCTTGAGCAACGAAATTACATTTTTTGGTTCAGATGTGAGTACATATAGCAAGTGCCGAAAGCTGCCTAAAAGATTACCAGCCGACATTGTTCGGAGTAGCACCAACCAGAGTTAGATGTATTAGGTGCATTCTACATGGACGACTTTCCAGGTTTACTAATCCGAGAGAAGATCTGATCACTTACGGCTCCTCTTATAACGGCCGGCAGTATATGGAATATGCTAACGCAACAGGAAATACTGACTACAGAATGAATACACCACGATTCTCTCTAATACTCGAGTATAATCGGCCGAAATGTCTTTGGGGCAACATAAATCTTCCATGAATCAAGAAACACGAACTTCAAGCTGACATAAGGCAATCGGACACAGGAACACAGGAAGCAGTTGGTCTAGGAAAGGAAGGTTGAGAATACATGGCGACCGATGAAGGGATGTGGTTGGCGCAGTCAGGTATATCTGGAGACCGAGAATGCCCCAAGTGTGCCGAACATCCTGTGGGAAGAACCCGAGCTCCTAGTAGTCGCACTAAGACGGGAGGCCGGAACATAGACCGTGCTCTCCACTGACGGGTTACTCTCATTGGACAGTCTAACAAGGATTGGACCAATAGAGAGTTCCATCATTCAAGCTCAATGCCGTATTGTGCTGGACTGGGGCCTTTGGACCCCGTTGTGCCGTTCAAGGTCCCTCTCCGTTCCGACCGCGTTGCCGTTGTCCCTCCGTGCCTCCCTGTTATCTCTGGTGTCACAACTGTCTTCATTTGGCTTATCTCAGCTGGTATCTTGGTTGATAAAATCTCCTTATCTTCTCACGTTTCCGCAATTGCCCACAACCTGGCGCCTGTTCCATAACGCTCTTCCCTTTACCCATCACTTGTGAGAATGCATATCGGTGCGAAGCTCAGTTCCCACTTACATCCTTCGTCTCCACATCATCTTTTGTGCACCCTTATGGCTTTCTTCACTTTCTCGCCTGTGCCGTCTCCTCAAAGGAGTTCGCTTCCCAACTCCCAGTATGGCGGCATCACACAAGGATAAAGTGGCAGCCAGTGGTCTCAAAAACGCCATTACGCGCAGCGACAGTGGCAACAATGAGAAGGGCATCGCCGGCTCCATCTCCAACACCAATGTTGACAGCGCAAGCATTCTTGTAGATCGTGACAATGCCGACCAACTCAAGCGTCACTTGACAAACCGCCACATCCAGCTGATTGCTATCGGTGGTTCCATTGGTACGGCCCTGTTCATCAGCATCGGCACTGGTCTCGAGCGCGGCGGCCCGGCTAGTCTTTTGATCGGTTACACTCTCCATTCAGTCATGGTTGGACTCGTCAACAACGGAATGGCCGAGATGTGTACCTATATGCCCGTCACTGGTTCGTTTATTCGCATGGCTGGCAAGTGGGTAGACGAGTCATTCGGCTTCATGGCTGGGTGGAACTTTTTCCTATACGAAGCCTTCCTAATTCCGCTCGAGATCTCCGCGCTGAATCTAGTACTTACTTTCTGGCGCGACGACATAACTGCCGCTGCTGTGTGCGTAGGATGTATCGTTCTGTATGGTGTGCTCAACGACGTCGCCGTCAAGTACTTTGGCGAAGCCGAGTTCTGGTTGGCTAGTGGAAAGCTGTTGCTGATCGCCATAGCTTTCTGCTTCACCTTCATCACTATGGTCGGCGGAAACCCACAGCGCGATGCCTACGGCTTTCTCACTTGGCAGAACCCTGGTGCTTTCGCAACATACATCAACACCGGCGATTTGGGGCGATTTCAAGGCCTGCTAGCCTCTATCTTCTCTGCCGGTTTCACCGTTGTTGGTCCCGAGTACATTTCCATGGTTGCTGGCGAAGCTATGCGCCCGCGCCTCTATGTGAGGCAAGGATTTAAAACTGTCTACTGGCGCTTTCGTGTTTTCTTCATTGGAAGCGCCATTGCAATTGGCATCATTATTCCGTACAACGATCAGAAGCTCGAGAACGCCGGCACCGGAACTGCAGAAGGCTCGCCGTACGTTATCGCCATGCAGAATATGGGCATAAGCGTATTAGCCCACATCATCAACGCCCTACTCTGTACCAGTATATTCTCGGCCGGAAACGCCTACACTTATTGCGCCATGCGTTGCTTGTACGGCCTTGCACTCGACGGCCAAGCCCCCGGCATCTTCAAAAAATGCCAAAAAAAAATGGGATTCCCATCTACGCATTCGGCCTCACCATGCTTTTCCCCTTGTTATCCTTTCTGCAAGTATCCAACAATACTGCGCAGGTGGCCACATGGTTGCAAAGCTTGACTCAAGCTGCTCAGCTACTGAACTACGTCATCATATCGATTGTCTACGTCTTCTTCTACAGAGCGTGTAAAGTCCAAGGGTTAGACCGCAAGACTTTGCCGTACTACGGGTACTTCCAGCCATACTGCGCCTACATCTCAATTGTCTGATGACTTTCATGGTCACCTGCTTTGGATACACCACGTTCCTTCCGGCCCTTTGGGATACCCTAACGTTCTTTCGTATTACACCATGATCTTTTTCGGCATCATCACTTTTTCCACATGGAAACTCCTGAAGAAGACTCGTTTTATACCCGCTACGAAGGCTGACCTGATTTGGGATAAACCCATTATCGATGCGTATGAGTCACAGTTTACGGAGCCTCTAACCCGGCTCCGTGATGATATACGAAAGATTTGGGATATAAGAAAAACCTAAAGAGGACTGTGGATTGATCGAAAATTTAAAACAGATATGGCGAAAGCTTACATTAAGCCTATAGTGATTTGCATGGAGAAGAGGAAACTAATACAAATTTTAAAGCCAGTTTACTTGTCAATAATTGCATTGTCCCGTCTTGGCTTTAGTGACATCTTTCAGGTTACACAGTGACTTCGTAACTTTCACGCATCTTCATTTGAAACTTTTTTGACGCGTCTATTTTGGTTTTTGGCCTGGCAGTGTTTAGAGCTTGATCATGGCGGTTTTGCGTTCTTCAAGTCAATCTTCTCATCATACCAGTTTCACTACAGCAAAGTTCATTCCTACCAATTCACATCACTTGGATTCTCCGCCAAAAGAAGACAGGGGACAATTTCAGTCCGGTTTTCTCACCATATCACCTCCCTCTTAACATAAAGCCTGCAACAACGGTAACTGTTTAGCTTGTTTTGTGACTCTTCACCTTTTGCAATGCTTCTGTCACGCCTGCCCATCTCATTTGCTCTTGTCACTTTGTTAGATTAAGCTCCGATTGAAGAAATAATTGCAGGTGCTAGAAGTCCTGCGCAAACATTAGAGCCTCAAACACTAACCTCTCAAAGGTTTTCATGTCGATCACTGCTCCAAACCTGTTTCAACTGTCTCAGCAAACATTCCGAAAGTTCATAATGGGAAATACCTTCGTACCCGTGGCATTTTACAACAGCTTTCAACTTTTCTGCGAGCCTCCAAAGTCTCTGCACTTCGATTCCGCCAAATTGGGGTCGATTTCGTATGTGTTCCCATGCTTGTGTAGGTGTAAGCTCTCCTTCGGAGCACAGGTCGGATGAAAGATTCAGCAAACGATCAAGCAACCCGGCTGGTGCATTGTGATAAGGAGGAAGAACCGGTGAGTGTTCTTTTGAAGGGTGGAAATGCGTGAATAGAAGTTGTGCCGAGGTTGTTAAGGCATGGCCTGTGGGCTCGCCAGGATTGCTTAAATCGACGCCGAGATGTTCCAGACATGGATTCTCGATTCTGCGATAATAACATCAGTCGCCATGCCTATTTAGCCAGCGCTTTGGCATCACGACTGTCGCACACTCCCCATCTCATGTCATACTAGGGTTAACTTACGTCAGCACAAACTCCATCCCGACCAATATTGGGTCAAGCTCGCACATCCTACTACCGGAGCTACCGGATCCCGCGAAAGCCTGGTCAATCTCAGGCCACGATCTCTCTAAAAGACGATGATACTCGTTGGAATAACGGTGTGGCTGGATGTATGAATTTTCCACGTTGCCGACCTTTTCAGTTGGGGTTTGTAAACTACTCTTTGGGGTTGTTTTGGCAAAACTTGTGGAAATATCACAAGAGATCCCGGAGGTGCCCAAGGTCGATGATTTAATCGATGATTGAAACGATATGTCTTCGTTAATCGCATCAGTCAAGCTCCTTTGCTTGTCGAAAGTGCCTTCTTTAATGCTCATCCCCAGATTAGGAGGCATCTTGATTCCGTTTTCCGTTAGCAACTCTGCGAGTGCCTGGACAGTGGCATATAGTTGCCCACACCGAGCCATAAGCTCGGCTTCTTTCGCCCTGCTCTGAGCGATGTCTCGCTCAAGGGCTTTGGTGTATTTGTCCTTGCGCTCACGGTAAGATCTGTTGGACAACCAGCGATGATTGTTTAGCAATCCGCTTTTCAACAGAAATGTAAAATGGAGGAATCCTACCGTTGAGCATTTCTCAGCTGTGCCCGACGTTTATCATCAGGGTCTTCTTTCGGTCCTATAATGCAACGCAGTAGGCTTAGTTCCGTAAACAGCAAGGCTTATAGTACAGAGTGCGCTTTATTCATTACAAACCTCCCGGATTGAAAATGCGAAATATTTTATGGCTCATCTTAGCCTGATATCTGGAAACACTGATCGATTGAATTGAACTGACTTTCTGTTCGCGGAGCCTTCGTACGAAAACAGGATCTTACTGAACATGTTGTTGTCAATGTGCTATTGTGGTTACTGTAGGGAAACAGGCAGGTTTACAGCAATGCAAGTTGAACAGGGGTTAAACCCCAGTTCATGACAGTTTCAAGTTGGCGTGTGGCGCCGGATGTTCGGCCGATGATCACGCAGCACTCCATGTTTCATCTGCCACGATGAGGTTATCAAGATTTCCTTTTTTGGACTAGCTCTGACCACACGTCTGGGAAGCATAAGGCTTCTTAGGCATCATATGTGGCTTGAAACATCATGATGAGTGCCCTTAGCTTCGCTGATGTGGAATCAAATAGAGTCCTCGCTTATGGATTCTTGCATACGATTCACCAATAACTTGGTGAATAAATCTTCATGATGCGCCATGCGAAGTAGCACCCATGAACCACAAGGATATCTCAGAAACCTTACCAACTAAATTTTAAACAGTCATATTCAGCCTTCAATAGATGTACTGTAATCTGATTTTCCTAAAGAGGAAACTCTGATTACATGTACGGTCATCAATCTGACTTAACCCTTCTGAGTGTGTAGAGCGGTCTGACTTTGTATGATGGTGGTTGGGTCCCCTGTGAGCAAAAACTGTATTTATTCCTCTAAGTACTGCGCTGAAATGATGAGATAACTACTTATTTCTCTGTAGATTCTTGCTTCTTATCAATTGATTGTCATCCCTCTCTACTTCATTTTACACGTGTGATTTCAACATCTTCAGCTTCGCCGACGAGACACATTGTCTCCACCCTCCAATCCGAGTGTGTCACAACTATCGTTCCTTTACTTGGTACAATAAATCCTACAATGCGTTCTGTTCTGACGCTGCTGTTGTTGGAGACATTCTCCGCCACTGTTGGGGCTGGACCAGCCAGGTGCAAGGGAAGAACCGCAGTCGGGAAAGCAATATATACAATCACCAACGACAATGCCAATGCTGTCATTGCCTTGCCAATATCTAGTAACGGAATTTTGTATGATGGCTCTTCAACCTTGACCGGCGGTGCCGGCTCGAATTTCATTGACAGCAATACAAACGGACCGGCGGCACCGGACGCCCTCGCTTCTCAATCGGCCATAACCATTGCGGGCCATGTAAGAAACCCAACTGAATCAACCTCTTCTTAGACCTTTTCAACTAACAAAATCTCTCTTTGCAGAGCCTGTTCGCCGTCAACGCAGGGTCCAACACCATTTCCATGTTTTCGATTGATCAATCCGACCCTACCAAACTTACTTTGGTTGGTCAACCTGCTGCAGTCCCTGGGCAATTTCCCAACACAATCGCTGCATCGCAAAAGAATAAGCTTGTCTGCGTGGGATCCTCAGGCGCCAAGTCAGGCATTTCCTGTGCCAACTTCTCCGGAAACGGGATCGGTGCAATGGATACGCTCCGTTCTGTCGATCTGAACCAAACTACTCCACCAGTGGGACCCACCAATACCATTTCCCAGGCATTTTTCTCTGATGATGAGAGCACTCTACTTACAACCGTTAAAGGAGACCCAGCAAAGAACAAAACTGGATTTCTTGCTGTCTATCAGGTCGAATCTGGGAACGGCGGCACATCTGTTAGTCAGCGTGGAGTGCGTTCTTCACCGAGTGGGACTGCGGTGCTTTTTGGTTCGTCCGTTATCCCAAACACCAACAACTTATTCGCCACGGATGCATCGTTCGGTGGCGCAGTTATATTACTTGACAAACGAACAAACATCGCGTCTCTTAAAGCAATGGAGGCTGTTGGTGGCCAGAAAGCAACTTGCTGGGTTGCAATTTCCCCAGCAACAAACACCGCATTCGTCACCGATGTCGGAACAAACAGATTAGTGGAAATGTCATTAACTGATGCAAGTATCAAGAGTGTTCTGGATCTCAGTGCGAATGCTGATCCTGGATTAACTGACCTGAGAGCTGCTGGAAAGTTCGTCTATGCACTCAGCCCTGGCAACGGTACAACGCAGGCGGCAATTACAGTGGTGGATGTGGTTAGCAGAATACAGGTTCAGCATTTTGGTCTTCAAGAGCTTGGGGCTGGAAAGAATTCGCAGGGAATGGCTTTACTAATGTGAAGTTTTGTGGCTGTTGCAATGGCGTTACAGTATAGCTAGGCTATTATAGGTTGCTACTCACACAAACATGAACAGATGTAGCCAATATCTCTATGAACTATGTTTGTTCACTCAAAGGAACAATGTTAGAGTGCTAGAAGGCTTATTTTCTATCTTCTTTGCGCTACCCTCTGATATAATCCAACCATAAACCTCGAGAAGGAAGCTCGTAACCTTGCTTCTGAAATTTGCTGATCTTGGGCAAGTGAAGG
The DNA here is from genome assembly GCF_022836535.1 of Colletotrichum spaethianum. Lineage (NCBI taxonomy): Eukaryota > Fungi > Ascomycota > Sordariomycetes > Glomerellales > Glomerellaceae > Colletotrichum > Colletotrichum spaethianum. The sequence continues at coordinate 43,045 of NW_026054790.1, forward strand.
AACTTGCTCCTGTAATGTCAAACGGTTGCGGAGTGGGGCATGAATACAAAAATCGGCCTCTTGGTCATCTTTGATGTATACGGCCTATTTCCTGTCAATCCTACTTCATTAGCTAACCTTTTCAACTTTCCACTGGTAGCCAGCCTTCCAGTTATAGACCTGTCTACCAGGAAAAACTACCTGGACAGTAACACAAGCATTGCACAACAAGCTAGCCTGACTATGCTATCTCCAATTGTGTACTTGACATCTCATGTACAATCATTCCCATCGAGAAGGACTAAATGTAGGTCCTTACCAGCATCTAGAGCAAGACCGCATAAGCTATCCCCATATTTAAGGAGTATGATACCAAATCAATGCTGTCGCATGCAACTTCTTCAACAAAAGAAAAAAAAAAACCCCAATACCATGAAACGGTATTTTCAAGGCTATTGTTTGCTTACAGTATGTACTTTATTGGACCAAGTGGCGGATCTTCAAGGCGATGATTGTAGAATTTAGTGGATTAATAGCTGCAGTTGCCTGACCTTTCGATCCTCCTTAACATTAAGTAGCGATGTCTGTGGTAGACATACGCCCGTAGTGACTGGAATGCTAGGGACTTTGTTCAGGTCTATGCCATGCATGTGATCAACTCTTGCTGCATTAACTAGCCCATTACGCTACATTTAAAAACTTACACCTCATTATGAAAATGAATTATTCCGAATTTCCAGTCAAACGCAGGCATGCGTCTGAGCCTCTGTATGTCGCGGGAAACCACCATTCTCTGTGCGGCGATCAAGGTCGAGATGCCTAAGCCTTGGGAGAGGCAGTGGTAGTGTCCTCAAGTTGGGTGACGTTGCCCTGCGTCTTCTCGTTGTTCATCGAGGAGCTCTCAATATCGACACGTTTCCTCTGTACATCATCCTTAAAGCCAAAAAGGTCATTCATGCCCTCCAAAGAAAGACCCTTTGTCTCAGGGACGAAAAACCACACAAATACTGTCATAGAAAAACACCAGACACAGAAGAAGATATATGTACCGTACCCGCCAGTTCCCAAAGTCTCAAGCATTGGAGGAACGGCACGAGAGACGACAAAGTTGAAAAGCCACTGGGTCGCAGCTGCGAAGGAGACATTGGTTGCACGGAGACGAGCAGTGGCAATCTCGGAGACATAAATCCAGCAGCAAGGCCCCCAGCCAAACTGAAACATGCAGGCGAACAGGAAAACGCAGATGAGCGCAATGTAACCGGCAGCTGACACCTGAGAATCTTCCTGTTCCTGAGGCCTGGCCACTGCGATGAAGATACCAATGTACAGCATCGTCGAACCTTGGCCGATACCGGTCCACAAGAGGGACCTGCGGCGACCAAGAGAGTCGGCAACAAAAAGCAGGAAGACGGCGACGGCAATCAACTTCACAAGACCGTAGATGCCAGTCGCAAATAGCTCGTTCTGGGTGCCTTCGACGCCAAGGCTCGCAAATATTTGAGGCGCATAATAATTGATGGCGTTGGTACCTGACAATGTCAGTCTGGGAGCAGTAACACCACAGATGCTGCGCCACTTACCCGTCATCTGTTGAAAAAACATGAGCAAGATAGAGATGATAGCCCGCTTGCGATTAGATGGGACCAGCCACATTTCTCTTTGCAAGCTCATCCAGGTTGCACCATTAAGAATGGCGTTTTCCTCCTCGATAGCTGTCCTGATGTTGGCGAATTCTGCAGCGACATAAGGATGGTCAGGAGGTAGAGCGCGGATATTGGACAGGACTAATAGGGCCTCTTCCCACTTGTCCTGCTTAGCGAGGTGGCGTGGCGATTCGTTACAGAGAAACATAGAGATCATGAGTAGTATGGGAGGCACACCCTGGATGACAAGAGGGATCATATACCTAGCAGTACCTGTAACGTGCTGAAGGCAAGCGAAATTGATCCAGTAGCTGAGGAATATTCCAAAGACAATGAATAGTTGGTAAATTCCGGTCAGACCACCGCGAATAGCTCGAGGGCGTTTTCGGCGACGTAAAGGGGGTTGACCATAGACGCAAAACCAGTACCGAATCCGGATATGAATCTGGGGGCAACAGTGTTAGTACAGTACGTTGTCAATTTGGTTGTCAGCGGGTTGTAGAGATGGAAGACTCTTACCTGCCAACGTACATGGCTGCGAGGTGACCAGAAGCAGCAGCCTGAAGAATGACACCAATGACGGAGATACCACCTGCAGCCCAGATAAGGACGGGGCGACGGCCAAATTTATCGGCCGCTTGAGCAGCAAGGAGAGCGCCAACAAAGCATCCGGCCTGGAGAGTAGAGACAATGTTTGCACTGAGGTTTGCACGGTCCGTAGAGGACATATCGACGAGATCGTAAAGTCTGTTCAAGGGGGTGTGCTAAGTTAGCCAGCGAACTGAGCAGCTCAAACATTTCGGGGGTAAAGCATACTCCTGAAACTCTTTCATACGAAGAACACCGCCAATGACACCGGTGTCGATGCCGAAGATGAGACCACCAAAGCAGGCAGAACATGCGAGAGCGTAGACCCTCCATCCGTAGATTTCGGGGGGTCCTGCTTCATCGCCTCATTTTTGACGATCTTTTGAATAAGAGAGGTGCCCATGGTTGCAGTTGGCGGGGGAGGGTTGTGGTCGCGATTGGAACACAGCCAATATCCCGAGGCTATTGTAAGGGTCTTAAGTCTATTGCAAAGCAAAACCGGAAAGGACGAGCCTGTAGGATAACAATAAGAAATTCTCAATGTGACATCGACAGGCTCAAGTTTTTATATGTCTGCCTCGTCCTTCATCTCCGAAGACACCATGGTGTTCGATGAACCCAGAGTGTCCGCGAATCTGGTCGCTTCTCGGCAAAATGTAGTTGGACATGTTTGATGGTGAGGAGAGGAAAGGCGGAGTCCGGGGATGGAGGTGCTGGGCAAATCCAAGAGAAGCTGGGCGACTGGAGATTCTGGCTGACGCGAGACATGAAAGGGCAAAGTCGCAGAGTTGACGCGTACGGCCGAGCGTTGGCATTTATTGGCTATGGAACTTGGCTCTCAAATATCAATATGAGGTGGCGGGGATTGTGCTTGGCCAGAGTGAGCGGCCAAGGCAAACCCATATTCCGGGGGCAATTCCAATTCCTCAATGGTGGAAGAGCCCACATGCGTACGCCGAGAAATTGCTATTCTTGGGCCAAGATGGAAGAACATCAGCCCACAAATCGCGTAGACAGACGCCGGCGGAATGCATAGGCAATTATCGGATAACGCCTGGTCGCAATTGGAGAAGCAATTGGACATCCACCTTCGGAAACCCATCACTCTGGACCGTCGAGGTCCAGCCGGGGGTTATCCGTATAAGGCCCATTGACGCTGGCAATTTCTCCGGCTCTTTTGTCAGAGCCTTTCTCACGCCCTAGGATACGTGCTTCAAGCTAATTCTATCACCGGGCGCCACGAATGGCCTCGCTGGTTTTGGCTTAAAACTATTCTCTGCTAAATCTTTTGCCTTGTTTTCCAGTGTCTGTTCGGGCTTCTCGTGTCTAAGAAACCAGATAATGAAGGCCCTTCATCGGTAGGATTGTGGAATGGTAACGCGTCTTTCCGGCTTCTTTCTGTCTTTCGCAGTACCACAGGCACATTGCAGCTATACAAGAGACATACCCTGTCTCCCTATTTGGCTTCGGCAGGTACCAAGCCAGAAGGTTTTAGATAGGTTCGTCTACCTTGAGTCGGGAACAGATTGCGTCCCCATTTGACTGACTGCATACGACGAATGAACCTGGCCGCAATAGATAGGCAGCTTTCTTGCGCCAGGATATCTTTCGTATCGACTCCCATGCCGATGTCTGCCTGGTCAAGCATCTACTTGCAGGCAAGTGGAAAATAGGATGGTGTACAGCTCTTCCCGTCATTCCCTCTACAATGGTATAATAACTTGAGCGGCAAAGTCTCCCATCTTGCCAATGTGATCTAAAACAAAGCCGTCCACTGTTTTTATTCGGTCTTTAATGAAACCGCGGCTGGGATTGGGCTTAATCATGCCGCTGGCGTTATAAATACGACGTCCATGTCCAGGGGCCGAAATGAGAGAATCGGCATTTCCTCGGCCTAGAAATATTTTGTCAACAGTGTATTGAGACATCCAGACGGCAGCCTCTCCTCCGTGGCAGGGGCTCGGATACCCAGGAAAAGAGTAAAATATCGATCATCTTAGATCGTCCGAGAATAAATTCGAGACACTGTTTGTAAACATTGTAACCGGCTTGCTGTAATGGACAATAATGAAGCCAGGACTTTCCATGAAGTGCTTCTCGACATACATAAGACTACGGTCCGAAGCGGAGGGGCCGCTATATGACTTGACGTGTCCGGGCGCAGGGGGTCTAAGGGAAGTATTCTTTCTCTTCATGTCTCCAAGTAAGACGTCGTCTAGAACCGAGTTGCATGGCTTGCGAGGGAAAGTTGCACGGAAGGTGATTGTCGATGGCGCCTGAAGTGACTCATGGTTCAGGGCGCAATCTTATAGTTCATCTTCCGAAGAGTCCGGATCGAGCCGAGGTGAGAGTTGAGGTGTCTCAAGTAACCGGTCATCCAGCATTGTAGCAGATTCATTGGCGTCGGGTTGGGCATTATTTGCCAGCCATAAAACTGCATAGATGGTTTCATATGATTTGATGGGTTTGAAGGCCGTCAAAATAGAAACAAATTCCTTTACTTATAGCAGTTTTCCAGAACAGTTCCGTCTTCAGATCGGAACTTGGTCGTTAGGTCAACAACAATCTTGGCACCCAGTGTGTCAACGTCGACTAAACAATCAAGATTATCTTTTCAGGTTTTCTTGGGTCTCGAGAATCCTTTGAAGATCGGACTTTCTTGAGATAAGTAGTGCAACGGTGACAGCAAAATCGTGACATGAAACAGTATCACCGCCACAGTAGATGGTTGCTTTTCTAGCAAGAGATATCTCCTGTACGATCCAGCGACGACTGAATCACGACCTCTGCATGAATTCGATGAGTGCTGCCCACTCAGCTGTTGGCCCAGGATCCCGGGTTTAAGGGGTCGAAGTTATTAATGTTGAGAAAGCGATGAATGAAAGGGATTGCCCGGCTTAAGCTTTCAGTCGATTCTCCAAGCCATACCAGGACTCCATCGACCCGAGTATGCATAGCCATCTTTGGGATCTGTGAACTTATCTCATTCAAATCTCTTTCTTAATACAGAGGGTGGCAAGCCAGAGATACCTGGAAATGTTGGAGACAGCGTTGCGTTGCAATCGATGGAGGGCCTCAACCAGATTGAGTCGAACAACAATGCCGAATACCTCATCCTCTCTCCATAATTGTAGTTTGTTCTGATTCGTCGAGGTCTCACCCCAAACTTATGAAAGATCTTCGTATGATGGAGCGTTCGGCACGTCAAAGCCATCATCTCGGGTTAGAAGGACTTCGTGGTTCTGACATGGCTAACCTCATTGGGTAATCAAAACCTATGCAACCTTCCAGCGATTTCGCCTCCGTCTTTTCCAGGCCAGAGTTTCGGAAGACATATTTCGTCTCGTTCCAAGATTTCGTATTTGTAAGGCGTTTTCTTGGGCGATGGACTCGATGATCCTTTTGTGAAGGTGTCGATGCGATGCAGTGACAAATATTCAGCAGGGCGACAAATTAACTGTCAATGTGGCCTGTAGTGTGCTTGCGATTAGTCTAGCGCATGCACCCCACATATCACGCGGTCATATAACTCAGATCCCTTCGGCTCGCGTATCCAGCACAAAGGTGAAGGTATATGTTTTCCCCACCAATGGTCGCCAGCTCACTGTGAGTACGTGCTATGTAGATAGTTGTCATTAACACAGATAAGTATCCATTGATCAATAGCATTTCCAGCCCACTCCAAATGTTATGTTAAGCTTCAATCATATCTAAATAAGCTGCCTCGAAACATTGTTATCCGCATCACAAACAATCCTTCTAATCACATAACCTTGCTCGATTTGAAGATCATGATGAGCCGCTGTTGTCCGCGCAGGAAAACGCGCCTCCAATCAGTCCGTTGGCATAGGCGTCGATGATATTTTGGATAACACCGTAGGTCCCGCCAATGGTGAGAAAGACTGCCAAAAGAATCATAAGCCAGTTAAGCCAATATACCATGATCTGCCACCAGGTTCCCTGTCGGTAGTGCTGGTGGTCAAAGACCCAGAGGTAGCCCGGGAGACCAAGGGCCAAAGGCGCGAACGTCAAGCTTCCTGCCAGAGCAAGCAGGTAGTTGAAGATGGGGATACCAGATGCCAGCAGGAACGAGACGACAGACATGCTAAAAGTGCATGCAAGCCAGACGGACCAGTGGACAACTGAATTCTTTTGCAGGTGAACTGAGTCGCGCAGAAGTCGGACGAAAAGGTACTTGGCGGCAACGTGGATGTATAAGCACGCGCTGACCATTAATCCAATCAAGCCAATGCCGTACGCAACTTTCTTAACAACATCGCCAGCGCTGCCCAGAGAAGGGGAAGCCACCCACTGGCCACACCAGCGGTAGACGACAAGTGAGAACGTCAAGTAAGATGCTGTGACGACTCCCATGCAGAGGTAAACAGCCTTGTTGTAGTCTCTAGGTCTCTTCATCTCCGAGATGACGGGAAGGAATGCAGAAGTGCCAGCGCCGGAGCAGAAGATGGTAGCCACAGATGTGATGCCTGTGACAAAGTTTGGGTTGCCAATGACGTGATATCCGAGATCAAAGTCACCAGTCTGCGGAGCAGCGGCGGGTCTATTCCTCTGCGTGACAGCAACTCTGTGAGGTTGTTTAGCGAAAGAATACCTGACGCAAATAAACCAAAGGGAGGGACCTACACAACAATGAAGACGGCAATGTATACAGACAAGAAGCCAGCCCATGTCAACCACGCGATCTTCTCAAACTTGCGAGCACTAGCAAGAATAAAGACGGCGATTGTTGAAACCAACATAAAGTAGTTGGTGCAGACAGCGTGGCTGGAAAGTGCATTGAAAGCAACCGATGTGCCAAAGATTCCCGACGCGCCAACGATCGCGTACGTGACGAGGAACAAGACTCCAACAACTTCTTTCAACCACACTCCACCAACGACGTAAGCCATATCGGCGATGGAATGACACCCAGCATGAGCATTGCGAAAGTTTCCTTGGATGATGGCGCAGTATGTGTTGAGAAATTGCCAGCCCAAGACGTTGATAGCACCAGGCAATGCGCCGAGGACAAACATAGCCGACGGGATCGTGAGGACGCCGGTCGCGAAAATGACTTGGGCATGTTAGTTACCTCGATCGTTCCAGAGAAGTTGTCGTCTTACCCTTCAAGAAGATGACAGAGGCATGAATCCAGCCGACTGTCCGGAAGTCAACAGTTCCTTCGCCACGCTTGAAAACCTCGAATGCATCATCGGCGTTTTCGAGCTTTCCAGCATCGATGCTCCCGCTACTGCGGGCCGGGGCCGGCGTGATGGCATCGGCCTTTTCCGAATTGGTTTGAGACATGACAACAATTTCCGGCCTGATGGATGGGTTCCGACTGGAGCGACAAGCTTGCTTATTGTTATGGTTGCTGGGAGAGCGTCATCAATGAGCTGAAGACATCGCCTCAATGTCATTTATAGGATATGTGATGTTCGTAGGACTTGGAGCATTTGCCATATGGCGGGTTGATGAGAACGAGAAAATCAGTGTTGCTTATCTCGTAGCGGCAAAGAGTTTCCGACAAAAGATAGTCATCGACATGGACGTCCACCCAACCCCGCGACGAGCTTCAGATGCCGGTCCAAGGTCGTGGGTCACCGACCCACGTCGGCCACAAAGTTAAAAGCGCTTTCAGGGGCTTGATGTGGGTTTGCGGAGTCTGACGTTCGCTGTGACAAGGCTAAAGCGATAAGGTTGGGGTATTGCAGACGTGTTGGAGTAAGTCTTCGAGGGCAGATATGCAGAGTTGGAGTCATCATAGATCCTTGAGCGAGATGTGTATTACCCCAAGTTCCACCATCATTGGGATGACTTGGACATCATAGACGATAAGCGCGGGGTAGGGGTCTCGTGGCCATTTGGTTTGGAGGTATCGGATCATGGCATATGGTATGCGAGGCAGGCAAGCATCAAATGGCTCATCACTTCGGGACTAGACGCATGGTCTTAGGGCTCCTTTGACAGTAGTTGAGTGATAGTTGCGGTTTTTCTTTACACCCATGATTCATAAAGGGAATTTATATGTTCTGAAACGGGGACGTCTTGAAAGTGTTAATTGGTTTTTTAGGCTAATCATTTGCTACTATGACGACTTCTTGAGGATAGCGCCTGGCTCTGCAGGCATGATGGCACCTTGAGGCGGCGTTGTCTTTGCTTTGAAGTCATCGCATATCTGCTCCATTGTGACAAACTCAACACCCTCGTGCTTCTTCATGTGTTCGATGAGCCTCTCATGCATCAGAAGCGCGTGCGGACGACCTGATACATCGGGATGAATGGTCAATGGGAAGATGAACTCATCGTACTCGCGGTAGAAGTAGTCGAAGTGGTCTCTCCAGATATCCTCCACATCTCTCGCGTTGACGAAGCCATGACTGTTCGGTGCATCCTTAATGAACAACATAGGAGGTAAATCGTCCAAGTACCAATTCGCTGGAATCTCTACAAGCCCAGTCTCTTGGCCTCTGACAAGTGGCTTCATCCACTCGCTGGCCTTCTTCTTGTAGTCGATCTTTGTCCATTCATCACCAGTCCGCAGATAATACGGCTGGCAGTCATGATGACTCATGCTGTGGTCGTATTCGATGCCGTAATCAAGCAGGAGCTGTGCGCCTTCCTTGCTTGTTTCCCACCACGGAGCAACACTGCCTCTGGGAGGCTTGCCCGCGAAGTCCGTAAGCATCCGATACGTCTTGTCAAGGATCTCTCTCTGCTGCTCTATTGTCATGTCGGTGGGGTTCTCGTGTGAGTATCCATGGAGGCCTATCTCATGGCCGGCATCTCGAACTGCGGCCATATCTTCTGGAAACGTTTCGAGGCTGTGTCCGGGAATGAACCATGTTGCTTTGATATCATATTTGGCAAGCAGCTTGAGCACACGTTGGACGCCAATGGTTCCTGCAAAGTAGCCTGAAAGAGGTTAGAGTCGAAGTCGCCAACAGCAGCACATGCTCTGAAAGCCGGGTTTGTGATAAATCTCACCTCTGCTGATGTCGTTTGAGGAATCCTCTCCTCCATACGATCCCAACCAGCCAGCGACCGCATCAACATCGACACCGTAACTGACGAGAACACGCTTCTTGCCCATATTGATGAGAAAATCGAGGATTTCCCGGATATTACTGTTTGTTTGTTGTTTGGTTGAATGAGGTGAAGCTTTGTGTGAGTTTACGATTGACGCGGGGTTCGAGAGAAGGTGGCAGCTGGCAAACTTAATTAGGAGTGGCGAGTCTGAGTTAAGAATCGGAGCGCGCACGGCAGCAGGTCGATCGGTCAATGAGGGGTAAATGTCGTCTTATCGGATTCGCACCTTAGTTTACCAAATACCTCACAGCAGCTGAACGTCCTCACAGGCATTAGCTTATCGCGGGGTAGTTGCACTCCACCGATGAATTTAAAGCACGGCCAAAGCAACTTTTCGTATTTTTAGCGGCATTGATGAGAGAGGTTTGCATTGCGTTGATCAGAAGAAGCTTAGGTACTGCTCTTCTGTGGAGGTTATCCGGTCATGGGCAGGCAACAAGTTGGAGTCGCCGATAAGAGGGGAGGCTGTAAAGTTGGAGAACCAAATCCCACAAGTCACAGTAATTGACAAATGGTAGATCTCAAATGCAGGTATTTGACCCCACTTGACCCCTCGAGATAAGGATAATCTCCAACTCACCTCGACATTTACTGGTTCCCAACAGCACCATAAGATCAGCAGGTATCATGATAACAGATGTGGGAACACCACCTTGATTTAAGCTCTTCCCTCGATCCTCGGCAATCCCACTTTGACCTAGATTTTACTTTACCTTAGTACCATCCATCACAATTGGTCGGTCGATCCCTGACAATCGACGCCCCAGCATGACATACACCAGTATTCCACGCAGAATGCGAGCAGCGCAAATCTCGCAGGTTGGCGCTTCTTTCTTGCGTTCTGTTGTTCATTGAATACTGATTTTGTAACAGTACAATAAGCCATATGAGTTAGTCGAGAGAAATGTTCCAAGCATCCGCGATAGTGAACTTCTCATCAGAGTCCACGCGGCTGGTTTTTGTCATTCCGATCTGCAGGTCCTGCAGGGACAGTTCGGGTCACCCTTAGGAATGATCGCTTCCCACGAGCCTTCCGGCGTCGTCGTTCGTGTCGGCAAGAGTTGCAGCAGTGACTGGAAAGTTGGTGATCGAGTTGGAGCTCTCAACTTCAAAAACTCCTGCGGTCAATGCACTGGATGCGGGCTGGCAAAGCGAATAAACGATCAGTTGGATCCCCGTTTCTGCGACAAACGAGAAACCGCGGGTTTTCAGCATGATGGAGCATTTGCCGACTATCTCCCTGTAGACCCTGAAACGACGGTCCGATTGCCGTCTTCCCTATCGTTCGATCAAGCGGCACCATTGATGTGTGCTGGTGCTACAGTCTGGGGCTCTCTAGAAAGAGCCACGGCTGCGCTAAACCCTGGAGACGTCGTAGCTATTGTTGGCATAGGGGGTCTCGGCTTCCTCGGCTTGCAATTTGCCAGCGCCATGGGCTTCCGCACCCTGGCAGTTGATAGTAGGGAGGCAGGGAGGCAGTTGGCTACCGAGATGGCAAATCAGAGCCTGAAACCTTCATTGGTTGTCGACTCCAGCGCGAAAGATGCTACGTCTAAGATCATGGACTTTACAGGAGGAGAAGGTGTTGCGGCCGTAGTAGTCTGTACAGACTCTCTTGAGGCCAACAACTGGGCCCTAACACTGCTTCGAATTGGAGGTGTGATGGGCGTTTTGGGCCTGCCTGCCGAAGATTGGAGGTTTGATTCAAGTGTAATCATTTTCCGAGAGCTTACAATTCGGGGTAGCTATGTGGCGAGTAAAGAGTCCACTGAAAGGATGATGAAACTTGTAGAGAGAGCCGACATTCGATCACACATCACATTGATGTCCTTCGATGAGATTCCGGACATTCTGACGGCCTATCACGACAGCGCGTTCAAAGGTAGACTAGTAGTTAGAATAACATAATGAAACAGGGATGTACCCGATGTTTGACAATCAGTTATCATGACTTGAATCGCAGAAGTCGCATAATAACATTGGTCATTCGATATAAACAAATGACTGAAGCTTGTAACTAGACTATAAGATCCCCCACAACTATTTTGTAAACAAGAAGGAAAAGAGCCCGAAGAGAGCGACACCAAGTGGGTTCAGTCTATCGGAGTGTGTTTCGGCAATCTCGGCATCTTGGGCTAGTATTGTCTAGTTTCTCATTGCTCTCCAACTATTTTTTCCAAGCCTCAAAAGCAGAATCGTACAAAACACTGTTAGGTATGCAATGTGTCTCCCACTCTCACCGTTATCCACTTGTGTGGAGTTGGAGTCAGACAGAGTTCCCCAACTTCGACTCGTGCTCACCCTAACTTACCCCATTGCCTCCGACCCCAAGACACGCGATTAATGGGGTCACTACGGTCGGCGGAGATGGTCCGGTCGTTACCATCGTGCCCGTTAATGGCGACTTCATTTAGTTTGTCATCGAGAATCCGCCCTGCTACGGACCGGCCAATGGCCCTCGGAAAGGTTCCCGATATTTCTTCGCCACATCGCCATGGATTCAACTTTCGAGTCTTTATCAAGAACCTGTTGGCTGACTATTTATCGTGACGAACCACTACAACACCTTGGTAACTGGGCGGACGACCATTCCCGAGTCGCCACATTCCAACATGTCTGTCTTCTTCAAGGACATATCCACGTACGCAACCCACCATTCTTAATCCGAATCCCAATAGCTGAAACTTGTGGTTTAGGGATAATCCAGTGCAAAAGGGAGACGTCGAGAAACTTCTCAAACCACTTGACTTGACAATCAAACCTGAAGAGTCGGCCGACTACCAAAGGCTCCTCGCCGCGGTTCACGATTGCGCGTGTCGTATCGAAAGCTTACCCGATTACCAGCCCATTCCCGACACGAAACGATACCCCGCGAGAACATACACCTTCCCACGGCAGAGGAGCAAGCCTTTGGTCATGCTTGGGCATATCGGTTCCTGATAAAAGGCGACTCTCCCGCGGACTCCTCGTCAGTGTCTTTGGAGGGGAAGACTGTATGCTTGAAAGACTGTATCGCTGTTGCAGGTGTCCCGCAATTCTTCGGCAGCGATGCCTTCCCTCCGTGGACACCGTCAACAGACGCAACGGTAGTAACACGGGTGCTGGATGCCAGGGCTGATATTCTGGGCACCGCTACGTGTGAGCATTTCTGCAACTCTACTGCATCCTTCACCAGTTCACAGGGCACCATCGAGAACCCATACAAGCAAGGCTACTCTACCGGGGGCAGCACATCAGGCGGTGCAGCCCTCGTGGGCTCTGGGATGATTGATATCGCCCTTGGTACGGACCAAGGCGGGAGTATCAGGGTTCCTGCCTCATTTTGTGGTTGTGTTGGGTTAAAGCCGACCCATGGACTAGTGCCTTTCACAGGCATCACGAGTGGCGATTCCATCGACGACCATGCCGGTCCCATATGTCGGTCGGTCACAGAAGTCGCACAAGTTCTCGATGTCATCTCCGGTTACGACGGCATTGACGACAAATCTTTGGGGGCTGCTGCTCATGGTTCCTACAACTTTTCTGCTACTCTTCGATCAGCTTCAGGTCGATTAGAAGGGGTGAAGATTGGTCTTCTGAAAGAAGGTTTCAACCAGGAAATCGTTGATCCTAGAGTTAGAGACCATGTCATTGCAGCTGCTCGAAAACTCGAGTCATTGGGGGCGACCGTTGATGAAGTATCTGTTCCTCTTCACCTAGAGGGCCCTTCAATATGGACTATTCAACAACGCATTGCTGGCTCTTCGGGCATTCTAGGAAGGGCTTCTGGGCGAAGAGGCCTAGGCCTGACCGAATTTGAGAAAGCTCGCCTTCCTTGGTCTGACTCAAGCTTCCAGAAACTCTTCCCTTCGACCAAGAACACCGTCATTAACGGCCTGTACCTTTCTGAGAAGTTTCCTGGCCTATATAGTAAGGCCGTAAACATTGGCCGGCAGATCAGCGACGCCTATGAAAAGGTATTTGAAAGCTACGATGTCATTATCACGCCAACTACACCCTTTGTCGCACCACGACATGGATCTCGTGAGTCAGTCTTGGGCTCGTTCGAGCCTACCATCGGCTTGACAACAAACACTGCTGTATTTAACGTCACGGGACACCCCGCCATGTCGATACCTGTAGGCTTCCTTTCTGCGAAGGATGATCCACAAGTGTTACTGCCAGTAGGCATGCAAGTCGTCGGTGGGTTATGGCAAGAAAAGAACGTGTTCAACGTCGGACATGCATGGGAAACCAACTTCGACTGGAAAGGCATCAAGAGCAGTGGGGATGTGATCCAATCTACCCCTGAGTCATTGACGACCGGAACACACCCCAAAGTCAATGGAAGAACAATGTCTGAGGTAAATGGCACAACATCACCAAGTCTCAAGCGAGTGAAACTTTCGGTTTAAGCTTGATGGCGCAAGATGCGAATTGCTGCGCCTCTTTGCAGGAGGACTTTATCATATCTAGATTCAGCACCTACACTCCATTGACTATTTTAAAGTAATAGATGACTCGGGAATTCGCTGAACCCTGTGCATGAGCGATGACAGCTCGATTATGCACCTCTTAAAACTTCAGCGCAGGAGCAATGACTTCTCGCTAAGAAAACGTTACGATGTTTTGTGATGCAGAGCAAAAGGCATTTGCTTTTCCATGTATGTTATATCAATGCATAAATAAGAACACAGTACTTTGTACATATGATCTGACGGGACCTCACGATGTCAACAGCATAGCATCAAGGCGAGCAAAGCGGGCATACCGAGTCCTAAGACTAACACTGATTGGTAGGGTTGCATTTTCCATATTTATTCCCACTGGAGTCCCAGCAAAAGAGATCTGTATGGTTGTTGCATGTCAATTCCTCAGACTACAGTTTGGTTCCTTCCGGGATCTTTCACTTTATTCCGCGAGTTACAGTAACTCTCCGCCGTTTCCCTTCCCCATAACGACATTTGACTGGTCTCAGCACAACGACCCCCCATGCTGCATAATGCACTTGGCGGCGGTGCCGTAATTCAATGGTTAGCGATTCAAGTAGACTTCCAAACCAAAGCATGAGCCGCAAAGGAAGTTGAAAGGTTGAGACGGGATGCATCACCTGCAATTAAGTGGGAGTGGCTAATACCTAACAGCGAAAGGAAGCCCTTTGTAGCCGAGCCTAACGATTTGCAAGGCCCGCAAAGTCAAGTGATGAGATAATACCAGCATGCAAGCAATGTTTCAGCACAGGCCGGAACTGAGATGTACAAACAGATTCCGTGTGGTCAAGAATCAGCCATCTTGCGCCAGCCCAATCGAGCCTTCCATGGAGTTGGACATCTCGGCGAGGTTCGAGACTTACACTACTTCTACGAGGTAGTAGGCCCTGTCATGTCAGAAGCTTTAGACACCTATCTTTGGACACGTGTGGTTATCCAATCCAGCAACTTTGAGCCACCCGTCACACACGCCATTATATCCATCAGTAGTCAGTATGAGTGAGCTCAAGTCACTTTTGAGGTGGGTAATGCAGTACGGTATCCATACGACAATCAGTATTTTGCCCTCCGCCACTGCAATGCCGCCGTCCATGAACTAAGGACCACGGGCACCAACAACAAAAATCCTATCATATTGCTAGTCTGTTTTCTTTTGCCTTGCATCGAGAGTATGCACTGTGATAGAAGGAGGCTTTTCAGCACAGCCGACATGAGTGAAAAATATTAAAGAATATCTTCTGGGAATACAAGACCACATGAACAATCGTGCACCTCTTGCCCATGTTCCGGCGATTGAGCGAGTTTGCTTCTTTTTTCGGTGATGAGGCTGCGGATTTACCGGCATAAAAGAAGTGGAAGGCCTCATGCCACGGCTTTTCAGCACATTTTCGGACGCAGAGTTGATGCTAGAAGTGCTTTTCAACCGAATGGCAGAACTGATACATTCCAATCGGAGCACACAACGAGCACGACGAACCAACGCCTGTGAACAAAGGCCTCTAAAAGTCACTCCCATTGCGCCAGGGCATCTTTCAGAACAACCTGTTACCAACGGATTATAGTATCACTGGGTATAACTTTTTATAAACCTTGCAAGCATTCGGCCTAAGAACCTGGGTGCCCAAACCTCCCCTGGATTAGTAGACCGTTCAAAAATGATGCGGTGTTTTCTTTTAATGCGCTTTGTGTGCTGCGGAATTTGGCTGAACGTATCATTTGAAATTAGTGAGGCTGCCTATGATGGGTTTCTAGGAATTTTCCAGCGGACTCTGAACCATTTGCTTCGGTTTAAAAATTGAAGTTCCAGCACAGCGTCGATTTAGATGGCTCTGAGAGGCCTATTTCTTCGTCTTTCCATGTCCTCCTATGTACTTACACCAGAATCACAGATTTATGGAAGGACTCGCGGGCAAAAGAGGAAAGGCTGGTCGTAGACGACACATGTCGAACCATCAAACTCCTAAGGCGTGATGATGAGGGCCAGACCTATCCACACGCGGAGTATCTAGTCGTGAAAGACAGATTGATAGGGTAACCCCTAAATAACATGGTCACTGCTTCCCATAGCAGTGTGTTTACAACAGACGCCGTTGTGCAGCCGAGTTCCTGTAAGCCTAGTCTACTGACTCGAGCCAGGATGGTGCTGTAGATAAAATATGGTCAAGGCCAAAGGTTACTCACTGTGCGCTTATTTACAACGCATCACCGACCACCAGCGCATACAATTTCAACATGAGGATGTTTCTTTCTTTTTTTTTTCCCTCTTTTCCCTTTTCAGCAACTGGCAACATAGAAATATACAACTTAGTCAGCACAGTTCGAGCATGTTTATATGTTATAGCGTTCCAGTCAAGTGTGATTATTATCCTCATCTGATCAAACGATTTTATAACAATGAATATACGTTTATGGGCGCCCCAGATATTATGGGAGGGTATAAACTCATATTCTCTCATTATTTGATATTTAGTTAATAATATAGCCTCCGTCAACCACCAATGCATGCCCTTGAACAAATGAAGCCTGGCTGGAGCATAGGAATAAGACCGCGTTCGCCACTTCTTCGGGTGTACCCATTCGCTTCATGGGTGCAATATCGATCGCAGGTCTCAGTCTTTGGACTAGTTCTTCGGATGCTGTTGTCATTGGCGTAGCAATCACACCCGGACAAACGCAATTGATCCTAATCCCGTCTTGAGAATAATCGATGGCATCCGATCGAGTCATGTTGATTATTGCTGCTTTGGACGCGCAATATGGCGCTGTGTGCCATTACGATGTGAGTCGTTTGCAGTCAAGTATGAATGCATCAATGCTTACCTGCCGCTGGCCGCGCCACGACACCGAGTTGACTAGCAATGTTGACGATGGCTCCTCGCTGACTCGGATGCTCCTCATGCGGTTGCTGGTTTAGCATGTGGCTTAGCACAGCACGAGAAACCAGCCAGCTACCCTTGCAGTTGACGTTCGTAATAAGGTCAAAAGCAGCTGTCGATGTTTCGTGCGACCGCAGTGATTGACCGAGGATCCCAGCGCAACTAACAGAGTAGTCGATACGCCCGAATTGTTTGGCGACATCTTGTACAAAGTAATTGACGAAGCTTTCGTCGGAGACATCCCCTTCTCGGCTCAACACTTGGGCTTTCGGATCAATCTGGAGAATCACATTCCGTGTGTCTGCTAGCGACTTTTTGTTCAGGTCGGTAATGGCAATTCTCGAGCATCCCGATCGCGCGAAGCCTCTGGCGACGGCGGCGCCAATGCCTGCAAGAGGAGGTCAGGTCTTGACACTGGAAGAGTGGCTCTGAGGGAAATCTCACCAGTTCCTCCAGCACCAGTAATGAAAGCAACTCCTGGGAACTTGTACATGGTGAAAATTGACCGGGGACCCTTGTGCTTGCCTCGCAATTTAATGACTGCTCAAGTTTTTGGCAACTGCTTCTGGTTATGATGAAAATTGGGAGGTAGTGTCGCATGAGATCTACTTGGGATCAACTCCCAGGTACTCCAACTTAACCGCATGGTCCGTTCCATCCGCCCTTGTACTTTGACTGGTGGATGTTGCGGGGAAGCGGGCAAAATGCGATGTCGGGGGGAGGGGGGAGGGAAGAAAACAAGGAAATACAAACTGCTACCAGGGAATCCCATCAATGAGAGACTCCAAAGGCTAAGACCAAGGAGATAAGATCGTGGGATTGTAGTGTAGCGTGTTAAGGGTGCATGGTTACGAGTCAGTCTCCAAGTGATAGCAGCCGATCCACGGCAGTTGGAGTTTATCTCTGAAAAAGGAACGACCCACAAGGAACGTAAAGTCTTCTCCAACATAAGCCAAGGGAAGCCCCAATCCGCTACTCTCTCCAACTTCCCCTGCCTTTCACACCTCCAACAACTCTGTCATCCTGCGACGTGGAAGCATGTTGTCCCACAACGGCACGAAAACGCACCCACAGCCGCAGCCGCAAGCGCCGCCGCCGCATCACCAGCAGCAGCTCCCGCGACCGCATTCGACTCCAGTCAAGCGAAGGAGGCGAACCGGTAACGGACCCGATGCGCGTGCCTGCCCTCACTGCGGACGAACCTTCAAGCGCACTGAGCACTTGGAGCGCCATGTGCGAACGCGTCAGTCATCCCGTCCATTATCGTGTGTCTGTCTCCAAATGTTGGAGTGGATGGAAAGTCGGCCTAGACTAGTCTTGGCTGCCGCACTCTAGCTCGTCCCATCACCAGAGGTTCGGGATCGTGCCACGTGCCGTCATGCTGACCTACTCGCTCTGCCAGACACCAAGGAGAAGCCATTCATCTGTCGTTGTGGGGCTGCCTTTGCCCGACGAGACTTGTTGACCCGCCATCAGCGGATCGCCTTCCACGAGGATGGGTCCGAATCCCCAGAGGGCCCATCGGAGCCGGATTCCGGAGAGAATCGCGGCCCAGTCGAAGCTGACTTGGCCGCTGCCGTGTCTCTTTCAGGAATGAGCGTAGACCATTGGGCACAACAGCCACCTGCACCACCTGCAGAGCTGTATCCCATGGCGGTCCCAAGGAACGGCACTCTTGTAGATGCTTCGTATCAACAGACTTTGCTCGCCGACCAGTTCTATGAAAACGGTTGGTCACTATTCTTTGAATGATTTTTCGGCTATGAAAGCTGATACGGAAAGTTTCAGGCAATCAAGATGCTGTGGGATTCGACGCTCACTTCAGAGAGTTTGCCAACTTTCTCGACGGTGTCGGTCTGCCGGCGGAATGGAGTCCCTACTTCCATGGTCCCGATCGAGACAATGAAGTGGCTGACTCGACGATGAGAGAATCAAGAGAAGGCACTGCTACACCTGGTGCCCGTAACAGCAGGACTCGTCCGGGAACCCCATTCAGTTCATGGCTACCATCAGCCCCTACAGGCAATCGCATATCCGAGACCCTGCCAGATACAAGTAAGTCGGGAAGACGAACAGCACGAAACCGAGCTCTAGCTGACTGTCCATCAAGACCCCCGGCCCGTTGATACTGAGTCGCAGCCGTACCGTATTTCAGACGAGCAGCGGTTCCGTCTCAATACTTCCATTGAGACATTCCGAGACATCCTCGATCCGGACTTCAAGTTCCCTTCCCGCCATGCTCTCACCCGCTACCTAACGTCCTTCTTCGAAGGCTTTCACTCGCACATGCCGTTCATACATACCCCAACATGGCGGATATCCGAGCACTCTGTTGAGGTCATTCTCGGCCTCGCCGCCGTTGGTGCTCAGTACTGTTTTGAGCATCGCATGTCCGAAAGGCTCTTTCATGCCGGCAAGGTCATCCTGTTGGAGAGACTCGTGCATGAGTCTGAAAAGCCCGGGCATAGAACCGGCTCATCCCTCAACCTGCACAGCGTGTCGCCCCAACGTCGCGAATCAAGGGGCGTTCAAGAGAGAGACTGGGGCGCGTGGGAGCCTATCGAGACAGTGCGAGCCCTGATCGCTCTCATGGGCTATGCTACCTGGGAACCCAAGGTATCGTTAGTGCAAGAAGCGTTTGTTTTACAAGCGCTGCTGGCGCAGGTCCTCCGTGAAGTCGGCCTGCATGAAGAGAACGAGCCGGAACTCGCCGCAGAAAAGACAACGCCGCAAGCCACTTGGCATGCCTGGGTGCGAAAAGAGTCCATACGTCGGGCGAAGCTTATTGCCTTCTCATTCATGCACACCCACAGCATCGCGTACAACGTGTATCCTGTTCTGCGTAGCAACGAGGTCGGTCTTCGGCTACCGTGTTCGACTGGAGAATGGAAGGCCCAAACTGCATGTCAGTGGCAAAGTGCTTGCCGTGAAACTGGCAAGCAACAGCTCTTCTTCCAGGATGCCCTATCGTTGCTTTTGAGGAACACGGACGGCACGGCACCCGTCGATCCCATCCCGACACCTCTGGGCAATTACATACTTCTGCACGGCCTGCTCCAGAGGATATATATCGTCCGGGATCTGTCGCTGCCAGTGATGGATCACTCGGCGTCTTTGCCGAGCGAGGAGGTTGACAAGCTTGAGTGAGTTTGTCCAGTCGTCATCAACCGGGAAGCACTAACCTTTGCGATACAGACGCGCACTCCGGTCGTGGACTGCAGGCTGGCAACAGGCTCCGGAATCGAGTCTTGATCCAAATAACGAGAACGGGCCCATCCCCTTCACATCCAGCTCTTTGCTTGGTCTAGCATACGTGCGCATCTACCTTCACCTCGGTCCATATCGGCTGCTTGAGACGCGGGATCCCGCTCGCATCGCGAAAGCCATCAGTCGGTCTCCCGCGGTGGAACGCAGCAGCGGCGTCATCACTGCGCTTTTGTACACAGCTCACATGCTCAGCATTCCCGTCAGGCTTGGCGTCGATCGTGTTGCTCGCAGTCAAGCGTTCTTCTGGAGCGTCCGGCACTCGCTCTCGGGCCTCGAGTGTGCCGTCTTGCTCAGCAAGTGGCTTTCGTCGCTCACCGCGTCGACGGCCTCAACACCGCTAAGTGGTAAGTCGGCGGTCATATTAGATCGCTTGGCGTTGAGGAGCCACTTTAATAACCAAAAACTACAGATAGCGAAGACAGAATACTGCATTGGGTCCGGTGTATCGTGGAAGAGGCGTACGATGTTGTCGACTTTGAGGACGATGAGACCGAAACGCCGACAGATCGGGATCCCGCCTCGCTGAGCCTGGCGGTCCTCAAGATTTGGGCGCACTTCTTCAAGAGCAATACGCAATGGCCGTTTATTAACATCATAGGGAAGAGCTTGGAGAAATACCGGGAGCTTCTTATGCGCAGCAGACTGCCCCAAATTCCTTGATGTCACCAGGTACATATGCACAAGGCATTGGTGCCAATCCGGCGAGGTGATAGGCGCCGAGACAAGTCACACGAGCAAGAGCTGCAGGTTGTAGCTCAGCTTGGACGACCAAACAAATGTGATATCGCTAATCACACAGGGTCTGACGCCAAAACGGTGTTGCTGAGGAGCAAGCTGACAGCCGATGCCGTTTCGAGCACTCAATGTTGACAGGCAATGATCATTTTTGATCCACCAGTGGCCAAGTCAGATTTTAGGTGACTGATTGCGGCATGGGCGACAACCTGGCACCCTGATCTTGAGACAAGCTAGGGTCAAGGCAGACTACTTGAACGAAGGGGCATCCCGACATTTGAGTCTTCCAGGTGAAACAGGCTGATATCACTTTTGTCTGGCACCGTTGAGTCTCGGACCGTCATGGCTACTCCCGAAGACAGGGCTCGCAATGCCGGCCCTCCAAAGGTCTTATGCGTCGGCATGCTCCGCACGGGTACGAACTCACTCGCGGCGGCCATTTCGGAACTGGGCTTCAAGCATGTTTTTCACGGTCTCGATTCCCGGCAAAAGCCAAGCCACTAGGCCTTCTTCGAGAAAGCTGCCATCGCAACCTGGCCGGAGGTAAATTTCAAGGGCCAGTCTCCTGCCCCAAAGTGTTTACTCGACGAGACTGGGACGAGCTCTTTGGGGTGTACGATGCGGTGACAGATCTGTCCTGCTTCTGGGCGGTGGAACTCGTCGACGCGTACTCCGATGCCAAGGTCATTCTTACGGAACGCGACTTTGTCAAATGGTTCGCGAGCTTCGACAGCGAGGTGCTCCAGCCCCTCTTCGGGCCAAGGGTCGATCTTTTCCTGAAAGGGGTGGGTCTGGTCATTGGAAACCGGGCGGGACGCAATGCAGAAGACTGTCAGCGGCTTCTTTGGCAGTGCGTGTACTTTTGAAGAGCTTCGTCGCAGAGCCCCCGAAGTCTTTCACCGGCATAGCGAGCGGATCAAAGCTCACGTGGCGGCGGAGAGGCTCTTGGTGTATCACGTCGGCAAGGATGGATGGCAGCCGCTCTGCAAGTTTCTCGATAAGGACGTGCCCGAAGGGAGGGATTTTCCTCGCGTCAACGATCGGGATTCGCATCAAAAAGACGATAAAGAGCTTCGCAAAGCAACCATGATTCAGCCAGCGAAGGTGACCTCGCCCTATGTTGTCTCCGTTGCGTTGGCGTGGGTGGTATACATCTACTGTGGGCAGGGTAGTCAGTTGTGAACCGCATGAGATGGGTACCCTTTGTACGGGTCTCGATTGATGTCGAAGGTTTGAAGAACTCTAACTTGATGACAGTCCAAGTAGAGAGCCAGATTGCAATTATGTTGCGATGTCCGTATCCGTCATGTTGTTAATCTTGGTGCTGTGGTAGCGACCTGAACATCAATGTGCTGCACAGCCAAGACGAAATTGCTTATGTAACAAGGCAATGGCGGAAGCCCGCCCAATGCGGCGGGCAGCTGTGTCCCGGCAACGCAACTGCGCCTGCCCCGCCATCGTCCCCTCCCCCATCCATTGAATCCCCACCCAACAACGGTGTGAGCTGACGTAGCGGCGCCGTGTTTCGAGCTTCAACTTCCAGGCTGCCATTCTCAACGCACTCGCCCTACCCAGGCGGCATAGGATACATATAGCAATCGTCTTCCTCGCTCTATATCTCTCATTCACCTCAGCAGTCCGATTGCATCCTCGTGTAGCTGGTCCGCACCCCCAGGCCGCCAGCATGCAGTCTGGCATCTCCGGCACGTCGTCCCATAGCGCCATTGTGTTTGACATCTCCCGTCCGGCAATGCTAACTTGAAATAGCCTCCCAGGAGCTCGTCTCCCAGTTCAACACCCTCCTGTCCTCCGACGACCAGTTCGGACTCCTCGTCACGATCGACTCAGAGACCCTCCAACCCGTCCAGTTCCTGTCCAAGGCCTCGCCCTCGGCCTCCTTTGACGACAACCTTGACTCCCTCCAACCTCATCTCAAGCCCAATGAAGCCCTTTACGCCCTCCTCCGCCGTCACGACACGGCTCCCCACCTCACTGCCGTGACCTACGTGCCCGACTCCGCCAAGGTTCGCCAGAAGATGCTCTTCGCCTCTACCCGTCTGACCCTCGTCCGCAAGCTCGGCTCCGAGCACTTCCGCGAGTCCATCTTCGCCACGACCCCCGAGGAGCTCTCCGCCAAAGGATTCGCCAAGCACGATGCCCATACGGAGCTCGAGGCCCCCCTGACCGAGGAGGAGCGCAGCCTCGGCGCCGTCAAGCAGGCCGAGCAGGAGGCGAGCACTGGCACCGGGACTAGGGAGATCCACCTGAGCAAGACCCTGGCCATGCCCGTTGCCGAGGATGCTCTTGCGGCCCTGAAGGAGTTGTCGTCCGAGGGCGGCAAGGTCCTGGTGATGCTGGTACGCACCTGCTCTATCCCCTTTGTCGTTGGATATAGGAACCTAACCGAGCTTGTCCGCAGAAAATCAACCCCGAAAAGGAATCTGTCGAGCTCGTCCCGTCGAGCGAGAGCCCCTCCTCCATCAGCGAACTCACCCAGGTCATCTCGCCCACCGAGCCGCGCTTCACCTTTTACCGCTTCACCCACACCCACAACGGCGCCGAGTCGAGCCCCCTGCTCTTCATCTACACTTGCCCGGTGACCCCCGGCAACAAGTCGATCAAGAACCGCATGCTGTACCCGCTCATGAAGCGCGCCGTCCTCGAGGTCGCATCCTCCGAGGCTGGGCTGACGCTCGACAAGAAGTTTGAGGTTGAGGAGCCAAGCGAGGTCACCGAAGAGTCGGTCCTCTCGGAGCTGCACCCCAAGGTGACGGCCAGACAAGGATTCAGCAGACCCAAGCGGCCCGGTCGGTAGATAACATGCATGACATGACGTTTGTTGCTGCGGGAGTCATGGTTAAAGAAGGCCAATTTGAATTAAGCGCGCGCAGAGGCGTTGGGTTACACTCCCGAGCCTGTAGATCGGGCTGATGATAGACAAAAGAATCCCATTCGCAATGCAGTACCAGTTTATGGACGATGCGCATTATCGGCGTATCTATAACCTTGCATAGTCACCACCACCACCACCCAAACTGACCCCCGTTGCCAATCTTTGAGTCACGACAGCCGCCCTCCGGCAGCATGCAGATTATAGACCCTGGTATCTTGCTAAAGACAACAGACAGCCGCCACCGGAAACCAACAGCTGTTTCCGAAAACCGACAACCTCTCCCCTGCTCACTCCTCAAAATTGCCCCCAGTGAAGGCGAGGTTGCTCCTCTCGAGCTTCTCCTTGAGGAACTCGTAGACGGTAAAGGTCACGGCCTGACCGGGCGCGACACGCATGATGCGCGGCGTGATGCCCTTGTAGAACGCGTGGAACCCCTCTTGCCTGTCCCCAGACCGTCAGTGTCGCTTCTCCCTTTCCCCCAAATCCGAAACAGCGCTCGACAGGGGGGTGGCCGGACTTACTTGAACATGTCGCTCGAAATCTTTGCGATGCGGCTCCAGGCGCTCGTGCCGTACTCGGCGGGCGTCTTCTGCAGCCGCGTCTTGATGGTGTCGATGGGCGCATTGCTCAGGGGGCCCATGGCGCCGCTGACGAGGCCGATAAAGGTCGTCTGCCATCCCGGCAGCGTGGTGCCCTGGAACTCGGGCTGGTACTTCTTGAGTGCCTCCTTGAAGTACGAGTAGGCCGTGAAGTTGACGGCCTGGTTGCTGCCCTGGCGCAGCGCCGTCAGCGACACGCCGCGGTACAGCGCGCCGAAGCCTTCCTCCTTGACGACCGTGTAGAGCGCGTGCGCCGCGTTGCGGTACTTTGGTATGTCGAGCGGGTCGGCCATGCTGTGGTGCTGCGCCTGGAGGCGGATCTTGATGACCTCCATCGGCGTCACGACGGCGACGGCCTCGGTCACGCCGGCCGCGAGACCGGCTGTTTTTTGCGCAAGAAGACTCGGTCAGCGTCTCTCTCGTCCCCCTTCGGTGTAAGTGCGATCAAAATCGAGGTAGGTGACTCACCCATGAACGTCGCCTGGCCGCTGACGATTCCCGTCTGCTTGTCCGCCAATGCCTGCTTGTACCCTCGAAACTCGTGAACCGGATGGCCATCTTGGGCACGATGCCCGTCAGCACGGCGCCGAGCCCCTTGTACAGGCCTAGCGGCGTCTCCTTCTTGACGATCTCGACACCCGTTTTGATGAAGCCGCGCTTGGGCGCGCCGGGCTGCCTCGCGCGCCGCGACAGCTGCATTCGCACCTTGATCGTGTCTGCGGAGGGGAGGTGCGTTAGCCCCCGTGTCAATTGACTGCGTTCTGCAAGGCTCATGCGCGGGCGCGGCCGCAATCGCACGCGCGAAGGGAGAGCAAGTCTGCAGTCTGCAGCATGCACGCGGGTAGGGTCTTACCGAGGGGGTGACATGCCAGCGCCTCCATCATGCCGGCACCTCCTCCAGCTGTCGGGTGGTATTAGTCGCAATCCGCACAGCTCGTCACCGTCGAGCGACGATGTTGAGGTCGGTACATACCAATGAGGTTCGTGGCCGCCGAGGTCGGCGTCTTGCCGTCTTGCCTCACCTTGGACGCCATGGTTTACGAGGATACGGGGATGTATTGTGGTCGAGGCAACAGAAGACAGAAGAGAGAAAGGCTTGCGCCGGTGTCTACAAAGCAACAAAGCAAAAGGTGTTCTTCTTGTCCTGTTTACAATGGGCGGTGCTTCACAGTAAAGTAAACAGAGGGAAGGGGGAGAGAGGGTATCATGTAGATCACAAGGAGAGGGAAGGGAAGCATGGGAAGAAGCCGGGACAGAAGAAGAAGATTCGGAACAAAGTCGTCGGGCAGCTACAAAGCAAACATCCTCGGCGCCGATGATGAAAGCCACGGCAGAGCGGGCAACCACCATCCATATAAGAAAGGTGGCGTGTGGGAGGGGGAGAGGGGAGGGGGGTGGTAGTTCGCTCTAGGTCAAGGCACAAGCCAGAATAGAACCAAGACCCCGTCCAAGCATTGGATGAGGCAGATGACTCAAGGTTCGGCCCCCGAGCATGAGGTGTGTGTAAGGCGTTCCGTCCTGGGGCGCGTGTATGCCATTGCGCGAAAAGCATGAGGAGCCAGCAGCGCGGAGAGGGCAAGGAAAGGAAGGGGGAGAAAAGCATATGAGGAGAAAGGGCCCCTTTCATCCGCGGCACATCGCGACAAAGGTCATACACCAGGGCACCAGGACACCAGCAGACCACCGCCGGCGCCAGGGGTCTCGGTAGACAGGGGCGCTCGGGGGGGCGTGTACGGATAGACTTTGTTCGACGTCTTCCACGCAGTGGCCGTGGAAAGAGGGAAGACGAGAACCGCCATAGACATACGGATGCGCGTGTGAGTGACGCCGCGCAGCACGGGACCGACGTCTGAGTGGCTCAAACCATCGGAATCTTCAGACGTCTGTAGCGGGTTGCGACAAGATTGACTGACCATCCCGATTCGGCGGAACGGAGGACGGGGGGGAAGGGGCGTGTGGAGAGAGAGAGAGGAAGACCACCGCAAGCGTACGCTAGAACACTGTCAGTACAAGTCTTGGTGCTTTGCCCTTTTTCCCACCCCTTTGCAAGACGAGTAGGTATGCGAAAACCCCTGACTGCCGCTGCCATTGCTGTTGCTGAGTGACCCAATTGGCTTCGAGCGAAGCGTCGCACTGGACGAAAGGAGCTGCGTGCACACCAGTTGCTGGATCCAGAGTCATGCTGTGACTCCCCTCGTCTTCTCCAAGGAACCAAGATGCTGCTGCTTCCTCTCGGCCTGTGACAATCGCTTCCCCCAAGAACGGGCGATCGAGTGACGTAGCAATGAACCCCGGTTCCAACGCGGCATGCTGCGGCAGAGCCACTTGCAGCTTTGCCGACCCCAAGCCGAGCTTGTGATTTTGCGGGGGAGACGACGACGCTCCCCTTTCTCCCACTTGTGGGCTCTGGAGCCTCCAGAGCGAGAGTGTGGGGATCGGACACTTCCGCCCTTCCGACTGGCCAGATTCATTCGTCAGAAATTGCCGAGGTTCGGGGGCCGGTCCTGGGCGCGCTCTTCACCTCTCACCCCCATCCGGTCCTCATATAGTAAGTACCTAGTGGACGCTCATCCACCTCCCACCGAGAGACTGGCAGAGGGTGTGCCTGAGACACAAGCATAAATGAACCTCTTTCGGACATCTTAGCCACCTTCTCTCCGCAGGCACCGCCTCATGGCTCACGTCACCCGATGGAGGGACGATGCGGGAAGGGAAAGTAGCCTGAACCCAGTGCTGACTTGCGGCGCCGGCATCAGACGAAAAAGTCACGAGTGAGTGAGGCTGACGGCGCAACCACACGTGTGTGAGACAGAAGCATGTGATAACAGTGTTACGAGTCGTAGGTTTTGTAGTAGATTAAATGGGGCCTCATGATATATCCTATACTTGGATAGCGTGCCGCTACTTTTTCGGATTCCCATCCAATTGCCTTTTTTCCATCAGCGGAATAACCTGACGCCTTAAAACGCCACCCCATAGGTTGGCTTATTCTTGCCCCCTAGCCCCCATAGTCCCCGAGGACGTCTAAATACTCTGAACAAGAAGAGATGGCTAGTAGTTGCTTTTCCGCTGTGCAACGGTGTCCGTCTCTCGTAAAAATCGCCGTTGGGGAATCATTGCGCCAAACACCTGTCAAATGAAACAGAAAAAGAAAGAAAGAAATATCCCAATGAAAGATCCGATCACGGGTTCTATGCAGGAGTGCCGCACTCTTCGAGGAGCGGGCCATCTGCCTCAAAACTGTAGAGGCGTACTTCACCATCTTCGCTCCCGCTGGCCATACGGCTGTCGGTGAGGCCGACGCAGGTGACAGGGCCAGAGTGGCCGGTGAAGGTGCGCTCACACTTGCCGCTTTTGGGCTCCCAGACCTTGACCATGGAGTCGTTGGCGCCGGTGACGATGCGCAGAGTGTCGCCAACAAGGCCCCAGATGCCCTCGACGTGGCCGAACATGGTGCGGAGACACTTGCCGGTGTGGATGTTCCACACCTTGACGGTGTTGTCAAGACCGGCGGTAAGCATGTAGCGGGGCGGCAGTTGCCGGGTGGAGTCCGAAGAAAAGGCGCAGCCGAACGACGTCCGGTCGTCCTCCGCGGTCACCGAGTCGCCGCCGAAAGAGGACCCGAGGATCGACGCCACATTGGCTCCGGCCGTCGGAGTTGTGCTCCGGCCGCTGTTAACCGACGCATTGTCGTCGCCCTCGAGCGCCTCCTCGTCCGGTTCGAAGTCCTCCGGCATCAGCAGAATCTGCTGCACTTGGCCCATGTGGCCCTCGAAGGTCTTGATGCATGTCTTGTTCCGTAGGTCCCAGAGGCGGACGGTGCAATCGTCCGAGGCTGAGAAGAGCGTCTGCGAGCCCGGGTCTAGTCGTACGTGGTTGACCCAGTCCTCGTGACCGCGGAGGCAGAATGTTTCCTTGCTGTCAAAGTTGAAGATCTTGATCGACTTGTCGATGGAGCCCGATGCCAGGTACTTTCCGTCAAAATCGACCGTAATGACGCCTTCGGTGTGGCAACGGAGAGTGCTAATGCAGTCACCCGTCTGCCAGTTCCAAACCTTGACTGTGTGGTCCAGGCTGCCGCTGAAAAGCTTGTTGCCAACAAACTTGAGGGTGCGGATGCCCATGGTGTGACCGCTGAGAGTGCGGATCTCCTCCCCTGTCTCGACATTCCAGATCTTGATCTTGGCATCGTATGACCCCGTGGCGAGGATCTCGTCGTCGAACTGCAGGCAGGTCACGCCATTGTCGTGGCCCTTGAAGGTCTTGATGTGGCATCTACCATACTTCCAGTTGAAGCCGACCTTGAAACGGTCGCGGTAGACGCTCTTCCAGGGTCGGATGAGGCGTTCTCGCTCCTTCTCGGCTCCGGTCTTGGGCGCCATCGGCTCGCCGACGTCGCTCAGGCAGGTCCGCTTCCTGCTATCGTCGAGCACGACAAGCTCACGCTTCTTGTTGATGTTGGGCGACGACGCTGTCGCAACCTTGTCGACCTGCTCCACTACCTCGACAGGCGCGACCTCCCGTAGACTTCTGGCCTCGGCAAGCTCCTTCTGCTTATTCCAGTCTCGTAGTCTCTTTCGCTCGAGGAGAGGCAGGCCGAACCCGCACTTGGTACACTTGCGGTCAATGTGTTGCTCGCACATGCGGTGCCACACAACGTCGTCGTCGGCGAGGTCCCGCCACCTCCTGCTCACCTGGGCGGCCTTGCAGAGGGAGACGGTGTCGAGGTAGCCCAGCACCTTGTACGAGATCTCGGTCGGGAGCGCAGCCATGAAGTCGATCTTGAGCTGCTCATGGACTTCGCGGGAGACGGTGGACAGCTGGGGGAAGCAGCATTGTGTGATGATGCCCTGCAGCATCAGGTCGCGGTGCTTGGCGGGGGCGGCGGAGAAGAGGGACCAGACGTGGGTGATGGCTTGTTGGTCGGCGGAGGGGAGCTTATCGAGTTCCTGTGCGGGAGACGTGTCAGCACGGAGTCGAAGGGGCCCGTGGGCATCACGACAAGGCGGGCTTACGCTCTGGATCAAGACCATCTTGGACTCGTCGGCGGCGCGACGACACTTTGCGTCGGGGCGGTGACGGTAGCAGAACTTGCTGTTGGCGTCTCTGTTCTGGTTGAGGCTGTTGCTGTCGTTCTGTACGTCGGGCTTGCCAATGGGAGCGTAGATGCCGGGGATGTGTTCCCTGAGGAAGGGGGTGACGGTCTGGCCGACCAGCTGGGTGGGCATGTTCGCGGGGAATTTTGAGACGTCTCCGTCGTCGGGTCTCCTTCTGTCGCAGTTGTCTCTTGATGGATGGTTCGCCGTGGTCACATTGTCGGGGAGAGAAGCGGCGGTGGAGTCAGAGGTAGCGACGGTAGAGGGAGCGGCAGAAGCGGTGAAGGTCGGTGTGCTGTTGAAGTAGTCGGATGAGGCAGATGTCGAGGCTTGATCGTCATGGCGGTGACTGGGCGACGACGGGTTCAGGTTGCCGTCCAAACCCAGGTCCATGTTTAGGCTCAGGCTCCGGGGATCCGGGAAGGTTGACGTGCTTGCGAGGTCCATGGCCGCAATATGTTTCAGCAAGCAATGGAAGCAAAGCAGAGTACAGCAAATAAGGAACGGGGGGTGAATGGTGTCAAACCATCCGGGGCGAGACGACGGGGCGGGCGTGCTTGGTGTTACCCGTGTAGGGAGGTACAAACGACACAGCCTACAAGCGAGCGACAGGAAGCGCAGTCCCGTCGACGAGACGCAGAGACAGACAGACGGCGGGTACGGAGAGGGAGGGCCGGGGTAAGGAGTCGTGTGTACAGTGACAGTGTAGTGACAGTCGAGGGCCGGAGGGCTGTTTTGGGTGAGGGTGAGGCGAGAGGACCTGGCGATGGCGTGCGAGCCAGGGGAAAGTCGATTCGCGTACCGGTTGTACGATTACGGTGGCTGCAAGAGGATTGGCGTCCGTGGTCTCTTTCTGTGCTTGGGTTGCGTTGCTTGGGCAGCTGCTTCAAATAGGATAGACAAGATGGGAGCCCCAGACGATCCACAGGAACGAGGTCCGACTGGCTCGGAGGGTTTGATTTGTGTGGAATTCGAGCAAGGGCACGCAATCGTAGTGCGGGTTGTCGAAGTGAGTGAGCGTCGTGCGCGGGCAGGCAGGCGGGCGTGTGTTTGTGTTGAGACTCGAGCAGGTTTTGGCAGGAGGTTGAGCCCCTTGGTGATTCGTCGGCGGAGCACGGACGGGCGATGTTCGTTGCTTTTTGCTTTTTGTCGTTATCCTTGGGCCCGGTTGCGATATTGCGCTGGCAGGCCGCCAAAGGTTTGGTCCCAAGCAAAAGGGATTCGCGGGGGGCGTGGGTGTACGGCAAGGTTTGGAACGACTTGCGAGAGGGAAGTTAGTCGTCAAGGAAGTGCGCCGTCGTGCAGGCCCGTCTTGGTTTTAGGTGCCGGCGGTGTCGTGATGGGGGGAGGGTATCTAGTAATATGGACTTGGTATCTGGTATCCCGTATCTGATGTCTTCTCTCCTTGTGTCTGGTTCGTCCGAGAGAGGAAAGAAGAGTAGGGACGGGAAGGGACCCGAGGTACTTATTCGCGGGTTGTTGTGCGGTGACGGCCAGGAGGAGAGAGATTTGGGAGACGAGGAACCTGCTGGGAAGGGACAAGTGCAAAGCCGGGCGACCAGGGGGTTTCTTGGGGATAGAGTCAGTCGGTTGGTGTCGAAAACGAAAGGAGTGCAACTTTGCCAGATGAGCAAGCATAACATAGCATAGCACGAGAGGCTCGGGATGGGCGTCAAGAGGTTCGCAAAGACGGAGCCCAAACCAAAGAGGCGGTTTGGGTGCTTTGGGGCGAAAATGGCGTTATCGCTGGGAATTATTGTGAGCACGCCGCCGCCCCCATGGTCCGTGTGTATGTGTGTGTGTGCGTTGTGTCGTGTCTGTCGTGGCCGTGGTCACTGGGCCCCCCAGAGGTTCCACCCGTCGACGGCGGTTCCCAGGGGTCCAAAATGCGCCAGCCCGTAGTCGGGGACCCGCTAAGGCGTGCTCTGCGGTCCACTTAAATGCCAGCGACAGCCAGCGGCAGGGCTGCGACGGCGGGTGTCGCTCACCGTCCCCTGGCGGCTGGGTGCTGCTGATTGCTGCTGCGCTGAGGGATGGGCGGCAACGGACGGGTCTCGCTGCACCGTCGCCGATAGCCGGACCCGCCGATTGTGTGGGGGGACGCAACTCCGACAAGCGAAACTAGGTACTGCGATTACCTAAGATACCTACGTACCGTCCAGGCCTGCCACCGCCGTCAGGGCTGCGCGCGTGTCCGTCGACTATTTCCAACGGGGTAGGTACCTCGCCTATGCAGTACGTACTGGCGCCTTCTCTTCCCCGCGATGCACCTCAGAGCTAGTCATGCTGCCAAGCGGTGCACTACCTGTAGTGCAGTACACCCAAGCACACCTACCTACCTAGGTAGGTATATGCCTACCTACTGCTGTACAAAGTACAGTTCATTAGGTACAGTCATGGACGGAGGAGGTGTATGTATGGTTTGTGAGGCCCCTTCAGACAGACAGACGGGCCATCCTTCTGTCGTCCATCGTCTGCCATTGTTTCCCCCGTTCCACCACGGCAAATGACGCTTGAGCCTCAAGTGTGGCCACAGTATCTCACTGGTGAACTGAACAACGCCATCCATCGCGGGTGCGCTGGTCGCTGATCGTTGATCGTTCGCCAGACAAACATTTCAGTCGGTTCCTCAGAGTGCGCAAACTCGCCCTCAGTCTCGGCTGCCAACAAGCCTGCAAACACTACCGGCAACTGCAACCCGTGAGTCTCGCGTGGAGCTCGGCTTACCTAACAGCAATGTTTGGCCATGCACTAATCCACGGTCAGGTGTTCTCGATCCTCCTTTTTTCTCCTACCTCTGCCCAGTTCCGTTACGTTTTGGACCCAGATTAGCTCACCGCGGCCACCTCTCGCGCAGTTTCTCTCTCGTCATCTCCTGGGTCCGCCTGAATCAGCGAACCTGGAAGCGACGGAAAGAATTTTCTTTGGCCTCGCTCCCACTTTCGTCAGCATAAAACTTGCGATACTTCAAATCTTGATCTCGTCATTTTTCTGCGGATACCCTCGTTGCCCACGAGGCATGACAAGAAAAGAACGGGGGAGCAAACGAGGAGGGGGCCCTCCATGAACCATGATGACTGTGTGTGTGTGTGTGCTCCAGACTCTGTGCCGCACCGAGTACCGACGATGAGGTTAAGGCCGACGCCTATGTCGCCATCCTGGCTGCCAATCTCCCCAATCGGGATGAGCTAACGCGAGCCTGCGATGGCGTCATTTTCTCAGCCCACGGGGTTCGCAACTCGCTTCGACGGGCGCTGCAAGCACATCATTCTTCGAGAACGAGAACGACATTTTGCGCCTTCGATACTGGAGCCCCCCCCTCTTCGGCACTTGCTCCCTTAAATCCTAACGCTTCCCACAATTCCTGTCGACTATCGCCGTTCGCCTCCCCAGTGTCCAGTTTTCTGCTCTCATCGGTCATCAGTGCTCCTAGGTTCGACCCAATTCGGATGAGGTAAGCATCCTTAATTGTCATCGGGGATCGTTTAAGAGTCAGAGCTACGGTAGGACTGGACTGGGCCTGGATCAACGACTCGACATTCCAACCAAACTGGACCACCACGCACCACCCACGTTCCTCTCGGGTCTCCACCGCCGTTAGACTTCTTCTCTTTCTTTTTTTCCCTTTTTTTTCAATCAAAGACCTTCAATGCTACCGGGCCTGGCGAAAACGCAACTGACCATTGGCCAATTCACCCACTCCGAGATCTTCTCCGGCCATGACTGCGGCCTGCAATCCAGCCAACCAGACGTCCGACCGACAGCCGCACTGGAGCCCGATGACCCACCTGACCCAGGATGCCACCAGCTCCAACCCTTCACCGAGGAGGAAGCTCTCTATCCATCCATATCTATTGATCCTGCCTCATCGAGCGTTGGACTGGGATGACGCTGTCCATGATAAGAGCGACCGATCACGCAATACCTTCAGTTTCCCCTGAGGGATAATTTTCAATGTCTCACTGATAACACTTTTGGCCCAGCCTAAACGTCCTTGCGATTATGTCTCAGCATCTGAGTTCAGCTCCTGGATGGGATGACACCAGTTGCACACAAACACCACAGGGATCCATGATAACCGTATCGTTTGCGGGGCGAACCAGTAGACATCAGCAAGCGCACAACCTCTTTTGGTGGTGAGGTTACTCAGCATCCCCGTTCCGCGACGTATTGAACAACGTCGCGCCGCTCGTCTGTCGCCCGGCTGAATGCAGAAGCGCCACCAACCCTTTACTGACAACCAAATGCCAATCCTCTTCGCACCTCGCCCAACCGCCTGACACATGGAAACCAGCCATAGGGCCGCCCAGGACTTGGCTGAGTGATCTGCGCCTTTGGGTCTCGATAAATGTGCTCGAATTCAGCATGATACAGCCGCAGTTGACCATCCGCCCAGGCTACCCCTCCTACTGTGCAGGAACCACGTTTCCGCCTGGTTCGAACTGGGCGGGTATGGTTTTCCTACTTCCTAGCGGGGACATTGCCATGTGATGTGGATGGTGTCCAAGCTTGTGTGATTCTGACTTCTGCATAGTCTCGTTCTTATTCTCCAATGACATTATTGAGCTGGGCGCAGTTGAGGATGTGCATCACACTATCATGCCATCGTGCTTTTTAGCAGTCCGTTTTGGTACACTAGCTTCGAGCTGCTAGACTCTATGCCTTTGAAACACGCGGCTTAGTGGCGGAGCTTGACTTTTGACAGCGCGGCCGGCATCAAATTGCAACAAGTCTCGGCCTTTGACCATAACAAATGCATCTGGGGCTGGACTAGTCTTGAGAGGATGTTCTCCGTCATGTAGGAGCTGAAGTCCTCGAGTCTAGCATGGCCTTGTTCGTCGAAGCAAATGAAGTCACCGGCTCTGTCTAGAAATCGGCCATGGAAACCTGGCATCAGCTACACGGTTATCCTCGTGTAGATGGATGGCAATGCTTCATATGTAATGGCGTGTCAATACATTTGTGATAGATGATATTGAGGCTTGAGACTGGCAACTGAATGCCCCTCCTATTGACGAAGACAGCCATGCTTCTTGGTAATGCTGTTGCTTGACATTTCGACTGTTATGGCTAAACATGCGATATCACTAAAGAACAATGTGACTGCTTGGCCTGGATCAAATTCGGTTGGAGCATCACAACAATCTCTAATTAGATTATAGAGGCAGTTCAAACTCACATATTTTCTTTGCATCTCGCAATCTAAAACTACGTAAAACCAATTAAGTTGGTAATTGGCCTACGATTTCGACAGGAATAGCTGTTTGTCCAGCTGGTTCGATTATAGTCCTCTGCTGGTCAACATCAGCCGGATACCTTGTTACCGGACAACAAGCTAGTCTTGTTGAGATAATGACCCAGTCGATATGGCCTACATACTTCTCTTGATGCTCTAGTAGTTTGAGTTCAAAGTTCACACAGGCAATGCCTAAGTCATCTCAGCCGTTCCATTGTAGGCCATCAGTTCAGCGTTGTCGCCCAACCAGCCCGCTTCCTATATCGAAGTCTTATCATGCTAACTACTCCTTATCTTTCCTGGGCTTATCTTGTCTCTATCCTGGCTAATGGAAGCAGCAAATCCTCTGAATGCAATGCCATCGTTACTTTACTTCGAAAAAGGGTCCTCAGCTTGATACTCTTAATACTAGCTGAGGCACGGTCCATGTTTCAAGCAGACAGAGTACCGTCATCTTTGCAATCTTAATTTCTTTAGAGAGCTCGACGGGGTAAGTGTCCTCGTCACAGTCTGATTAATCATTGGAATGATCGAACTGAGTGCCACGCCGTCTTTCCTAATCGCTTCACAGAAATGTCCATGTGCATGTTGCTTCTCGTATTCAAAGACGAAGCTAGTTCCAGGGAGGGGGAGTAAGCAAAAGACTCATGCTTCGTTTCCTTTTATATAATCACCTTACTGTAACTAGGTATTCAATAATTTCTTAGAGTCCGGACAGCTGATGTCTCTTACCAAAATTAACAGATATGCCAGACTTCAACTCCCTCAAAGGGCAGTAGTCAGCTGCTAAGAAGTGTGCAATCGCATATACAGTCATGGCGAAGAATGGAATATCATCGATGAACAACACTGACATGACAGGTCTGATTGGAAACCCCCCATATCTACGCAACGTCCCGTATCATCCACCCTCGCCATGGGGTCCCTCCTGAACTCTCCATATGGCCGCTTCTTGTAGAGGTCAGCCAGACACCATAAACTTGCTTTCCTCGTGTGCTTGCCGCCGAGCCGGCTTCTATCCGACAGTACCACCGGCTCTGGACGGCTTGGGGATCATCATCGCCGACAGCCGTTGTTATCGCATGTTGTGATTCGCCGCGATGCATGCCAAGCACTTGGCTATGTAAGCCGCCAGACTTCAAGCATCTCTGCTCCACGGGACTGGAGGGAGTTGCATGCTCCCGCCCGCTTTAACAGAAATATTACGCAGCTTGAAGACATGATACCCCTCATGGAAACGGACCCGGCGGGTAATGAGCGACGTGCAGTTACTGGGGAGGGAATACTAAAAGTCCCGTTTCGCATGTCAATGGCTCGCCGGATCTTGCGCCTTCGTCTTCTCAAAAAATACCCGATACGATTACACGCTTGAAAGAGCTGAAAGAATCATGCTTAGCAAGACTGCACTGATTGGGAGCTTTCTGGCTGGTTCAGCAGTTGCCGAGACTGTGCACGGTGTTCTCGTCTTTAGCCGCCATGGAGATAGTAAGTTCAAAGCACATCTAACAACTCCACGTGGGAAACTGACTTTGTATCAAGGGACAACCAAGCACTACGGTGCTCAATCTTTGACCAGTCTTGGAGCGCAACAATGCTTCGAGGTAGGAAGCGACTATCGTAGCCGCTATCTAGAGTCAAACTCGCCTCGCCGCATCCTTGACATCTCCGAGGACAAGTACGTCTCGTCTCAAGTATACGCCAGTGCTCCGGACCAAGGCATCCTCTTGAACACGGCCACGGCATTTCTCCAAGGCCTCTACCCCCCCTTGGTCGACCTCAACGTCCAGATAGCGACGTCCACTCTCAACAACGGCAGCACAAGCACCAGTCCCCTCAATGGCTACCAGTACGTCCTCTTGCACGGCGAGAACTCCAACTCCCCAGACACCATCTGGATCAAAGGCGACGATGGATGTCCAGCCAATGCTGCAGCCTATAAATCCTTTGAGGCTAGCCAGGAGTTTCAAACCCGTGTCGCGGCAACCAAGGACTTTTATGCCGGCTTTTACGACGTTCTGGAAAGCGTCTACGACTACAAGCCTGAGAACATGACCTACAAGAATGCCTATGACATCTTCGACCTCGTCAATGTAGCCCGCATCCACAACAGCACTTCCTTGGCCCGCAATGTCACGGACGAAGAGCTCCTCCAGCTGAGGACCCTGGCTGACAGCGCCGAGTTCGGATACAACTTCAACGCCTCTCAGTCGGACCGATCGATCCATGCGAGGACCCTCACCGCCGGCATCCTCGCCCAGCTGAACCAAACTGTTGCGTCTGAGGGCAAGCTCAAGTTTTCCCTCCTGTCGGGTAGCTACGATACGTTCCTCGCCTTCTTTGGTCTGACTGATCTCATCGCCGTTTCGGATGACTTTTACGGTCTGCCCGACTACGCCTCGACTATGGCGTTTGAGCTTGTTAGCGACGACGCTACTGCATTTCCCGCCGATGTCGACGCCGATCTCCGCGTCCGGTTCCTCTTCCAGAACGGCACGTCCGGCGAGCTGATAACGTTTCCCCTCTTCGGCACCGGGGAGGAGACCATCTTGTGGCCTCGCTTCGTCAGCGAGATGCAGGAGCGCGCCATCAGCACCGTCGAGGAGTGGTGCAGCGCCTGTTCTAGCCTTGTGTCGTTCTGTGCCGCTTACCAAGACGAGGCAACTGGCTCAGGCACCAACAGCAGCCGAGGCATGTCGAATGCTGTTGCCGGTGTCATCGGTGCCGCGGTTACGCTCGGTGTAGTTGCACTTGCCGGCGGAATTGCACTCTTTTACTTGAAGAGGCGCCGTTCAACAGCTGTCGCTGCTGTCCATGGAACCGCAGCCGAAAAATCCAGCCTGCACAGTGAGAAGAGTGTCTGAAGAATGACATACCAATTCAGGGGCCGGGGATGCCGTAGTTACAACGGATAAATGCGCCTACGTTTTCTCACGATGCAATGACAGCGAAACAATGCAAAGAGTTCTCCTTTCCTGGGTCCAGGATCTACGTCTCGTGTGACGACCCCTCACAGGGTCATGCTTGCAATGGTCTGCTGTCAAGGTTGCGGCAGCTGCCTCCATTAGAAACGCCGGCGCCAAAGCTATATTAACATGGTTCAGGCTTGCACTTTATTTCAATGTAGATGAAACCGGCTGTTGTTCAGCAACGCTCAAGACCACGGTTCATCCGATCATACGCGAAGAAGAAAAAAAAAGAAGAAAAAGAGGTATAGTCAACATTTTCGGGAATTATTACAATAGGCAAGCGCCTCACAATCACTGCAGACGGTAATCACGTGGAGACGTTTTTGAACGTGACAATGGTACGATCTATATCGCTATGATATATACGTTAGGTAAATCGATATACAGGAAAGACTTTGTACATGAAGCAGACTGGCCCAAGACCAAATCAGAATTGTAGACGCCACAAGTGTGAACGTCCACAGCGAACCCAATGGCATTTCATCCCCTGAGCCATCCAGGCCGCGTCAACCTCTCAAGGCAATCCACCAAAAGCAGTCGGTGGCGTCTCGGAACTCATTTATGCGAGGCGACGCTCGTGGAGGGTCATGCGCTTGGCAACAGCAGTGGCAGAGGGAGTC
Organism: Colletotrichum spaethianum; assembly: GCF_022836535.1. Taxonomy (NCBI): domain Eukaryota; kingdom Fungi; phylum Ascomycota; class Sordariomycetes; order Glomerellales; family Glomerellaceae; genus Colletotrichum; species Colletotrichum spaethianum. The sequence goes on from NW_026054790.1 coordinate 81,101, forward strand.
TCGGCGGGGCAGTCGTCCTCATCGTCAGCAGCCTGGGTGGGGGTAGGGGTGGCGACGGGGGCGGCGGACTCGGCAGGGCAGTCATCCTCATCCTCATCAGCAGCCTGGGTAGGAGTGGGAGTGGCAACCGGGGCGGTGGTCTCGGCAGGGCAGTCGTCCTCGTCTTCAGCGGCCTGGGTAGGAGTAGCAACGGGGGCAGCGGTGGTGGTGGCGGCGGGAGCAGACTCGGCGGGGCAGTCATCCTCATCCTCCTCCTCGGCCTTGATGGTAGGAACGGAGGCAGCGGCGGAGACGGCAGCGGAGGGAGTCTCGGCGGGGCAGTCGTCCTCATCGTCAGCGGCCTGGGTGGGGGTAGGGGTGGCGACGGGAGCCGTGGTCTCGGCAGGGCAGTCATCCTCCTCCTCGGCGGCGGCAGTCTGGCTAGGGGTGGCGGCAGAGACGGCGGAAGTGGCGGGAGCAGAGGTAGCGGCGGGAGCGGCAGAAGAGACGGGAGCGGCAGAAGAGACGGGGGCAGAGCCGGAGCCGGAGCCAGAGCAGGAAAAGACGGCAGGGCCGGGGATGGTGTACTCCTGAGCCTTGTAGGCGTCGTAGGTGATACCGGCGTCGGTGCCCTTGTAAGCACCGGGGAAGGCAACCAGGTCAGAAGGGCTGGTGCTGCCGGAGCCGGTAACCTCAATCTGGTGGCACCCGGGGTAGAACTGGGCGCCGGGGTAGGAGTAGGAGGCGTGGAGGGCGATGATCTCGTGACGGACGAGGTACTGGCCGGGGGCAATGCACTCGGGGATGGTGTACTTGACACCAGAGTTGCCAGCCTTCATGAGAGGGGTAGCACCCCAGGTGTTGGAGGTGCCATCACGGCCCTGCTCCTGAATCTTGAACCAGACAGCGTCGGTGCCCGGCAGCCACGTGGTGCAGTCGTCGTTGGCGCACTTGGCCATGTAGGTGATGGTAGGGCCGATGTGGGACTCGGGCCAGAGGGTCCAGTTAAGGGTGACCTCGGAGCCGGCGGCAGCCTTAGCAACGAGCTTGGCGGGCTTGGAGCCCTCAACACCACCGGCGGTGTAGCCACCGCACTGGAGGTCGATGCTGGTGACGTCCTCAACGGGGCCGTTGCCCTGGATGGGACGGGAGATGCGGTCGGGGGCGGGGTTCATGTACGGGTCCTGGTAGGGCTGGTAGAAGGTGTAGTTCTCACCACCGATCAGACCATCGTTGACGATACCGTGAGCAGCCGCCAGGGCTGCGGATCCAAGAAGGGAGGCGATAGTGGACTTCATTGTGGCGGTTGGAGGGGTTTGTGAAGGGGTTTGTTGTTCGAGAAAGGTGCCGGAGGCTTGACTGTGAGAATATCGTGGTCGGTTGGGAAATGAGTGGTGGTTTGAAGGTCTAGGACCAAAAAAGAATGAATGACTACCGGGTCAAGTGAAAAGAATGACGAAAGTGGAATGAAGGAATGAGATAGACACACAAGTCAAGTGAAGCTGAACACTATGGATCGTAGAAGGAGAGACCAGAACTGGTGAAGACCAGGCAGAGACAGTGATATATACGAGAGAGCATCCTGTGGCAGGGTGATTTCCCAAGACGGCCGCTTGCACCGTTGGCTTGCCTCTCAACTCCATCGGGTCAAGATTGAAAGGACCACTTCCGCCGCTCCGCCAAAGTTTCAATTATACGCAGGACAATCATATCCGGCTACTTGGTGGGGATAAACATGGGAAGGGGGATCTCGCGTATGCGGGAGACAGGCAAGGCTGGGATGTGGGATGTGCTTTAGCGGTCTTGGATTTGGTGTACTGCGAGCGGTGGATGCATGCTAGGGATCTGAAAGATGTGCCCCAGGGGAACAAGCCAATGAACTCACAGCCAGTACTTCTACGTTGGCGGTCGCGAGAAGCTCGGAAGGTAAGAGTCCACAACCCCCCTCGAGGATGACAGGACTGCGTTTACGCTGGTGTGTGTGATATAAACTGAACATATTGGACGTGGCCCAACGTTGTGGAATTGCTTGGGGTACTAGTTACCGCCTGGATAGGTCACCCATGAGCAAAGTAACCACGGATACCGTAGATCAGCTATCGGACTGTTCGGCCAAGAGAGAGAGCCCTTGCCGCCGTTCGACACAAGCCTCAAGACATGACATTCAGGTCCAATCTGTCATGTCGTTGTCAGTTGAGAGAAGGAAATGTCAGTCGAGTTGACATGCAGGCGGCAGGCAACACGAAAATGGTGAGACAATGCGAACCCCCCTTTGAGCATGGGACGACTTTGAGAGTCCAGCCTTGAGGGGTACGCCCGGCCGGGGGCCATGGTGCCTTGTCCCCACTCCCGAGCTTCGCTGGCCGAACCGATTGGCTCGTTCCGGCGTCAAGGCCCCCGGTCAATCCACGTCCAGATCCCTGTGAGATCCCGGCGCCCACCCTGAAACCGCCAAGTCCTGAGACCCGTCCCCTTCTTCTTAATTACATCGCCAAATTCGCCCTGCGTCCTCCGTGGCTGCAATCAACGCTCTACACGCTATATCTCGAAAGAGGCTCAACGTCCTGAGCCGCCGCAGCGGAGCCTCAAGGATAGCCCCTCAAGGTCGAAAAGTTGCCGTTCAAAGACCACTTTGCCCCCTGCACCACGCATGGCAGAATGCAGGCTTCCACCCCTTTCCACCAATCCTCTGCACTTTATCCCAGCAGAGCGTTAAGGACTCGACAACTTTTGCCGCCAGCAGCTGACCTGAGCGCGTGCAGGGCCTTCTAGGACCACGGCGCCCAAGCCTGGACCTCGACGTCAACTCCTGGTCTTCTCGCAGGGCGACGTGCAAACATTGCAGGCCTGACCACTTTCTGGGTAGCTCGGCAGGCTAGACCGGCCAGGATTTTCTGAGCTCGCTGGACCTGCTGGACTTGTCTTGCGGCCACTGTCAGGCATCATCAAGATTGAACTGGGCCCAGCGTCTGTGAAGTCTGGCCTGATTCGCCCTGCAGTTCCTCTCTTTTCTTCTTTCGCCCGCCAATATTCGGACATGAGCTTGACGCGACCCAGCCAGCGATGGGCCAGAGGGGCGAGAGGGGCCATGTGGCGGCCCCTGAACGCGGGAACAATAACCGTTCTGAGCAACGCCTTCTGGCAGGGCCATGTCGGCCGTAATTACGCTTGATTGTCTTTGCCCGTCTGGCAGCCTAGTTTGGCCCGGCAAACTACCGGTACACTGGAAGGAAAGGATTTTTTTCGATGCGAGATTGATTTAAAGTAAGGAGATGCCCACTCCCCTCTCCGTGATATGCATTGCCAATAGTCTTCCCGTGCCCACCTGCAATGTGCTGGCCCGAGGCTAACAATGACGTCCTTGGACGCATGGCTATGTATCCATTAATGCGGGAGGAGCCCGAGCAGGAGTGTTGGCGCCCTCGTCATCACAGCTGACATTCTTGACGCTTTGAAGAGGGCGATAGTGCCCTCTCGGAGCCGCGTGCCGTCTTTGCCTACCGCCGGGTCTGTCGGCCACGGCCTTGTCGTTCCATCCCTATCCATCTTCCCCGTCCAAATCTCCCTCACCCCCGGTCAGCGCTTCTTCGCTTCACCGCACATCACTCGCGTCTTTTTGATGCTCCACTGGGGCTGGCCATTTTTGAGCGAGCCAGACAGCTGGAACCCCCTTTGCAACTTCCATCGTTATTCCATTCAAGGTTGGAGACCCAACAAGGGTTTCCCGCCCCTTTTCAGGCGATCGGCGAGCGCCTAACAAACACAAACACCGCCGATCTCATGGCAATCCTCGCCTGTTCTCCCTGGACAACCAACCGCATTCCAGCCTTCGGTTCGTGGCACAGTCCACTCTGCAGAATACTCATGATCGATGCGACGCCAGGATGCCTTCGTGGAGAGAGTCGATCGCGTCTGTGGACTGTGAACCCGGGGCTTGGCTTTTTCCACAGAGAGTCTTTGTATTCTCGGCCGAATTGACCACTGCCTTACGGACGCGATTGAAAACGCTTGGGCGACAAGAGTCTCGGAGCGCGCGACCCTGACTCGGTCTATTCAGATTCGAGCAGGTGGCTGCAGCTTCACTCAACATGATGCACGCAGAAATGCCCCTGAGTGCGCAGCAACGAGACGTACTTTAAATGATGGGATCCCTCAAACCACAGCACTTTATCCCACAGTCACAGCGCAAGCGGATTGAGTCATGGCTGATTTGCATGGGTTTGTCCGAGCCCTTGGGCACTCTTATCTATCCTAAGTTCCTAACACGTGGGTATCAAACTAAACTAAACGAAACAGTTCATGAGCATCTTGAGAACAAATCGTGCTATAGTGCATTAATGAAGCACCTTCATAACCAGGGCTATAAAAGCCTGGGCCGGCCGTGCAGCATCAGTGGTTGTTGCGCCTCCGCTGTCTCTGTCGCTCGCAGATGGCCAAGCCGGATATAACAGCCATGATCGCCCATCGTTCACCCAGCTCGCCCGTCAGACCACTGCCCGTGAAAGCGAATTTGGCCACCTTGGACATGCTCATCCCAGCATCCGTCCAGACGGCGACCACTTCCTTCCCGTCGCCTCCCTTAAAGGCCGACGGCGCGGCTGCTTGAGCCAACCTAACCAGCTTCCAGCCTCTGCTTCTGCCGTCCAGCATGGCGATTGCTTCGCCAGAGCTAGGTCTCCACTCGAATTGCTCGAGTCTTTGGCAGTTCGGGCCAACTCCCATCGCGAAAATATAGCTTGACAAGGGAAAGTTCGTCCTGCATTCCAGGTCGATAATGGGTGCTCCTCCGGGACTGCCTTTGGGCGCAGGGGGGAGCGTTATGCTCATCCTGCCGCTGAAACTGTGGTGTTCCACCGACGCCAGCGGCGGGGAGGTGTTTGCCGGCCCGGAGTGCAGTATGATTGGCGGCGAACTGCTGAGGCCACTGTGTATTGACATGGCGTAGAATGGCTGGCTTTGGTGTTCACCGAGAACCATCGTACGGCTGAAGCTCTGCGAGTAGAGATTGAATGCGGGCGGGAACTGGCGAGCGACCTGCGGCGGCGGCGGCGGCATTGCCGGTCCCGGGGTCGCTCGGGGTGGTGCTTGGGTGCTGGGGACAGGACTGCTGCGGGGCTTTGCTTCATATGGCGGCGGGGCTTCGTCCGCAGGGGCGTCTGGAAGAGGCTTCATTCTCAGGTATTCGGGGGCGAGTGTCATTGTCGATTTACTTCAGATACAGTTGGATTCGGTAGAGTGGATTACGAGTACTTTGCGGGTATTGATAGGTTTCTATCAACATCTGGCTCAACCCGGGATTCCTCAACTATTAAAGCAGTCTCATTAGACATGATGTCAGCCCGAATCCTCTTCACAGCCACGCGCATGGCGAGAGTCAGGTGGCACGGTTTCGCCCGGCGAATATGATCTACACTTCACAGCCACATCTCTAGGGTCCGCCCAGATCTACATAACTGCGTAAAAGAGCCCTTGCATAGATCATCTCAAGGATTTGTTTTCGGCTGCCCCGTCCACGCTTGAGAACCGGACTATTCCTTGGTCCAGAGGCGCAGTCGACTATCTTCCCCAGGAGCGAACTGCATTCCTGTCAGACTCGGCATTGCCCTTCTTGTCCTTGGTAGAGTGGAAATGTGATGTCTTCTTAGATGACTAATATGACTTGATGCAATGTCGAAGGCAAGACTGCAGGGTCTCTACAGTAGACTATAGGCCCCAGCGGAGGTTAATGATCGAAAGAACGATTGTCCAATTTGGCGAACCGATTGAATTGTCCAACCTTCGTCGCGATTGCATCTATTTTTACGTGGGCATTCTGCCTCTCACTAATGCATGTTGTTGTGAGCTTTGCAGGTCACCGGTTGCAATGACCCTGTCCCATCATCGTACATTCAATTCCTGAGGCGACCAAGGTTACCATGACGGGCAAGTGTCGCTCGCACATTAAAGAGCACAACCGCCGCACTCTTGATGTCTACGATGGCCCGTCTACAATGCTTACTAGTAACTGCAGGTTCTAGATAAGGTCGGTAACAATTCCCGCCTGTTGCAGTGTCTTTTGTTGCTCAGGTATAGCTCGAACGTGCGATCTTGAAGATGACCAGGGCGCCAATGAGTTCCGAGTATAAAGTCCGCAAGCATGCTTCGACCGCTATCTTGGAGACCTTGACTCGGTTCCGATTAACTTCTTCCCACTTTGCGATGAACCTGCTTTTCTTAACAACCTTGATGGCCGTGGCGAACCTCTTCCTCCTCCAGATGCTAGAGAACCCTACTTAAGGCCATTGTTAAAACAAAAGTCGTCTTTCCGCTAGTCTAGATGTATTGTTTCAGCCGTTTCCAACTTAAACCGAAGCGAGCTCGCCAGATTGTTAGATATTCCACATGCTTCGTGATTACGGATCATTCTCATTCTTGCCAATGTGATGTATACCAACATGTCCTTGGCGTGTTGTGAGTGCAACAGGAGTGAGAAACAGCTGGGAACAGTCCACCGCAAGTAGTGCTAGATCAGCGTCAACGACTGAATTGTCGGTTCTGAAACAGTACAAATATACCGGACTCTAGCCGTTGATAAGTTGGAAGGAGTAGATGCGACAAAGTCTGATCAGTAATTCCCGTTCTCGGGCATAGTGCTGCTGGGCAAAGCGCAATCATCGTGAACTGAGCATAGCAGAACAAAGTTGCGGACAGCGGGAATATAGGCGAAAAGGAGTGCGGTTATCCTAGTCGGCGGTGGCTCGTAGAGACTTTGCAGCGGCGGATGTGTCGATTCTTACCATTAGTCCTCACATGATACATTACGCAGCACACTGAAAGGCTCAGTAAATCCCATGCCTACTAACTCTATGCTGTGATTTTCGGATAGACTCGTAAGAAAAACAGACTACATACTTGGGACTACTCATCTCTAGTCCTAACTGGTAAAAAATAAAAACACTAACGATATCTGTTCTTTAACAACGATGTTACCATTGCCGGCACATATAGATAGAAGTGTGGCAGCATATGCAATCGAGTCTATAGCCCCTATTCCTTCTATTACAAGCGACAGAGAAGGTACGACTGAGATGTTCGATCGTTTCAGTGGTCTCGCGGCAATTCAGGTGCCTTAATAGCAGAGTAAAGTTATCAGCTTTGGAAACCACAAAGACGCGTTAGATGAAGGCAAGACAGGTATTCGGTCAAGTCTTCATAGCACATTGTATTCAATGGAGTTTTTTAACACCAAGCCTTAATGCTGGGAATGTCCAGGAGGCGGTTCCATCTTCGATATTTAGCATGACTACGCCAATCCTGCCGCAGGACAGAACACGCACAAACAGCCTGTTCCACAACCGACAAGAGAAAATAGAGCTTTCCCCTGCTGGGCGGAAAGGCACGGCGGTATGCGATGATCTTAAGGTTTACTTTGACCCCTTACGGCCAAGGCGGATATGTTAATCAGAAGACTAGTTAAACTTCCTATTCAAAACATGTCTGTAGTAAAAAGCGTTGGTACCGGGCCCTCGCTCGCTCTGACAGCCATGAATCGCACATAACAGATACATGAATAGTGCTTCGCATGACCCCCAAGTTGGCCGTGTGTCTGGTTGGCGTCTGTACAATCTCACTGTTCTATCTCAGCACTACTATCGTTCTGATGTCAATCATCGGGGCCAGGCTGATGAAGACAAAGCTGTCGGGTCCTAAGTCGGGACCAGTAGGGCTCTCCATGCTTCTTTCACGGCTAGTATCAGACTCCCGACTAATGCAAAGACATTTGAGGCATTTATGCAACAGATACGCAAGCTTACGGCAACCCAAACTATACTCGCGTGTCGCCAGTGACTTTGGGTATCAGATATGCCTCACCCTGATTGTGGTCCCTAGAGAGAATCTCGGAAAAAGGGGGGGCCTAGGTGAAGAAATTTTGCTTAAGCGATTGTCTGTTGAAATATTATACATGTTACACCTGCAAGGAAAGATAGCATCGAAAAGCAACCCCATATGAGATACTCGAGTACTCAAATGCGAGCGGGATTCCTGTAAACAGCAAGACCCTACCAAAAGCTTTAACCAGCAAGAATATGTCTGTCTCTTCCCTTTGCAAATTGTATCCTCCCAAGCTCGTAAATTATCCCAAATAATCGTGTTGGGCGATCTAGTCGGCTGTACCGCTCTAGTCGTGCCAGCCTCGCTATGTCGACTGCCCCATCATCATCCCAGGATGTACGAAGAGGGCGAAAACATCGTCTTTGTGTATAATGGTCTAGCATTCGCAGCTAGATAAGCGCAATCCTCCCAGCTGGGCCGACTCTCAGATATCGAACGTAACCCGTTTCTCACCTGGCTTTCATGTAAGAGACTCAAGTCCACTTAATCGCCATTGCATGGAAACCCACTGGAAGCCCTCCTCCTCCTGGAGCCATAGAAAGCATATGTTGAGTCCTCCTCCCCTTCGACTTCTTCAACTTTGCCTGACGTGAAGATCTATGCGAAACGGTCAGTACTGCGGGGCGCCCGAAAGCATCACGGCGGCCCCGGTGAAACACTTACAAAGTCGAACCTCGATGCGGCAAACACCAGAGCCATGAGCACGATGACCACCAAAAGCAGGCTACCCAGCCCGTTCATGTTGGCAAACATTCTCAACATATTTTTATATTTCTTCTTTCGGTTCCTGACAAGGGTCTCGCCCTTGGACGGGGAAATCGTCAATCAGTCGTGGTCTAGCTAGTGAGTGTCTGAGACACGCTCCTGTGGTGTCGCGAACCCGATTCGACGGCGCGGCAATCGACGGGAGTAGGAATGTTGGAACAAATTCCTGGCGCACCAGAAAGAAGAAAGGAGGGGAACGTTTTGAGACCTTCCGGAATCGCGACTTAAGAATGAATCGAATGCAACATGAATCGCGGCGATCACGCAGGGTCAGCCATGCTCCGGGCCGAATACATCAAGAGAAACCGTCGAGGGTGAGAAGATTCGCTGGTCCGACGCAGTAGAGTTGGGCCTGGCATACGAGGGCCTTATACACAGGGCTGGGCCACATGCCCGGTGACCGCCCCCGATCCGTAGCGGAAGCATACTTCTAACGGCCAAGAATAGGACAGTGAGCCATTGACGAAAGAGGGAAGAGATGCTGGGCCCTGCTCTGCCTTACAATGCGCAAGGCGGCACGTGGCGAAGGGCGTTCACGCGCCACAGCAGGATGCCCTGCGCTCGGTCTGATCATCCATGGGTGGTGGGCTCTAGGCAAGGCGAGGAACTCGAAACTGTCAGGCGTATGGAGGAAAAGTCTTGGTGTGTGTTGGAGGTGTTGGAGGTGTTTACACAGAGTGTCCGTTTCAAGATGCGTGGAACGAAGGGGGGAAAGTCTGGGGTAGGACGGAACTTAGACATGGAAAGCAAGTGGAGGTCCGGAAAGCACCAATCATGTCGACTTCAGAATAAGGAGAATGAGTATAATCGCAAAACGCTGCCCCCTCATTGTGCCTTTCCCGTAGGCCACCCACCCATGCCCGTGCAGGCGGGCGTTCGAACCGTCAAAAGAATGCGGGGAAAGTAAGCGAAAGGTGCATTACCTATGTAAGCAGGCCAATGTAAGGGGGACGAGGGATGTGAGGGTCGACCGAGACACAGACGAGAGAGAGAGAGCTGGGACTAGCTCTGTCGTTGTCCAATGGCTGGCTGTGTGGGTGGCCTGTTGGCCGCAGAGAAGGGGAAAATGGGTGCGGCAGAAACCCCAAGGAGTCAGCGTTCTGGAGCTCCTTCGAAATGACGAGAGAAGCAAGATGACGAGACGTGGAGCAGTATGGTTGGTGTGCGGCGACAAGGGGGACAAAGTCAACAGACTGAAGAGGAGAGTTATGTAGCACGGGCGGTTCATCTTGAAATGTCTCCAATCCTCCTCCCCACCCATCACGCGATGGATGGAGGAGTGTCGGACCAGTAATTTATATTCATTAGGTATTGTATCATTATCATATCCGTTGATGCCAGTCGACTGGCGTGTCTTGTTACCGTCAGACTGGCATCCGTCTCTCAACAAATCAATCCGTCGTGAAGTTTTCCCAAACTCGACCAAAACTCCGTGTTCTGTTTTTCCCACTTCGTCCGAAGATCCGGAACAGAATGCCACGCCAAGAGATACGAAACTCTCGCCCAAAGCGCCGTGCAGATGGGATGGACGCCATTTTTAAACTTTTGAGCCGGTGGATGCCGGCTTGTCCCAGGAGTGAGTGTAAGTGAGAGAGAGCGTGGGTGTGGAGGTGAGTGTGAGTGTGAGTGTGTGTGTGTGTGTGTGTGTGAAGGTGATGGTGATGGTGAGATGTCACCCTGCAAAAGGCGTTAGACCAGAACGGGGAAACGAAGATCTCCAAGTCTGACCACACACAGCTCTCTCTCCTTTCGTCCCCCAACAAAAAATAAAATAAACGATAATCAAAAAAGAGCAATCAAAGACAACACTGGTGGTAATCGCCCGTGGGACCAATACCATAATAGGCCAAGGGGACGAGGAGCGAGTCCGAAAGCAGACCAATCCCCCTTCCGGAGGGCATCAGCTAGGCTTCGTCCGCTCGCAGCAGCGCCTTGACCTCGAGAGCCTCGTTGACGATGAGCGCCCAGGTGTCGAGGATGTAGTCGCGCATCTCTATGAGCACCATGACCGCATACGCCGCCGTCATCATGGAAAGACAGTAAAACGCCTGGACCAACGTCAGCCCCAACACAATTTTTTTTTTTTTGCCTCTTTTGATTGACATAATTCTGGTTTGTTTGGTTTCGGATGCGCCTTCATTCGAAGAAATGAAGCGCATGCCCGAGCCGAGACAAGCCATGGGGCGGGAAAAAAACATGAGAGGAACAAAAAATAAATATGAGGATGATGTCAGAAGACTTACCGACAGCACGCCCAGGTCTCCCCATCGCACTAAGGCCAGCTCACCCAGCCCGTAGAGACCTTCGATACCGAATGCACTCGCGGCGATCGCTCCGCCGTCGAGCTTCGAACTGTAGATCACCCGCAGCTCCTCGACGCTGCGCAGTCCATCGGGGACGCTTTGGAATCCGTAGTAAAACATGCCCACTGCAAGCGGCATGGGCAGGGCGTGATACGCCCAGTTTAAGCTGGTGAAGACGCACCTCACAATGAGGCTCACCAGCTCTCTCGGCGGTCTCGTGAGATCCAGGACACCCCTCAAAAAGTAGTCGAAAACCACGGCGACCATTGTCGTCAGGGGATGTAATGGCTGCGGTTGCCGTTGTCGTGCGTGTTGCCGGGCCACCGTCGGTGATCGCCTCGACGAGGACTTGGCTTGCTTAGCCTGGACCAGGGCGGACAGCCTCGGGGCCGGGTTGTACAGGTGGTGCTGCTGGTAGTGGTAATTGTGCGGCCCCGAGAGGCCGGCACTCATCATGGCCTTTTGCGTAAACGTCTCCGTTGACATGGTATCGACGGAGGCCGCCCCAATGATGTGGAAGAGAGTTGTGTGGTGTGAGGTGATGCAAGGGAAAGGGAAGAGGGTGGCCTTGTCGTCTTAGACGATCCGGAGAGGACCCAGGTGAAGGGGCCCAAGATATAAGTCGGGAATCGGTGAGGTGTTGGGTGAGTCTGGGAGGCAAGATCCGAGCTAGGACGGAGAGGTGGTGCTCGAGCTTTATGACAAGCAGGGCAGCAAGGGCAGGGGAAGGCCAGAAAAGAAATTCCAAGAGGCAGTGTGGTGAGCTAGAATAGCGTTTGCTTTGCCTTAGCGTTGACTGCTAGCGACGCACCGTTCGCGACGACACCGACTTTATGCAGTAGGTATGCTTGGGGATCTTGGTGGGGTCGTTGATCGCAGCGTGTCGAGGTGGTGTCGAAAGGTAATGTCTCTGCCAGAATGTCAATCAGTCCATGCCTCTCTGCGTTGGGTGTTTGTGGGATGGTGTAGCGGTCGTGGTATTGGTGGTGGTGGTGGTGGTGAGGGAGGTGAGGCACATCCGTCAAGTCGTTTTCGGTCGCCGACCGAAACCATCACTCACATGGCATGGCGCCCGTCCAGCCCAGACGCGAGAGAGATGCAGCAGACACGCAGGTAAGCACGCAGTACGCTTTACGCTGCACTGAGGGCTGCTTACCAATGTCCGAATTCGACGGGTTGGGGAACACAAAAGAAAAGAAAACAACGACTTGGTGAGCCTTCGGGAGGCATCATCGGCACGTAGAGGAAATGTCACCGTCTTGAACAAGTAAGTTTGCTCTCATCAATTTTCTCTCAGTCCCCCCGCTTGGCTTCATTGAGTCCCCCCATCCTCGGTGTGCATGCGTATGTTTGTGTGCACCCAGAGGAAGGGGAAATAAATAAAACACACCTCCTTATCTAAAGTAGTCTACCCAGCCAAGACAAACGGCTGGAATGTTGTCTCCCAACACCACGCCAAATCGAAAGAGAACTCCCCCTATCCTCTGTGCTACCCTGCAGACGGACGGTCGGACAATATGCAAAGGTGAGGAGCTATGGCATCTATGTACCGCCCATGCAATTATGCATGCATACCAAAAAACACCAACGAGAAGGGGGGTAAAAAAAAAAAAAGCCAGAGTGTGGTACTATCGCAATGAAACATGAGACAGACGCCTTTCCACCCCAAGGTTTCCCACGTTCCAATTATAAATCATCCTCGTTCGTTTCCCCTGAAGGAACCCCCCCGAAAAAGCCACGGTGGGAGCTCACCCGAAGCTGTGGAAACGTTCTCTTCTCCAGGCTTCGGTGCCGGGCCACTCCCGGTTGGCTACTTCGCGCGCCTCTTCTCACGGGCATGCCACTTTGAGGCTGGCCTTTCGCATCCGACCGCTCCGTCTCAACCCGGCCGTGTCTTCCCCTTCCCCGGAATCTTCGTCTGCGGCTCTGAGGCGCTTGTTTCCTCCCCTGTCATCCTCGCGTGCCTCGGACAGCCCTGCTGTAGGTCTCTTTCGACCCCGGATACGCGCCTCTTCGTCCCGTCCCAAGAATCGATGGATGATGCGGTGATCGAGGATGCGCTCCTCCTTGTCGCGGGGTCCAGCCCTCTCCGTCTTGGGCCAGATGTAGCCGTAAAGCTTCGAGTGTCGCTCACATCGCGGACACGAGCTCTTGGTGTAATAAGCGTTCTGCTGCACAAAGGCCGTCTCGCAATTCATGCAGCGAACCCACGCGGTCTGCGGCTCCGAGAGTAGCAGCGGCGTTAGAGTGTAATCGCCGGGCGTTCGGGTCTTTGCGGGTGGCGTGGTCTCTTTGATGAAGGTGCGCCGTTGATACTTGCGCTTCTTGAGAGCTGCTACTACTTCTGGTGGTGGCTGGCTAGCAGCCTCCACCTCCACCGTCGTCTCATCGACCTTTGCACAGACTTGGATATTGTCAGTGATCGGCGCAGGATTCTCCGTCGACACCCGTGCCTCAACCTTCAACGCCTGCACACCGTCGGAGCTGCGGTTGCTCAGGACGTCCTGCTCAATTGACGTCACGGCCTCAACCTCTGACGTTTGCACCAGGCGCTCCCGGCGGGAGCTCTCGAGCGGCTCTTTTGTTGGGGGGATCCTGTCGGCCTGCATCGACTTCAAACCGCTTCTGCCAGAGCCTGTCGTTGCGTCTGTGTCTGGTATCGCCACCGGTTTTGTGTCCATGTTGTTGCACACAGCAGCTGCAATGCTCATACGATCTTGTCTTTTTGTCGCGGTGGTAATGCTCGTCGAGTACGCCATGGTGGTCCATCCAGAGGCACTTCTCCCCTTGCCTTTTGAGGGGGGAGACGGGGGATTGCACAGAGAGGAAATGGGTATCGACCTGGAGGCCATGACGGATGCTGCTCGAATCGAAGCGGATGTGTCAAACGACCTCGCAATCGTCCTGCCTCTCTGGCCTTGACGCTGCGAGGAGAATGGCGCCGCATTGGCCAGCACTTGCCCCGTGGATTCTTCACATTCCTCCTCCTTGACGAGCTCCGACTTCTTGTGTGACTGGCTCGGTTCCGGCGTGTCCTTCTCCGGCTCAGTGATGTCCGTCACCGAGCCATCTTCGTTTCCGCCGCTTGTCAACGACATGCTGCGCACAGACTCGGAGGTCGAGCTGTCCCTTGAGCCGACAAGTGCTCCTGGAGCGACCATGACTGCTTGTGTTGCTGACACCTTTCGTCTCTTGGAAGGTGTGATGGGCGGTGTGACGAGCGAGTCGAAAGACCGCTTCTTATCCGGCGATAAAGCATCCGACATGGGCGAGTCGACTGCCAGTGAATCGCGGCTAGACTTTCCACCTCGCAAGCGAGACTTGGACACTCGGGGTCGGATGTCCGGTGTAACGGAGGGTGTCCGGGATGAAGGTCCCGTACTATCGTCCCTCCTCCGCCGGCGCAATGAGTATCCGTCCATGACAGGCTCTTCGATGCTCTTTTTCACCACGACCTCCCCTTCAGCAGGCGCCCAACCATTTGTGCATCGGTCTTCGCAAGTCTTGCAGAGACATTCACAATTGTCCTCCCCAAAGTAGTTTTCGGCGTATGTGACGGTAATCTCCTCCCCGACATCAATGTTCCTCGTCGCAATGATCTCAATCGTGGCCGAGGAAGTCGTCATGAGCTTCGCGTTGGCCCCGCAATCATGGTTCGCAAATCGAGCCGGGCCCATGAACAAGCTGGCGCACTTGTTTCTCGCAGAAATGATGATGCTGAAGTCCTTCTTACGGGCCGTCATTTCCCGCTCCTCTTCGGGGGAGATATTGACCTGGGTTCCGGCCAGGTACTTGACTGTCTCGTTCCTCCGGATGAAGCGTCGGGCAGTAATGGCGGCCTCGTGCGACACAATCGTGTAGCGGTTTGTCGAATTGACCTCAAAGGGGCAGTCGGGGAGGTAGACCTGGGTGTAGCGGCGCATGTGGCGTTTGAAGTCCTCCTTCGCCTTATCCGTCTTGAGGGCGGTGAAAAACTTGCGGAAGCCATCGGTGGCTAGCAGCTTCCGCTCCGCGGATTCGAGGTCCCTCTTGACAACAATCTCGTTCTGGATGATTTGGGTAATGTCCTCTTCGCGTACGCCTCGGGAGGGATGATACGAGTTTCGGTTCTTGGGGATTGTAGTCCAGTAAAAAACCTGCAAAGTGTCAGCTTCATCAGCCTCCGAGTGCCGAAGACATCGCTGCCCGGCCGGACCGAACGCCGTACATGATCAACCAACGCATCCGTCAGGAAATCGTCATAAGAGGCAAGCTGCGCCAACGTCAGCGTCTGCTTCTGCTTCTGCTTCTTCGCCGCAGTGCCGGAAGGCGGCATCTTGAGATGGTTCCCGTCGTAGCCGTCGCTGTCAGCCTAAGCGCAATGTTGAAGGAGCGGATTTGCGGGCAAATGCGGAAAAGGCTAAAAGAGAGTCGGGAGGGTCCAGCGTCGGCGCACAGAGCAAGGAGTGGACGAAGGAACCTAGGTCGATAGTTGGACTGCCTTCGATAGCCCACGCAAAGCGCAAAAAGCAGACGTGGAGAGAGTGAGTGACAGTTGGTTCAGGATGTGTCGCAAGTGGCCGCTGAGGGTCGGGAGCAATTGCGGGTGAAACTGGGGAAAAGGCTGTTATACCAAGAAAGGCGCTGTGGTTGGACGAGTAGAGAGGGTCAGCTCGAGCTGGGTGTCGTCATTTCTTCCGGTTCAAAGGGGGCATAAACAAGCAACGAGGAGAGGCTGGTCTCGGTACGCAGGCGGTGGGGATTCAATGCACAGGGCCGTGGATCATATGAGTGAGGCTAGTCGTCCGCCTGATCGTGGGCGCTGGGATGCAGGACCAAGGAATGAATATTGGGGAGCAAAATAGCTTCACCCACCGCAAGGGAGACCGGGCAAACAAAGGCGACGCAGGGACGGACCAGGAGGTTGAGAGAGAGAGAGAGAGGTAAGGTGAGGTAAGGAGTGAAATGAGAACGGGAAGTGGATGAGGTTGGGTTGCACCTGAAAGAGAAAATGGAAGTCGCCGTCTGTCCCAGTTTAATTCGCTCCTGCCCAGCCAAGCGTGAGAGTAGCTTTCACACTTATGACCAATAGGCCGTGTGTATACGTATGTGTGTGTGTGTGTGTGTGTGTGTGTATGTGTCTTCCTCTCAGGCTCAATTCAGTTCCAGCAAATCGCTATCGAACAGAGTCCAACAGAGGAAAGAAGTAGACACAGAGCAAAAGGGAGGAAGACAGCGAAAGAGGGAAACATTGGATTGCACCTTGTCTGGGGGGCTTGAGCCAATGACGAGTTGCAAATCTCAGTGGCTAGGCAATTATTATTGGAGTGGCTTCCCCAGCTGAGACGTCAAAATAGTCGCACAGACCAGGTCGGACGAGTTACGTCAGCCAATCAGATGCATGTCGCCAGATGCAGCTAGCCCGTTCCCGTTGTTCAGTCTGGCCTCAGCAGCCCAGCAACCAGAGCAGACCAGACCCGTCCACAAGCTGGCCCCCCCCTCTGAGTGTCGGATTTACGTTCTCCCGTTCTCCCGGCGGCTGTGGAATTTCAACTTTGCAGTTCCACCTTTTCGAGATAGCTTCAGCGACAGTGACCAGCTAGGGGAGATCTGGTAATTCACAGCCCTACCTCTTGCCGCCAAGATGATTCAATTAAAGGTACCTTGATCGTCCCATTGAACCAGATGCTTGCCTATCTGCTAACACCATGCTAGACGATGCTGCAATGCATCGACAACTCGGGCGCCGCAATGGTCGAGTGCGCCATGGTTGTCGGCCAGAAGAAACTCGCCCGGATCGGTACGACTCCCTCCTGTCTACGCTCCCTCGCGCACGATCGAAACCGAATCCTAACATGAGATAAAAATAGGTGACAGAATTGTCGTCGTCGTCCAGAAGCACCGCGGTGCTGGTGAGGGTGGCATGGCCGGTTCCTCGGCCGCGAACAAGGTCAAGCGTGGTGACATGCGCCACGCCGTTGTCGTCCGTACCAAGCAGAAGACCCTCCGACCCGACGGCAGCGTCATCCGATTCGATGACAACGCCTGCGTTCTGATCAACAAGGCCGGCGACCCCGTCGGATCGCGCATCAACGGCGTCGTCGGTGCCGAGCTGAGGAGGAAGAAGTGGAGCAAGATCCTGTCCATGGCGCCCATGCACGCATAAGAAGGCTGTCGTTGGGCCGGGGCGATGCGAAGGACGTGGAAGGGAGATGTGTAGGATGTTTGTGTACATGTACAGGAAAATCGTCAAAAGAGTGGGAATGTACTATATGATAGCATGAGCCGGCGTTTATCAGGGTTGGCAGTCGATACCAATCTCCATCAAACACAAGACCATTCACAAAGTAAAAAAGTCACTGCAGGGCTGAAGAGGATAGCGGTGTGATCAAGACTGAGCGTGTCCATTTGTAAGACAACATTGAGTGTTGTAAAGCTAAAGACAAGACCGTGGCCCCTTGGCCTTTTCCCCCCATTTCAAAGCTCAAACGCCATAATACTCCTTACAATGCAGAATCTCCTTCCTCTAACACAATCTTTGGGTATCGTCAAAGGGTCGCGTCTTTTACTGGAAGATGTGACCGCAATCGCAGCAAACATAGAACAGTTTCTGCAGTCGCGCGGGTTAGCCAGTTGTGCCTCGTAAAGGGGATTGAGCGCAGGTTGACATACCATACCCGTCTCGGCACTTCGCTGCTGAGACTGGAAGAAGACAGCCTCGCCGCCCTTGCAGGCGGGGCATTCCTTGTTTGATCGTGGAAGCTAGATCCGAGCAAGATGCAGCGTCAGCCAGCTGATCACAAAGGAGGTCTCGAATCCAAAGTGGAAGCAAAAATCCATTGCAACAGCCAACCCAGCACCGCCAGGCGTGGGGGGTATCCAGAAGCAAGTTGAGTGGTATCGTATCGTGAACGTCAAATCACTGGTTGACCGCAAGCTGGAAGGTCGGCCATGAAACGTTGCGGTTCGCCGAGCCTGGCTCTTGGTTGAGCGCGATGCCCGCGAGGCCCATGTTGATGTCGTCGGAGGTGACCGACTCCTTTTCTTCGTCGTACTCGTCGAGGGCTTCGTCTTCGGCCATGTCCATCAGGTCGTCCCACGTGATTTCCGTCTTCTTGCTCTGGGACTCGCCGGGCTGGACAACAACGGCCGAGACGTTGAAATCATCGGACGGGTTGCCGCAACCGCTGCACAGGATGGCGTGGCCGCAACCAATGCATACAACAGGGGCAAGAATAGACTGGGAATCACCTACAGTAGGATCCGAGCCCACATCCTGGGTCACACCGGCCGTCTCGCCGGCGGCGTTGTTCATGACGTTGCGGAAGACGCAAGTCGACTGGGCCTCCTCGGTAAATTGGCAGGTTCTGCAGGTGAACTGGAGGCGGTGCGTCTCTTCGTCCTCCTTGGGGTAGAGCATATTGGAGCATTCGGAGCAGAAGCGGAAGGTGATCTGCTCGAGCTTCTTGTTCGCCGCCTCGTCCTGAGAAGTGGTGGACATGGGGGTAGCCATCGTGCCAGTCGATCGCGAAGCAATTCGTGTATCGGAGGAAGAGATTTTAGGCAGGATGGTGTGATGAGTGTTTTCGTAGGTGACGTCGCGTGCAGCTATCGGCCAAAATCGAAAATCTGTGCGCGTCGATGACAGGTGGTGTGATGTTGAGGGGTTGAGGCAGAAGTTGGAAAAAGCGAAGTGCAGCGCAAATAATGGAAGGTGGAAAGGCGGTAGCGCACGGCTTCCTTTTGCAGTGAGTGAATCTGTGGTGGGAGGCAACGAAAAGGTGGGTCTCTCGGTCAGCCACTGTCCTGCCTTTTGGTTACCGTTTCACCGAGGTGGTCTACCGGTGAGTCACTGGCTGATTAAGGTATTGCGTTTTGAAGGCGGTCTAGGGAGCAGAAAGGCATTTGCGCCTCTAGAAGCGAGTTGTCTAAGGGATTATAATGCAAGTTTCGGTTTCGATGCTGCCTATTTCTAGCCTTAGACTTGGTTGGTCATCCAGTTTTGGCTTCGGTGGCGACTTTCAGGAGAATTCAATTCAAAACTCTTTGGATATATTTACGCAGCCCTGTTCGGTTGCTGTAGCTGGATGCGACGTTCTGTTTGACTCAAATTTACACAACTCGGTACGCGGTTGAATTCGCTGGTCACTTCGCCATAGTAATCACACTCAAAGAACCCTTAATCCCAGATTAGAAACAGTGGTCGACACGTCATGTGAAGTTTTGCCAAGGTCATTTGGTGGTTGGTAGTGCCTGGGTTTGACAGGTGTGTTCGAACCGGCGACAAGCCTTCGACTTGGCTGCTGTGCCATTGCATCCTATGTATGGGGTAGAAGATGCAAGTACTGTTCTTTGATGTAATGATGCGAGGTGGCGAGTTGCAAATTAAATGTCCAGTGCCGCGGATTTAGCTCCCAATGTAATCCGGTACCTAGACTTGTCTGAATGAAGCATCTGCTCTCAGCTTCTTCCGCAGTCGCACTGACTAACTGCCTCGGCGAAGGCCAACCGACCCAGTCCCCTACCTTACATAGTAGTCCGAGATGTTGGGGTTGACCCAGAGAAGAGGCATGAACCAATCGTGTTCGGTTCCCTCAAAGTCGGGGAAAACCTGAAAGATAACGGGCGTGATCAGACGGATCGACAGGGCCGGGATGGGAATCCCTGAGAAGAATGACAAGTGACAACTGCAACTCAGCTTGAAAACAGGGCCCACGATCTTGGGCAGCGGAACATCGTCGTGGAGGTGAGATGAAACAATCGTGTGAGTTGACAAAGCGAGCATGGGGTACCACTGTCCACGTGATCCTGCAGAGAGTAAAGCGGGTACTTGGCCAATGGTGTTTCTAGTGCCTTCCTCCCCCGCCTTACAGGGGCAAAAAGGACACCAACAACTGGCAGGGAAACAACACAGGAGGTAGGGGGGGCAAGCGCTGAGGGGTGTTCTGTGTCCTTGGTGCTTCCCTGTCACTGCCAGAGGTCACCAGATCCCCCCGTAACCCACCCCTCACTCTCCACTAACGCTCGTTGGTGCTGTACTGCTGAAGCTCGCCCCCCCGCCGTCCTGCTAGTCTTTTATTTTTTCGCAGAGTAAGAGTGAAGCAACACACCGTAACCCCGGCAGCCGCACGTCATCCTTCAGCTCCAGTTCTGTCCCCCAAATCTCTCGTCCAATCCATTGCATTTAACCCAAAGGAACCTCTTTGCTCTTCTTCTCGTACAGCAGCCTGCATTGGCAACCCCAGCCCAGTTCCCGTCCTGTCCAACCTAGCTTAGCCCAGCTCCGACTGTGTGCTCGTATCTTAACCTCGACAACCACCCTGTCGCATCTTGCAACTTGACTTCTTCATCTTTTATTGTTGTGCTCCAGACCGAGTCAACAGTCCAGTACACGGTGACGCCGTCGTTTTTCCTTGCCGAATCCACCCCAGAAGCCTTGCTTCCACAACCATAATAGAGCTTCTCCGTTGTATACATCGTCACGCGCAACAATGGTAAGTAAGCAGCGACGCGCATCCCCGCAACAAGCCTCCCCCCGTCTACCCTCTCTCCCCTCATCCAGAGCCGGCCTCAGCCGCGGCCATCGCTTGCCGACCCTCTTCTCCGGGTAACTCTGCTGAGTCCTGGGTTGGCCCACCAAGACAACACCATTCCAGTTGGTCAGCTAACATAACAATGTCCTCCAGGCTGATACCGGTCTCCCATCGGGCTGGGAAGTGCGACACTCCAACTCCAAGAACCTCCCCTACTACTTCAATGCCGCCGAAAAGGTCTCGCGCTGGGAGCCGCCCGCAGGAACCGACACCGAGAAGCTGAAGCACTACATGGCCAGCCACCACAGCGCCGGCGCCGGCGCAAGGCCCCAGGCCGTCCCTGTCCCAGAGGGCAAGATCCGCGCCGCTCACCTGCTGGTTAAGCACAAGGGCAGCCGCCGCCCCTCGAGCTGGAGAGAGGTACGTTGTTTAATGTCCCCCTGTCTCCCAGTGTTTCGCAGTCCAGAGCTAACATACACGTTCCTGCAGGCCGATATCACGCGCAGCAAGGAGGAGGCCCTCGAAATCCTCAAGGCCCATGAGGAAAAGATCAAGTCTGGCCAGACCTCTCTTGGCGAGTTGGCCCTGACCGAATCCGACTGCAGCAGTGCCCGTAAGAGGGGCGACCTGGGCTACTTCGGCAAGGGTGATATGCAAAAGGAGTTTGAGGATGCCGCCTTTGGCTTGAACCCTGGCGAGATCAGCACCATCGTCGAGACGGCGAGCGGACTACACTTGATTGAGAGGTGGGCTCCCTCTTCCCCCAAATACTACGATTCCTGACACATAACTGACAAACAGTTACAGACTGGAGTAGACCGGTTAGAATAGAGACGAGGAGCATCACGCGTATGCGTAAGCAAGGGAGGGGTTTTGAAAAGTTGAACCGCGCCTATTGACATGGTTGCTTTGGGCCGAGCTCCAGTGACTTACTTGTCGCGCGCTTTGTCACCATGCTGCAGCAAGCATGACTGTATACCAAAAAATACCACGCGCATCTGACGATTTCATGAGTTGCATGGGAGGAAAAATGCCTCCTGTTGTCTATCTGCCGGTGAATCAATTCTATGCTGCCTGTTTAAAGCCGCCGTCCAGTATGCCCCTAATCATCAACATCATATGTACCAGAAATGCCAATCACCGATGCGCCAAGGCCACCAAGGTGCTGGTAAACGGCTCAACTGCAGTGAAAACCACAGTCATGACCCCGAATACCGTCATCGAAAGCGCTGCATACGGTGCAGCCCGGCTCTTCCTCCCGTAAACATACGACACGCCCATGGCTGCGCCGTTGATCCCAATCGCAGCTCCTGCCGCGATCGTCAGTGCACCATCCGTTTTCGCCTCACCGTCTTCAGTCTCGTTCTCGTCCAGCGCTTCGACTCTTAACTTCCTAAGCAGGAAAGGGTACATCAGCTGGCCCAGTATACCATTGCTCACCACCAGCGCCGCGTTCACGACCTGGTTCCCCTCGAGAGCCTCCATGGCAGGCCGCGCGAGAGCGAGCGTGGTGCTCCGCGCCGCGAAGGCCAGTGCTTCGGGGCCACCGAGGCCGACTGCGCTGCCGAGCAAAATGGAGACGAAGACGTTGAGCGCTGCCATGCCGATTGAGATGAGGACCACAGCCGCCCCAGCGCGAGACCAAATCTGCCGGCGACATTCATACAGCTTGAAACCCCAAACGACGATGCCGCATTCCAAAATCGAGAGCGCCGCGTCGCCCGCGCCGAACCAATCCCTCTGGCCTTTTCGGAGGTCCCAGCCCGTGGCCCGGTGTGTCCAGAGGTCGGAGAGGGAAGTGCCGCTGCTGAACACGGTCAGGGTGTGTTCGATCAGCACATCTTGTGCAGCTGTTTTGGCACGGGTGTAAGCGGTCATGATGAGCGTCGTCAAGAGGACTGGGTTAAGGACCGTTGTGGCTGTGGTTTTCATGCTGGGGAAGTCGACGAGGAGGTGGTTTCGGCCGAAGGTTCGTTGGAGTCTTGTGCTGCTGATCCAGACGAACCAGAGCATACAGCCGTCGAGGACTCGGTCGTCGCCCGTGATGTGGGAGACTGGGATGCCAATGACAATGAAGAGGGAGATCGCGAGGGCCATAGGGTAGCACTCTCTGACCCAGCTGGCCAACGCGCTCCGTTCATTCTGAGAGTCGTCCGTGTGTGGTGAGCTTGAAAGCGATGTGCAGGCTTGCTGTTCGCCTCTGGCATATCGAGGCGTGATAGGCATCGGGCAGTCGCTGTCAGTGAAATAAGCTGAGACACTTCTCGACTCTGGACCCAGTCCTGTTTCCTTGTCAGTGTGATATCCGGTCGTCACGGTCCCATTCAGGGTTGTCGTCTCTGACGCCCTGCGGCTGAGGGTATGCGGTGGCATCTCGATTCGCGGCAGAGAGGCGGCGGTGACTTTGGGCAGCCACGGCTGTTCAGGCTCAGTGGTTTTGAGGTGGCGGATGGAACAAGGAGGAAGTCTGAGAAGCCCAGCCAGGATTCCCCAGGAGAGGACAAAGACGAGGCCCCAGAAGATAACGTTGGTATTCACTTTCTTGTTAGTTTTGGCGAGTCCCAAGATGGAGCCGATGTGACTTACAGAAGTTTCCAATCACTTTTCCGATGCCCTGGCCGCCAAGGAGCTGCTCTTTGCTGATAGTCACGATCGGGACAGGGAAACTGACGCCAAGGTTGCTGTTAATGAAGTCGACCTGTGCACGTTAGCATTCCGAAGTAGGGTTAAGAAGACAAGAAATTCGACAAACCTTGGACTTGACGTTGTGGTAGTAAAAACTATCCGACCCGGGATGAAGTTGTGAGATGGACACCATCAACGCAAACACCAGGACCATCCCCATGATGGAGGAGAGGAACTGAAGCCCGACTGATCTCAGAGCCAAGGTGAGTCCCCATATGACAAGCTCACTAGCAAGATAAATGACCGCGACCCAGAAGATGCGACCCATCCGCTCAACGAACGGACGCCCGCAAGTCATCCATGCGCGGGATCTGCTGCTAGTGCTGCTGTTCCTCTCGTCGTTGCCTCTCTGGAACATTCGCAGTGGCATGCGAGTTGATACCTTGGGGGCATTGTATGTGAAATGTCTTAGACAGCGACGGAACTGTAAAGGCAGGAGCTTGAAGCGAGCAGAGACGTTTGTAATCATGGTCTGGAATTGAGAGGGGAGGGACACAAGAGTGTTGATGTGTGTGTGAGGTGTGACAGAAGTCTCCCAAAGTGATGTAACGGCGAGTCTGCCGTGAACCAATCAAGCAGAAAAGGGAAAACAAGATGGAATGGGACATATGAAAGCACAAAGAGGCTCCTATTTTCCCGGGCCAGCGTCGCACACGTCCAGTATATATCCACGGGAAGGAGGAAAGGATACGAGAGATGGACTAGACGGTACAGTCCCTTTGACACGTCACGGGTAGGCTAGATGCCGAATCCCATGGTCGGAGAACGCTGAATGGGCGAGATGGGATGAGAAGGGACGGTAAAGGTGAAGCTGTATGTACATGGGATCCACTGGGTGAGATGGTGTGCGGGATGGCATCACAAACGCTCTACTGGCCAAGAGGGATGGGGTTCAGTTGCTCTCTTTGGCTTCCGTCGGAATGAGTGGCGAAGCCAGGAGAGTCGAACCGACGCGAATGCGAACAAGCAAAGATATACCGCGGTCATGCCATTCGACTGGAGGCGAGCCGATCCTCGAGTGCCGGAACATCCTTTGCGTACCGCAGGAAGATCTCATCTGTCGGTGATAGCAAGGGCAGACTTATCCAATGTCGAGGCGAAGGCGAGCTTCGTCTCTGTTTGGTTTGGTTATTTGGGAGACCATAGAACACTAGCCCGATGCATCTCTTATCATCGACGAGCGAAGATGTCCCAACAGCCCCCATCCGGACCGTGCCGTACGGTCTTGGACTCTTGGCGATCTGTGTTAGGCATCCCGATAGACGACCTGCTGCAGGGACTTCACAACGGGCCCCCAAACGCAAAGGATCTAAGCATCTAGGAATGGGCCTCTGCATCTGTCAATAGTGACATGTTGGAGATGAGTTCAAGGCCAGGTCCAAACGTGCCTGGCGTGTTGTCTTTAGCTCAAGATGCTCTCTGCACCCAGCCTGAGTGAGCACGGCGGATTGACGACAGAGCGGCACCTGCTGCAGACAAGATCCGAAACAGCCTGAGGAGGTGAATGATGTTGTTAATTTTTTTTCCCTCCCTTTTTTCCTTTTTTTCTTTCTTTTTTTTGGCTATTATCCGACATGTGATGTAGGTTTGGCCCGTGATAGCACAGTGGTCTCTTGCAGAAATCTCTAGCTGCTTGATGCTGTGCAGGAAGGTAGCGGTTGGCCGTTGGTCTTTGTTGGGGTCCTCTGGATCTGGAAGGGCGCGTGTGCAAAGCGAAGACGGGATGAAAGGCCACTTCTGTAGGCCGCTGGTCAACGGCTGTGTATGTGTTCTATTTCCTTCAGGATGATGAGGACTGGACATTGGGGTTGTGTAAGTCTTCCGGACGTAACCAAATACAACATGGGATACTTATGCATCGAGGTACGTACCGCGCATGACATTGGATAGGGCCGCTGCAGACCAGACGGGATAACGGACGGAGGCGCACAGAGCTCCGTGCACGCTGGAAGCCGTCGAAGCGGAACGTGTGGTTGGTCAGCTTGGCTTGGTAATGGGGTATCATTCCTAAAATGGCTTAGTCAATCATCCCGTTGGTGGTGGGTTTCTGTTGTTGCCGACCGACGTTTCCAGTTCTGTTTGCACCATCACCTCCTCTTTGCTCGGAGAGCCCAATCGACTTCGCACTCGCTTAATTGACAGGTTGACATACTGTCGGTTTGCATCTCATTTTTCAGCGAGTTCTTGCGTTTGAACTTTGGGGAAGAAAGAAAGAAAAGAAAGGAAAAGGCAGCGGCTCGTCCCGCAACTCTCCTTCCCAAAAGAGCGAAAGCAGCCCGAGCCGAGACGCGAGTACACTACGCGACTTCAAGCTGAACATCGCCAGCCCCCGTTGCACCGCGGCAGCGGTGTGTGCTTCCCCTGGACTGCAGTGAATCGGCTGCACCCAACGAAGGTCGGAACCTGGAAAGATTCTGTGTTTCTTGACTCTTCGCTGGCTTTTGGGCCGTGGGCTCGCGGATCACGTCACAAGCTCATCCGTTTTCCGTCATTGGACGGCAACATCCCGTGTGCTTTGCTACATCCGTATCCTTGAAGGAACGAGACACCAGCCATCCGTCTTCGCTGCCACTTTCTTCTAGTCTTTACTCCGGGTCAAGGCTGAAGCTGTAGCCATCACAAGTCAGACACCCAAGGTACGGGCCGTCCTTCGTTGCTTCGGAACTTTGCCCACGTGCGGCATCTAGAGTCTAAACCTGTTCATTTCGAACACGAGGCCTTACGCAAGGAGAAAAGAACAAGCCGTCTCCGGCTTTCCCTGTATGACCACGCCTTTTGTGAAGCTCTTGCTGCCCGTCCGCACCCGCCGATATGGATGTCTCAAGCTTGGAGAACATCATACGAGGTTATGGTATTGCCATCGACAGACACACCCTGCAGGCAGCCCTCGACGATCCGGAGCATGGCACTGCGTTCACTGAATGGGCCCGCTTCCATCTAGGTCCTGATAATCTCCTATCCAGAGACGAGTTGGCCCTGTAAGTTCACTCACAGCCCCCCCCCCCCCCCCCGTCGCATACGTTGGGAAGCATGTCTTACAGGAAGCGCTTCCAGGTATTCGAGCCTCGACAAATCCGGCCAGATAGACAGGCTGGTGGCATCTCAAGACCTGGCCGTCGTTCAGGCTCTCAGCGAGCGCGAGATCCAGACAGCCATTGACGAACTGAACCGGTCCACTGCCGCCATCGTGAAGCAGACTGAGACTTTGAAGCAACAGCAGGATGCGCTGGCGAAGCTGGTCAAGAGCAACGCCAAAGTGGAGGAGGCCCGCTCCGACCTCGTCTTCCAGCGTAATCAGAAGCATGATTCTGAGCGTAAAAAGCTGATGACCTCAGTGTGTATCACTGCCTTCACTTACAGACCGTGTCACTGACCATAACTTCAGGTCGAAGAGCTGTCTCAAGGCCTCGAATACAAAGCGTCGGACCTCGAACAGCAGTCCAAGGTCTCTGGCAACGGTCTCCAACAGACGTTGGACAGCCTACTGCACTCCGACGACAAGCTCCTGCTCAGTTTGCGCAAGCTCGGCCTCGAGCTCGAGACGGAGGACCCGGAAGACCGCGAAAACGTCGAAAAGCTTCGGGAGATCTGCATGAGGTACACATCCCCCGTCACGCCTCTACCAACCTTCTCCCGAGATGTCCCACTGACCTTGTCACAGACTAATCAAGTACACCGTTGAAACGGTGCGCACAAAGCTCGACCGCCTCTACCTCGAAGCGCTCAGCTCCGCCCACCACAACGGCGTGACATCGCACCCCTCGGACGATGTCAAGTCCTCGCAGGAGGAGCTCGAGTCTCTCTACGCCGAGATCCTCCCCGTGGCCCAGATGTCGGTCGAGCAGCAGTACCTCGAACCGGCCCTCAAGTCGCTGTCCAGCAAGAACGGGCAGTCGTTGCACCGCTCGGCTGCAGCCGTCGTCTATGTACGTCCTTCCGCGTAGTCTTCTTTCTAAGATGAACCCGCATCTAACTGAACCAGATCGACAAGTGCCTGGACTACCTCGTCGACCATATCGAGCGCCTCTCTGCCCGCATCGAGGCCTTTCAATCCCACCAGACCGCGACCGCAAGCCTTCTCACCACAGCTCGTGCCGAGCTCGCCGCCCCAGTTTCGACTCCTAAAAAGAAGACGCCTACCCAGGACCTTGTCTCCCCCGTCCGCCGCCGCGACGCCGGCCCAGGATCTCCATCCCGCGACCGCGACCGCAACCACCGTCGGCGCTCCTCGGGGTTCGACGAACCTCCCCTCGAAGCCCTACTCCGATCCCTCGCCATCGCCTTCCCCGAAGACGCCGCAGACGGCCCCCGTCAAACGGCTGTGCTCTCCGCGATCCTCGCCGAGAGGCAGGCCAAGGCCCGCGACGTGGCGCGCAACACGCAGGAGACGCTCGAAGGCGCCGCCGCGTCGCAGCTGGCGGACGCCAAGCTTGCCGTGCAGTTGCTGCGGGACAGCTTGCTGGCCGAGAGCCCCTTTGGGGACGTGCGGCTCGTGGACGAGGGAATCGAGGCTTCGATCGCCGTGTTGGGGCAGGAGGTTGAGAAGGTCAAGCAGCGGATCGAGAGGGTTGACGCTGGCAAGGCAAGGCAGAGGAGCGAGAGGAAGAGGGAGATTCTGGAGCGATGGGGCGGGTGATGGGCCTGCTGCCGGAGCGGAACCGCTACCAAAACGTCACATCGAGTTAGCAGCCATCACAAAAAGCTTCGCGTACTGGGGTCGCCAATGTTAGTACCTGAACATGTGTCGATCCTTCTATCCCCGTCATCGCATCCACTTCCGTGGACCTATCCTGCCGATACGCAATAGAGCCGCAGCCGAGTCATGACGAAGAAGCCTATTCATAGCGCTGTCGTCTCAAAGCACCCCGGCCCCATCTACGCCTGTCTGTACAATGTCAATCAGCCCCATGCCAAGGCTGGACGTGCCAAGCGTCGAGCCATGGTCCTGTACGATAAGAGTCTGGACATGATTATTAGTTGTGTAAAGTCCGGAAGAGAGTTTGAAACGTCAGCAAGAGGCATTGCTACATTGCGGGGGGTGGGGAACTGCCTCGCCAGCAGCGGCAATTGGAAGCGCTGCTCGTCTTGGCAAGTCGCGGTTCATCAATTTCGCTTTAGACTAGATTTGTAAATAACTACGGGCGGCAATGGGCCTGGCAACAGTGTCCAAGGAGTAATTCGCACTTCAAACAGAGCTTCAACACCACGAAATACCATTTGTAGCAGGAAGATTTGTAACACCAGCGCTATCTTCCGTAGCATCAGGATCATATGTCTCCGTCGAGATGGACAGGGTACCGCGAGACACAGGCCACACAGTCACGGCATGGAACGCGGGTTAGAGAGTGATGTAATAGTATTGGTATCGAGTCAAAGTTTATACCAAGCCATGCAGACTAGGTTCAACAAGGCGTAGGAACGAACACACGTCCGTCCACGCGAAAGCTGGCGGGCCAGAGTACCCGGCAGGCGAGAAAGGGAAGCTCATCCTCCACCTGGGTATATCTCAATCCTCCCCTGTTCGTTCATTAAGTGTTTTTGAATCAACTCATGAGAACATGATGCGCGCGACGGCGCAACATGCTTGTGCAGGCCGAAACCTAGTAGGTCTTCTTCTCCTCGTCGGAGCTGTGAACCCGCTCGGTTCGGTTGGGCTGCTGAAAGGTGTAGAGGGGTTCCAGCTTAGCACTACGGTCGAAGAAGACCCAGCGCCTGATGAAGTAGGGGATGGCCTTGGTGACCTGATAGGCGGCGAAACGACTGGTGGGGAGAGCAAAGACCC
Organism: Colletotrichum spaethianum; assembly: GCF_022836535.1. Lineage (NCBI taxonomy): Eukaryota > Fungi > Ascomycota > Sordariomycetes > Glomerellales > Glomerellaceae > Colletotrichum > Colletotrichum spaethianum. The sequence continues at coordinate 109,999 of NW_026054790.1, forward strand.
AATCAAGCTCCTCGAGGGTGCGCTGCTTGGTCTCCGGAACCCAAAACAAGATCATGATGAAGGCGACAACGTTGAAACCAGCATAGAGGCCGAATGCGCCAACGACCTTGAGTCTGTCGAGAATGAAAGGGAACGTCATGCCCAAGATGGCAGCCCAGAAAAGGCAAGTGGCGACGGCGAAACCCATACCCATTTCACGGTGAGACAGGGGGTAGACCTCGGCTGAGTAGGTGAATGGCACGGGACCCTCGCCAGGGGAGTAAAAGGCACCGAACAGGTAGACAAAGAGGGAAACCAGGGCGGTACGGGTGACGCCAGGCGCGATCAGCGTACAGAGACCAGCCGCCAAGAGAGTCCAGGTCATCTGGGGGAAGGTGAACAAGAGTAGAGATCGGCGGCCAAAGGTATCGATGGTCCAGAAAGCCGGGAAGGCAAACAGCCAGTTGACCATGCCGAAACCGAAGGAACCGAGCAGAGCTTCGAAGTCACCCATCTTGGCGTCCTTGAAGATGGTGGTGGAGTAAAAGGCGATAATGTTGATGCCTTTGCGTTGGCTTGTTAGATGACGACTTGGCGGTTCCAAAATGTGCTTGTTACTTACCACACATCTGCTGGGCAATCATGACGGTAAAAGCAGCCAAGTTGGCGCGGCGCACACGGGGAATGGTGAAGAGCTCCTTGAAGCGGCTGGCGTAGTTGCTCTTGCCCAAAACCTTACTCTCAAGCTGCAGCTGAGCGTGGATGGCGTACATGTCGCGAGCGCATTGGATCGGGTTGTGTCGGAGTTGGATCATGGACTTCCAGGCGTCGTGGTAGCGACCCTTCTTCATGAGCCAACGAGGTGACTCGGGGCACAAGTAGATCAACAGGAGGAGGGGGACGGCGGGAAGGAACGGAGCACCTGTGAGATCGGGGTCAGTCTGCGTTGGAGTATGTAGAGGTTACTCTTCAATTTACCAAGCATGAGGCGCCAGTTGTACTTGGCGTAGTAGACGGCCAGGTTAAAAGCCGTTCCTAATGCGATACCGAAAGCTGTCCACATTTGCCAAGACATAACTAGAGCACCACGGATGGACGGTGGGGAGTTCTCAGCGGCATAGATTGGAACAGTCGAGGCCTTGGCGCCCATACCGATTCCCATGAGAAGACGGTTCACAAGCTGCTGTTGCCAGTTGTGGCTGAACGCAGAACCGATGAGAGGCCAGATGCAGAAGTGGGCAGAGAAGAAGATGACACCGCGGCGACCGAAATAATGGTTGAGAGGATCAGACAGCCAGCAGCCACAGAGACTGAAATAGGTCAGCTAATGGTTTCAAAGAAAGACTCCAAAGCACTACTTACGCGGATCCGAGGTAGGGGCCAGCGTTCACGAGACCTAAGATAAGACGGTCTCGGGTGCTGTTGCTCGCGATGCCGTACTCTTCGGGGAAGAAGATGTTGGCGCCGTTGGTACCGGTCTGATCCCATCCCTGGACAGCAGCACCAATAGAGCAGGTGATGATGGTCAGGTAGAGTTTCTTGGGCAAGCGCCACTTGTGCGTAACCTCTTCACGGAGCGCCGTGATCTCGGCCTCGTTCAGGGCTTCGGTGCCGTCAATGTTCTCGTAGTTCTCCGGGTCTTGGGCAACAAGTGCGCCCTTGCGGAAAACGGTGATCTCTTCCTGTAGGCCGTGCTCTTGGCAGAAGACATCGACGTCACGCATGAGCTGATCGTAAGTGATTCCCTCAAGTGGGTTCTTGATCCTAGACAGCCAATGTCAGATACCAAGCGTTCATACCGATCCGAAGTCAACTTACTTCGCTTCAATGTTACGGCTCAGCTCGACAGGATCAGGCTGGCCGGTGCCGCGCTCCTCATGGTGTCCGGAGATGTCGGCGACCTTTTCACTGTGAAAGGTAGCGTCAGCGCATCTGTCTTAGAGAGGGTGGGCGGTGGAGACTTACCCCTCGGGATGAATCTTGTCAGCCATGATGGCGATGGAACAGGCAACGTGTTTCGCGCCTTGCTCTTAGGATGTTGCTTGAGTTTGACGCGGCGAGGCTGTGTGTGTGACGTCTGGTATGGCTTCACAAACCAATGAAGCTCGGCCCGTATAAAGTGCAGCCAGAAGAGGTCAGCAAGGGCATGCCGCATGGGGAGGCCATGGATCTTTATAGCTTCTCGCCCGTATCTTGCCCGTCCCCTTGGGACAGATGAAAACAGCCGATGATCCTCTCCTAGTAACTCAAGAAGCTGCCTTCTTGGCGTCCCCGCACACACTCCATAAGCTTTGACTCTTTGGAGTTGGTCCTGCGAAACGCGAGAAGGCTGGTTGAGATCGACGTGGTACCTAATCAACTTGCCAGCCCATGCTGCTCCACGCGAAGACGGGGACTTCTTCCAAGAGTCTGGCCTTTGGATTGGGTTTGTCGACCCAGGAGAAAGCTTCTGGGTGTGTTCAACCTTGCCGTGAGAGAGCTTGGCGGGTTGTAGATGTTGCTTTTCCCTCTCTGCCTGCAGCCCGCGCCGACGAGGATTTGGTTTGCGCCAGGGGGGTCCGTCGAACAAACGAGCGTGTGCTTGTGGGCTGGAACCGGGATAACAATATCAAGGGAGACGAAGGGAGGCAATAGTTACTGCTCATGTGACACATACGCAGGTTCCTTGTCAACGTCGCGTCTCGATGCCGCAGAATGTAACGTGCGAAAAATTGAAGGCGTCTGAGTCGTTCATCCAGTCACACCCGTCCCGCAATGGTGAGAAGTGATCGCGAGAGCCAAGCACTTGGCGCATTCACTGACTTTTGGTCGCCGAGGAGCGCCACAGACTCATCCCAGGCGGTCCAGCGCGGGGAAGGAGAGACACCAAGCAGGGACAGAGGCCCCAAGCTCGATCGTCGAGGCTTTGCATTCCCTTGTGTCCACAAAGTCCCCCGCCGAGAGCGCAACTAACCATACGCCTGAAGGCTTGAGTGGGCTTCATGAGCTTGAACTGACTTACATGTCTTGGGGCAGGACAGAAAGATGTGGTTCAGTCTGTGGCTGCCTATTTGCGCAACAGGCTTGAGGAACGCGGCAATCAGCATTACTGGGCCAAAACAGGCCTTTCCGCGCACAAGCGGGCTGCCTCTCACCCATGCCCGGCAACAAGAAACCCCCGTATCAAGGATACCGCTGTGTTTATCCAACAAGGCTTGTCATACGTCATTCAGAGAGAGAAGAGGGAGGGTAGCCTGCAAGCAGAGCAGGAAAAGACCCACAGCAATAAGAGACTGTCATTGGCGGGCATGACTGGCATCAAGAGCGTCTTGTTCTTGTGTCTTGCTGAAGGCCCCTAGGAGATTTGTGGTATCGGTCCGACATTAGGCGGACTGCCGAGCCCAAGCCGCCTGGATAAGCTGCAGTGGTGCGGGCAAGCGAGCCATGGGGAGCGGAGTAGTGGCCGGGGGAGGAGGACGGAGGGGTGGCGGTCGGGGTTCCTTGCGGGGTAGAGGCTTTGGAGATTCGGCGAGGAGCCCAAAGACACCACTGAGACTAGCATCTGAAGGTGCCCAAGCCCCCGAAACGATGCTGTAGGTATCGTATTGGACGGGAGCAGAGATATGACGGGGCAGCCGGTGGGCCGCGCCAGCGCTAGTCAGAGATTGTATCAAACGGTTGGCTGAAGTGGTGCAATATGGAACGTTGCTGGTCCCGTCAACGAGTAAAAGCCGGGCGCAGTTGGACGGTCCCCGGGCGATGAATCTCGGTGCTGCGGGTGGAACACAGCCTGGGAAACCGGAGGCGATGATTCGTTTGCGAGGCGCCACCCCAAGAATGTTAGCCGGCATACGGCAGTACAGAGGCTGGGCGGCGGTGGGGTTTCTTCGTAAATTGACAATTTAGGAGGTGAGCTCCGACGTGGAGGAATACGGTTGTTAAGGAAGAAAAGTTTGCAGGTACAAGCAATCGAACCGGTCGTGCATGTGGGCGGTGCGATGCTCCGGCTTGGGCACAACATCTTTGCGGTTGGATTAGACGAGCCAAACGGCTTAACGGATGGCGCCCCGTACTCTGGAATTCTCAATCAACTGGCCGCTGTTGTATCGCTATTGGGAGCTGAAATACGCACGTTTGGCACATTTGGCAAACGACTGACTGTCCTTGCGTCCGGTCTTATGTGCAACCGTACGAAGTAGAGTAGTATGCAGCATGCCAAGCGAATTTGCTTTGCAACAATACCTGGACCGCAAGGCATCACTGTCAGGCAACCAGATTCTAGACAAGGCCCAGAGGCTTGAATGGGACCTGACTAAATTGGAGATTTGGGTCGGAATGTACGATTTAATAGGTTGGTGGGTTTCTGTGCTGCTGCAGGGGCTTGCTGCCCTTGGCGGTTGTCATCATCTGGGACTCGAATCATCAGAATGATGTTTACTGCGGAAGCCGTACATAAACTGGTCCGATCCTTCATCCATCCGGGATTTGGCCGCATCCACAAGCAAAAAGAGGAATGAAATGGTCGGTGACGGGCCTGAATGCTTGAGGAACCCTTGACCAAGACGGGGAATGAGACTCTATTCCGGTGGGTTGTGCAGGATTCGAGCAGCACCATGCTGGACAAACAGGCCCAATAATTCCCCTTGGGGATTTTGTGGGTTTAACGGCCAAGGTCGGGGAAGAACGCAAGGACACACTGGAAAAGCAAAAGGACGCCAGGGAGCCCTGAGATGTTCCTCAGTGGAGCCGTGGCAACCTGGCTGGGCAAATCAGAAATCATTCGCATACCGCGATGCGGGATACTGGACGTTCTCTTATCCTGTGCTCTGCCCACCAGAGCACTCAGTACGTAGAGCAGAACGCCATACCCCCCTCAAGCTTGGAGGACCAACCATATATTGATCTCGGAAAGTGCCCGCGGCCTCCTGGTCGGTCTGGAAATCTTTGGATCCGTACTAGTGGGCGATTCCGGTGTCATCCGATGGCTCGAAGATTGTTGCGATGTAACTCAAAACCTTGTTCTTCCTGGCAACGGCGGAGGTAGCAGTGCTGCTCGACGGTCGTCGAAATTAAGAGGATATATAGTCGATGCGTGCCTGGCGCTGCTGTCTTTGGTTAGGCTGGGTGGTATCTGCTTCCATTTGTCTCATAGCTGTGGTGGCTTGCGCGCGGGAGGATTTACCCGCAGGAGGCGACGTGACTACGCCGTGCTCTGAACAGTACGTCACACGGCCGACGTTGCCTGGGAAGACTTTGACAAGTTGATGGATAGCTCAAGATTCTCACAGGTAGCGAGTGTGCGAGCGAGGTTCGAGGGTGTGCATCCTCCGTCATGACAGGAGGGGCTTGGTGGTTGGCGGGCATTGGCTTGGATTGGTTCTGCAGTCGACGAGACGCACGTCGTGCTTGAAACAGAGCCGATCCTCTCGAATGCAAAGGGCAGATGTGGTCATCCGGACGAGGACAATGATCGGCCAACCCGAGATTTAGGATCAGAAACAGGTGTCATCTAGGTTCGCTTGAATGCGTGCAAAATGCCTCGTTCGACCGTCATCCGAGCTGAGGCTGACTGGAGGGCGAATGGGTGTAATGCATCGAGTAGCAGGAGACTAGATGCCTTGGGTGCTGGATGGTCTCGGAAGCCACGCAATTCAATTCCTGCGGGGTGTTATCGGCAATAAACTTCGTAGTCGAGGTCCTTGCAGTGGACCTGCTGCACGTTGGATCATCGTCAATACGCCCTGGTGGTTTTGAGCCTCTCCGGGGCGGTGCCAATGCCACAAGGGAAGCGAGCGGTGGTCCAGGAATTCCGATGGAATGTAGACGTTGAAACTGACGTGGCATGTGCACAAGAACGGGTGGAGGACGGACAATTGGGGTCTAATTTGGAGATGAAGTTGGAGTTGAAACCGCGAGACTGTGTGCGCATCGTGACTTTCGCTATTTCTATACCCGAGTGCTGTTCTGCTCGCCACGTCTGTCAGGTGGCAGTGCCTAATTTTGACACTGCCAGCACCTAAACGGTGATTTGTTGATTTGTGTATGTGCGGCTTATATAAGCGACACACACGACCGACTGTCAGGCAGTCACGCTGTGATGATTTGTGTTTAAGAGGAATAGGAAAAGGTGAGGTAGAATGATGGGAATGAGATGGGATGAGAAATTTATGCCGCCTGGATGGCAGCTGGTCAGATTCTACGAGCAGATTCCGATCCCCTTTGGATAGCCATAACAGACAAGACCACTGATCTGAGGGATCCCCAGACACAAAACCGGACTATTCGCGATGGAACAATGAAGATAAGACTCGATCAAATGCCCTGCTGGGAACTTTCTACGGCACTGGAGCTTGCACAATATCGAAGACGTACGCCAATAGCAAAGCCATAATGGCAACGGGCAGAAATCTAATTCTATATGATATTCAGGACACTTCCTGACCAATATTCAGGCCCAATCCCCAACAGAAGCCTTCTTGACGCCAAACCTCTGCGCCAGGGTTACCCAAGAGCCGACATAGCAGAGCACTCGGAACGATTTCGCGTCGGCAGCATCGCCGAAAGCTCGTTCAAGCGCGTCCTCGACAACTGCGTGGTCCACGAAGCCAAGAGCATCTACGGCACTGCGAGTCAAGAGGCTCCGAAACATGCAGTGCAGTGGACCATCCCGTGGCCACTTCGTGGGCGCCAGGAACGGATGCTTCTTGCGCAGGTAAAGCTCTTCGGTGATGTACGGGCGGGCCGCCTCGCGCAAGATCCACTTCTCGGTCATAGAGCGCAAGGCCGAACCGGCGCTCTTCCAGAGCACGTCGTCCTTGCCGCCCTCGCCGGCACCGTTCTCTTCCGGCACCGCATAGGCGAGCTTGACGCTGGGGGGCAAGGCGTTGACATAGTCGGTCAGGTGGTGGTCGAGGAAAGGTGTTCTTGCCTCGACGCTGTGAGCCATCTCGGTACGGTCGCCGAGGCAGGACAGCAGCACGTTGGCCAAAGAGCTCTTGTTCCACATGTACTGAGCCGTATGGAGCGGGTGCCAGCGCTCTCGCATCTTGTCTCGAACATCGGTCGAGTGCGCAGCCATGACTGTCCGTCGACAGTCAAGCTTGAATTTGTATCGATCGTGCACCCATGGGGCAAACAATCCCATGGACGGGTGCCAGGAGAGGAGATTCTGAGGCATCGTATTGCCGTTGACGTCGGCCAAGAGGTTGGCACTGTCGGCCGTGCTTTCATACACGTCGGCTCCGATGGCTCGCCAGATGGCGTTCATCTCAGTGCTCGCGGCCTGCTGCATTTCTTTCCTTAGCTTGTGGTTTCTGGCTAAGAGAGAGTCCGGCTGCGACAGGTCCGGCTCGCGGAGGAATTCACACGGGAAGTAGGGGTATCCGGCAAAGTGCTCGTCGGACCCTTCGCCAGTTAGCACGACTTTGACTCCGTGCTCGTGGGGCAAGGTCGACAAGGCGAATTTCGCAACGCTGTTGAGGTCAAAGTGGTGGTGCTCGCAGTGGAACGCCGTGTCGGCAAAGTCATTGGCAAGGGATTCTTCCGTAACGTCTTTCTTGATGGTCTCAACGCCCAGCCATTTCGCCGTGCGGTCCGCGATGCCTTCGCAGGGTCATGTCAGTCACCAAGGTCTTGTCATATTCGCAGTGCTGATGGCTCTTACTGGACTCGTCATAGCCGGTCTCCTGCGGAAACCGCACACTGAAGCAGGTGACTTGCGTGGCGGTTTCGTTGCCAATCTTGACGTGATTTTTCCTGGCTAGTTCCGTGACGATGCCCGCCACGGCGGAGGAGTCAATACCGCCTGAGAGGTAGATCCCAACGGGCACGTCGGCGCGAAGTCTGAGGCGAATGGACTCGACAAGGCGCTCGCGCACTCCAAGAACCATTTCCTCAATAGTGCGAGTCTCGACTTTGGTCTAAGCCATGTCAGTGCTTTTGTTAACGAGGAAGCGATGCGCAGTTACTCACCTTGTCTTCATACTCAGCATCCCAATACTTGTGCAGCTCAATTCCACGGTCATCCGTGACTTCCATCCAGTGTCCGGGCAAAATCTTCTTCACGCCTTTAAAAATCGTCCGATCGTCCATCATCCACCCACCATCGATCATCGCGGGGACATCCCATTCAGGCTCCCAGCCCATGGCCAGAAACGCCTTGTTCTCCGCCGCCAGAAGAAGTCTGCCCTGGATTTTCGTCCAAAACAGCGGCTTGATACCGAATCTGTCGCGGCAGGCGATGATCCGCTTGCTTCCGGGCCGAGAGTCATACAGAACAAATGCAAACTCGCCGCGAAGATGCTCAAAGAAGGCCGGTGCGCCATAGATCTTGTACAATGCTAAAACAAGCTCACTGTCGCTCTCTCCTTGGAAGTTGTAGTTGTGCTCGGTCGCACAAAGCTTGCGCAGGCGGTCATGATCGTAAATCTCGCCATTGACAATAGCATGGATCTGTCCGTCGTCGCTGGTGAGAGGCTGTGATCCACTTGGCGAAAGGTCGTTGATCGAGAGTCGGCAGTGACCTAGGCCTACGCTGCCTTCCCGACTGACCCAGATGCCGGACTCATCCGGTCCCCGGTGTTCGATTCTCCGGAGGGAATCATGAAGCTGGTTCCGAAGCTTTTCAAGTGTTGAGCCGTTGGTATGACCTGCAGCAGGCGCGTCATTGTGACTGTAATTTTCACAAGCAATGTTGCCGCTGACGTGCCCATTGACATTCCCGTTGGAATGACCGTTAATATACCCGTTTACATGTTGATTGACAACAGCTGCACGGGGAAGGGCGATACTCGCTGTAATACCGCACATTGTATGTCTGGACTGTTAATAACAATAGATAGCTTAGGTTGAAAATTGAAACAAGAGCAGTATCATGAACTTGGATAACGCAATGATTTTAGTAACAGATCAGACGATCCAATACTATGCCTATTGGCTTTGAGTCTTTTTGACCTTGTAATGAAAACTGTTTCAAACTTGAATGATTCAATAATGCTGAAGCGGCATGTCTTAGTGTACTAAGCTGTAAGACCCAAATGCTGAACGGCACTGGGGCTGAAAGAGAGCTGGAACTCGGCCCGCACCAGATTAGGCAAGCTGAGAAGATGACTTGCTAAAACAGTCGAAAGTGAATCCTTTTCGGGAAAATTCCGTTCACGTTGACCAAATGAACCATCACCGATCCGTTTGTGATTGCTTCCACCCTTAGTTACAACCTTTCTGAAATATTTGAAACGCATTAGCCGGCTCCGTAGTCAACACAGGCATTAGGCAGACGAACCGTGTCGGACACAGCCCGGTCGAACTACATGGTTATTGCAACGAAGGCAAAATGGAACAGGTTGCAAGGAAAAAGTATTCCTGCTTCATCCTGAAGAGTGCTCATGGATTGGGACGAATGACTGGTGGGCTTGACTTGATGCAGGGGCAGTTGGATACTGAACACCGAATTTTCACTTGCCGGTATGGCGCAAAGTGATGACTTTGAAGATCGATTCATAACGCAATACAACATAGCATTCTTGGCCAATTCCATGTTAAAAAACAGAGTGTTTCAATATCTATACTCATAAGTTCTGCGGCCCATCGTTCTCGTTGCCTTCCTTCACTCTTCCGATGGCGATGGCCACTCGGTCCGCCTGGTCGTACTCGCGTAAAAGTTGACCGGCCTCGTAACCAAGAACTCAGGATCATACACAACGGCTTCTGGTGAGGAGTCCTCGAAGCGGTAATGGTACACCAACTGGATCAAGACCATTTTCACCTCCAGCAATGCCAGGTTCAGACCCACGCATCCTCTACGCCCAGCGGCAAACGGGATGTACACCCCTTTCTTCGCAAGATTACCAGAAGTGCCTTCCTCAGCCCACCTGTCCGCGTTGAACATCGTTGGGTTGTCCCAGTGAGCAGGATTCTTGTGCAGACTTGGGAAGCATGGGATGACCACTGAGCCTTTCGGAATCAGGTAGCCCCCTGGGAGAACAACATTCTGCTTCGCGTTGCGTGCCGTCTGGAAACTCGGACTATGCATCCTCTGCGTCTCCTTGACGAAGCAGTCTAGAAATCTCAATGCATGAACCTCTTCGTATGTCCAGACCCGCTTCCCATCCTCTCCGTGGTCAACCAGCTCCTGGAGTAGCCGCTCTTGGTTACCGGGATACATGACGAGAGAATAGAGAGCCCACGATAGAAGCGAAGCACTGGTGGTGAAGCCGGCGCCAAGCAAAACTACCACGTTGGGGATCAGGATGTCTTGTGGGAGGCGTTCTCCGTTGTTGTCGCGTGCTCGGCTCAGAAAGTCCGCTACGGAGGACGCGCGCAGTGACGAGGTTGGGTCGGATAGGGGAAGCGCTTCTCCTTCTGTCGTCGTGCTTTCATTGATGGCCTTCTCCACGTTGTCCCACAACATCTGCTGCACAACGCGCAGGCGGGCCGGGTCTCCAAAAGGAAGACTTCCATACCATTTGGGTCGCAGGCTCGTCTTCTTCATAAGAGACAGAAACTCTCCGAAGAGCTGAATGGTCGTTGCGGGAGGCGTGTTGAGTGCTTTAAAATGGTCCAGGTCTTGTCCCACCACAACCCGCCAGATGACTTGTCCGGCCAATTTAAACATGTAATGATAGACGTTGAAGGCTAAATCGCGGTCTGCCAACTGGTCGAGCACGGGGAAGATGGAACGTGCCGATTCTTGAACCAGAGGTAAGTGATGCGCCACAGCTCGTGGCGAGAGCGCCGGTGGGATGAACTTGTGGGCGATTGGGAATGCGGGAGAGTCGCTGTCGCACGTGAACAAAGACGATTGGAGCTGCATGTAGAATAACGGATGCGAGGGGTCAGAAGTAGTTTTGGTAAAAAATTCTCCTTCTCGAAGGACATGGCGGGCGATTTCCGGATCATTGGTATGATAAGTGGTGGTCCCCATGTTGGTGGTCTTGATCACCGGGCCGTAGCGTGAGAAAAGGCGGTCGTAATTACCCAAAGGGTCTGGGTAGATTTCATAGTGGTTTCCCACCAGCGGAAGACCTTTCGGTCCAGGAGGCGGTCGAACGGAGGCATTGTTGGATGCTCGCACCTCCACGGGCTCAGTGCAAGACTTCACGTCCTCGAGGGAAGAGAGCTCGCTGCCGTCGGCACTGTCATGATACCGCAGCGCTGTTGATGCGAAGAGCAAATGAGAGGTCAACGGCCAGAACTGCAACATCTGAATACGGAGAAAAGATCTGTCCTTACAAGTTGAGTCTGCAAAAGCAAACAAACGCCCAAGAGTTGATCCAAGTTGATGCAACGTTTCCAACATGGAGGTATCTATTTCCTGACGGTGATCCCGGGCCCTTTGGCCTATGAAGAATTCCTGTTGCATCTCTTACGAACTTGCAGCGTAGGCGTAAAATTGTCTAAAAGTCACCTCCTTCCGACAGGCATTAAACCTGGCCGAATCGAAACCATTCTTATGGTTAGTAGTCCGCTGGCTGCTGTGGCGATTCCGCTCAAGACGGCATCAGCTCAGTCTTGATTTGGACAAATTGATCTAGAATCTGATGGAGGACAGCCATAGAGCCAGGCCGGTTGCGATCCAAAGACAGAAGGATTTACACTGTTCGGTCCGGACCAAATGGGGAAATCGAGTCTCACCTGAGTATTTCAGGCTACAGCGGTCACTCAGCAAACGTGCAAATTGAGCATGGCGATTACCAGATCCAGAACTTTCCGGGACCCTTGCGCCACAATTCACAATGAGACCCAACTCGCAGAGCCTGGATATTAAACCAAGGAACATTTATGGTATAATCGGCAAAGGGTTGGTTATTGGCTATACTCCTCTAGGACTTCAGACAGCAGAATGATAACAACAAACACGCATAACAACGTCATCACCGCCGATGTCCTCAGCCGGCATAAGAGTCGGCAGGACTTATGGGTAGGAGTGCATGGAAAAGGTACGCAAATCATTGATGCAACGACTATTACAAATAAGCCTACGGGGCTGACATTATAGACAGTCTATGACCTGACTACTTTTGCCGAAGACCACCCAGGGGGCATCGAAGTCCTGGTAGAATGCGCCGGTACCGATGCTACTGAGTCATTCGACTTTGCTGGCCACACAGCAGAGGCAATCGAAACAATGCAGCGGTTCTTGGTCAATCGCATGGCCGACGATACGAATACTGCGCGACCCCTTAAAGAATCGACGACCTCTCAGACCGCCACAAACAATACTGTGGAAATCTTATCCTCAAAGGCGACCAGAAAAGGCGTCACTGGTCTCCAGGAGACGTTGAGGATTTTGAGCCGTCTGCCATGGAGCTTGGTTGCAACCCTTGCCATGTTGGCGGTATTAATATGCGCAAGGCTCTACGGAACCCATGCGAGTAGCGGTGAAACCGGCATGGAAACATCCGATGGAAGCAGCAATCTGCTCCGGGTTGTTTGTGTTTCACTACTAGTAGGCTCATCGTTCAGTTGTGTAGGCTTTGGTTATCTTTACCATCAGTTCAGCAGAACACTGAAACAGGAGAGAGACGTATTTTCATACCCGCCTGTGATTCCGCGGCTGAACCGTAACTGAAACCGATTCCAAGACTACAGCTTGTCAGATATCTTAGGTTGGAAGGCAGGAGCCTAGGAAGCAAAAGCAAACGGTAGTGACTTAGGCTAGGCTGCATGTATTTAATAGAAGTAATTTGATGAGAGCAGATGGAATCCAAGTAATGATGTGTACTGGGATTGAAAGACGTGCATCACGTAGAATTTTCAACAGAGACTGTCACTTGAACGAATAAAAAATAAGAGGGGGAAGATTCTTTAGTCCCATGGGAAGATATTTATCTCACTCGCTGTCCAAGTTCAACTTGGATGATATAAAGGCCTTGTCAAAGCCATACTTGACATATTCACCAATAAGACGCGTACAAATGGTGACCAACTCGCAAAAAAACAGGCGGAAATCATTAGTTGATGTGTTATACTGAATTAGAAGTTTTACAATAACCTTGTGTAGCCAAGGGCAGATAAGCATCTGTGAACGACAGTGTATTCCCTAAATAAGGTAACCTCGAAGCCTTTCACCAAAACAAGTGAAATACAGAACTGACGACGAGTTGACTAATAAATTCAGATACGTCATTGACGAAATCATTAACTCTAGTCTGTACTTACGTTATCCTTATGCAAGCTCATCAGCATCCAGCTTCACTAGCGCACTTCTTGATGCAATCTTGGCGGCAAGGTCTGTCAACGGCGTTGCACTCAACAATTCGAAAACGGAGACATCACTCTGCATCTCTCTGAGGGCTCTGTTGCGCATCTCGACAGCCTTCAGCGAGTCGACTGTGAAAAAATGTCAGTATTTTGTTGAAATCAGAAAAGTCTTTCCAGTAGAAAGAATTTCGCAATGACGAAACTTGCAAAGGGGAGTGGCTCACCTCCAAATTCGGGTAGCGGCTTTTGTCCGTCCACCTCATCCACCTCGACACCAATAGCGGCTGCAATCTGGATCTTCAAGCTCACTTCGACAGCCGTGGCTGCCTCTCCAGCGGTGGTCGCTTTGGCTAGCTTCTCGCCAACGCTTAAGCCCTTGGCAATGCCATCTCCGGCAGAGCTGATGGGCTGGACGACCCGGTGGTCAAACTTTCTGTCCCTCTCAAACCCTGTGGCTCCTTCATTCCGGATGAGAGAGTCTCCAAGACCCAATACCATCTGGGCTGCGACTTCTTGCCCGTCAGCGGTTGCGCCACTCATGACGGCCCGCAGCGCAATCCGAAGCTCATCAAGCGTACACTGGAGACCGCTCCATCCGTGTTGATACATGTGAAGATAGTCCTCCAACTCGCCAAACTCTCCAGCCGAAGTAAAGTGCGACGAGTCAGAAACCAAGCCGACATCGATACTGGTAGCTGCGATGCCGAGATGCTTCCGCGCGTAATGAGCAAGGGCGTCTTCAAATGTGTTGCCTGAAGCGTAATTGGCCTGTGCAGTGTTGCCAATGATTCCTGTGATGGAGGAGAGCATGATGAAAAAGGGAGCGTCGCTGGCAGAGAGTTGAGACAGGAGATTACTTGATCCGCGGGTCTTGGGCATGAAGGCTCGTATCCACTTCTCATGGGTCATGTTCTCGAAGATGCTGTCCTGTGGCCTTTGTCAGCTACGGTTTGACTGAGATGCGATTATCAAGTAGTGCAATACTCACCTCCAATACCATGGCGCATTGAATGAGTCCTTTGACAATCCGGCCCTTGTCCTTTAGCTTGCCGAAGACATGTGTCACACTCTCAGCTTGATTGACATCACACTTATAAGCCTCCACATTGACCCCTCGGTTGCGGAAATTCTCCAGGTCATGTTCGTTCTTGCTACCGCCCGATCTCGACAAGAAGACGAGGTGCTTGGCACCGTGGTCAATCATCATTGAGGCAATGTCAAGACCCAACGCTCCTAGGCCACCAGCCAAGACGTACGTGCCCTGTTCATCCAAAACCAGTTTCTTTGCGGGGGGTGGCGGCGTGAAAATCAAATCAGAATCATCAAATGAAAGCACTACTTTCCCGTGTTTCTGTGTTCTCAGCCAGTCTACTGCTAGGGCGGTGTTGGTAACGGAGAATACGGTGGTGGGATGAATGGGCGTAATAGGCGCGCTGAATGCCCTCTGGAATAGGGACTGAATGACATTTGGCTTAACCTTTTGTACACGATCCATATCGACACGTGCGAGAGTAGCATTTCGCTTTTGGATCGGCAGGCTGATCTCCGGAGCGCCCGAGTTGGCACCAGCCAAATCGACGAAGAATCCAAACTCTCCGAGGGCAGCCGTGGACGCTAGGACGGATGGGCCATGCTGGTAGATGCTCAAAATCACATCTAACCCGCGACGATCGGTCGCCTGCTCAATTGCGGCGATGAAGTGTTGCAAGTTGTAGTCGAAGATGCGCGTCGGGGGGATTCCATATTGCTCAGAGAGGATAGCCTTCTGCTCTTTGGACGCTACCAGAGCGAAAACCTCGGCGCCAACTGACTGAGAGACCTGTACTGCAGCTTGGCCCAAGGCGGTTGCAGCATCATGGATAAGTACCGACTGCCCCTTGCCCAGGCCAGCAATTTCGAGAAGAGAATATTGGGCTGCAATAAAGACACTCGGTAGAGCAGCAGCTTGATCTGCGAGCAGTTCTGCTGGCACAGGTGCAACAAGTGATTCTGTTTGGCGAACGCAAGTCTTGCAAGTATCCGTTCCAAAAACCACCACGCGCTGGCCGGCACTAACGGTCTTGACGCCAGTACCACAGCGCACAACAAGACCAACTGCTTCTCGAGCCAATTGTGGAACGACAGCGTCATCTATTGAAGACGCAGTCTCGGGCAAGCCAACAAACTCCACCTGGATCTCGACTTGGTCAGGCTGCAGCGTCGCTTCGGCTTCTTCATCTTCGACCCAGAGGAAGTCTCCCTCTTCCACAGCAGAGGCAAGTTTCATGGGTTTTCCAGATTCAGCAAGCGACGCACGCACAGGACGTGCAATGCCGCTGGCCAGCTGCAAGTCGCCGTCGAACCCGGAGTCC
The DNA here is from genome assembly GCF_022836535.1 of Colletotrichum spaethianum. NCBI lineage: Eukaryota > Fungi > Ascomycota > Sordariomycetes > Glomerellales > Glomerellaceae > Colletotrichum > Colletotrichum spaethianum. The sequence goes on from NW_026054790.1 coordinate 125,508, forward strand.
TCGATGGCACGGGGCACATGGATCGCACCTTGAAACTCGGCGTATTCCATTTCTGCCTCGTTGGCCAACGAGCTTCGCCAAACATCGGCAACCAAAGAGGCGTTATACACGCTGGTAGGATCAAAATCACTTGAGAGGTCCAAGTGCGGCAAGGCTGAAAGGGAGTACTCATTGCGCATGACACGCAAAAGGCCTTGTGCAGGTGCGAACTCGACGCCGCCGTTCCATGACTCAATGACACCGCCTCGGGTGAGCCAGAATAGGTGCGCCACCGACGACACAAGTGACTTGAAAGACGTGAACTGGTCTTCATTCCAGGAATAGATGAGAGGTGACTCAAGCTCGAGGAGAGAGATGACGTGCTTGCCCATTAGGCCTGCGACATTCTCCAAGTTAAGTGTTGTGGAGTGCACCACAATGCCGGCAGCAGACAGAGTTGCGATGAGGTTGGATGCGAAGGTAGATGCCTCGGCCGATGTGAGGGATGGCACAAGTAGATGGACCTCGGCAGGAGCTTTTGAGATTTCGGAGCCAGAACTAGAGTGTACGCTTGCCACCAGGAAAGCGTTATGAGAGTCTCCGGAAACAGTAAAAGTTTTAGAGAATCCTTGCTTCTCCAACATCGGCTTGATCTTGGACTGCGACTCTTCAGTTGAGACAACGACAAGGTATCCTTGAGGCGACAACATCTTTTGAACCTTGGAAATAGCATCGGAGTTGACCTCAAGCGCGCCAGAGCCAATAAGCAAGATCAAGTCCTGCGTGCTGTCAGCAGAAAGGAGACCCTCTTCTTCAATGTCGACGTCCCAGAGCTTGACCTCGCAATCCAAGCTTATTTCCACGGCGCGCATCATGTCTAAGTCGGAGGCTTTTGTTACCACAAAAGTAGTTTTCGAAATTCCTCGGCATCGGCCTCCGCGAGCCTGTAAATCGCGAATAGTTTCGATAAAATTAATCCAGTCATTGTTCAGAACCACGAGAACTTCCACTACGGGCTTCTTGTGCGTAAGACGGTCCAGCCACAAGCTGAGAGAACCAGTTTCATGGCCAGGCATATGCCGAAGTCTTGAAACATCGCCACCAGTCTTGAGGAAGTCGATGTCTTCGCTCCACTCCACCCGGGCACACTTCCTCATGGCGCTCACAGTGGCGGTGCTGGCGCTTGCTCCATCGGCAGACGTGACCTTGCGCAGAGCAAATCCCTTCACAACGAGTTTCGGTGCAGACCAAGCCTCGTCCGAGACGATCAAATTCCCTACAATCTCGTGGCCGTCCTTCGACATCGAGCCGACGTTGCCATAGCCGGAAAACCGACTTCCAGCACCCTGAGGCTGCGCGGAAGCCACGAACATGTCGTCGATGCTGTAGGGTACTGCAGCTTCATCAACTGGTTTGCCGTCATTTACGGCTGCCAGGAGAAGATGAAAGATGGCATCCATGGTGGCAGGGTGCATAATATGAGGGTACTCAAAGTTTGCAGGCATCGCCGATAGTGTATCGGGGATGATGACGATGCCATAAGAGGATTTCTGAGTCGGGACTGCTGTCAGTGACACCACGTTCCGAAAGAGAGGACCGTATTCCATGCCAATGGTCTGTAGATGGTCATAGAACGTATCAACGTCCACCTCTTCGATAACTTTGTCTCCGATAAGACTCCTGTAAGTCTTAGACTGCTGGATCCAAGCGGGGTCAACAGGAGAGTTCTCGATGCCATTGTCTGCGGTAGCGTATTCCAGACAGATACTCCCACTGCAGTGCTTGGTCCAAGATGTTCCGGTGGTGGTGGAGAAGATGGTGAATTGCCATTGACCCGGAATAGTCTGGTGCGGCTGCAGGCTGAGACGGGTCTCAACGGCCGCATCATCACCAGAGGCCACGACCAAGCCACGCTCAAAGCTAACGTTCCGAAATCGGAAACCGTGTATCTTGTCTGGCGCACCCGAGATCTGGAGTACGCCTTCAAGAGCCATCACAAGCATGCCGGCGGCAGGGTACAAGATGGTACCAGTGATTTTGTGATCTTCGATCCATGGGTTCTCCGAGATCCTGAGGTAGTTCTTCCACCTAGGCTCCAAACTGTTTTGGAGATCCTCTGGTACACCCAACAGATCCGTTCTCGGGGCCGCTGGGAAGCGGTTCGACTTTGTAGAATATGCCTCGTGCCAAAAACTCCTGCCGTGGTTCCATGGGTAAGGTGGCAGGTCCGTAAGGGCTTGCGGTCCCATGATCAACGAGGTGCGGTCATCTCCGCTGACAGAGGAGAGATTAACTCCAACTCCCATTGCCCAAAGCTTTCCAGCCACCGTCAGAGCCGTCTCATTAGCATCTTTTCCGCGGAGAATCATCGACATGTACGGTGCTTCCTTTGCTGTTTTGCTGGTGCTGGCGGCAATGTTCTGCTGCACGGGTCCTTGCAGAGCGGAATGGGGACCAAGCTCAATGAGTCCGCCCCAACGAACTGGCATTGCCTTACCGCGACCACTTCCGGATACCGCAGTGAGAGAAAGGAGAGATGAAAGAGCCGCGGAGAACTCCACGGGGGCGCACATGTTGTTTACCCAGTAATGGGCATTCAGCTCCTGGGGGTCAACTCTCTTGCCCGTGAGAGACGAGAACATGATCGTTTCGCCACCAGATAAAGTAGAAACGTGACCAATCCGCTCAAGGTACCCCTGAGAGACGTCGAGCATATGTGGAGAGTGGTAGGCCGTCTTGACCTTAAGCTTGCGAGCGAACTTGCCGTCTGCAGAGATGATCTTCTCGAGGCTATCAATGGCATCGATGTCGCCAGAGAGCGTCAGGCTGGAAGGACTGTTGATGCATGCTACGACGACTGATTGCGAAGGGACTTGTGCAAGATAGCCTTGCGCCTCGTCTCTTGACAAGCCAACAGCCATCATCGCACCCTTCCGAGTGACGCAGCTGGAGCTGAGGCCACGGACATAGGCGATCTTGATGGCATCGCCGTGAGTGATGTATGATGCTGCGTAGGCGGCGGCTGTTCATGATCAGTTGATTTATCTTGGTCCCAGGGTATTCAGAGTATAATCTTACCGATCTCTCCGCTGGAGTGGCCAACAGTAGCCTTCGGGGTGATAGCCCAGTATCTCAATAAGTCCACTAGAGCAACCTGGAGTACCGTGCACAGCGTCTGACTGAACTCTGGAAGCGAGATATTGGAGTTCTCCTCCTCTGACAATTCTCGGATGGTATCCCACTCACAACCAAGGGCCTTGAGGAATAACTGTGACTTTTCAACGCTTTGCCTGAACACAGGGTTGCTAAGAAGTTGCTTTCCCATAGCTGGCCACTGGGCACCTTGACCGGTGAATACAAAGATCAAGTTGTTGTCCTGGCGCGAGGACCGCTTCATCTTCGGCAGACCCTTGGACAGCTGCGTCTTAAGCTCAGCGAGCGATGAGGCCACAGCGAAGCTGCGAAAGTCGTGATGTGAACGCCGGACCGCAAGCGTGTATGCCAGATTGCTGAGGTAGTAGGTGTCCTCTTTGTCCAAACCTGAGCTGGGAAGTTCATTGGAATACAAAGATGATAGGCGCTGGATGCCAGACTGATCCTTGGTAGAGAAAACGAACAGCTGTCGGGCGGCCTTGCTGTCAAGCTCGCTCATCGGCGTTTCAGGTCCCATACTGATGCCTGATTCGGACGAGTTTTCACTAGAGACATGCACCTTCGTGTTATGCTTGCCGATAAGGCCACGAGCGCTCAGATAGTGATGGGCATCATCGAGAATGGCGTGTGCGTTGGCTCCGCCGAATCCAAAGGAGTTGATACTAATCCGACGTTGACCGGAGCTAGGCCATTTCATGGTCGATGGAGGCAACTTGAGGTTCCATTCATCCAGCGTCAGCTTAGGGTTTACCCGCTCGACTCCGTACGTGGGAACAAGCATGCCCTTCTCCAGACAAACCACGGCTTTGAAGACACCTGCTAAGCCTGAGCAACCTTCAGTGTGTCCAACGCTGGGTTTTATGCTACCCACGTAGAGAGGACCAAGTCCCTCGGCTGTTCGGGCGGCACCTAGAGTAGATGCAATGGCCCTAAGTTCGATGGGATCCTGAGACGGAACATTAGGCGAAGTCATTCATCAGCAGAATAAAGTCCAGGAACATACCCCGACAGGTGTACCAGTTCCATGAGCCTCAAAGTACTGGGTCGACGACAAAGGCAACCCCGCTGCATCGTAGGTTCTTCGAATGAGCTCGGCCTGGGCGTCTGAGCTGGGCTGGGTAATGCTGGGCGTTTTACCGTCTGCATTAGCACCAGTGTGACGAATCACGGCTCGAATGGTATCGCCATCTCGAAGAGCGTCCGAAAGACGCTTTACAACAAGACATCCGATTCCCTCTCCACGGCCGTATCCGTTAGCGCGGTCGTCGAAAGTGTGAGAAATGCCCTCAGGACTCAACATGTGCATAGCGGAGAGCTGATGCATAGTGTTGGGGTTCAAAATGAGGTTTACTCCTGCAACGAGGCCCTAGATTCCGATTTAGTCAATTCTGGTGTTGTCTTCGGAAGCAACAGTAGCCTACCATGTTCGTTTCTTTTAGTTTCAACGACTGGCACGCCAGGTGGAGAGCGTACAGACTTGACGAGCAAGCAGTATCAAGCGTCAGACTGGGACCACGCAGACCAAAGAACCAAGACACTCTATTTGCGGTCATGGCCTCGCTGATAGCCGACGCAGCAGTATGGCCAAGGTCATATATGTCGTGAAGTGACAACAGTTCGTAATCGTCGGTCATGCATCCAACGTAACATCCTGTTTGAGAGTTCATTAAGCTCTCCACGGGGATACCAGCTACGGGGGAATTGTGTTAGCCCAACACTAAGAAAAGCAGGGAAAGCAGCCAGTGACGGCTCTGGTGACTATGACCAGAAGGACTCACCGTTCTCAATACTCTCATAGCTGACCTCAAGAAGAAGTCTCTTCACTGGGTCCATAGACGCAGCCTCTTTAGCCGTGGTTGAGAAAAAGGGGGCATCGAAGTGACTAATGTCTTCCTTAAGGAAGTATCCATTTTTGACAGCCATCTACGGAACTATTAGCATCTGTAGCAGATGGTAGCAGGATTTTCCAATCAACTCACAGATCCCTTGCGATCTTGATCCGGATGGTGAAGGACATCGGCATCCCAACGGTCAGCAGGGATCTTGCCATGCCCGGTCCTCTCATGGCTGATCATGTCCCACAAGTCGCCTAGGGACGAGACCTCACCAGGGAGTCGACATGCGGCCCCAATGATGGCGATTGGCTCTTGTTGATCGATTTCCGTCATTGTGTCTTTCTCGTAGGGTAAAGGGGCTTAGTGGTTCTGTCGTCTTGTCGTCCTTTGTCGATGGCGAATGTAGCCGCGAAGCTTGTCTTGTCTATGATAACAAGAAATGATGCAGATGTTCTGAGTTCAAATTAATCTACCGGATAAATGGCTCTGTTTATGAAGCTTTTCTAAGAACGTATGGATATTCAACGATAACCAAGCCGTAATTTCATGTCTCCATAGGGTATTTCCGATCAAGAGACAAGTCTAACAGGGCGTCACGTTGTCGGTGAAACGCCGAAGTCTTCCGTTTGAAATTCCCGCTAATTATTCTCCGTTCTCTCGCCGAACCCCGTCCGTCCCGTCTCGTTACACTTGGCTCTCTTTCTTGATGAGGCTGAGCCACACCGATTCCCAAAGCGGTCGTCAGCTTCTTCTTTGATGTTCGGCAAATGCCAAATCGGACAATTTCCGTGACCGCCCTCGACTCTTAGTGCCAAATTCCCATCGTTACCGAGTTCTTGACGGTATTGTCTCGGAATATTCTGGAGAACCCAGAAGGAGAACTTTTCTGACACTGTATAGTCAATCGAACAGCGTTAAATCTGAACTGTATCCAAATTCGCATCCCTCACCTTCGGCAAGTCGATACCAACACACGCTAGATTACAGCAAGGTCTTTCATCTGATTTAAGATCATCATGAGAATCTTGTGTCTTCATGGGGTAGGCAGCTCTGGTGCTATATGCGAAAGCCAGTTTGGGCCGTTTCTCAAAGCTGCCGACCCAAGCTATGACTTCATCTTCGTTGATGGGCCCGAAATGTCCATACGGGGTCCTGGTAAGTAAGATTGCAATCTTATAGCTGAGATTAGTGAGGAAAGATAGCTGATTGCAGGGGAATCTGATCTATTAGGTATGGCCTCCCATCTCCAGGGCCCTTTCTTCTCGCATACGGCAGGATACGCGCGGAGCCAGATGAGAGATGCTATGGAGAACTTGGAGATAACCATCGACGAGCTTGGCCCATTCGACGGGGTCCTCGGCTTCAGTCAAGGCGCCTCTCTTGCGCTTGCATACATTTATGACCAGCAAGTCCATGGCAGGCTCGTACCGTTCAATTTTGCTATGTGCTTCTCGCCTGTCCTAGCTTTCTCTCCAGATGAGCGTTTCGCTGAGGTTATCATCAAGCAAGTATGTGCTCGTCGACTGGACTTTTCAACTATCACATCTGCTGTTGACGATGTGGGCCTTGGAACCCAAGAAGCAGCTTTTATAGACGTGATTACTCGGGTCGTCATGCCAGCAAAGCGGAGCAAAGCCATGCTACCGGACCATGACCTGGGTGTCTACACCCACGGAGACGGAATGGATGCTCCCAGACTGATGATACCGCAGCTGCTCAGCGAGAAAATCAATATCCCAACGGTCTTTTGTCAGGGCAAGCGCGATTTAGGTTTTATGCGGGATATGTCGGAAATCACACGGGGCTTGTGTAATGAGAGGATAATGAAGAAGATGGAGCATAGCGGTGGCCATCAGCCACCGCAGAATGACGCCGAGGTAAGGGCCGCAGTACGAGCGATGGAATGGGCGATTGCGCAGTCGAACAAAATGGCAAGCGTTCGCTTGTAGCTGGGAACGTTTTGATGATCGTGTGCGCGATGAAATAATTATTACATCTGGCAAATCTCCCAAAAGTTTCCAAACCTAAGTTTCCACACTCATCATTCATTTTACGCCTTAGGCTGTATCATTTGAGCCAGAAGCGAGCGTTTGCCCAGCAAGCTACTATATTCTCCGGTTTCTTTGCCTGAGTTTACCTGCCTGTATCCCTGACAGCGATTTCTGTTTGCGCCTGCATGGGTTTCGGTGAACTCAAACTGCTTACTGGTAAATCTAGGCGTCCTCTTTGTCGACTGCACTGCTGTATGTATTCTAGGTCTTTATACGTTCTTCCTATGTCAATAATTACTGAATCGCAACAACCTTCTTGATTTAACAATAGTAAGGGGCCGCCATACTATTGATTTCACTTGAAAATTTGCGTTCTACGGCGCTTTTATATGCAGGTATCCCCCATTGCTTGTAGAGCTGCCAGAGCCGTCCGTGTTCTTTCTTCGGCCTCTAAGAGCAGTACTAAATGGCCTTGACGGCCTCCTGATCGCGTTTTGAGCTTGCTGAGTAGTTTGCAAAACTCGGAAATCTGAACCTTTACCAGGCATCGAAGCACCTCGGCGCGCTCGTGACCATTCTCAATGCGGTAGGTTGATAGCCACATGTCGACCGTGGACTTTCCGGAGGCAACGCTTTCGTCCTTGGATTTCAGGCACTGGAAAGTACTTTGCTCTGATAGCTTTGGAGAGAATCTAATGTCCGATGGCTGCCGGTCGTTGCATTGTTGCATTTCAACGTAACTTTGAATGATCCGTTCGCAAAGAACGCTCATGTATCGTCCTGCCATCGCCAACAGCATGTTGTTTTCGCTTGCCAATGTGCACTTCTCGCAGTTCAGTATGCTCGCGCAGCTGGCCAAAGACTCTCGAAAATAGCCCAGCAAGACATCCATTGTAACAGGATCGCTATTGGCACTCTTTGTGCCTAGTTCTTCAACTAAGCAGGCTGTATTGTGCAGACACCGGCACCCCTGATTCCCTTGTGAATCCTTTTTGCTGGGATGTGAAGGTGTATGATCCTCGTCGATCTCTTGTTTTGCTGAGCTTTTGCGGTGCTTGAGCGATGCCAAGCAAAACATATCCGACCAACAAGGCAGGCTGGGACTGTGTGTCGGTTGTCGACTTGAGTTCTGGCTGTTAGATAGCTGCGGCGGGTCTCCTGGAGACAACGACGAGTTTCTGCGGCTAACGTATTTGTCATATCGGGATGCTTTCCAAGACTGCGACATGCTTTCTATTCTGAAGTCTGAACCGTTTTGATGCAGTTCTTCGTCAAACACTGGTCAAATTTGGGTTAGTCTCGGAAACGATCTTGCGGGAGAGATGACTACTTGCTACTCAAGTCACTCGAGTCCCCAAACATGGATCCCATGAGTTCACCGCCAAAACAATCGATGCTGTTGGCCTGGTCTGTAGTCAGTATACGAGATAAATAAAACCAACGAGTGCTTCTCTCATCCAAGCTCTTTCCATACCATATCCTTAGTAGCATTGCTGCCGTCAATGTAGTACGGTGATAGAAAGTTTCCAGGGACGTCTACCCGGCAGTCCAACTCCAGGTCGGTCTCGAAAATGACCATATCCGTTTGTGCTGTTGACGGTTGCGCGTCGTTGTCCCCCCGCTCAGGTGCCGACTCCCATGCACCATCTTCTCCACAACTCTGTTCTCCCTCTTCCCCAGCAACATTGCTACCACTTTCGGCTCTGTCTGGCGCAGAAGATTCGGTCTTACGACTGGTTGACCCCTTCTTGCGCCGGGCCTCTCGAGACAAATACCTGCACTTAGCACCGACGGCAGCACATCTTTCGCAGCTCGGAGTCTGTCCACTGCATCGCACCTGTAATCGATTCAAGATGAGTTGTTAGTTACCACAGATCATCATCAAACTCACGTATAACTGGCCATAGCAAGCTTACCTTTCGAGTTCGACAGAGTTCGCATGAAACACGCGGCTTATCGCGTCGATTTCGGCTTAGAGCCGATGATATGTCAGTGTTCTCAACGAACATTAACGGTCGCCTTTCCGGCTCGTGCATAAGGGTTCCGAACATCGTGAGGTTAAATCGTTAGCCAGCATAACCATTGACGATGGTCGTCGTAGTTCGGGATATCACTGACACCCTTATGATCAAGGTCTTATTGCAACGTATTTACGGCAGCGAACATATGGATACCTATATGACCAGTAAAGGGGAGCTGCGACCTTAAGGACTCTGTTGTGAACGACCTTCTCGGGCTGGGCCGGCTCGTAGAGTTCCTTCAGCCGGAGCTGACTCGCATCTATCCCAGTTTAGCAATATTGACGCTTCACCAGACGAGGGAATGGAGGCTTATTCTTGGCATCATCTTCAGGATCTTTGTTAACTGAACCCGAATTTGCACCTTTCTGCCTAATGGTGACCGGCTGCATAAGGTCGTTCACAAGCCACCGTCCCTTTTATCCGCACCGTGCATCCCGCCCCCACGCCACCTGTGTGAACGCGCAGGAAGTTAGGGCTGAGGAATCGGAGACACATAAGCTGATGTGGGTGAGACATATACGACCAATACGGCTCACAGGTACATCCCTCAGAAGCGTCATCATGCCCTGGAAGGATCTCGGTCGGTACGGTCACTTCCGATGGGATTGGAACTTTAGTGTTGAACCATGCAGATTTGTACCCCTCGCTTCATATTACATTCCCAAATAGCAAGGTTAATTCTAAGTCATCCCATCTTCAGCTTGGCGTTCCGGATATGCACGACAGCCGTCTACACCATCCCAGTCTAGTAGGTCCCGGTGAGTGTACTTCACCCCCGTTGCATGTTGATTGGTGGTTACTGGCTGAGGACGTTTGTCCTATCGAGCAGATTGAGCAGTTTATTTCCTCTCACTCCAGTCCCCCGCCATACGCCTCGAGATGCTATCCACATTGTCATTACCCTGGACCTTTGCAGCCTCATACGCCAAGCGGTATACCCGCAGATTCTCGGAGAACAGCGGCCGCTTATCCGTCCAGCCCGTAACGGCCCTGATTTTGTCGCTAGCAACCCACTGACTCCACCCAAAGACCAACTGACCTGTCAGGTCGTTTATTGGCCCTGAGATCTCGTCCAGGGATAGGCCGAAGCGGGCCCCACCGAGGAAGCCGTACTCAGCCGCCAACGCCATGCCGACCTCCCGCAACGTCTCATAGCGCCGGCCGGAGACGTTGAATACCCCCTCTGCGACGTTTGCGTTCCCCTTGCCGTTCACATTGTCAAGGAGTGCCGTCGTGGCCAGCGCCACGTAAGCGTCTGCACAATCGTCAACGTGAAGTGAGTGCAAGATGGTCTCTGCATCCGCAGCGAAATCAAGAGTCTGGCCGTCCGCGATGGATTCGTTGGAAGACTTGGCGTTCTTGGCGTAGGAGGCATATTCGAACGCTGCACCAAAGTAACTTGCACTGTATCCGTAAATAGGTGTCGCTCGAACGATGGCAACATCGAACCCCGGCGACCCTCCGCTGCGGCTATTTTGCGCCAACTCTAAGGCCTTCAAGGCAGCGTCTGTTCGGCCTCGTATAGGAGCAGGCGCATCAAGTGACGACGTCTCGGAATGGGGCCGTAGGTCCGGGTCGCCGAGGAAACGAGTGGTGCCATAGTCCTTGCAGCCCGAGGACCACAGCACATAAGGGCGCCTGAACTCAGGCGAAGCAGATGCTACTTGGTTTGATGTTTCGGTAAGGCCGACAACCAACTTGAAGAGCGCGTTCCAGTGTTCAGCCTCAGCAACCTTGTCTGTCTTCCCAGGTTCGGTGCAGGTCACGATGACATCCCACCTTGAACTATAGGAAAGAATGTCTCGCAGAGTGTTCTCAGTGTCGGCGAGATCACCAACAATTGGAATGACTTCGTTGACTGAGAGGTCGTGCGCGGCAGAAGACCGACGTACCAGACCGTAGACACGATATGGGCATACCGCAGTATTCGCACCTGGATGGTCGAGGGGAGTTGACGCTGCGGCTCGAAGGAAGGCCCGGCAGATCGCCAAACCAAGGAAGCCATTAGCTCCAATCACCAAAACGGAGAGAGGCCGGAAAGAAGGCGATTGGGTGTTGTCGCACATGGTTTCCGATAGATCCGGGTGGCAGGATGCTGGTATTGCAGTACAAGGCTGGTGTGAAATCTGACGATAAAATTGGGTTTGAGTGCGAGTATCAGCTTTGTGATGGTGGCTACAAATTGTTGACTATGGCGGATAGTGACGGAATTTTAACGTTGCGCCTGCCTTTCAAATAAGCAATAACAAGAAAAAAACATGGCATTGTATGAGAACCCCTACTTTCGACAAGCCAGTATCGATCCAAGCCTAACTTCATACACCCCACGTAATGCACTTTGGGGAGCATTAAATTGCTGAGGCTTTCGCCAAGCTCGGTTGAGGCCCAGCTCGGCTCAAGTCTAATTGATTCTACCGAAGTGGAACTTTCCTCGCAGGTATTGTCTTAAATCAGCCTAGTCGTTGAATACTTAGTTGGCCACGTCTGCCTAACGCAGAAGTGGGCGTTCTACCGCAGATCACGAAAGTGCTTTGAGATTTCTGACACAAATGGACACTTGCTGCCACTGCAACGGAGGAACCAACTATCCGAAGGGGGCAGTGCATGTATGAGAGTCCTACTCCCTGTGCATCCCTTCTGTGTCTCTTGGCATGGCGTTATGTGCCAGTACTATGTACAGTCTGCTAGCTGGCTTGTTTGTCGCTGGATGCCAAGAACGTTGCGAAGCTGTAAGAGCTGACTGCCAAGATTGCCAAGTTAACATGGTAGAAGACGTAAGTCCCGCATCGGTTCATGACCAACCATAACGTCAGATAGCTAAGTAGCCCAACGTATGGTCGGATTTGGCTAGATCTGGTTACCGCCGACGGCTGAGCCGCCACATGTTGCCATTTCCTGGGCAGTTACCCCGCTCCCGTGGAAATGACCTGGTGGAATATGTAGTTTCTAGCGAATCTGAATTATGTAGCCTGCTGTGAGACACACAGCAGTAGCCATTCGCTGCTGGATTTAGTCGTCCCAGCCGGGTCGGCTGGGCGTCACCTCTGTGCCTGCTTGGCGCTTCCGCAACTCTTACTCATCCTGCACAACTTCGGGATCGAGTTACAACTGTACCTAGGTTGCCCTGTCATCCGGTGACTGCACAATATCTTTCCCGCATTATCCACCGCCGTCCTGGAAAACAAGAGGCTGAGACGCGGCGAAACCTGCAGGATCCCTTACTATCCTAGATAGGTGTAGAACCACATCATGCTCTGCCCCCACGTCGTTCCTAGTCTTTGGGCTGAACCTTTAAAACAAACACCCAAGAACGCCATGAACAACCCGAACAGGCCCTATACGACTATCACAACCCATCTCCCGTTCATCTCTTACGTCTTGGGGTATTTTCCCCTTCAATTGAGCCAGTATCCCTACTCCCTTTGCCCAAAAAGCTTCTAGTTAGCCTTCAACGCCCGACATGTCTGGTCTTCGCTACTTCTCCTACAAGGACCATGGTGCCCGTCTCCTGGAGCAGATGAACTATCACCAAGCCGTTCGTGTAGGCGACCGCATTGAGACCGCGGGTCAAGGTGAGAACCCTAAGTTTCTGCTTCCCACGTGTTGTGTTCCTACAGGAATTGTCTTGCACATCACCACGCGGACAAACATACGGGGCAAATAACCTTTCAAATACCTGCTTTAAGCTAACGGACCTCGCAGGTGGTTGGTGCCCGAAGACGGGCGAAATCTCTTCAGATCTCCTTGAGGAGATTGACCAGGTCTTTACCAACATCGACCTTGCCCTCAAGGAGGCCGGTGGCCAGGGCTGGTCTCAAGTTTACCGCATTCGCCTCTACGCGCTTGACGAGGCCATGACGCCTGAGGCTCTTGGTCGTATGATCGAGAACGTGAAGAAGTGGGCGCCTAATCACAGCCCTATTCTTACTGGCGTTGGCGTCACCAAGCTGGGTCAGCCTGGAATGCGTGTAGAGGTCGAGGTTGCAGCTTACGACCCTGAGGGAGCTAAGACCATCCAGTAGATGCTTCCTGCGTCCAAGGCCGAGCGAGATATGCCGTTACGTACCTGTGATGGATAAGAATGTCAGCACGATAGTAGCTTAAAGAAGAAGATAAGCCATTTTTATTCTGCAGGAAGCCAGCCTATAAAGGAGAAAATTTGGAAGCTCGCCCCCGAATTAAAAAACAAAACCATTGTCTGCTATCCCAGAATGACAGAACTTGGTCTAAATTACATTCAAAGTGAAGTGATGCTTTGGTGCAACGACAAAACCAGAGCGGTGTTTAAAAAAATTAGTTTGTCATCATGGAAGGACATTAAGCATTCAAAATAGAGAGATAGAATCGTATAGTCTGTAGATTACAGTTCGGACTTATCGTATTGCCATTTCTTTCTGTGTATATTCATCATAGGTTGCTGAAGGATTTCTCAGGTGCAATCCTTCAACTTGGTCTATTTCAGCCATTAACACAACACAACACCGTGGGACGTCCAGTGCTACATCATTCACAAGCGTCAGCATCTTTTTAATCTCTCGATATGATTTCACTGTGAATTAGTTGAGACAATGAACGGAAAACCTCAAAAAATCTTTCTCTGCCTAGTCTACTGGATATCGCACCGCCCGCAACGCTTTACCACTAGTTAACTCCAATATGTTCCGATCTCTCTCAGATCCCCAAGCAGGGCAGCTGGATTGTCAAGCCCAGCAAAGTTGCCTCCGAACTCGTGATCTGCGGCACCTGTCAGGATTATGTTCCACTCCTTGCATAAGAAGGGTAGTACTCACTTCTATAGACAGTCAAGTTTCCCAGCAAATGCAATACCTCCTTTGGCCAAAAGCCTACCATGTACTTGAAATAGCTGACCAGCATCGGAGCATCGGTACTGGCCTTACGGTATACCCTCTCGAAAGCACCAGGGTCTTGTGCGTATGTGTAGACGGAAGAGACAAACGAGTGCGTCAGGTAATACAGGGAGATACAACGCAAAATCTCATTGTGATTCAGGATAGAGGGAGATTTCCCAGCGTTGGGGTCGGACCCTTCGTGCAAGTACACGCGTGTTAGTCTGTTTTTCTGCCTGTGCAGAATTTGGACGCGTCAAATAAAATAAAGGCACACTTACAGCTGATATACTTCTCGCCGATCCACGCCAATTGCCCCACGGGATTGTCGTAAAGAGCTAGTCCAATAGTGTTCGGCTTTGGGAGAAAAGTTACTCACTGGATAATCTGTACGGGGGCACGGTTTTCCATTGGCCTACCTTGGTAGTGTGTTCAAGGAAATACGCATTGCCGGTGATTCCCCAAGCAGTGGACCTGTCAAGTTCAAACTGCTCCAGCGGCGACAGCGTGATGTTCATGGCTGTGATCTGCTCAGCCGGCGTGGGGAGGAAAGGAATGAAAACAAAATGTGCAGCCCTCGTTGTTGTGTTGAACACATCGTACAATGTAAAAGTAAGCGGCGCCCCATGAGACGTTCCGTGCGCGGCAAACGTCTTGTAGCCGAGTACCTTGGTCATGAGCGTGTTGTACACGCGAGCAGTATCGTCAAGGGTCCAGTTTCCGGGAGGCGATGAGGAAAAGGCGAAGCCTGGCAATGACGGCACGACCACGTTGAAAGAAACCGATTTCCCGGTAGAAGTCTTGGCCGTCTCGGTGAGTTTCTTGATAATGGGTGCGAACTCAAGAAACGATCCCGGCCAGCCGTGGTTCAAAATGAGCGGTATAGCGTCGGGATTCTTAGACTTTTCATGGATAAAGTGGATATTCAAGCCCTCAATGTCTGCTGTAAAGTGCTTGAAGCTGAACACGCTTAGGTAAGTATGATTACCGCTCACCAAGATTGAGTTGGAAGCGCGGGAATTGACCTATTCATCGACTTTTCCTCCTTTTTCCAGTCAAACTTTTCCAACCATTGCTTCTGGAGGCTTTTGAGCACATCCAGATCAATGCCCCAGTTAGATCCAACACCGGGGTATTGGGGTTTCTCGGGAAGGCGAGTGTCTCTGACGAGATCCAGCATCCGCGGCACACCCTTCGCAAGGTCGATTTTGAATGGACGCAGGTTGAACGGCGCGTCTGAAGGTGCTGCGGTGACAGCATCAAGGTACATTAGGCCAACGGCCAAGCGAGGAATGATATCCGGTCCCATCTTGGTCAACAATTGCATCTGCATAAGTCGTGCTTCTGGGTTCAACTCCTTGATGTTGTGGAACATCCGCCAGTTATAAAGTAGGACGTTGTCAAACCGGAGTTCTCACCAAGACAGCTGTTGCCTGCCTAAATAGGGCAGAGAGCGGACTGTTCAGTCTCGCTGACGACCAAATTGGGACTTTTCCGCCTGCCTGTCTCACGCCTCCTCACACCGAAGCGATCAATTCAGCTGTAATACGGCGCTAACAATGGCGGGGTGGTTCAGCCCTGAGGAGGTAAGCAAGATGGTGGAGCATCCGCTCCCACGCCAGGTACTGGGCGTGGTCACGAACCAGAGCACAGAATAGCCTCATTCATCCAGGTTCTCGATCAATTTGGGCGTAATGTTGAGGACTTATTTGATTGCTAGGAAGTATCGTCATCAAGGAAATTCATGAGGCAGTCAAGTTCCTGTATGAGAGATGATTGCCTTTATCTGCAGAAGAACCTCTTAATACCCTTAGTGGTACAGTCAATGCCATGTTCCTCCTCAGTGCCTCATTGGCGCCCAGCACACCCGAAGCCTCACTATCTGTGAGTCGGGTGCGAAAATGAAGAAGAAAAAGAAGAGAAGTAGACGGGAGATGAAATCAAGCCTCAAATTTGAACATGAAGAAGTCCTCATAACTGAGGAATTTAATGAAGTATATATTTTTTACTTTCTTGATGAAAGTAAGCTTCTACGACTAGGTGTAAAGGTCTCTGAGAATGACACTCGAGTTGTATGATGCATTGCGCAGCGGACTCAAATTCAGCGTCGGGGTTGTGATCGGAACCCAAATCAGTCGATGCCTGACAATCTCGGGCCGGGGATCATCATACCCAGCACAGTTAGGCTTGACGGCTCTCACTACAAATGATTCATCTGCAACTGGCTAAAGCGCAATGGCGGCTTACAAACTCACATTTCGGTCAATATACACACTCTAATTTTCACATACTTGCTTCTGACCTTGCTGCGTTACAGCATGGAGTGAAGGTAGTGTTGCGCATGAGAGACACAGGGCGTTTACTTCGCATCATCAACGATTGGCTCGGTTATAGTTAAGTATCTAATCTATGGTCTTTGTAGCATTATGTATAGGCGCGTTATTATATATAAAATAATATGTTTTGTCTTTATTAAAAAGATATTTTTCTTCTAGGTATGATATATAGCTATTAGAGCTATATTTTTGCCTTTAGGTAATTATATCTCTTATAAGAAAAATAAGCTTATTTTAACCCTTTTTTTATATTATTGCCTATACTATAATTAAAATATTTGCTTTAATGTAGCTTATTAGGTTAATAAATTGCTTATTTTAGTGCTTAGAAGGGAATCTAAATACTTAGGCTAAGGGCAATAAGGAGTTATTTTGGTATGAGCTCTCGTTAGAGAACTGGGTCTGTATAAGAAGAAAATTAGCAAAAAGGCCTATATAAGAGGTAAGTCTAGAGATAAGGGTACTATTATTAACTTTTTGATTTTTTATAGCTATTTTTTAGTAAAAGTAAGCCTCTTTAATGCTACTTTTCTAGTAATAAATAGCCTTTTTATAGCCTTCTATTTGCAAAAGTTAACGCCTTATAAAGTCTACTTAATAGTACTAAGGTTAACTTAGCCTTTTTAAGACTTAGTAAGCTTTAAGTAGGTAACCCGGAAGTTATAGTAAGTAAACCTGATAATTGCCCTTTTCTTTTGCTTATTAAGTTTCAGCGGCTTGCCTTTTTGGGGCATAGACTTAAAAGATTGGCTTTCTTGGTATTGTTGAAGTGTGTTGGCGACTGCCTTATAGGAGCAGTTAAAGACCATAGCCGCGTTGCGGTAACTTTGGCCAGCTAGCATAAAGGCCACAATTGCGATCTGCTGATCTCTTGATAACTTATCGTTAGGCTTTCGATTTCCTGATAAATGAGAAGAAAAAGCTTGTAAATCGGCCTCTATTTCCTGAAGTTATGGGAGAAAGGAAAAAATCGATGCATAGAGGAAGACGCGTCAGGACGCGCTTTAAGGTGGGGTGATTCCACACTTCTGACCCCCCACTGATGGGCCTGACTTCTTAGCTAACTTTCTTTCCCCTAAAATCACCTCTCGCTCCCTGACCCTTGTTCGCCGTTTGGGAGCTTCTATCATCATCCGTTCGCTTCCAGGGTAATCTTTCAGGCTTCTCACGTTGGAGTTGCTGTGGAAATGCTGACTGCACCAGCAAAGCGCCGCATCGAGCGAAAGGTGGAGGAAGCATACGTGAGCTGAACCACCACAAACACCATCTTCTATTGATTCTGATGAACTAGTAGCCTAGCCGCCACTGCTGGCTCCCTGCAGAGAAGCGTGAAGGACACCAACACGAATCCCCGGATTCCGATTCAGAAGACACAACTGCAGATAGGGGACGAATTCTTCCTTCAAGACTCGGAGCAGACGGGTCGGGTGAGGCCAAATATGTTAATTCAAAGGAAGATGCTGCAACCGCAATAGAACTCCACGAGCTCATATCCAGCCAACCGGCCCTAGCCCCTCACTTTTGCGCTCACTGTGGGGAGTGGGAAATCGATTTTCGTCATTTTCGACTGAATTATCGAGGTAGCACGAATCTCAACCAAGGCCGCCAATATCCTGGGCCTGAAGGTGGTTTCACTGCTCAATATGCCCGGGAAAAGGCGAAGCTTGGCTGTGATTTCTTCAAGAGAGCTCCGAAAGAACGGCGATCATTCTTTCAAACGAGGCAGAAGAAAGAGTTAGATGGAGATGAAGTTGCGTACGTACTTGTGCAAAAGGATACCAACATCAAGATGATATTTTATCTCGCCTGGAAGGGACCCGATACGGATGGGTATGGTGAGGCGTATGAGGTTTACCCTGCTGACGGTAGGATCTTCCAACTTCGCAGGTCAATAAAATTGTGCTAATCTATTTATGAAGGCGACCAACCTCGTTCCGGCGCATTAATAGGTCACCTCCCACCTAACCTAGTCTCGAACTCTGAGCTGAGCTACCGTCGGGTCAAACAATGGATACACGAATGCCAGAGAAGCCATCCGAAGTGCTCGTCCCGATCGAACACATTCGTTCCCACGAGACTGCTTCATGTTTCGGGGACTCCTCAATATCCAAAGATCAAACTCTCAACTGAGCCACCCATAGCACCTTACGTGACTCTTTCTTACTGTTGGGGTGGAGACCAAGATGCGAAAACATTACGATCCAACTTTGAGTCTTACCAAGATCATATTCAATTTTCCACCTTGCCATCTACGATTCAGGACGCTGCCATAGTCACAATTCAGATCGGGCTGTCATATTTGTGGGTTGATGCGATGTGCATCATCCAAGACGACGATAATGACAAGATGAAAGAAATCGCAATGATGCACGCGATCTACCGAAGCTCACAAATAACAATAGCACCATCAGAAGCGGTTACAAGCAAGACCGGATTTCTCAGACCTCGAGAAATGTGGCGACCCATCAAGATGAAGGCCCGTTTCGATGAAAACGTCTTCTCGGACGTTCTTCTGGTTCCAGAAGGCGACTCGTGTAGACCAAGTGCTCCTCTGTTCCAAAGAGGGTGGACACTACAGGAGACATTATTATCTACCCGTGTTTTAGTTTATGGCCTGAGGGAGCTGACCTTCCTCTGTCTAGAAGGTATCAGATCAGAGTGCGGTTCGCACTTGACAGTCGAGGAGATCAACTGGGCCTTCCATCCTGGGAGTAAGATCCACGTGAACATGAATCACCCTCAAAGTTGGAATTACTTGATTGCATCTTACTCCGAACGCTTTCTCACGATCGAGGACGACAAGCTGTTAGGCATTGCGGCACTGGCTGAAGAATATGGACGGAGCAAGGGCGTTGATGGGTATTTCGCCGGGTTGTGGAGGGACAACTTCCTTGAGCAGGCGCTCTGTACCACGGCGTCATACACTGGGTCTCCTAAGCATTCTAAAGGGTATACAGCCCCTTCTTGGTCCTGGGCAAGTGTCAATGGCGAGATCACAGGCTTCGGAGCAAGCTTCAACATGCCTCTGGCGTGGCTACCCGAGACAATGCCGAACAACATCACATGCGAGTTGATTGACGTTAAGACAACTTTGACAACGCCAGAAAATCCTTTTGGAATGGTCAGCGGTGGATACATACTGGTACGTGGTAACTTCCGGAGGGTCATCTGGAAAAGCGAGCACGACCGGGGTTCGGCATGGAACGGCAATGGATGTCTCACATCAAATACCAAAGAACGTCTCGAGGCAAGAGAAAGGGTATTTCGTGACCCGAGAATGGCGATCAGGATAGACCATCATCGGGATTGGATGGAGGAAGACTTGGTTCTCCTATGGAGCCTTGAGATTTGCAAGACAGATGAGGGACTGGGGTATGCGCTTCTCCTTAAGGAAACGGAGGCCAAAGCAGGGGCCTTTCGGAGAGTAGGTCGTTTGCAAATAACCTCAGTGGATGAGTCACTGGGTAGTTGGTTCGACAGCGAATATATATTCCGGGAGGTAATGGTGATCTAAACCCTTTGGTTATGAATTTAATACCTACTTTCGTTGATATACCAATATTAGACAATTGAAAGAAGGCGCCATTTTTTTCTTTTGGCTACCTACGAGAACGACTCGCGCTTTACGACTGCTATATGCCATTTCCCGTGGAAATCCAATCCGCTGTTGCAAGGGAACTATGATCGTCATACATTGGAGAAGAAGCACGACAAGCTATCAGTCGCTATTTGTATCAAGTGCCTTTGTGTACATTCGTCTACGTTAAGGGAGGAATGGTCCTTCAAGATGTGGACTTAACAAATCATTACAAACGTCTTGAATGCACCGATCAGATTGACAAGTAGAAATAGAGCCTAGGTGAAGGCTTTAGGCCGAAGGCCCAGATCGAAAGTGGAATACAGAGAGCAGAACAAATCATCCACATTAAACCTCCTGTTGCTACCAGCTAGTGGCTGTTCTTAGACCTTCAGGAATCTCAACTGGCCGCCCAAATATAGCTGGTGTTTCCTGGAGAGGTTTTGCTTGATTCGTTATGAATGAGGGGTCGTTGGTTGCGCGGCGAACGATCTTTTTAAGTTTCTCGTACAGAACGTCTGCGGTGACGCGATCGTTCACTTGAATCAAGAGCAAATGCCGGGTGATTAAATCGATCAGGGCACCGAGCGCTGTGTCACCTTTGCAACGGGGATCACTCCGCAGAACTGCAAATGCTTTAAGCACCGAAGGATGAATCACCGCGTTGTCTCCCCGAAGCGCGTAAAAGTTTGAAGTTCCCTTTATGGCTGTCCCTTCCTCCCTGGATTCGGCAAAGCTGTTGACGGCATTGAACCCGTACATCATCCAGATAACGAATTCGAGGTATATGCATGCTATCGACCAAATGTCGTATCTGCGAGGTCTAGGCTTATCTGTCTTCTCGAGGGCTTCCGGTGGTTCGTATGAAGGTGTAGTCGCTCTGGTGACGGTACCGACGAATCTCATATTTGTGGCAGCTGTGTGAACCTTGGAAATCCCGACATCTGCAATGACAAGATTACCCAACCCGCGGCCTGGGAAGTGAAGGATGTTCCCGGGCTTGAGATCTCCATGACGGCAATTGATGCGGTGGAGCTTCCGGAGAGCACCACTAATTCCAAGCATCTGTTGCAGAGACCACAGCATGTACCCCTGATTTGACATATGTAGCATCCAGAACTCCTGAAGATTCCCTCCTTCTGCCCACGGGAAGGCTATGAAGTAAGACCGGTCTCGCTCGCAGAAGAACAAGTATCGGATGAGATGTTTGTCTTTGATACCTCGTGTCTCCAGGAGGTTCTTCTTTTCCTTTTCAAACAAAGCAAAGCCATCAGCCTTGCGAAATATCTTCACTGCAATCACCATGTCCGTGTTTTGCGCCTTCACATATCGATTGTTAGCAGCTAGATCTTGTACTGTCGGAGCAGGTTCAGGGACTCACCCCAGCACCGGTTTGGTGAGCCGCATGCAGCTCGCTCTTGTAGACGATATTGCTGTGTTCACCCCGAAGTTCAGTTGCCCTTAAGAATGGCAGCGGACATTTTGAATCCACCTGAAAGACTGTGGATGTCCCTGAGACATCCAGTTTTGGGGCAAGGAAAAGCCACTGCTTTTCCAGAAACATATCCACTCTGGCTTCATTTTTCCAATCCTGAAACGACTTGACTATTAGTCTCCCCTTGGACTCCAAAATATTACCGTGATCTTCATGAGTTGGCCTGGCAAACGGCAAATCGTCGTCGGTTAGACCATCGCCTACCAGCTTTCGAATTGCCTGAGGCTCTCCAATCATCACAAGGATTGCGAATAATCGTCTTGCGTTCTTCAGTATTTCACTTGGCAGGCTATCGGAGAATAACCTATTCATCAGGTTTCTGGGGAGCTCATTTTGGACGGTCTCCTTGGTGATGAGATCATTCAGACTACTGGCTGGCAAGAAGTCTTGACTAACGACAGAAGAATGTTGAAGAGAGCTTTTCAGCTTTGAGAGTAGAGATCGAGAAGGCATTGGTTGTTGAGTAGCCCTTTCTGGACGTCGCTCTTGGGGATGGGATTCATGGATAACTGGGGTTCAAGACTCGACAGGACGGCCCACCGACAATCGCGGGTCTTATGAAAGTCTCAGCATAAACCATGACTTGCGGCTGTACAAGAAAACAGGCTGTAAATCAAGGCGACCATGAAGGCAGCCACATAAGCATCCGTCAGGCCGAAGTCACTTTCAGAACGAAACTGCCGAAGGGACTCCCATGTCTTTCCGGGCCGTTACTTCGACATCATCGCGCTCCAGTGACCTGGCGTTGGCACAGCCACTGTACAACTTGTAGACCAACAGGTCATCCAAGACACATCCAAAGTCTCGCTGGAAGCCGCGCCGCTGATCCACAGCCTGACAGTCGGGGAAGCCCGGGGTCAGCTGGCACCCCCTTTCATATGTGCGTCGCAGAACGGAGACCACCACGATGGTATTAAGGTCCAATGAGGAACTCTTGTCCTGACACCTCACACGAAATAAAAGATAAGCTGCTTGGTTCAGCCTGATCTGGCGCTGGTGAGAGTCCGCAGGTTCCGTCCAAAAGATAAGATGCACCTACCCCGCTTCCTTGGCTGTGCTTTATGCAGACGCACGACTTTGCGCAGACTCATGTCATCGCATTACATGCATGTCAGGGGAGCTAGATGCCATGCTCACAGCCTGATCCCCAAAGACAACTCCATTACTCTGATGTTTCGCTTTTGCGGATACCAGCAGGCAGATCAAGACTTTGGGACGTCTGAAAGTTTTAGTGCATTTGCTAGGGCCCATGCCGATCTCCTTTCCGACTCTTTGCAATATCCCGCCTATTCAGAAGTAAAAGCTGAGTTCATCAAACCTCAACCTGCTCGAATGGGGCTGAGAAGTGTTAGCATGAACTTTTGGCCAATGCCTACGGCTTCCCGATTTGGCTCTATGCAGCCATCACACCACTGGCAATAGACGCATCGCTTAAAGGTTGCTGTTGGCATGTGGAATCTGGAGAATGTCCGTTCTCTCCCGACTCCGAGCCTCATTTGGCTTGATCAGCAAGCGTGCGAACCAGGCGCACCAGCTTCGGTGGCACATGGAGGCTGGGCACCATCCAGCCGATGGATGATATGTGTGTGCATGGGAGATGAAGCTTCGGACTTGGGTTAACTTGCCTTTGTCCTTGCTTTGCAAGTCATCATGTTGGATCGAGCATATATGGCATCATTGTGCTCCGTAACAATACCACCGAGCCTTGAATAACAGAATCTTTGTGGAGCCTAGAGTCGATAATTCATCATCTTTCTATTAGGCAATACCAACGCTTCTGGATATGACAACACTTCAAGTCTGCCTGAGTGAAACTGGGCTTGGGTCTAGGCAGAATGGTGTACACCAAAAGGCAACCATGACTAATGGAGAAGTCGTGGAGGGTGTGGCGCCGAGCAAAGGAGGGGAAGGCCGTTATCTGCTATGCAACGGCAAACACCAACCATTGAGCCCACCAATTCGTGACTGCATAAGTACGTTGCTGCATGCTCTGGATAAGTCCAATCGCGCAAGATCCAAGTTCGCCTCGATCGATGCTGTGGGGGCAATGCCACTCGCAAAATTATTTCTGAAATGCGAGGCTTACCACTGCTGTGTGGCAGGGATTGGTCGTCATCGCATGTGAGTAGGACCCATAAGCATGCCTAGACGCATAGGTTGGCGACATAAAGCTGAACGCGTAGCCGAAGAAGGGCCAAGCGTCCGAGCACAATTATCGAGTTACAAAAGCTCACGAGAAGTCCCTTCGAAATACTCGAACGGTAGACAGACAACACAAAGACGGGGATCTCGAGCATTCGCCTAAGCCGATATCGCGCCGTGTATCTTCAATCACCATATATGCCAGGAGGACATCGAGTATACCGTCTCAGTTGTGGAAGAAGTCATCCATTGCCAATCTTCGGAGAGGTAGCAACGGAAGTGAACATAGCAGCGAGATGGCCGCTCTTCAGCGCCAATTAGTCAAGGAACAGCTTCCTGCAGGGACATGCGGAGGTACCTTCCTTCCATACTCCGTCCTGGAAGAGAAGGTAACCACGCAGGTAGTCATAAACAACCTATCCCGTGGAAAGAGCAAGTCGCCAGAGATCCCCATATCGAAAATTGCCTCCTTCGTCTGTGGAAAGCCCGGGGCAAGGAGAGTTTTTGCGATTCTTGTCTGCATCAGCCAATCTAAAATGATTGACCTGTTCTACAAGTATAAATTTGACGACTCTATTTTACCTCTCTACGTCGACGATATCACCGGTAAAGTGGAGACCAAATCCACCAAAATTGGCCACTCTGAGATCACCAGAAAAGTCTTTGCCGACGAGTTTTGGTTAGAAGAGGTTTCACCGTGGATCTTTGCTGACGCCCAGTGGCAATTTCTTGCCCCGATCTTCAACGGACATCGATTCAGATACTCGTTTTGTAAAGAACACCGAATGCCTTTCTTGGAGCAATCTGGTGGGCACAGGGAAAGTCATTTCAGCACAGTGGGAAAGTGGTCTATTCATCAGTCTCATTTCAAGAAGAGCTCAAAACTTGTAAGTGCACAGACCCCTCGACCAAAGCATTTCTATGGAAATCATGGATACGACACTGACAAAGAATACAGCGCCTATCGGTTGACACAGACGGTCATCCGGTTGTAGCAGTGAAAGAGCTGAAAAATGTCAACATGAACGGTGACGAGTACGAGCGCGCAGCCGAGGCTGAGGCAGAAGTACTACAAATGATCCGTGAAATGGAGCATCCACACCTCATTAAGGCGATCGCTTACTACAAAAGGGGCGATAGATACTTCATTGTTTTCCCGTGGGCCGGAGGTGGCAACCTCCGAGACTACTGGGGAAGAGAGCCTCCTCGTAACCTCGATGGAGATTTTGTTGGCTGGGCTCTTGGTCAGCTCTGTGGCCTGGCTAGTGCGATGAAGAAGCTCCATTCAGCAAAGGACTCCGCATGTCGGCACGGGGACCTGAAGCCAGAGAACATCCTTTGCTTCGAAGACACGAGGAGCTCTGACCCGTTTTCTCAGCCATTTCTCGTCATTGCGGATGTTGGTCTGGCCAAAGTTCACACCTTAGCGACTGAGATGCGCAACGAAGCTACGCGCACATTGAACGGGACGGTCATGTACGAGCCACCTGAAGCTGTACTGCTGCTAACTAAGAAACAACCACGATCACGGCGGTATGATGTTTGGTCCATCGGCTGTATCTATTTCGAGTTTCTGATTTGGCTTTTATATGGAAAGGCCGAATTGGTTCGCTTTGGGGATGACATAGCTCATCCAGTAAACAGAACTCGGCAATTCTTCGATGTACTTGGATCTGGAGTGACTGGGGCGGCCAAGATCAAACCCGAAGTTCAGAAGTGGATGGACTGGATCAGAAGGGACCCAAGGTGCCCATTGAATACTGCCATCCGAAAGCTACTGGAGCTCATTTGCACACGATTGCTAGTGATAGAGGTAAGTAAGCCGAGAACAGAGTCATCTGGAAGCGCCAGTACCCAAGGCGGCACCACCCTACATGCGACCAATGGCCCAGATAACCCGAGCATTATTCGATCGGACACCAACAGCAGCTTTAACGGCAATCTCGCCGACGACCTTTATTACCGAGCGACTTCCATCGAAATGCACGAAACTCTGGCTGGCATCCTAAAAGACGCTTCGGGCACAAAGCCAAAGATTGCGTGGATGAATTGGCAGGCCAGATCTCCAGGAGGGCCCGGACGATATGGAGACACCTTGGGTGTTTCTCAATCAGGTATAAGGGGTCGCCACGGCGTTAATTCATGAGGTGAAGAGTAACTTTCCTAGGATCTCTTTCCCCTCCAATAACCAATTCGCTGGTAGACATCAACGCCGACGTGGCGGGTGCAGATGATAGTGGTCATTCCAACGATGTAAAAGTCCCTTATCCTACAGATTGCAATATTGTATACTGACAT
Source organism: Colletotrichum spaethianum (assembly GCF_022836535.1). Classification (NCBI taxonomy): domain Eukaryota; kingdom Fungi; phylum Ascomycota; class Sordariomycetes; order Glomerellales; family Glomerellaceae; genus Colletotrichum; species Colletotrichum spaethianum. Next base: position 151,182 of record NW_026054790.1, read on the forward strand.
CGACAGTACGTACGTTTGCCCATAGTGGTATAAGGCTGTCCTATCCTGGCTAATAATTTCCGTGGCGTAGATGGTATGAAATCTGCTTCGTCAACCTTCGAATGTTAATATCAAAAGCTAATATTTTATTTAGTTTGTACGTTAGCAGACATCAACAACATGTGCACTTTGCTAATAGTCACTGATTTAACAGACGGTATGTCTACTCAAGGTCGAAACATTTACCTGACACATTTGATATATGGTGGTCTGATGTTTATGCTGACAATGCACCCACTGTCTAGCCAGTAAGCTTCTTGCGGTCTCAAAAGGAGCTACACGTTCTGATTAGCAATGCTCTTCCAGCTTGACAATGAATGGGAGTGTAGCCCGGATATCAACACAGCATTAGAGCTGTCCAAGGAAGTCGACATCTTTCGCCAACTAACACTTAAAACTAGGATTGCCACCCTTTGTTCTCGATGCAAAGATCTCCAACAGCGGCTCTGGTCCCATCGATTTTCCTTTTCTGATAACCTCGAAGCACTGGCGGACAGGGGGGGAGTTTGTGATCTCTGTCGCCTACTTTGCGTTTCACTTGGACCCATGATGGCCAAGAGCTACGAGGAGATTCAATTTGAAAAGTTCAACAGCTATTTGGCGGCAAGTGTGAGACCCGGACGGCCAGTTGCAGTCTTGTACAGTTTGCCAGGTGAGGACAACACCAGTTCCATTTATTCATCTCATGCTAATTCTGAGTTTCAGAGAAGCCTTTACTTGGTGCACAGTTGGGGATGCCATTGCTTCCGGTTGCCGGCAGTCCAGCGCATATCGCAGTACTATCGACATGGTTGCGGGTCTGCGACGATACGCACGACTGCAGCCCAATATCAGACACCACATTTCTTCCGACGCGAGTTATTGACGTCGGACCTGAGGGCTCTGGATCATGCCGATTGCTTTGCGCAGATCGTGGGCAAACGAATCCAGGGAAATATCTAGCACTATCGCATCGATGGGGGGCCCCGGACCAACATAAGAAATTTTGCACTCTGAAGGAAAATCTGGAGAGCTTCAAAGAGGAAATCAAGATGACGGAACTCCCTCAAACCTTTCAAGATGCCATCAAAGTCACACGAAGCCTCGGTATTGGGTACCTTTGGATTGATTCGCTCTGCATCGTCCAAGATGACCCTCAAGACTGGCAGATGGAATCTCGTCTGATGGAACAGGTTTACAGCTCAGCCTACGCGACTCTAGCAGCTAGCTGCGCAAGCGGTACCGAGGATGGCTTTTTGAAGTCTCGATCATGGAGACATTGTGTTACATTAGAGTCCGGCAGGGGCTCCTACCATGTCTGCGACTCCATCGATGACTTTGGGCGTGATGTTGAACAGGGAGAATTGAACAAGCGGGCTTGGATTCTCCAAGAACGAGCTCTATCCCGTCGCACAATCTATTTCTCTGAAAAGCAGACGTACTGGGAATGTGGAAGGGGTGTAAGGTGTGAAACGATGACGAAAATGAGAAAGTAAGCCTAGCTGGGTCTATTTTCATCTAGTCTGGGCTTGACTGACCTTCGATTTCTCAGCCGGAAAGCCTCGTTCCTGGGAGATTCGGACTTTCCCCACTCCATTGACACCTACGTACGAGGAATGAAGATCGAACTTTATCAAGATCTCTACCAGAAGTACTCGGGGCTGGCACTTAGCTCCATTGGTGACAGGCCAGTCGCCATCCGCGGGCTTGAAACACGCCTCATCCGCACTTTCAAAACTGTCGGTGCTCATGGAGTTTTTGATGCCTTTTTTCATCGATGCCTTCTGTGGCAAAGAGCAGGCCGGTATCTGAGTCGGATCGATTCAGAATTGCTTAGAGGAGTTTATGTTCCATCATGGTCATGGATGGCTTACGACGGTGAGATCAGATACATGAATGTTCCCTTCAACAAGTATTCCTGGGAAGTGGACATCATCTCGCCATTTAGAGCTTGGTCATCTCAGAGCATGAAGGAGAGAGGTGAAGGAGAGACGGTCTGTGAGATCAAGGCGCCTGTGTGGGACTTTCGGGACTCTAATGGCCTTCAGCTGGAGCTCGACACTCCAGATAGGATGCTCTCGAACCTCAAGTGTGTCATTGTGGCGAGAAAGAAAGATCTACAAGGCAACCCTCAACAGTCACACTACATAATAGTTGTGCAATTTGTCGCGATTGACGGGCTCTGCGAGGTGTATGAGAGAGCTGGCATTGCGGAGGTCAGAGGGGAGCAGATTGCGTTCAACAAGGGAAGTCGGAGCGGCATTCTTAGGTGATCTTGGGACATGGAAACAAGGAGCAATATGTCTTCGCTCTTTTGGCACGTAATACATACGATCCCTTAACGTACTGATCCGACTTGACTTAGGCTCTTAGGCTAATGCGTAGCTTCTGCACCTGAAATGTATCACAATACCCTCACACGCATCGCACAGCCTGATAAGAATTGCACCAGAGCCAGAACAACTATTAGTCCAGCCCCTTCAGGTCAATTCACTGCGAAGGATACGCATTCATATGCTCTAGACAAAGCAATCCTATACATAGAAACTTAAGCCGTTTTTTTCATGTCCTTTTTACCATAGTAATAACTTTATAACAGTTTTAAGCCTAGCTTATGCTATACCCTTGAATTATTCCATTCATTTACATAAGCCCTCGCTTGTTCAGGCTCCCGAGCAAATTGGGCGCAATGGTGGGGGATTCGTTAATTATATGTCGTCGTTGAGCTCAGGCACACACTAAAGAAAAAGAAATTGTTATGAAGCATCACCATGTAAGGAGATTCATGAAACAGTCAAGTTCTTGTTGAGAGATATTTGCCTTCATCTACAAAGAGAAAGTCTTAAGCCCCTTAGTGGTACCATCAATGCCATGTTCCGCCTCGTCGCCTCATCAGTGCTCAGCACACCCAAAGCCTCACGGCGTGTGGGTGCATAGGATATAAAGCACAGCTTCTCCGCCAAAGATGTCGCACGCGTCCTTGGCGGGGGTTGTTTCCCTCGTAGTCCCAGATTGCATTGCGGATCGTGATTCTGAAGTAGGACGTTGTGGATTGTATATTTTTATCAATACATCGATTGCCTGTCTAATAGTGCTGAGTTCAGATAGTTCGGTCTCGCTGTCAACAGCTGGGACTTATCCGTTTGCCTGTCTAGCTATTACGATTGATTTACTACATTAAAGTGGCTCATGGTCGCGAAGTGGCGGCATCTGAGCCTGTGAAAGGTCCCTTTCAAACTTTCTGGATGATCACAACACGGCTATCATAATCCCCCTCGAAGGCGTATTGCACTCCGGTGCTCATCAATGTTGCTCCAGAGAAGGTGCCGTTGTTATCCAGCGAGTAGGACGCTGCCGGGTCTAATCCTTGCAAACGAAGTCGCGGCAAGGCGTGGTTGTACAACGCGCGCACCTGGAAGTAGAAGAGCACAGCCTGTGATCCATCCTCAGATATGACCATAGCGGCTGGCCAGTTCGAATCCTCGGGCAGGTTGAGGCGCCACAAGTCACCTCGGATCACAATGGGATTGACCCGCTCACCGAGTGCTATCAAATCAGGGATCTGGACCTTATCCTCGTCAGAAATCTTTGCGGGGTTCAGTTCCAGACCGAAAGATCCGCCCATCATCGCGACGTGTGCGCGAAACTTTATGGGAATCGTGCGTCCGGTGAGATGGTTGGGCACCGCCGAAACGTGGGCTCCCATGGCAGAGAGCGGGTACGCGAGGGACGTGCCAAATTGGATGGAGATGCGGTCCAGAGCGTCGGTGTTGTCGGATGTCCAAACCTGGGGAAAGTAGTGAAGGATGCCAGGGTCGAAACGGCCGCCGCCGGATGCACAACCCTCCCAGAGGACGTTTGGGAATCGAGATGTAAGGACCTCGAAGACATGGTATATGCCCAGCATGTAGGAGTGACCGATGCCTGGAACGGGGGTTTCGTGGAAGCCTCTGTTGTTGTCCCACTTCACGTATGAAATAGGGGCGCTTGAAAGAATTTTTGAGACTGACTCTATAATAAATTCCTGGACCTCTGGCAGCGCCACGTTAAGCACGAGCTGGTTCCGTCTAATTGTTCGGGGATAGTTGCCAGCATGGAGAGCCCAGTCGGGATGCTCGTTGTAAAGAGTTGAATTAGGATTGACCATCTCAGGCTCGAACCAGAGTCCGAAAAGTAGATCATCTGACGAGTTCGTGACCCGAAGGTCAGTAACCTTATTGACGAGAGCGGGTAGGCCATCCGGGAAGCGGTTCGGGTTGACCTCCCAGTCGCCAAGACCACCAGTGTCGTTCAGCCGGGGATATTGTTCGCCAAACCATCCGTCATCCAGGACGAAGAGCTTGACACCGAGTTTCGCCGCTTCCTGAGCGAGATTGTAGACAGTACTCTCGTTGTAATCAAAGTAGAGCCCCTCCCAGCTGTTAAGCAGTGCTGGACGAGACTGGGCAACGTATTTGCCCCTCATAAGATGGTTCCGATAGAGACGGTGAAACTTTCGTGACAAGCCACCGACTCCGGTTTGCGAGTACACGGCCACCACTTCCGGAGTCGTAAGAGACTGTCCCGGTCCAAGAGGCCAGGAAAGCTGATACGGGTTGAAGCCAAGCATGGCACGGGTGAAGCCTTGGGATCCTTTCTCGACCTCGACGGAGAAGGAGCCAGTATAAACGAGAGAAAATCCCCACGCCTCGCCCTGGGACTCAGTGGTCTCTGGAGACACGAGCGCCAGGAATGGATTATGGAGATGGGACGAGTATCCAGTTGTGCTCCCAAAACTGAGTTAAAACCAAGTCAATAAGATACCCTCCAAGACGGCTTTGTTTCGTTTTGTACTCACCCTTGTGTCCCATAGTCGACCTTCCGTCGAAGTCTCATAGCCTCTCGGGCCCAATCTCCTCTCAACTCGATCATCTCCATATCCCCAAATGGCAAATCAACACTGAGGCTTGCGGCTTTGTCAATGGTGATGTTGCCCTGGCCTTGATTGGTGATGTTGACGCTCCTTACGATGGCGTCATATTTGGGGAAGATGGAGTATGAAAGGTCGACGGCTATGGAGCTATAGTTGTCGTAAAGGGAGACGACGAGGGTAGAGACTTCATCCTCAGTGCCAAAGGTTGAGGGCAGACCCGGCAAGCCAGGCTTTCCTTGCGCGACTCTGTGAGATCGATATTGGAGATCACTGACGGTGTAACCCTCAGACTGGCGAATTTGCAATGCGGGGATGCGGAAATCCCCACGGCCAAGGTCGGGATACTCCCGTCTAACTCGACCGATCATATCAACCCAGCCGTTGATCTCCGGAGACAGCATCGCCATGCTCTCTGTCGCCGAGCCTCCAAAGTGGTCCGAATAAAGATCACCCGTCATTTCATCTACATGAAAGCGGTAGGAAGAGTGGTCGCCATTGAGGGCAAAGGATTTGCCATCTACGACAATGCCTGTATGATGTTAGTCTTGTATATCTCGAATCGGCATTGTGTATTCCCACCCTTTGCAGACGAGACACTTTGGGCTGATATGGGACCGGTGAAAAGCGAAGCGGAAGCCGCAATGGCAAAACGCATCAACCAAGAGTTTCCTGCCATTTTGTGTGAGGTTGGACCGCCAGCCAAGATGGGACTAAGTTGAGCTTGTTTGTCTGCGAGGTCACGATGATCTCAGAAGCCTGAATCAGGCATCCGATTTGAACTGCTGAAGAGCAAGTATTTATATCATCTACCAATTTCGCATGGGCACTTCCGGATTCCCTAAGCTTGTTATGATGTGTTAGTTCACCCTGTTGGCCATGAAAGGCTCGTCAAAATTGTCGGCAGTTCCCCTCAGCGATCAGCAAGAGAGTTCCACCTCCAGTCTATCGCCCGTGCGCCCTGAGGAGAGAGTTTACCCCACAGGTTGGGTTCTCTGCGAGTTTTCCAGTTTTCCGCTAGTATCCCGCCGCGCCTCCCCAGCTTCTCCGCAGTGCGTCAATGACTGGATGCAACGTTCTACCGGGTAGTGACATTGATCAAGCTTCTTTTGGCACCGCACATGATCCTGTTCTTCCGGCTACGGCCTGAAAAATGGTGGATGAGGGGTAGCTCGGTCTTGGCATGGAGCTAGTTGAGAACAGCATGGAACGATTTCTGCGGAGTACACTTTGTTTCATTGGCGGTGTTATGCTTAATTTACCGTCTTGTGTCGATTATGATGAGCACGTACCTTGTTTATTGGCCCGTATTCCAACATGAGCTCAACCTTTTCATGGCGGTCCACACAGCGGATTTCGTGAGGAGAACACACTCATTAGAGCCTGCGGGTTCCACCCCCCATAAAGTTCAACCATTGTGTAATGACGTGCTTCACGCAGCAAGATGGAGCACTGTCCTTGTGGTTGTTTGGGGAAACCCATCATTTGGGGGTGTAAGAACCGTCGCTGCCGTTCATGTAGAACTCTGAATTATGAGGCAATCTATATATGTCAATGCCACGGAGAAGAACATCCGCGCTGTGGCATATTTCCAACTTCAACGTCCCTCTACGAGATTTTCCCAGCCAAAGCACTCACCAACTCGGGAGCTTCTCCGCAGCGTAGCCGCTGCAACCCTGAATTTATCTCGTTGAGCGAGAACTCCTCAGATGCCCCAGTGCACCTACAGGCCCCAAATAGGATCCGCCATTCTATGCATTGGCTACAAGATTACATCCAGGTCCCCCAGTCAGCTGCCATAACACTACAACACTCGAGATACACTGATACATGTTATAGCAACGTAATAATCAGAAGCGAAACAGACAAACGCTAGTTGAAAGACCCACGGCATCAGCATACTAATACACTCCCCATACCTTCGATATGAGACCTAAGGTAACCTGCTGAGCAACATTAGGTCATCGCCTCTAGAGAGAGAGGGAGAGACCAAGGACAGTTCATCGAATCCGAAAGGTAACAAACACATAGTTACCGCTTTCTTTCGATATCGATCGAGTTTTAGAGGCCGAAATTCCAGTATGTAACACTGCTGTGCGGTTCGAAATTCGTTTGCCTTACTAAGTGAAAAGTGCTTTTGGGAATTATGTCTTTGTCAAACGCGATGTGCTTGTCATTGCCAGCACCAGGGAGAATTCGTTGCGACTTTCTGCAATCTAATATGCAGGTATCATTTTCGAGGGCAATCGAGCTGGAACCTCTTCACAATGTATGGCTATTATCCTAGGGCGAAATAACATAAATGGGCACGAGGCATATGACGAGATTCTTATGTGCTTTCATCTGAAACAAGGTACTGCGAAACAGGCGCTGGGGTTGAGAGGCTTGGTATTTGACGCGGGGGGTTTTGTGTGACGTTGAAGCAACAGTACACTAACAAGACCAGCGGGTAGGAGACTGTCATCAATTAGTATTAAATACGTCTCTGATACACAGGTGATGACTGGCTATAACTAATCACCTGTGCATATGTAGAGGAGGAGGAAAGGATGGCTTGGCTGATGCTTAGACGTGGCCGGCTTCATTCGCCGGCCCCTGTCGAGCACTCAGTTCGACGCTTAATGCTTTCTCTTTGGATACAAGTTCTTGTACTGCCAAATTTAAAGCATCGAGTCAGCCTGGGAAGTGAATGCTTACGTAATGGGATGTCTCACAGTAAACACTGTGCGATTACGTAAGATATACTGGCGATTGCACTATCGCTTTCGAACCCCGCCGCGCCGTCTCCCGAGAAAGGTTTGACTCGCCATGGACAAGCAGCTTCCTTATCCGACTAAGCTAGGAGCTCTGATTCGTTGTCGCAGCTATCGTTGTCCCGCTGCAGATGCCCGCATACACACGGCTTACCTATCTTGGTACAGTGCTTCATCTTACTATCCGGTGCGCGTGCCCCTCCTTCGTCTGAAATCCGAACCCCTCCAGAGAACCTGGACGAGTCTTGATGTTGGCCAGAACATCTCCTTTGGCTAGCAGCATCGCACTTTGCTCCACGTCCATATCACGCACTGTAGCATCAAGCCTCGTCGGCCGATTCCCAATCCAACGCCTCCCCACCGCGACATCTAGGCCGCTTGGCAGAACACCACGCGCTCTGCTACCACAGCGCCTTGCGACTCCATTCAGGACGATACCAGCAAGACTCTACTCCACCACTGCTACCAACCTAACCATGTCGCAAGACTACGAAACGGTGCTCAAGGGCAAGTATCCCGCCAAGGAGCATGCACTCCGCGTCGCCGACTACGTCAAGTCCAAGGTCCCCGGCGCTACCGGCATTCTCTATGTCGAGGGTCGCATGACGAAGATGCTCGAGGACAATGACGAGCCTGAGCCCTTCAGGTAATCTTTTGCTCCTCTCGATTGATCCCTCAATTTCCGAGCCCTGGAAGTGAACGTCCACTAACACTGGATGCAAAGACAGCGCCGCTACTTCTACTACCTGACCGGATGCCCCCTCGCCGACTGCCACTACATTTTTGATCTTGCGACGAACAAGTCGACCCTCTTCATCCCCCCGATCGACCCTGATAGCGTCATCTGGTCTGGTCTGCCCGTCAGTGCCGCCGAGGCAAAGGAGCTGTACGACGTCGATGATGTCAAGTACACCAACGATGTCAATGCCGAGCTTGCGCGACTCGGACAGGGCTCCAAGAAAACCGTCTTCGCCATCCCGAACCAAGTCCTCGATAACATTACCTTCCTTGAGTTCGACGAGAAGAACTTCAGCATTTTGAAAGATGCCATTGAGCGTTGTCGCGTAGTTAAGGATGAGTACGAGGTTGCCCTTACCAAGAAGGCCAATGCTGTCTCGACCATTGCCCACCACGCCGTAGTTGAGTACGTCAAGAAGGCCAAGAACGAGAGAGAACTGGAGGCTCTTTTCCTGCAGCACAGCGTTGCCAACGGTGCCAAGAACCAGGCGTACCACGGTATCTTTGCCGGAGGTCGCGCTGCTGCCACTCTCCACTACGTGGCCAACGACGCTCCGCTAGAAGGCAAGCTCAACCTTCTTTTGGATGCTGGCACGGAATGGAACTGCTATGCTTCTGATATCGTGAGTGAGCTCTGGCTTGGCCCCGACGAGAACCATACTAACCAGTAGCAGACCCGGACGTTCCCTATTTCTGGCAAGTTCAGCAAGGAATCTCGCCAGATCTATGATATTGTGTACAAGATGCAGCTGGATACGACCGCTGCCTTGAAGGAGGGCGTCGTTTGGGATGACATCCACCTGCTGGCCCACAAGATCGCCATCGATGGCCTCCACTCCATTGGGATTCTCAAAGGCGACAAGGACGAGATCCTCAAGAGCAGAACGAGCGTCGCCTTCTTCCCCCACGGCCTGGGCCACTACCTTGGCATGGACACCCACGACGTGGGCGGCAACGCCAACTACGCCGATACTGACCCCATGTTCCGCTATCTGCGCGTGAGGGGCACGCTTCCCGCCGGTAGCATTGTTACTGTAGAGCCGGGTATCTACTTCTGCAGCTTCATCATTGAGCCGTACCTCAAGGACCCCGTCCACTCCAAGTTTATCGACAGTGCTGTTCTGGACAAGTATTGGGACGTCGGCGGTGTGAGGTATGTCCACTCACTCGCAATGTGTAATATCGTGTGATGTACTGACGAGAGCAGAATCGAGGACAACATTCTGATTACAAAGGATGGCAGCGAAAACCTGACGCCCACCATCAAGGACCCCGACGAATTGGAGAAGATTATCCAGGCAAGCTGAAGGACATCGTAATTGATGCAAGTGTAGAAAGCAAGACCGGATAATGATTCCGCCAACAATGGAGGCAGCCGTAACGCCTCGGTTTAGCAATGCTGATGGCTACGCCGGAATGGTAGTCGCTCGTCCACAGGTTTTCATGACTTTTCGACCAGGGCCATGAGATTGAACCCAATATTGTCTCCTCCTTGCGCGACGAATTGCCGAACAAGTTCCAATGACTTGGCTCCTAGATCCACCTTTTCCTCCTCGTCTGGGACGCCTCTGTCAACCGGCCCTTTCCTGTCGCCGTCCAGCTCGTAGAGATGACCTGTGTCCGGTGACTTAACAAAGCAAATGTAATGAAAGTCCACGTCATCCTCGGCGCTCTGAGGCGCGGCCGTGTCGCCCTTGGTCGCGATTGATGCATAGGCATCTTCAAGCTCTTGGGAACCTTCCAACACCATTGCCGCCTGCGCGGGATCCATGGGTGCTGTGATGGACAACAAGCTGTCTAGTAATGATCCCGGTCCTGTGTTATCGTGTTAGGATCGTTTGCGGCCCCGAGTTGGAAGATCACTCACTGAGAAAGTCCTTGGCTCGGCCGTTTGCCAGGGCATGCAGGACGGCATATAAGCCACACGCGTTGTTGATCGTCTGCTTGAACCATACGGCATCCTCGTCCTCCTCGTCGTGCTCCACCATCCAGTCCTTCGCACCCGCCTCCTCGGTCGTCAATCGCGCCTCATAAGTGGGCGTCGTGGGGAAAACGAGGACGAGGGCGAGGATCTTTTGCGGCAGCGCAGCGGGATCGTCTAGTGTAAAGATGTCCTCGAACTGCAGGGACGGCGAGGCGCCGAGGAGGGCGATGAACTCGTTGAAGACATCGGGATTAGACTCGAGGGGGATAAAGGCTTTGTTGTAGGTCTGCGGCATTGTGAGGATTGAAGCCGGGTTGGGGCAGCTGTGGACTGTGATGAGAATGTAGACGACGACGGTGAACAAAAGCTTTGAAAACATGAATTGGGAGTGAAAAGTAGAATGTTTCGTCTTGTCGCTCGCCCAGACGGTGAGAGGTTGAGGAGCTTGTCAAGTATGCAGCAAATGCTGTACCCCAGAGCGGGGCAGTGACGAGAGAGGCAATCATAAGCAGGTACAGGTGACAAAGCTGGCGGTGGCTGCTTACTGAGCGCTGTGATCGCTGACCTTGCCCCATCCACTTCTCATTTGTCATGTCGAGATCCCCGAAACAATTTGGCACTGTCCGTGACGACGAAGCAATAAATTTATGATCTTCTTTTCTTAGTAGAACAATCGAGCCGTCGCTTGTTTTGACGTATTTGTCGTGTTTTGACGCGGAAGTGAGCTTATCATTAACTTGGGCGTGTGAAGCGCTGAGGTTCATGATCCCTCATTGGCCTCTCGTTGAACCGAGTTTGGAGGGGGAATCGCCTACCGCAGTCAAGAGGCAACCTCAGCATCGACGACAGGATCTCGACCAAGAGTTGAAGCTAAATGGCGATTGGAAGAGTTGTGGACAGTCTGCTCGAAGGTACAAACATCAATGGACAAGAAGGCGAAGTACAATGGGAGCCATGTCCCGCTCCATACCTTCTGAGATGTCGATGACGCAGTGCTCATTTGAACACAGTCGATATTCCGCTGCCGGCGGTCCTGACGACCAACTTGCAAGATATCTACAAATGAGACACAGAAATGGGACTAGCTATGTAGTTAGGCAAGACCCTAGGCCTCAGACATCCTGGGATCTGATCAAGAACCCACTGTATCCTGCCACCACTATAATCTTGGTGATCTACCCTGGCGGCCAAGCTTTTATAGTCCCGTTTAACCCTAGGAAGCTCTCGGTACGGAATGAAACGCGACCACAGAAGGGCATCACGGCTCTTTTCCTGTAGACCTCCAAATTGTGTCTCTATTAGGAAAATAAAACTGGATCCAAAGCAGCACGTAAAGCCCCGCGGCAGGCAAAGCCATAAAACCCGTAGCCCGTCTTCCGGATCCATGGCCGGCGGCCGCCGTCGGCTCGGAGCGGCACTCCAAAAAGAAGATCCCCACATGGCTCCAACGGAACCGATAAGATAGCGCTGGAAGATGGAGGGGTTGTGAGGGGTTCCAGCGGTCATCCTCCCCGCCATGAGACGAATCAACCACCCTCGTCCCATGCTGTGAGCACATTTACGTGCACGCTATCTAACAGTACCAGCCGGCCTTGACTAGTTCGATGAGCGCACGAAAGGTTCATGTGGGGGAAAGCCTCCGGCCGTGAGGGGGCATGAGGGGCCGGAGGGCCGCCGTCGAGAATCTGCTTCTCGCCGGCTGGGCGTCTCAAATTCGACTTGTTCGCGCACTCTCCCCTCGCTTGGGTTCTCGTTCTTCTTCACCTTCACAACTGTCGCATATGCTTTCGGCTGTGCCCGTCGCATGATCTACCCGTCGCGAACCTCCTCAGCCCGCGAACTCGTCAGGAACCACCCGCCATGGCGCGCTTCCGCGTCCCCTTCGCCTCCCTCCCCATCCCAGAACGCCTCCGTGTGCTCCCCGCGCCCACGATCCGCATCATCGCCCTCCTCGTCACCATAAACGTCCTCATCTGGATCGTCGCCGGCATCATCCTGCACTTCCACCCCGCCCTCATCTCCCCCGCCGCCCTCTCCTTCGTCCTCGGCCTCCGCCATGCCCTCGACGCCGACCACATCTCCGCCATCGACCTCATGACCCGGCGCCTCATCGCGTCGGGCCAGCGCCCCGTCACCGTCGGCACCTTCTTTTCGCTGGGCCACAGCACCATTGTCATCGTCACCTGCGTCGTCGTCGCCGCGACCAGCGGCGCGCTGAGGGACCGCTTCGACGGCTTCACGCGCGTCGGGAACATCGTGGGCACGAGTGTCAGCGCGGCGTTCTTGTTGTTGCTGTGTGCTGGAAACGGGTGGGTGCTGTACAAGCTTGTCAGGAGGCTGCGGGTCGTGCTGGAGGAGGAGCGGAGGAAGGGACTGGAGGGGTACGAGCCGACGGAGGAGGAGGGGGATGCGGCGACGAACCTGAAGCTGGAGGGCGAGGGGTTCCTGGCCGGCGTGTTCAGGAAGGTGTTTCGCGTCGTGGACCGGCCGTGGAAGATGTTTCCCCTGGGGATCTTGTTCGGGCTGGGCTTTGACACGAGCTCCGAGATTGCCATTCTCGGGCTGTCGAGTGTGCATGGTGCGCAGGGGACGAGCATCTGGCTCATCCTTATCTTTCCCGTTCTCTTCACAGGTGAGTCCCCTTGTTCACGTCGCAAAGGGGGCGAGAAAGACTGACTGACATGCCCAGCCGGCATGTGCCTCCTCGACACCACCGACGGCGCCCTCATGATGGCCCTTTATACATCCAAGGCCTTTTCGCGCGACCGCGTCGCCATCCTCTACTATTCCATCGTCCTCACGGGCATCACCGTCTTTGTTTCAGCATTTATCGGCATCATTCAAGTCCTGTCCCTCATTGCCAACGTCGCCGAGCCCGAAGGCAGCTTCTGGGACGGTGTGGACGCCATTGGGGAGCACTTTGACATCATCGGCGGCAGTATCTGCGGACTCTTTGTCGTTGTCGGGCTGGGATCGGTCCTGGTGTACCGTCCGTGGCGCAAGCGAGTGGAGAAGAAGAATCAGGAGAGGGCGGTGCTGGTGCCCCAAGAGGAGCAGGGCTTGGGAGCGGGCGAGGGGCCTAGTTACGGTGCTGTTGTGGCCGGGAATCCCGTATTGAAAAAGGGGGCCGTTACGAGCGAGACAGACGTACAGGAATAGAGTAAATAACATTTGGGAATGAGATGGAAACAAGAGGCTAGAGTACGAAAGCATACACAAGGATGCATACAGCATGGTCAGGCGGAAAATATGGAAAAGTGGGTTATCATTGTACTTGATATTCAGCTCCATGGATTCCCAGCCATGTTGAAGGAGTCTCTGGCCGTCTCCCTCACAAGGCCTTCTCTTTCTACATCAATTAACCAAACAAACAGGCCAGCTGCCTCATGCCGCCGAACCACTCTTATGTATCTCCACAGCCGCCATGTCCCCAAACTGCAACTGCCGGCTGAGCCCCGGTTTCTGCAGATCAGCCTCCCTCTTCGCCTCGTAATAAATTTCCAAAAGCGTCTTCTTTTTCGTTGGTACACCCTGTTCACTCTGAACAGGTGAGTCCTGTCTATAAAATGACGCTGAAGAACCATTGCTCTGCTCGTCCTTTTTAATAGCTTGCGACCAAGTATTGCCATACTTCTCTCCTAGTTCCTGGAACAACCCGTGCTGCAGCTTAACGTCCCCCGAGAGAGATTTCCCAGCTAGTCTGGTAGGAGCCGAAAACGGCCGGCTCTTTTGCTGGCGAAGCTCTACCTGCCAGGGCTCTGGATCCGACTGAGAATGTCCAAGTTTTTCTAGTAGTGTTGGCTGTTTCTCTACTTCCTGCTCCTTCGCGAAGTCGGCGAGCACGCTGTCTCGGAAGGAAGTGGTCGATGCCTTGTGACGTTGCCTCCAGTTGCCATGAAGGTTACGACGCTGTGGGGGGTTCGTTGCTGGACTAGAGGCAGTGTCCCTCCAGGCGGGCGACTGTGCTGAAACCCTTTCTGCGTTTTTTGCATCGTGAGATGCTGCAACGGTGTTTTGAGAGAGAGCTGCCGGGACGTCATGAGGCTGGCCCTTTTCGCTGGAGTTGAGAAGTAGGTTCGCAAAGGGGCTGCTCCGTGTCGCATGGTTGACGTCGGCGTATGCGTCTCTGTTGAATGTGTCGTTGGAAAATACGCCGCTCAACTGTGGTCCGTTCGTGGGAGTGTTGTGATCGGGTCTGGCATTATGATATGTGCCGTTTGATACGGAGCCGGCAGCGTGTGGGTTATCACCGCATGGACCAGGACAAGATTCAGCTCTCAACCGATGGATACGTAAGGTGACCAATCTTGTGTTGTCAAGGTCAATCTCGTTCGCATCGGTGTTGTTTACTTGCCATGTACCATCATAGGTGCCATGGCCGTCTCCGCTGCTAAAGTCGCAGTCATCCGCTAGATTGAGAGTCGCCCAACAAACATGTGCATGAGAGTTGCTGTCATTTTCGTCATCGAAGCCGCCACCATTTGCGTCAGTAGTGTGAGTACCGGTAGCATTACTTTGAGAGAAATTGTAAGCAAAGTAGGTGGCGTTGGCGTAGTCTATCGATTGTTCCTGTTGCCTCTCGATACGAGCGGCGCATACACTCTTCATCTTGTTAGATAGTTGCATCCGTGCGATGTCCATATCTTGCTATATAAAGCGCGAACTCAAGTAGAATAAGGATCTGACGAGTGCACCAAGCAGTTGTGTTCGTGTTGTCACGCCATCGGACTGGTATTGATATTCGAACAAGTGTATGCATCTCCGATACCAAAGTGACGAAGTTTGGTTTGGGTGTGTTTGAGCCATGATCGTGACCACAGTGCAGCCAGCGGTTGATGAGAGATTGAGAAAGTGACTCAAACTATAACTCAAGTTCGACGGTTCACCAAATACGGCTGAGCCAACTTTTTGGACAGTCAATCCACTCCCCAATCTTTGATTCCATCTTTTAGTCTTCATTCAACTTGATAGGCACCAACCCGCACACAGATGGAGTTCCATGGCACTATGAGAATGAGATTTGCGGAGATGGAACTCTAATCAGGAGTCGCCGAAGCTCTGAGTACCCTCACATACATCAGTCCTGATAATCTCCAATTGCGCCAGAATCTTGGATGAAAGAAATTCCACGGATCGGAGACTAGGTAATTTCGACTTGTGCCCTGATGAACCACCGCATCTAAAC
Source organism: Colletotrichum spaethianum (assembly GCF_022836535.1). NCBI lineage: Eukaryota > Fungi > Ascomycota > Sordariomycetes > Glomerellales > Glomerellaceae > Colletotrichum > Colletotrichum spaethianum. The sequence continues at coordinate 166,709 of NW_026054790.1, forward strand.
TTAATCAAGGTCTTGTATGAAAACAGTGGCAGGTATACAACGACAAACGTACGGCTGATATAATCGTTCGGCCCGCGTTGGCTATGCGCTGGTAGGCTTCTGGAGATGAATAACCACTCCCGGGATTTAGGCCAGTCGTAAACAGGTCTATCCGCTCAGCTGGAGATCTTACAGAAGATTTTAGTGTTCCCCAATTGGATGGAGAACACTTGTTACTGCATGCTACCCGATAGTTGCGCCATGATTGGTGTGTGGCCTCTTCTTTTCACGTAGGCATGTGCAAACAGTCCCGTCGCAACTAATCCATGTGGAGAGCCTCCAGTCGCCAACCAGCGCGGAGCGAAGTGGCGCCACAGCCGCAAATGCAAATGATTGACTTAATCGGCACCAGAGCTTGGGGTCCTTGCATTTGATATCCATATTTGTTTTGCCGATGGGGCATTCTACAACGGGCATGAAACTCAGGGATAGCATTTCCCATAAGCTGCACCCGACCACTTAGTCCTACGTATGAGCTTCACCACGTTCTAGTCTTATGGGGCCCCTAACGCTGCAAAGTGGGGGTTCGCGGAAAGGGAGAAATGCACAAACAAGACGGAATGAAAGATGAATGGACGCAGGTCCGAGACAGAAGTGCTGCAGAACGCTCGCTTCGATAGAGAGAGAGGAAGACGGCAAGAGACGGGGAGATTGCGGGACCGGAGGGAGCGGTGAGGTCGGTGAGGCAACGGACAGAATCCGACAGGGGAGCTCGGTCCAGGCCTTGGCCCAAAACGGCCAAGCATAGCTAGTCCGTCCGAGAGACGGTGTCTTGGGTATGTATTTCTGTAGGCAAGTTCGGGGCATGGAGTACGCGATCGCCGTTAGTAATGCCCAGTGGTGCCTTGGGTCCTCAACGTTCTCGGATGGGCTGTTCCGTCAATCGGGCTGGGCGTCGTCGCCACTGGCGTGTTTCTGGTGGTTTGGACGATCAGGGTCCATCCACACCGGCCCAAAATGGTCAACCGAAATGCAGAGAAGTGCAGTAGATCACGCGTCTCTTTTTCCTGCCTTCCGTTTTCCCGTGGTGACTGACAGGAATCAATCTGGGTCCTCAGTAGTCTCATCTGATACCCATCCTCGACGTACCGTCTCTCAAAGCTTGGGTACCTGTACATAGTCGGGGCATTGCTTTCTCCGTTGTATTGTACCTACTGCACAATGAAAATCTGTCCGTGATTTGATTTGTAGCACCCGTAGGTCGCAAGCCGCACTGCTGGAAGCAGAGGGTGTCGGGTATCGCGTCCATTGCGAGTGCAGGCGTGTCGTTGAGCGCCGGCAATCAAAGACCCTTCCGAGTGGCGGGCCTAGCCTGCGAGTTCCAGAGTTCGATGGCCTGAGCTTGTCCACGTTGCTGGACAATGCAACCACGATATGCAGTGCACCGCTCTGGGCCGTGACTGGTGAGACAGCGCGGCGGGAAGGGGACAGAAACCAGTTTCCTGCTCAGTTTTTCATGCACCATCTGCTTTTGGCGGGCAGACTCGCACACGAACCTGTGTCAAGTCTGTCAGATAAGGCGAGCAACTATCCTGAGGCTGAGAATAGTCGCTGTACCCTGCAAGGTAGGCGGAGGGGCGGGCGACGACTCGGCAGCCCAGACGACGCAGTGCAGTACAGTGCTGCAATGCACGGGACTGTGAATGCTGACGCTTGAGTCGTCTGGACATCAGTCCAAGTGACATTGAGTGATTGACAAACCCAGGTGAGAGTGGACCGGTACACATTGAAGGATCCAGTAAACAAGAGGCTGTGAATCAGTGGAGGAACATGCCATTGCCACCTCCTGCATCGTGCATTTGCATCGTGTTCAGGCGTGCAGCGGCAGCCCATGCCGTTCTTTTGAACTCGTACAAGAGGCTGGAAGGCATTGGGCGATTGGCAGTCATGCCATCCCCGGATTCCTCTATCGATCCCCGTTGTGCTTGGAGGCATGCACCAACCGCAGCCCAGGCGGATAACCCACCGCCAACATCCGCTAATAGCACATTGGGCCTAGGACGATTGTGGTAGGCAGAGACGCTGACCGGGGAGGCTGAGGCAGCGAGGGTTTCTTGGGTTATCGTGCGCCGTGTTGATCTATCCTGCAGTCTCGGGGTAGCGAAGGGATCGTCGGGGTCCAACTGATGGACAGGCCAATAAAGACGTTGGGTGCTTAGAGCAGTACGAGGGCCAAAGCAGGTAAGCATCGCCATGGGCGCCCCGGACCCGAAATGGAAAAAGCAACAGGTGGAGGTGGTTGATTGCGTGATGTTTTAGTCTAGTGCAGAGCTGCAGCAGGCGTTAGCTCGTCTGTCCGATACAACCACGTCAAGTTGGATGTACTGTACTGCGGCGGAGGCAGCAAACCGCCGAGACGCATGTATGGCGTTAGGAACGTTTGGGGCTGAGCCTCATTTCAATCCATCGCGAGTTTGCCAGAGGCAGCCAGCTTCGGGGGATTCGTTTGTTCTCTAGCTCTGCTGACGGGGTGGCCGCCAACGTGACCGGACCAAGTGACACAGCTGCCTAGGCCGTCTTATCGGAAGTCAACTGCGCAAGCCAATGGATTTGCAGATGTAGCCTGACACTGGAAATCAACTGTCGAGGCAGTCGTGAGGCGACTGGTCTCGTGAATTCTCGTGTATTCCGCTGCGGCGGGGAATGCCCTCACGGCTTCCATCAACTAGCTGACCTCAGGTAGGTTGTAGAGACCCCGGATGTGAAGCAAGGCAAGGTAGTCAGTCGTACCCGGGTCCGGGCCCGGGCCCGCGTTCCCCCATCGGCAAAGGCGGCTGGCGTGGTATCGGCGGTGGACCATGTTGCCATTGCCACGGGTGTGTAGAATGGATCTATACGTGCTCTTGCCGTCCAATGTCAGTCGGGGCGCACGGCATGTATCTGGAGTAAAGCCAGTGGCGTCTCGTGACAGCGAGGGATGTGTGTTCTGAGCCAGTCTTCATCTGGGCAGTCGATATCTTCGGAATGTGTGTTGGGGGGGTGGATATCAGAACAAAGGATGGAAGATGGAGGGTTGCTCGATGTACGAGATGGCAAATGCTCGGAGGAAGGCCGGAGAGAGAAGGAGGGAAGGAGAGAAAATGCAGAAAAAGGTACCAAAAGATACAAAAGCCCAAGGTTCGCGCCTCCCAATTCGAGTGACTCGTCTCCTTTTTCGGATGGGATAAGGATTCCTTAGCCGCCTCCTTTGGCTTCTCACCTGGCGGGCGGCATTCCTTATCAGCAACGGGAGCGCTGACACCCCCTCCGTTCTCAGAGCCAATTGAACCAATCATGTCCGCGGCAAGTGCTGTCTGGACCCTGAAGGCCACCCACTAAAAAGTCCTTATCGGTGGTCTGGAAGTTGACGTTAGCGCCTCTGGGTGCATGATACCACGGGGGAGCCCAGATGTACAAAGTATCCCCAGGACCTGCCCATGTACCTCGTACCCATGTACCCTTCCTCCCCACACAAGCTGTATCGGTACCTCCACAATGCTTTTCTCCGGGGGCAGGTCTCGCAACCTCCGAATCTTGTCCAGAAACCAGCCGTGCGGCGCCTTGCTCGCTTTGTCCAACCCAAGACATCCACCCATCTTCTTCTCTGCCTATTTTCCATTTTCCGCCCGTCAGACCGAACGAGACCCTGACTTCCGCCCCAAGAGCCACTTTCTGGACCCTGGAGACCGGCCGGCTTCAACGCCAAGAGAGACACCCTTGACACGCCTCAGGGTCCGCTCCTTGACCTCCTTCGGCTCGCATTGGCAGCCAAGAGGCTTCGTGGACGGGCATGTCGAGTGACTCTGGGGGGACCCGGGGGAACAAGAAGCAGCAGAAGCACGACGGCATTCATGTCTGCCACGACAGGCAAACCGTTATTGTCAGCCGGGGGCCCTGATGCCGCCAACCTCCCCCGGAAACACCAATGGCCACAATGGACGTAACTCCTTGGCTTCCGACTCGACGCCTTTGCCGCCTTGTTGCGGTGAATGGAAAATGTCCGCCCTCCATCTCCCTGTGGTGCGCCATTCACTACGGACCCCGGCCACCCTGGTCTCGACTCATGCTTGTTCCCCGATCGTCCAATCTATCCCGCGAGGCTGTGACTCGCTCGTCGAGGATCCCAGCACTCCGAGGCTTACGCTCCAGCAGGTGAGCCCGTCGGCATTCTGTCCTCCCCTCCATTTTCGGGTGGTCCCCCTTATAACCCCAAACCTCAATCGTTCACGACTCGTGTTCTACTCTTCCTTCAAAAACTACCCTTTACATCCCTTCCTCCTTGTTCCATTCCGCCTGAATCGCCTGTCCGTGCCACCCCGTTAGTCCGCCTCTTTTCGTCCCATCTTGCCGTAACTGACCCGCGTACGACAGTGACTGCAGGACCCTTTCTGCAAGCTGGCAGTTTTAGATAATTACTGTCCATCTCCTGCTGCTCTCTGTCGACCCTTCTTCTCGACCGACGTGACCCATTGAACTCCCCAACCCGCATTTCGAGCTCCCGTACTCTTCCCACCGCCAGCATGCACGGTTACAGCTCCTCAGAAGAGTCCGACGACCCTCGTCGCCCTCGCCCGGTCCCGGCATCGAACAACAACAACGACCAGAAGAAGAAGAAAAAGAAGAAGGCACCTCCTCAGCCGTCCATCAACCATATCTGGAAGAAGTTCCAGAACAAAAAGTTCAACAAGGCGCTAGCCGTGCTTCCTTTCGACCCCGTTCTGCCACCAGCGAGCTCCGACAAACCTAATGAGCTGTTGACCGCCGGATACGATCGAGCTGTTGAAGAATGCCGCCGCAAAGTCAAGAAGATTATCCAGGAATGCCGGAGAGTCAACATGCGATACCGAGACCCTGGCTGGGATTTAGTAAGTGTACCCGCGATAATTAAAAGCTTCATGCTCAGTGAGCTAACTACTTGTTCACAGGATTGGGATCTGAAGTGGGAAAAGGGCCATTGCCTCAACACCCTTGGCCACACAAAGTGGCAGCTCTCTAGATCGACCCTTTCCAACCCGAGCGCCTCGGTGCCCAAGGCGGTCAAGCGTGTTCACGAGATCTTTGAGAAGCCCACTTTCATGAAGAATGTTAACGGCGGTGATGTCAAACAGGGAAGCCTGGGAGACTGCTGGCTGATGGCCACTTTGACTGCTCTCGCTAATGTCGAGGGTGGCATCGAGCGTATTTGTGTCGAGTACGACACACGCATTGGCATTTACGGCTTCGTTTTCTACCGTGATGGTGAATGGATTTACTCCATCATTGATGATAAGCTCTATCTCAAATCCCCTTGTTGGGATTCGCCTAGCATGCAGAGAGATCTGCTCCAGCAGATCGATCGCGAGGATGTAGAGCGAGTTTACCGCAAGACGTATCAGACCGGCTCCAAGGCACTCTTCTTTGCCCAGTGCAAGGATCAGAACGAGACGTGGGTCCCATTGCTCGAGAAGGCCTACGCTAAAGCTCACGGCGATTATGCCTCTCTTGCTGGTGGCTGGATCGGCGAGGGGTTGGAAGACCTCTCGGGCGGTGTCACCACGGAGCTGCTCACCTCTGACATCCTTGACACCGATGGCTTCTGGGAGAATGAGCTCGCCAAGGTTAATGAGGAGTTCCTCTTTGGCTGTTCCACCGGCCTTCTAGACGGAGGCTACGGCGAAAGAGATGGCATCTCGGAGGGCCACGCATACGTTATCATGGAAGCCAGGACACTCAAGTCGGGAGAGCGCCTTATTAAGCTCCGAAACCCCTGGGGAAAGATTCGCAAAGGCGTGTGGGAGGGCGCCTGGTCCGACGGGTCCAAGGAATGGACCATGGAAGTCCAGGAGGAGCTCGGCCACCACTTCGGCAACGACTCCGTTTTCTGGATCAACTACGATGATTTCCTCCGCAAGTATCAGCACATCGACCGAACCAGGCTGTTTCGAGACCACGCCTGGCGATGCGCCCAGCGCTGGATCGGCGTTGAAGTGCCCTGGAAGTCGCAGTTCAATGAAAAGTTCCAGATTAAGCTGTCCAAGGACGGGCCACTTTGTCTGGTTCTTTCTCAGCTTGACACCAGATACTTCAAGGGGCTCCAAGGTCAATATGTTTACCGCATCCACTTCCGCATTCATGAGCGTGGCCGCCCTGGTGCCGAGGACTACATCGTTCGCTCCCACGGAAACTACCTCATGGATCGATCCGTCTCCATTGAACTGCCCGACATGCCCGCTGGAGAGTACAGCATCTTCATGAGCGTAACCGGCGAGAGGGACACCAGCTTGCCCTCTGTTGAAGACGTCGTCAAGCGTGAATGCCGAAAGCGAGTTGAAAATGACAAGCTGGTCCAAGTCGGCTCTGCATACGACCTAGCTCACAGCAAGGGCACTGCGCACCTCGAAGAGGTTGCTCGCTTACGCAAAGTCAAGGACCAGCAGCGAGCGTCAGAGTCGCGTCAAAAGGAGCGTCGCAAGCTCTGGGAGAGGCGTCATCTGAACCGCGAGATCACCAAGAAGCAAACCAAGAAGAACAACGAGAAGCGGGATCGCCGAAAGGCCAAGGCAGAGGAAGAGGCCAAGAAGAAGGCCGAAGAGCAAGCCAAGATAGCCGCAGAAGCCACGAAGAAGGAGGAAGAGGAGATCAAGAAGATGGAGGCAGAGAAACCCAAGGATCAAGCCGTCCAGACCGATGCTGTCAAGGCAGAGCTCAAGGAGGGCACGCCTGACCAGACTGAGACTGCCTCCTCGGAACAAAGTGAACAGTCAAGCGAGGGGGCAAAAGATAAGCCCGCCTCCGACGACAAGCCCAAGGACGTCGCTGAGGACGATTCCAAGGCCGAGTCCAAGATCGAGTCCAAGGCCGAGTCCAAGGATGAGCCTACGAAGGATGAGGCAAGCCAGAAGCCCGTGGCCAAGCCTGCACCAGCTCCACCACCAGCCCAGAAGGCCTACGACTCGGATGGGGATTCGTCAGACTCGCCAATCGAAGACTGGGAGGAGCTGTACAGCGACGACGACATGGTCAGAAAGCCACGCCTTGCTCCTGCAGGACCGCCCAAGACCCGCGAGGAACGTTACGAGTCCGAAGAGGAGGGGCTGCCCGATCCTTGGAACGCCATCTGCATTGTCGGTGTTCGCGTCTACTCCATGGATGAGGACCTCGAGGTCCGTGTTGTCATGGAAGGTGGCGAGCTCCTCGAGGGTGGTATGGGCAAGAAGGGCGAGGCTGACCTTGACAATGCCCAGGTCAACGCTGGCGGAGAGCGTGAGAAAGTAGAGGCCGACACCATGGTTGAAGACACCAAGGCCGAGTTTTCAAAGGTGCAAGACAAGGCTACGCCTGATGCCGTCGCCGAAGCTCAGAAGGACGTGAAGGACTGCGATAAGAGGGAAATTGAAGATGCGACAAAGGAGGTTAACGAAGACTCCAAGTCGGAAGGGAGCGTCGATTCAGAAAGAAGCTCCAACACAGACAAGACCGTCGACTCCTCCGAGTACGATAAGATGGACTCGGGAGCCTCCACACCGGAGGTGATTGCCACACCCGAGCCGACACCATTAGAATCAAACAGAGAGCTCTGCTAGAGGCATCTAGAGCAAACAAACTGACGATGTACATGACAGTAAATGGTAGAGTAGAGACTGCGCAGACCGAGATTTCATAAGGATTTGAGGCGTTGTGAGCTTGGAGTGTCCACTCCAAGCTTGCGGATTGGCGAGTTGTATGCAAGCTTTTAGATCGCGAGTGAGGTTTGCGAGCGAGACTAGACCTTGCCTTTGAGAAGATCGGGAGTTGGGAGTCAGTTATTGTATTGCACGATCGGGTTTCCATCCATGTCCACTCTGTTCTTAGTTTAGTACATGGGCAGGCAGGCCACGCTCATGATGTCTTGAGTGTCGTTCGCGTCTCAGCGTAATAGTCGTTTATCCACTATATTTATATGAAGTCTTTCGTCAACCTGAGGTTGGTATATTCACAGCAACTGGTTACATATCTTTCGCAATGGAGTTGACGGCAAGAAATCCGTGCGTCATCGCAGGGGCCAGAATCGATCCAGCCCTCAGGTACGTCCGCCCCATGATGCCTGTATCCTCGCAAACAGCTGCGTGCCGAGCAAGTACCTGTTCCGATGGCTGGCATCCATAACCAACCAAGTGGGTATCAACTCGACGAACTTGTTTTGCTCATAATGGACCTGGACCGCGTCCGTGTACGGTGCTGCCTTGTTGTTGAACCGTTTCCCCTTGGCATCGACGATGATGTAGTGCGGCCGCGCGCGTTCCACGAGCGCGAGGTAGGGCTTCCTAGTGACGGGGTCGATAATGGTGGGACCCCACCACGCGTCGTCCATTAGCGCCGTCGCGGCGCCAAGCTTTACTCCCGCGAGGACTACGTCGCCTGTGTAATCAGAAATGGGTGCTGATCGATTCTAAGCCAGGGTTTCCGCCCAAGCCCCCCAGCATCACAAGAATGCTGGGGAGAACTCAAGTCGGCGAAGGGCATTGGTCACTTTTTGACCATTGTTCTAGCTTAAGATGAGGCTTGAAGATGATTTCGAGAGACGCCAAGTCTAAGTGACAGAAATGCTTGAGAGTACAGCAAGAGCGGCAAAGTAACAGCTAGCAGACACAAAGTATGGTATCCCTAGTGCAGCGCCCCTAGTGAGATGCCTCGAACCCAAAGGACCATCATCAGAGGCGCACCCAAGAGTGATCCAGACGTCTTGACCATCATGACAATGGAAAATATGTGGGAGTCGGGATCGACCATATCTAACATTTGCTCGTTCCGTTTGGGAGCGATGGAAGGCGATTTGAGCAGCGAGAGTGTAAATACCGGAAGGGCGGAGCCGAGGGCGTAGAGAAACAACGACGGCACCAATACCCAGATCTGCGTGGCCAGGGCTATAGCCAACGCACCAAAGATGGAGACGACCAAACAGATCTTTGCGTAGTACATATTCATGCGGTGGCTTGCCAATTCGGGCGGGATATGACGCGACTTCCTTTGGCTCGAGCGCAGGATTGCAGGAATGATGACCGTAAGCAATGTGAAGTTGACCACAGCTTTGGCAGATAGAAGATACCCTGTTGAAGCAAACGTCCAACCGTACCTCTTTGAGATGTACTGGACCAGCAACTTGGTATCTGAGCTGGCGAGAGACGTGAGGACGAAGCTGATAAGAAGGAGGGTCATGTTGCGTGGGTGACTCGCGATGATGGACCGCAAGACACCGAACCGCTGGACGATTGACCCTAGTAACGATGCGTCGGCATCTCGGGCTTTCAGTACAGGGGACGATAGCAGGGGCCGTGCTTGATCATCCGTATCGCGAGATGTGGAAGAGCGAGACTTGTTTTCCGATGAGTTGTCCATGAGGGATATGGTGGGTGAGGCCAAGAGAAGCAGGGAAATGCCGATCCAAAACGGCAGCCAAAGTAGTAAACTCATGGAGGCTGATGCCAGGGCCGGGCCCATCAAATTGACTACATAGGAGACGGAGCTCATCCAGCCAAAATATGTAGCACTTGACGGCCAGGTCAGTATAAGCACGCTTCAAGGGAAACTAAAGGAGGCTTCGAACCCCTCAGGTCTAACTCACCGCTGGACGTGATCATCAGTCATGCCAGATGCAATCGCGTATGTTATTGAGTTGAAAACGCAGTCGCCGCCCAGTACAGACAGAAAGGGTGATGCCACAATGGCCTTCGTGGGTAAGGTCTGCTCGAAATAACCCACGATGACGGCCCACGCCGACATGACGATGCGGGGGACAAGGTTGACACAGAGGATGGTGCGCCGCCCATAGCGTTCGGCTAGGAAGCCCAAGGGAATGGTCATGACGAAATCTGCAGACAGTCAGTTGCAAAGCGCATGCCGGGCAGTGTGAGTCCTTGCTCACCACCCACAATCCATGCAGTCTCCATGGTTCCCTGTATCCAAGCTAGACCCTGTTGGACGCCGTCAACCTTGCATAGGCGCTCTTCGACGTTGCCATCTCGGTCAACGACTGATGGGTCAGTGACCAAATAGTGCTCACGACAGAGGCGGCGCTCGATGACCCTGCTCAGGGGGAGCTGGTACAGGCTGGCAGCCAGGTTGACGAGGAGCACGAGCGCAAGCAAGGCCCCGATGCCGGCCTTTCGCGGCTTGCGCGAGGAGCTCGACGAGTTCGCAGCAGCATATGGGCTACTTTCGTTCTCCATTTCTGTAGCGGACGGCAAGGTTCCGCGATCGAGTGCGTTCTTGTGGTTTGTGTTTTGGGATTGATAAGAAACCAACCATGTTTTGACGCAATACTTTTCGAGCCGCCGCCACTATCGATGATGACTAATCATCGCATTTGGAGCGCGGTTATCGTGGAGTGAGCTACGAATAGATTTTCCTTCGTTACTGGAATGATGAATTATTGCGGGTTTTAAGACTCCAAAAAAGAAATCAACGTGACTATAATCTAGTTTTGAAGCCTACGAAACGGGTTTTGTAATCTGCACATCGTTTCTGCATATTGCGACTAGGATTTTTTGAGAATCCAAATCTGATGAAATGCCTTTAGTTAAGGTGCCGAACTGCTCAACATCAATGATCATAAAGAAACTAAAGGGAGAAAATGTTGACCGTGGCAGACAAAAACAACTCTCAACTATGATGCAGTTAATTACTTCTAAGCAAGGCTGGAGCCCCTCATCCTTGCTGCCACAGTCGACCTTCACCCTGCCACGTCTAACTCGGCGAATGAATTGAGGACACAGTGATGATCAAACTTCTCGTTTTGACCGTCTATGTAGACGGTCAGGTCTGTGCACGATTGTTGCTCTCGTGCTCTCAACTCTGCAGCAAACAATCTTAGTTGTTGCTTAGGAAGCCCGCCGAATGGGATCACCCTTAGCTCTCGCAAAGAGGTTGGGAATAGGCCCATAAGCTGCGAGCCACCCCCAAAGCCAAAGCTCTGTAGGTCTGTGGTGAGCGACTCAAGCTTTTCGAACGCATATAGGGGTATATCAATTCCGAGTTCCGAGTCCAGATGAAAGTACACCAGAAGGCTCTTCAATGTCTGTTTGTGCTTTGCGATGGCTTTCATCGTCGATCCTAGTTCTCGAGGGCCCGAAAAGTCGTATCTGAGGTGACACAGTTTGTGCATATCCACAGTCAGTGTCTCGAAAATCCTTGGAGTTATCGAACAGCTACTCAAATAGAGGCCTGTGAGGCTTGCTGGTAGCCTATTCTTTTGATTGGTGAACTGAACAGTATCCAGTTGGAGACTTTCTAGATTTGGCGCGCGGTCGATGACGGGCTGAATCTCGTCCATTGTGAGCCTTCCCGGTTGGAAGAGCCTGAGATGTTGAAGATGATCGAAACGAATCAAACCGGGGTTGTCGTCTTCGAGGAGCCAATCAAAAGAACCCCGATATATTCCCCTCTTCGCCATGAAAGATATATCCATGCATCGAGCGTATTGCGCCACAAACATGGCCAGTTCTATGAGAACATCCACGCGCCATGGGAACTCGTGCCAGTCGTTTCGAAGTTGGAGCCCCATCTTTTCGACTAGATTCGAAACGAATGTGATGTCTTGGTCAGTAACAGTCTCGAGGGCTGTTTGATTTGGGCGCTGTTGTGCCTTGATCACAAGCCGTCGCGTACACGCTACACAATGGGGCCGAGATCTCCAGCCCCTGAGAAGTGATAGAAGCTGTGAAAAGCTCGCTCGGGGAATGTAGACAGACTGATAAAGTCGCGCTTCAGCTGATACTCGTAGTTGATGACATGTTCGACAGAGGTTTCTCAGCGCCGTAAGCCCCAAGTTCATACGCTCGCTTACAAACAGTTCCGAACTGTTCTCTGAGAGGAAATTACATGGCTCTGGGTCGGGGCCTGTAAGTTCAGAGAGGATTTGGTCTGTGATCTCGAGGGGAAGCCTGAGCAACGACGCCATCTTTTCAGATGGCGCTTCGACTGACCTCGAGTAGAGGTCGCAATCTTGTTGTCCTGATACGACCGATTGACTTCTAGTCGAGTGGCACGTGGCGCAAATGACTTGTTTATTCGGTCAAGGACAAGACAAGAAGATGATGGAATTCAGCGAGGATGAGCAAAATTTGTCCAATGTTAGGCCGAGGAACTGGGCTTATTTTGAAGGATTTCGCAGCCCCCCCTTGCCAAGACCAGTGTTGTTGGCTGCTCCGGGTTCAGTAAGCGAATAAGTTGCCCGTTTAGTCCCTTGCTTGAACCAAGTGGGGGGAGATATCAGGAGATTGCATGGGTAGTTCAGTGCAAGTGGATAACTGCCTAAGAAAGCGGGCAACCATGCATGGCTTGGCCATGCATGGTAGTCGCTGCTTTGTCTTTCGAATTACCTGCGGGGCGCATTCTTGACAAGTACTTTTAGATTGGTTCCAGTCAACACAGTTTATGATGGGATAACGGACGAACTTGATCGTTCTGTCGTAACTTTACGTGTTCAATAAGTCCACTTTTCATTTATTCCCAGAGTTTTGATTGGGCTGTGTACAACGCGCTTGAGCAACGACTTTTACCTCAACTCTGCATTGTCCTTGCAATTGTCACAAGTAATTCTGCAGTTTAATCGGAAACCTGAACAATAGACACAGAAAGTATGGTTTATCTGTGGTTTGAAATGATTGAGCACGTGGACATCTGTCTTGCCATATGTAGATGATAGCCAACCTGACTCCGAACCACTTCATCATACCTGCCTTCTTCAAATCCAACTGATTTACAACCCTAGAAAGCACTTCGAACCAAATTCATCACTCCCATTCAATGCTTTTGTCAATAATGATTCAACAAGCGAGTTTCAACTTGATCCTCCCAACGTATTTTGCAAATAATGAACCCGAAAACGATAACTATCTCTATCATTGAACCTAACAAGAAGAAAGTTCTCCAAGGATATAACGTGTAAGCTAGGCCAGCTAACTCCTCAAATCATATCTTATCCTTACAGTCCTATCCTCTTGTTGCTTCGTCATCACCTGCGCGAAGTTCCTGACTGTTTGTATCCACTACTAGAGCCGCCGCCCTGTCCCAAAGGGTGTCTTCGCTGTCCAATGACGCCAAAGGCATTCGAAGCCGGAACGAAATCATGTTCAGCTTCATTGGTGTGATCCAACCGCTTTAGATCACCGATCTCCTGCCCGATGGCACCATAGGGATGAGGGGGTCTAACATGAAAGCTTCCAGACCCTGTGTTCTGCACAAAGTTCTGGGAATAACCAAAAGGGTTTGCCGGCGTAATTGTTGTTCCCCTCATCCAGTTGGCCTCGTTCACCAGTGCCGAAATCTTTTGATCACGTTCAGTAGGATCAGTTGATCGTTCGAATCTTCTAGCACTCATCGAGCCACTTGGAGGGGCGTCGGAACTACTAGTGCTGTTGCTCGAACGCGCTGCCGCTCGTTCTGAGCCAATGGCACCGTATGGTGTGGTGCGAGGAACCGAGTTGTCGACCATGATTGCGGGCTTACCTGTCTTAACTACGCGGCCGTAAGGGTTGCTTGAATTTGTGACACCAAAGGTTCTCATTGGGTTCTTCGCTGGAGGGTTTGGTCTTTCTTGGAGGGCCTCCAGGCTTCCTATCTGTTCGTTGAGATACCTTATTCTCTCCATCAGACTTTCGCGAGTTTCAGGCTCGGTTGAAGCTTCTGAAAAGCCAGATAGGAATTGGCTATAATCCTGAGTTGCAGGCGCATTTCCAGTGTGATTATTGGTGGTAATGCCCCTAGTGCAGCCATTGTATGTGCTTGCGTGTGCAAATTGGTTTCCGGAGTTAGCGAGGTTAGCATATTGACCTTGAGCTTGGACACGCTGGGCATCCACATTTTTCAGATGCGACGGCATGAACTCGTAAGGTACCGCAACCCGCGGATCCTTCCAACGGCCACGCAACTCGGCCAGTTTTTCGGTCTTGGTTCGAGCCGTCTCTTGGAGACAATAATAACATATTGGCTCAGTCTGCTTCATGTCAATCCACCTGAAATATGGGCAGAAATCTTTGGGATCAATGAAAGCGTTAAGTACAACCTCGTACGGCTGCTCGTAGAACCACTTGTCGCAGTAGTCCCAGGTCTGTGGCTGGACTTCAATTTCTATAACATGCCCTTTACCAGGGCAGAGTAGTCCTGCCGTAATGGGATCATTGTCTCGGCGAGGGCAGGTTGGGTTAGAGCACGGGCAGACGTGCAAATATCGTGGCGTCTGACACATGGGAGCTTTTATCGGTTGTGAAGGGATACTTGTAAGATTTCTTCGATGCAGATTCTGAAAGTAGAACTGTAAGCTGTAATTGGTCTTTATAAGCTGGATGATCTGGTTTGGTTTGGAATGCCGGGGAATGAAGACGATCTCCATGGCTTTATATGTCAATGATTTGCTCCAGCAGGTCAACTGTTCGTTCAATCCTAGTTGAACTGACAAAGGTATACTTTGATCATTGTGTACATCTGAGAACAGCATTTACTGTCTCTTTTGTTTCTGGCTTAGGACTAGACTTTGTTGAGTAAAAGGAGATATTCATTTACACTTTCAATGTTTTCTTTGCAGCCTCTATGAAACGGCCCTTAAAGGACATGAAGGCAGAACAAACGTCTAGAATTTAGTAACTGTCACACTGTCGGACTCTTCTAAACCAATATCTTAAGGAAATCGTTGAGGCGTCAGCAACGATAGACCATGCATGAAGAAGCCCTTGCGGTCTCCAACAGAAGTAAACACTGATGCTTGAACTAACAGCCGAATTCGCCAGTTAATCAACGTTTGAATACTTATGCTTCAACTGTTTCAGAAAATCCTCAACGTAGCGCATTTCTCTCATGCTGTGAACGGAGGCGTTTTGAGAAAACAACATAGATTTGGATACCTCTGGTAGCCGATCATAATACTAATACACTTAGTAATTATTCAACACTGATCCTACAGGCTATAGTCTGCCATCGCCCTTTTGACAAATTTCTGGGGTATCGACTCTCTGTCTTTTCAAGTGCAACCCAACGCCTATGATACATGTACCAGTCGCCGGTACTGGGAACAAGAGAGCGGCTCGTGTCACTCTAAACCCTCTGAGTATTAACGTTATTCGCGCCGTGCTGTCCCTTCCTTAATCGAGAGGTATGTACCTATGCGCTCAGAATATCGTTATGTACAAATTCAGTGTTCCTGCAAAGCACATCTAAACTCGTCTTGCGACGTAAGGCCTGAGCTTGGAAGTCCTGGGCTTCAAAAAACGCTGCCCCAAGGTCGCGAGTCGCGTGACCTTCTTTCCCAACTTCCTCTCCTAGGTCGACGACGATCTTCTCGCCGCTGTCTTTCGTACTCGTCTCGCTTAGCAATTTCTTCGAGAAGAATTTCCCTCTTTTCCTTCTCACCAGCGAGGATTGACTGCAGCAAATCAACCTTTTTGATGAGCTCGTCCACCTTAATATTGTCTCCTTTGAGCTTCCGTTCGAGTTCTTCAATGGTGCGAAGCAGTTTTTCAATCTCGTGCTGTCGTCCGTCGTGCAGGTGGTGATTATGGCGCTCAATGCGAAGCTCTTCTTCGAGGATCTCGACCTTGCGAACAAGGTCTGATATTTGTCGTACGTATTCATCCGACTTTGGGTGTCTTAGCCGCTCTTCTGCTAATAGAACCTCGAGGTCATCGATTCTCCGGCCAAGCTCGACCGCCTTACGCTCCCAGTGCTCCGTTCTCTTCTGCTCTCGCTCCAAGTCCAGTAGCAACCGTGCGTTGCGGTCCTCGATTTCTTGCCTCCATATGCGATTGTCATCAGCCGATATCCATGTGCTACGTAGGATGCGAATCTCGTCGCGGCTCTCGTTCAACCTACTAAGGCAGTCATCGTAGTCTCTGATAAGCTTGTCGTGGCGAATTTGGAGGTCGTCAAAGTGAGGATGGTGATCATGGTGGCCAAGATGACCGTGATGATGCTGTCTCTCGCGCAGCCTTTCCTCCAAGTGCTTGATCCGTCGGATCTGGTCTTCTCTCGAGTGCTCGAAACAGATTCTATCGGCTGTGACGTCGCAGTAATTGAGGCACTTGTCAAATTTGCAACAGTGCTCATGGCAATACCCGAGTGGAAGCCTGGCGATCTTACGACATCCGGCTCTTCTACACTGATGGTCCGCACAGTACTCCCCTCCTGCCAGGCATGGTCTTTCGCAAGACTTCCAGTGACAACGGTGTCGATGGCAATGAACTCCAAGCTCGGCGATCTCAACGCATCCAGCTATAGTGCAGGTGTGTCTGCGACAAAAGGGGCCAAACCCACCCCCTTTGAGACCGGCAGCCACTGCGTAGCATCTCGCCCCGCCGCATCCATGTTCTCGACAGAAAACTCTTTCGGCATCGATTTCGTTGTCGCGGAAGCTCAGACAGCCTTCGTAGGTGCATTTATGAATCGCGCAGGACCGGCAACCCGAAAGACACAGTTTGTCGCAGCCTTTGTATGTACACTGGTTTTTGGCATAGTCTATTCTCTCGGTCAGGTTGCTGATGCCACGAAACTCTTTGGGGACACCTTACGATGCTCGCAAAAGTCCCAAAGGCTGTCATCAGACTTTTTCAGTTTGAATTTCTTGCAGTCTTTGACAGTACATATCTGGTGGATCAAGCAGCGATTATTGGCACGCACGGGTTCCCGGCATTTTAGCTCTCGACATATCTTCGAAACGTGATCAACGCAATATTCGGAGTCAACAACTCGTCTCTCGAAACAGCTCGATACTCGACATCGGTGGTCTGGACAGTACCCGCATAGCTTATCTCTGGTTTTGTAACAGTTTTCGACGTAACATTTGTCTGTTCGTGCTGCACGTCAGCGTCATGGACTCGGACTTTAGAGCGGTCGAAACTCACGGTCCAGACATTTCCACGGTAGGGGCACGCCCGATGGGCAGTCTCCGGTCCGATCGCAGCCCACCACTCCGCATCTCCGATCTGCGCAGAATATTAGAGAAGCTACGAAAACGGAGGGAGGGAATGGAATTACGGTCAGAACAGAAGCGGTGCAGGAGATCTTTTGGTCGATTGCACATCTCCGAGCTGAGTACACAGTATTTGCAGGTATCTGGGTAGTCTTGGTCAGCTTGACGGATGCGTATGCGTGGAAAATGTCATAACTTACGATCGACGCAGAAGTCCGAATAAATTCTGATATCGGGTCGCATTGGATCGATGCGTATGAAGGCATGTTTTCTGGAGCATCCGTCGACATGACATGTCCTTTCGTACCTGTAATCCACACAGTCATCACAACTGCATCTCGACGACCTCGAAGATCTTGATGATGATGACATGATGGTAAGCCAAACGAAAGTGGTTGTTGAACTGTGACTCTAGAATCGGTGTATTCTAGACCATTTGGGTATTTGGGGTGAAGTAGGTCGCACTATGTTGGACTGCGCTTATGAGTGGTAGATGAAGTGGTGGCTGCAGAGAAAAGTGCACGATCAATGGAGAAGGAGAAAAGAAAAAGTTATGGATGGGGGGAAGGCTGCAGAAAGTCTTTTTGAGAGAAAAGGCACTTGAAGGAGGTCAAGGTGGTTGTATGAGAGTATGTCCGGGTGAAGTAGGCCGACTGGAACAAGGACCCCACGAGGTCAGCGTGACAATAGCTTCATCCCAACTTTGCGAAGTGGTGTGGCTGAGCTTTATCCATATCATCACAGGCGCTTGACAGCGCTCGGTCACGCGGCCTGCTCGACATTGTCCTACCTGCTCAGTTCTGTGCCATTTTTCGATTTTGGAATTTACATGGGATTTGTAACTTTTTGGTGAGCTTAATTTAGGAACACGGATTCGGTAGTAAAGCGTCTCCTAAAATGGCATTTAGAGGCTGAGTTGTCATCGTTGTTGGTTGTAATTTCCCTTGTAGACTTTCAAAAACATGCAACCTGGAAAGCCGCTTCCGGCGCCCCTTCCCCAAGTAATGAGCCAGAGGATCAGCCAGATGTGGAAGACTTGCCATGCACTCGAAGATTAGTCAAGATCCAAAGGGTAAGAATAAACAGAATTATCAAGATTGCTACCTATTATAAAATGGGGTTTTTTTTCTTTCTTCCTTCTTTCCTTCCTTTTTTTTTAATTTTTTTTTAGAAGCTGATGGAAATCTTCCCCGAATCGCGGATGCAACTGTAGATACGGTAGGTTGCATTCAAACGATCAACCATCAGGTCGGTAGCTGCCGAAGCATGTCGGTTAGCTGACCGAGCGATTCCATGCGAACAGACGTCCGACAAGACGCCGCCGAAACGAAGCTAGGTTGACAGACAGCCGTTCGGCCTGGACCAAGCAAGAACTTTAATCGATGTGCGGATGTGCGATGCAACCGGAACAAGGTGAGGGGGCCCGGGGAGGATCCAAGTTTCAAGGGACTTGCATGGATGACGCCGGTAAGCATCAGCCACACGTGGCCCCCTAGACTAGGTGGTGGAGGGTGGAAGCTCTGCAGAGGGTCTCAGAGGATCACATGGGAAGGGCGGGAGGTAGTGGCATGCGGCCTACCAACTAAGACACAGAAATTGGGGAGTTAACACAAAGATTGAGACTGCCTGATTACATCAGAAACCCAAACAAACGGCTTTGCTGTACGGTTAGCGAAATGTACAAAAGCAATGCGCTTGTTTGTTCTTGCATTCTTTTCGACTGGATTAAATCTTGACCTCCAGTTTTTTACTGGCGTTGTTCGTTTGCCCAAGAGAACTACAAAAATGACCCAGAGCTTTGAAAGAGTATTCACAGCGAATCGGTCGACCTTGAGCTTACGCAAAGCTATCAGTCCGATCACACTGGGCTGGCTGAAAAAGCATGTACGCATGGACAAACATGCAAGCTAACAAACATAGTGCCCACAAAGAGTATAGAGGTGCTTAGAACAGTGTCATTGAGATGATCGTTGTCCTCAAACTGTTGGTTTACATTCTCGCGAAAGGAAGGAAAACTTGAAAATCGTAAATTCACTCAAAGAATTGCAACTGCGTCAGAATTCTGATCAAGTAAGCCGCCAAACATGGACGACGAAACAGAAATTCCCTAGGCTTTCGCGGCGAAATGTCAAAGCGCCTGGCTGTGTCTCAGGGTATCAACACAGGTACGAGGGCCCAAAACTTGCTTTGCTCGCCTCGTGCTTCGCTCTTCGCCATGGACTGGAAACCCGAAAGGATGCGGTATCTGTTCTTCACATGTTCGGGTGGTCAAGCAGTTTCCGTGGGATAGAGATAGCTCATTTGACAGATAGTTTACTGGGAATGCCTGACAGGTGTAATGGTCGGACCACATCGAGCTTTCCCCACGGACTCCTTCATCCTCCGGGTCCGATAACTTGGCCGACGACATTCTCAAGCACGGATGCAGCCCTACGCAGATCCGGAGCTTCGCCATGCCACCGCTGCAAAGCCCATGTAGCCGTGTCGACCGCCTGTTTCCATCGCTCAGGCAGTCGGGGGAACCTACCGCTCTTGACCACAGCCAAGACCAGGAGAGCACGGGTCATTGCCGCTCTGGCCATGAACCAGGTTCCGTGATGGCGATGGTGCGGGTTAGCGTCCAACAGCAGCTCGACCGACAGCTCGAGGCACTTCTCCGCTAACGGCATGACGCGGGGCATCCAGGGGTCATCCGGAGATTGATGCACCACGTAATAGATGAAAGGTCGATGTATCCATTCGCGGCAGCTGGTGGCGCGATTCTGGATAAAGTGGACGAGCTCGTTGTTGGACAGGTCTCGATTCTGCCAGTTAATCTGCGAGGGGATGTGCAAGCACCTTGGAAAATGTGAGCGCCACTTTTCGATCCAGATCCCAAACCCGACGGCAGAATCACTGGGACTATTCTTACCACACGTTGATATGCTCGTCAAATTCTTGGCATTTTTCAATCACCCTCGCCACGTCTTCGACCCATGCTTGCTGCCCGTTATAGCCAAAGGTAGATATCGCACGATTGATCATTCTCCTCGATGATATTTCAGCCAGGTAGTAGAACCAACTTTTTTCCTCTTCATGCTGTATGTCATCTTCTAGAACGTCCAACGCGCTTGGCTGAGCAGCAGGAGAAGCAACTTCAGACGGAGGCGAGGGAAAGAGGTCCGGATAGTCCAAGCTGGTGATGCCACTCGAAGGTAATGGGATCTCGCATCTTAATTCACTGCGGTTTGCGAATAAGCTCTAGCAATTGTTTGAGGACGGTTTTTGGGTCTGGACTCACCACTCAGACTTCATACAGGACCAGTAGAGCCTTTGCTCGAGACGACGTGTTTTTTGCGAGATCGGATACGGGCTTCGTCTTTGACTTCGCCGCCAAAGAAGGTTTTTGAACTGGACACAAGCTTGGTTGAAGTAAAACCATGCTTGCAGCGGTTGGAGAGTATACATTTCATACACTGCGAAGAAAAAGAGACACTGCACTTGCAGCAGGGAAGGCTCAAGCAGCCCCAGCCTTTTCTTAGCGGCGAGATAGTACGCTCTAGCTGTGTCCGGATCTGTTGAGGTTGAAGCAGAAGAGCGGATTGATTCTGGCGTGTCATTATAGTTCAGCTCGGATTGGAAAGGACTTGCAAGGCAAGCCAGCGCGCAGGCAACAAGCTAGCTATTGGGTCAGTACACGCGCTGAAGAAATCCCTACAAGCTCTGAACGCACCACAAGACACGAGGGGCCATTCCATCGTGGCCCGCATTCGGCTGCATCTCTGACAAAGATTTTGAAGTCCGCAACATCAAGTATAGGATTCTTCACGTGGACATATGCCAGAAATTTCTTCGAGAGCACTGTGAAGTCGTCTTCCTGAACTCCTCGGCCAAGATTGCCAGAGTTGACGGGCTTGGGTCGATCAGGAGACTCCCCTGATCGTCATCTTCCAACTCAAGAATGAAGGACTCAACGTCAGGAACGATGTCCCTGAAAATTGGCCATCTAAGAATTGCCTCACAATTGGAACTGGTAGCTGCAGATTCTGATATGCCAAGCCGTATCATAACATCATCCTCTGGTAAAACATTTGATGCATGAGCTGATTCTGCGTTGACCGCAACGCTCGTACTGGTTTGTAGCCTGCTGATGGATGTTGGGGACAATATTGGCTGCTGTAACGTAATAGTCGGGTCAACGTCGTCAAGTGGTAGCCGTGGTGCTTCCAGAAGCGAAACAACATGGTTGATGCGATCTAAAATCGCCAAGCTTGCAGGATCAAAGCTGGGGGGTAACGAAGGGTCAAATGATGGTCCGAGAGGTGTGTAAAAACATGGGACATATGCTTACGTTGAGAAATCATTTGAAATGTCAGGGTAAGTGCAGTGGCCACCATTCCGTTGGCAAAAGCCACATGCGGGCCGAACGTTGTCGCATTTCGTCTTCCGTACCCGGCATGGCCCACACGCGGCGACAGCGCGCCTCCTTTGGTACATGCCGGAAGTCCGGCGACGCTTGTTGCTTGTTCCGGGGGTCTCATCTTCGGCGTGTGCCTCAGACATGGTTTGGATGATAGGATCTTTTGTGGGGAACCTGAAGCAGAGATCGCTGTATTAGTTGACTTTTGATGCAACCCGTGTCGATAACGGGGTGTCCTTTGAGTACTTGGCTTGACTAGAATGGTTGAAGACATTCAGTTGAGGAGCACGGGGAGTAGCGGAGTTATGAAGAAACGAGGTGACGGAAAGCGAGAGCGAGACGGGACCCCACCTAACCATGTGGAAAGGGATGGGACGCCCGATTCATTCTTGGTTAGCGTTGTCGCCGCTTTGACTATTCCCTCATCCAACCTGCCATCCAGACTGGCATTCAAACTTTGAATCTGGAATGAGAACAATACCCTTCGTGACTCTGGAAATTGTTCAATTGACTTCTAGCAATAGAGACGATAAACATCGGGTTTCTTTTGAGGCACGTGAAGGGTCCAAATTCGAGGTGCTGAATATCAACGGAACACTCTACAGCCTTCGACCGACTTGTGAATAGTCTCTTTTTGCCCTTGCCATTTTACAGCAACCAGATAATCATCCATTGTTATAAGAAAATGCTCTGGTACGTTATAGGATACCTCAGGGCTGGGGCTGTTGACATCCTGTGCTATAGTCCTATGTCTGTCCCTTGATGAACTCATTCTGTAGTTGCAGTCTAAGCGACCTGCTTTATCTCCATACTCGATGCTTGGTAGAGCTCCCTTAGTGGCTCTAAACATGATATTATACGATCCGTGTGCTATGGTTTATTCTCATGCACCGAGGTGGGCTTCACCTGCTCTGTTGTAACAGCTGTCACAACCTCCATCTGAATAAACGGTCCTTCCACAGGCCCCGCTGACGCACGGCTATGCATTTCAAGCGCATGTACCACAGGCATATTATGTGTGCTTGCATACGACCTTCCCCAGCCCCTCTGACCTCCATGCTTCCACCACCACCAGTCTTTTTTCTTACTCTCGGGGATAACTCTGACAGGGGTACTCTCCTGCTGGCAGGCCCGCTGATGACTACTGTGTGGCCATAGTCTCGTATCGGCGTCCTTATGAAGGCGAATCTGTCCAACCCCGTATCGTGAACGTCCTGTGGAGCGCTAAATAGTATTGTCGTTGTCCACAAAATAGAGTTGAAGAGTCCGTTGGCGGCCAGAACCGACCCCGCGAAAGCGAAGTAGAATATGCCGAGGTCGATGCCCAGAAGAGATGTGACGCGGCCGATTACTAGAGGTACACTACAACCAATGTATACGAACGGATAGACGAGGAAAGCTGGGTGGTACCCGGTTAGCTGTCGATGTTCCGGGTCTCGATTGCTCTGGAAACCAGACTCTTCGCTCTGCGACGATCTCTTTCCCGGCAGATGACGACAGTTTCGCTTCTGGCGCCAGAGGGCGAAGAACACATAGCCATAAAGGCTGATTGTTATGGCAATTGAAACCATGACCCAGAAGTAGTGAGCCCATAAGCGCCAAGAATCATACGCTGTGGAGATCCAGCACCTGAATCGGGTTAAAATCAGTTTGGAGAGTCCTGTAAACTGAACGATATGGGATAGAGCTTACCAGACATTAGCCCTCATGAAAAAAGACTCTTGTGGGACCGCCGGGTGAAGCACAGAGCTGATCACCCCAGCCCCATTGATGCCGAAATCAAACACCCAGAGACCAGCGATGGTGGCATACACCGTCCACGGCGGCGGCTTGTATCCCAACCCCACTGTCAGAAAAGTGTTGACGGATATCGCTGTAAGAAATAGACTGGCGGCCAAATTACTCGTCGATCCCAGCCATCCTTGAGCCCAGCAGACAGAAGAAGGTGCATAAATTCCATCCTCTAATACCCAGTAAATACTTAGGCTATAGGCGACAGCCTCCATCATATCTGCCAAGAGAAGATTGTAGACGAGAATCGGGAACGGACTGCGAATTTCTTCCTCTTCATCTTCCTGCTCTTCTTCTTCCTGTTGTCGCTGGTTGCCAACGCCATTGGATTGCTCTTGCATACTAGCCAACCTGTCGAGCTCTTCAAGCCGGGCAAACCCGGTGTTCCCTGAGCCGGGAGCATCTAGCCCTAGAGTAAGGTCTGGTAAATCGGCGGCAGTGAAATTTTCTCGCCGGGCATTGTCTCGCCTCTTCTGTGCCCATTTTCGTTTTCGGTATGACAGAAATTTGTAGGTAATGAAAATCCAAAGCAAAGTGGTAGCCAGAGTAGACAGGAAAGAAAATGCTGTTAAAATTATGAGTCCGCGGCGATGATATTCTGGTAACGGTACCAGACTCCCGCGCAGTGACGCGGCAGACATAGTGATGATCCTCACGAAACAAGCAGCGACGACAAGTCTGATAAAGTGCCGTTGGTCTATTAAATGGGCAGAAATTACATAGCCGCCATTCCGTCCTTGGAAAGATATACCCACAAGGCATCGAATAAACCCATCCTCATGAAGTTTTCTTCGAAGTTAGACTTCAGCCCGACTCATGGCCTGCATTGACTTTGCTGCCAGCTATCCGATTTGGGGGTTCGGGTTCGTCAACGAGCGTGCAAGTAGTTTCAAGCCTAAACTTTCCTGGAGTTACACCAATAAGCACGCTCACTTTTGCTCCCCATCCCAACTCTACTTGCGTCCCTGCGAATTTCATATTTGCGCATTGCGCTTGATGAACTTACTTCCGAGCCACTCGCGTTCTTGTTGTCAGCAACCGTTTCACAATCGCACGTGGGAATGATTGGCGCAAGGAGCAAAAGAAGCATTTGCAGAGATGTTTGTCGGTTTACAAACATGGGCTTTTTACAGGGAATAGATATAGGTCCAGGCGCATCGACACGCGGAAGGACTGTTAAACGCTTCATCCCGCACATATAGAAAAACTTTAAGCTGACTAGCGGGACAACAACGGCTTGAACCCTCCGTAGGCACTTGATTCCGATAAATATGTAGACAACTAAAGTCGGAGTTTGCCCGAGGAGTTTCAAGCGCAACATGAAAGCATCAGAACACTGATGTTGCTCATGCTAACACGATAGGTCCGGGCCTGAGGTTCAAGTCTGGCTTCTGACAGCTCTACACGCAAACTCATTCAGCAAGACAAGCTGAAAAGTTTGGTAGAAGAAGATGCCATCATCCATATTACACTCCGAATGTATGCCGCTGTTCCGCGTCGCTTAGCTGCGCTTTTCAAGCCACTCGTGCTCAGCTTTTCGATGCCTTTTCTCCTCAGCATCTCTCAGACCGATTCTCAGTAGTATATTGGCGTACTGGGCAAGTCCCAGTAACTTGACTTCAGACCAGACAACTTTTCTGTTCTGAGTGTTACCCT
Source organism: Colletotrichum spaethianum (assembly GCF_022836535.1). Taxonomy (NCBI): domain Eukaryota; kingdom Fungi; phylum Ascomycota; class Sordariomycetes; order Glomerellales; family Glomerellaceae; genus Colletotrichum; species Colletotrichum spaethianum. Next base: position 191,488 of record NW_026054790.1, read on the forward strand.
GTCTTGGCGAGCTACTCGTTGCCCAATCCTGCGCGAACAGACCCTATTCTTTGCTGAAAATGAGATGGTTGTGTCGCAAGCGACCTGACTCTCCGATATAGCTTGAGTAATATAGATGTTGTGGTGGAATTTTCGAAAGTTACCTTCTGAAGCTGATCAAACAAGGTATAGGAAAAGCGTCATGGAACTGGTGAAGTAAGCTCTTGTTAGTCCAGCTATGGATACTACGGTCTTTTTTCGGATTCTAAGCGACGACTGTTGTAAATGGGCCCAGGCCGAAAAGATTTCTTAATCACTAATCATGCCCCGGCGAGAGAAATGTGGTTTCATGTTGGCCCGTTGGGTCACGGAAGGGTAATATTCGAAGTTATTCCAACTGCTCTATCAACGAACATAGTGGTGGATGAGTTATTCTTCACATACAAAATTAGAAGCAGTGTAACACTAATTCAGCCTGGAGTATACCGTCACGAATGATTCGCCCACTTGACATTCGACTACCCTACTGTTTAGTCCTTCGTATTCGATTCTCAAGCAATGGATCGAGTTACGTCGACTGCAGCGCCCCTCTTAGAGATAGCAAGTGCTGTTCGGAGCCATCTCTACTGAACCAGACGCCAAATTTGACCCTCTATGAAACCGGCAGTAATGGCATAGCGATAGTTGTCAAATTCTAATCATCGTTGGGAAAATAGAGCATGATTACCACGGCAGATGGGGAGAAAACTCCTAGCCACCGTGAAAAAACCGTCATCTGCTTACACATCCGTCTTGGTAGAAATGTCAAAGATGGACTTTTCCGAAGAGACATGAGAGTTTTTGTTTTCAGTCACGAACGAACCTTATGAGATTGGACGACTAACCAATAGTAAAGACTCATATGAATGACGCTGTGGCAACAGTCTCCGGCGTTCCGCAGCAGGGAGACCTCCGAAGCAGCGCCGTGACACACTTTCTTGAGGACTAGGTATATACCGCCATTATTTCTTGGAAAGTGAGAGGATTTCCGGATTGCGAGAAGCCATAACGCGGAGCGCCAAAGGCCAAGATCCATCATGCCAAAATCGGATGAATGCTAGTAAATTACTGGTGGCTAGTTGCCGACCTGGTTTCCAAAGACAAGCTCACTGAAATGATCCATTACACTGTAATATTCACCGAAAGCAAGAAGGAAAGTTCTATTTAATGGTTCTGCTACATGTTTCCCTATATTTCTGTTGTCAATCCCCATCAAATTACGTTAGATGCGTTGCTTGCAGCATGGTGAAAAAGCAATGGACAAGGGATGGAGGACAAACAGTGATCTTAGCTGCGTTCATTTGTCCTCCAACTGCATCCATAACTCACTATAGCTCAATTAGTGCTAAAGTACTCAAATGAGCAATGTTCGTTCTCGAAGTCTTCCATGATTCCTTCATTGTGTTTCAACGACTGTGACTAAATCTCTTCACGACCACGCTAAGCCTTGACTAATCCTCAGTCTATCCAGAGCGATTCGGAGTGACTTGAAAACTTCTTACTAACATAATTATTCCAATGGTTTCTTATCGAGAAATGTTTGCTATTGGTGGGCTTCGTGTTGTGAAATCATGCGTCTTTTCTACACGGGCCATCTGAAAAGGCCTCGGACGTCGATGGCGAAACAAACTCCATTTCCGTGATTTTTGTTGGAAACATTATCGCAGTGCTGGAAAGTTCCGCCGTCGAGCACATGTCGTTGTGCGGTTGAGGATCTGATCGGCCAGAGGGTTGGATACATTCACTAGTCGTGCTGGCCTCTGAACTGCCCCCTATGCACAACTCTAGTGATGAAAATAGAAGACTGTAAATCATACCTCATTTTCGTCGTCCGATTCTACCTTATGCATTGCCTGCGCTCTCCTTTGGACCCATGCCTCGCAACCAATCTCATCATATTTGGGCCTCTCACCATCTTTGACACAATTTCCAATAACTCCGCAGCTTTCATGCAGCCCAAATCCGAAAAAGAAGGGCATACTGATGCGCTCTTCGCCACTGAAATTCTGAGCTCGATGGACTGTACTGACGTAGAGATCATTGGTGATACGCTGCAGGTAGTCCGCGATGTTAACGACGAACGTCCCTGGTATCGGTGCCGCCCGTATCCATTCGCCCTGACGATTCAATACCTGTAATCCCCCGACAGCGTCTTGCCACAGAATGGTGAAGAGTTGAAAGTCTGTGTGCGACCCTATTGAGACCTGAGTGGTGGCGCCTGAACCGGCATCGCCTTGGGCTTGGGGCAAAGGCGGGTAGTAGTTCAGCGCCAAAGCGGCGTCAGGGTACGCAAATTTCGAGTCGAAATAATCCTCTGGCAGCTCAAGAGACATAGCAAACACACGGACTAACACACGTGCGAGCTTCATACAGGATTGCCAATAGCGAATAATGGCTTCTTTGAAGCAAGGCATGTTGGATGTCCCATCCCAGTGGAAGTCCTCCATTCGCAAGAAATTTCTTGCCTCTTCGGGGATGGCTTTCACATCCGTGACATCAGGGTCGTAGCGGGGATCATAAGTCCAACTGAACGACTCGCGGACATCGACGCTTTCTGATTTGTTGATGCGCTGGGATCCGGATGGTTTGTAGCCGTTGAAGTAGCGACTTTTTCCCACCCAGGAACGCATCTTGGTCTTCTCGTCCTGGCGGAAATATTTTAAGCATGCTGCATACGCAGAGTCGGTGATGTTCGAGTTAATGCCATGGTTGACCAGGTAGAAAAAACCAGAGGTTGTCGCAGCTTCGCGAATCTGCTGCGCGACAGACTTCCGGTCCGCGAGCTCGAGGCTGAATGCGAGTGAAATATCAATGATAGGGATCTCAGTGGGAAGGGCGTCGCGGAGCGGAGTGCATAAGATCCGCCGTGTGACGGGGCCGTTCCCCGACGCCAAGCGGAGGGAAGTTGTCTCCGGGTCAGATACGACAGCTGCGGTGCTCATGATTGGCCAACTCAAGGTTTCGTGTTGTGTGAGGACACGCCCACACCAACCAACTCATGTGGGAAGAATGGGTGTCCTTGGAGGTTTAAATCAGCATTTGCAAAAAAGACTAATTTCAGCCGATCGGCCGCGTTGAGGATGCGGGGTGATACGGAGTGATAAGCAAAACCCCGCAGCCGAAGACGGGGACTGAGGCCCGACGCCACTGGCTGGATGAAAGGGACACTGCTGATTGTCGTCGGAGTTGGCCGCCTATCACTTAACAAACCAGTTGAATGTTGAAGTTAAACTAGTTTCAGTCCGAGTAGAAGAAATGTTTGACTGATTAGACAAGTAAAATCGCATGAGTGAAAGCCAGTTTTCTAAGTTCAAGCAGAAGGGAACTTATCTCGGGACTCAGCGATGGATGCATAGATTCTAATGATTTGCATGTAAGTGACTACACACATGCCCAGAAGTCTCAGTCCTTGGCTCGTTAGTTACCAGCATTGAAGAGAAAGTATTCAACCCCGATGAGGCTTCCATCTATTAGCCAACCCTAATGATTTTGTTGGTCTCAAAGGCGGTGAGATTCGTACGAGTGATAGCAATGAACCCTCCTAGACCTTGTAACCACGGCGTCGCCTGTTTCTCAGCTTGTGTCGAGATAATCAGTACTGGTCAATTCGCTTAGGTGACAAGTCTGCAGCGTCTGCACCTATCGCAGGAGCGATAGCTTAGCAATTAGTCGGTGCTCAAATGCTTGCGTCCAGGGTGCAAGTTGCTTCGTTCTTCAAGACCTTCTATTACTAGTAAATTGGCTGCGGGATCAACGTCAACATCAATATTGATGGCGCTCGACCTGAAAGCCCTCGCTGGTGCTCATTAATTGGTGGAGGGTCTCAAAGCAGTCGGAATTCACGATAGTTCTTTGACAGTGACAGAGTAGGCGATAGCGGTGTATAAAAGGCATTTCAGTGTTTCGGTCTGTCGAGTGGATCCGCTTGTTCAACTACGTAAAAACAGCAACAGCATCACGACTGGGATTGGTATCGGCGCTAAGAGCCCACTCTGCGGTAATATACGGGGTGCTTGAAACCTACGGGGAGTATCGGAGTCGTGTGTTCCCCACTCTCCTCTCCATCTACAGTCGTTAGAAGCGGCAGAGCTAACCTTCTAGCTTCATCAGTCTCCTTTAGCGATATGTTCGACAGAACAACGCACCTCAGGGTTGCCGCTCACCGTCTAAGAGCCATGTGATAGGTGGCATTTCTTTAATGTCCCCAACTCGCCCCGCAAATATGTGTCTGATCACGAGTGATTTATAAGCCTCCGTTTCCCATAAATAGACCCAAGGACCAGTGTGCTGTTCCTCCAACGTCATGTATGATAAGAGAGCGACTATTTCCAAGTTGAACATCCATAGCATCTCTCGTCATGACGACCGATATTCCGATCCTTCGCTGGGGCATCATCGCCACCGGCCTCATTTCCTCATGGTTTGTTGAGGACCTGGTTCTTGAGCGTTCTGATGCCAAGGCAAAACACATTATCCAGTCCATTGGGTCGTCCTCGTTACAGAAGGGCAAAGCCTTCGTTGAGAAACATCTGCCTGGCAAGGAACCAACCGTCTACGGCAGTTACGCTGAAGTATACAATGACCCCAACGTCGACGTCATATATATCGGCACGCCTCACGCTTTTCATAAGCAAAACTGTCTCGACGCCATCCGTGCCGGGAAGCATGTACTTTGCGAAAAGGCCTTCACCATTACTGCTAAAGAGGCCCGAGAAGTGTTCAACGCTGCAAAGGAGAAGGGCGTCTTCGTGATGGAAGCCATGTGGACGCGCTTCTTCCCTCTCACGCAATCTCTGCTGGAGGTCTTACACTCAGATAAGCTGATTGGAGATATCCACCGCGTCTTCTGCGATTTCTCCACGAACATGAACATCGCCTCCTTGGGCCCTGATTCCCGCTTGAAAAATCCTGCTCTTGGTGCCGGGAGTCTTCTTGACATCGGTGTCTACAGCTTGACTTTTACGATCTTGGCGCTGGACCCAGGCGTGGGCGATAAAGCCAAAAAGCCTAAAATTACTGCCACACAAACGATATCGGATGATATCGACATCGCCACTTCAGCTCTTCTTCTCTATCCCAGTGGGAAGCAGGGTATTTTGACAGCGTCAACTCAGGTCAAGTCTCCACCCGGGTTCTGTAGGATTGAAGGAAGCGATGGGTACATCATCGTTGAAGGTGTTGCTACTTCAGTTCCTGGGTCATTCACCGTCCACTCATCTACGGCCTCTGGCGAGGGATGGGCCGAGTCTCCAACACTAGGTCTGAAGTCCAAGAAGTTTGACTTTGAAAGAATCGGAAAGGGGTTTTACTGGGAAGCGGACGCGGTGGCCCTGGACGTTGCCGCTGGACGTACGGAGAGCGATGTTATGCCTTGGGCCGAGACGACCCGTGTCATGGATATTTTGGACGAGATCAGGCGGCAGGGCGGTGCAAAATTCCCCCAGGATGACCAGTAAGTAGACTCTCTTAGATCTTGAGGAAATTCTTAGATACTAGAGAGACAAAATTTAATATCTCTCGAGACAGATAAAACATAGTAAGTATTGAATCATATGCCACCAAGGCAGCCAGACTTTTGACGAGCATTGGTTATTGAGACTAACCAGTACTTTGAACTCGTGAGCTTCTAAACAGATTAACTTTCGTGACAAAAGAAACAGAAAACCCACAGATCCGTGATAGTTTGCTTGAAGTAACGAAAAAGTAGCAGGCGGAAGCGGGCTTGAATGTAGACAAAGCCAGGCAACCCCATGGTATCAAACAGTCTTACATCATATGATCAAGTCTATCAGGCCAACTCGACTTGTTTTACCTTTTCGTCCTTTTTATCTTCCCCGTCACCCCCTTCCTCGATGTCAATCATCTTACTCACGGGCTTGCCCTCAAATACCTCGCGGATTTCCTCCAGTGTGTGCCCTTTAGTTTCGGGGAACAGAAACCAAATCAGGACAAACAGTGCACCAAGTATACAGCAAAAGACTATATAATACTTCCAGGCGATCGTTTTCATCGCGATTGGGTTAACCTGATTTCCGATGATAAGGCCGGTAAAGGCAGAAATATAGGTGATAGACAAACCACGCCCACGAAGTGTGTAAGGGAAGATTTCGACAGGGTAAGCTTGCAGCAAAGGTGTCCATGCAACATCATAAAAGAAGTAGAAAATGAAGATGAAGGCTACAACCGCTCTTCCGGTAGACTCGTCGCGACTGGCGACAAAGTGAGAAGTCAAACCAGTCCAGGCGATATAATTAGCAAGCATACCCGCCGTGGACATCAGGAACAAAAGTCTTCGGCCGAGTCGATCAACCATTAGTGCCCCGAGAAAAGTTGAGATGACCCAGTTGAAGATTTGCAACAACCCGTTGATCAGCGTTTGGTCCTTGACTTCGGTAATTCCGATGGTGTTGAGAACCAATGTCTAATGCATATGGTTAGTCTTGCAATCCTCGTGCGGAGAGTAGCAAAGCGTCAGCATGTTTCTGAGCATACCAAGTAATAAGATACTACTGCAACGCCGTTCCATTGCGAGAAGAAGCCCAAAATTACGGCAATCAGCGTACGTTTGTGGTTGGCTGGGGTTCGCACAAGCTCAAGCCAGGATGACTGGGACATGGCCTCTACCTCTTCGCCGAGAGTGAGTTCTACTTCGCGCATCTCAAAGTCGACTAAGGGGTCGTCAAGGTTACCGCCAGCATGATAATCGGCGAAAACCTTTCGCGCCTCGTCTTTTCGACCACGACGCATGAGCCAACTGGGAAGGGACGCAAAGTCAGTTACAAATTACAAGAGTGACATGTGCAGATTCAAAATCGGAACTGGCGAAAGAGCGACATACCGAGGTGACTCTGGAAGGAAATAGAACCCAAGTAACTGAACAACTGGAACCGCACCTTGGAGAATCGACGGAATCCGCCAGCTCCAAGTGGACGCGATCTTGAATGTGCCAAACGTACACCAAGCAGCAAAGATGGAACCGAAGTACTATGTGCAAAAACATCAACATTACATTCGGGACCATGTGAATTTTGTAATGTGTTTTCATTCAGCAAGGCACAGGATAGTATCATAATCTACTTACAAAGAATGTGTTGTAGAGGGCAGTTACTTTTCCCCGCTGAGTTGGGTATGCAAGTTCGGTAATAATGATGGGGCTCGGCTGGCTGATAAAAGTCGTGAAGAACCCCAGCAAAGCCCTTGCCGTGACGAAACTCGTTAAGTCCTTGGCGAGGCCTTGAAGAACAGCAAAAGCAATACAAGCCACAAGTCCGATGAAGAGAGGCAATTTGCGGCCCCATCGATCGCCGGCGTAGGTGACGACGAATAGAGCAACGACTTTGCCAAGTGGGTATACAGCGTTCATGAGTCCAAGGATCGCACCCTCGGGGTTTCCGAAGAATTGACGCCATTGGGGTAGAGTCTGTAAGCCGTTCATCATCGATCCTACAATGCTATCAATTGCCTTTCTCATCGGCAGTGGGAGACAAATGTTCAATTGTTGGCCTTACCATCATAGCCAACTGATGCCGAAGACAACAGCGGTACTAGCAAGAGGAGGTTCAGCTTCAACAGGTGAGCCGTTAAGTACCATGGCTTTGGATTTTTGGGAAGGACCTAGAAGTTTTGAGGACTAATTAGATTGCGATCGACACAAGGAGGTGAGGTGTCGAGGAACCGCGTACAGCTGCAAGTGCTGGCCCAAAAGCAATGTGGGCGTCCCTCTTCTTTCCAAAGATTCCCATGATCGTGGATGAAGGTTCTTGGTACTAGAATGGTTGGGAACAAGTCGAAGCGGGAACTGCGTCAAGTTGGCCACTTGTTCTACCCACTTAGAAGCGAGTCGGACTCGTGAGAAAGACTAAAGCGTCGACCACAATGTCGACGTGAAGGAGGGGGGATCATGCCATTTATTTATTTCAACCATTATCTGCACAATGGCCGACCACAGGTTTTCCAGCCACCGCCTAGAGTCCAATTTCCTCGGTAAGTCTCCGCAGCACTGCGCATGAACCCCCGGTTCATCCCCATGGGGAAGACGCGGGACCGGAACTCGGGATGATGACTACCGGAAATCGGAGGCCAGGGGTTCATGCGGGGAAGAGAGCAACGAACAACTTGATAACACTCTCTTTAGCTGAGCTAAGACATCTGGGCACGTTACAGTTGATTTTAGGCTTGCTCCGATTCTACCCGGTGATCATTTCAGCTCCGGGGAGTATCGGTGGGAGCTGGTGTGCAGCCAGCTGAGACTTCTCCAACGCCATCGCAACATCATTGGATAAGGGAAACACAGCAAAAGTGGCCGGCCTTTGATCCATCTTCACGTGGCACATGTTGATTGAGGCTCAAACCAATCGGTCCGAACTGACGACATTGCTGGAGCCAGATCCCCCACTAAACTCACCAGAATATTTAAACCCCGATCAACGATCATTTTGGGTGCCGTATTGAAACGTAGACATTGAGGAAACACCCAATCAAAGGGCACATGATCCACTGACGTCAACAACCGTATTTCGCCGGGCTGAAACAAACATCGACCTCCATTCGCTACATCCAACTGCATCAGTACCGTAGTCGCAAACATGGCCACTCAACAGAAAGCGCAAATCCTGAGGGTGGGCGTCATCGGCTGCGGCGAGATCACCCAGGTCAACCACATCTCCAACCTAAACTTTCTCTATGAGCGCTACCAGACGACATATCTCTGCGATATTTCCCAGCAATCCCTTGCGCACTGTGCCAGGAAGGTTCAAGGAGGGACGCCGAAAACGACGACTGATGCAGCGGAATTGTGCTCCTCGCCCGACGTCGACGTTGTGCTGATCGCTAATGCAGATGCATACCACGTCGACCACGGCATCCTAGCCCTCAAGAACGACAAATATGTCCTCATTGAGAAGCCCGTGTCAGTCTGCTTCCGCGATATTGATCTACTCATCGAGGCAGAGAAAAGTTCAAAGGGCAAGGTCATGGTCGGTACCATGCGTCGGTTTGCGACAGCCTTCACAGATGCTGTAAAGGAAGTTGGCGGCATGGATAAGATTCAGTACGCCAGAGTCCGAGACATTATTGGGCCCAACTCGACCTTCGTCGACCAGTCCGCTACATTCCCAGTGAAGTTTAGCGACTACAGTGATACAGACACTAGAGACCGACTGAAGCGTGAGGAAGATATCTGTGAGCAAGCACTTAAAAAGGAGTTTGGAGTGTCTGTCACTTCTGACTCGCAGAGGATGTTGCGACTTCTTGGAGGGTATGTCAAGACACGTTCGAGAATTCAAAATCTGTTGCTGACATTGCTACAGACTTGGAACACACGATTTATCGGCCATGAGGGAGATTATTGGTATGCCCAGTAGTGTCGCTGGAGCTTGCCTGACATTCCCTGGCATCTTCAGCGTCCTGTTTAAGTACGACGACTTTCCTGTCACGTACGAATCTGGTTTCAGCAACGTTCCGCAGTTCGACGCTCATATCGAGGTTTACTCACCTAATAAAATTGTTCGCGTCAACTTCGACACCCCTTATGTCAAGGGATTGCCCGTTACGATGACCATCCGAGAGCTGGTGGGCAAGGACGGGTTCCAAGAGCGGACAATAAGGAAGACGTATCAGGACCCGTACACAAACGAGTTCCTTGAGTTCTACGATTGTGTGGTCAACGGGAAAGCCCCAAAGACTAGCGCTTTGGACGCGAGGAATGACATCGAATTGTTCAAGATGATCCTTCGGTCTGATGCTGGGAGATACCAAAGCAAATAATGGGGGATCAAAAGAACAACGAATGACTCACGAAGGTGTATCAACCGCTTTTCGTTATTCTTTTCGCACTTGAAAGCTTATTAGTAACCCGGGAAGGGCAAATATAGTCATGTTCCGGTTGTTTCTCTCCATCCACGCGTTCTGGTGTGTGCTTAGTCGTCAAGAGGACCAGCCCTGACCAGCCCGGCTGCTTCAATGGATTATCTTCATATTTGTCCTTGGCGGGTCCCTCCTTGACCCAAACTTTTCACCTCATCTTTTCAGACTCTAATACCTTACATCACTTGGTAGAACAGGACGCCAAGCACAAGTGACAACAAAGATGGACCAGAATCTGAACAATGAGGGCGACGAGGGAGACGAGAAGAGAAGCCGAAAGAAAAGCAGCGGAAGAGGAAGAGGTGATAACAAAAAGGATTGCAACAGCTGCAAGAAAGGTAGATACCTTGAGGCGGATGGTTTGAAAGCAGGAATCGAAGATGCAATTGAAAGCTGCCCCGACGACAACACGGCCAGACGGTATCATCTATCGATTCTCCAGAGAATCAATGAACTTCGCCCCAACGGTGCCGACATCACGAGAAGAACACAAGCCGCGATTCTCAACGATCTTACAGACGCGTACGAGCCCATGCCCGACGACAGCACCATTATCGATGATGGAGACCGCAGCCACAACCACTTGTGGTATTCGGCTTTGATTCGTCGCGGTATGAAACTCCCTGCCGAGTGGGAAGGCAAACCTCACATCTCCGCGCGTTTCGACAAGCTCAGAGCCGTATGGGAAGAAGCGGAAGAGACACCCACCCTGCGACGGCGTCCGGCCAAGGAGGAAGCCGCATCAAACGATCCATCCGGCGGGGCTGTCGATGACCCAGCGAAGAATCCGGCTAGCAGGAAGCGCAAGAGACGAGCAGATATTGACGGGTCAGCTCAAGGCGAGGACGAGGACGCAGAGCAACAGTTCCAGGAAGCCTTCCGGGCATTTCGAAGACAGGCTGCTTCTCATATCATCGTTCCCTCTGCTCGAGGCGTGAACCAGCCGCAGGCCTATGCTAGTATCCCACCCAGCGGATATACTGCAAGCAGTATGGAACAGGTATGTTGCCTCTGACGGTTGAAAGAAAGACCTAACGCCTTCTCTTAGGCACACCGTTATCCATCGATCATTCCGCCTCAGATTCAGCCCAGTATCCCCCAAGGCTATATGTACCCAGGCTTTACGAACCAGGCAATGTTTCATCAGAATTCCGAGATGACGCTGTTCCCAACCCGTCATACTATGACAGGCTCCCCACATCGATACTCGAACCAGCAGCACTCTCTCCAGCAACCTCTGCTCGTCAGTCAGCCGAATCAGACTTCGTTCCAGACTCATCAGGCTTCGTTCCAGACTCGGTCCCATGCCTTTGGCTACACAAACGGCTTTTCGAACACCTACGAAAACGCTGCCGACGATGTTACCAGTAACTTGTTTGGCCCTTGGGGTCTCCCATATGCTTTCGGAGGGGCTCCTTCAGCGATTGAACAGGGGTATATATATGCCATGGAGAACGACTCAGGCATCAACCAAGCAGCTCCTGATGGCACAATTCACAACAGCGTTTCAGCTGCCGCAGATGAAACAACTTCATCTGGCGAGCATGAATCTATTGAAGCGAGTGTCGACAGCCTCCAGGACGAGATGGAACACTGAGTTCGATGAAATTGGTTGGATGGGCTAGCTATGATGATGGGAAGAAACTACCATTCAAAGACACTGGGACCGTGGCTTAGATAGAGAGGTCTTCTGCATAGCCACCTTTTGTTACTATACGTATACTCTACCCAGGCTAGTAATTGCCATTCAACACGGCTCGTCTCTTCATTCTGCCTCCATCACTTTGCCCAAGACACTCGATATCCTTTCAACAGCCTGTCTTGTTGTTTTTCTCTGCCTCTTTCGTACCTCTCTATCCACTCCTTTCTCCCTTTTACATCACTTCGATGCTTTTCCCTTCGCCCCGTATGTAAAACGATGAGGTTCCCAATAGACTACATGCCACAGCTCGTGCTAGCCCCTCTTGTACTGCCTTGAATCTTGACAACACTACTTGTTCAACTGCAGCTAGGCTTCGTGGAAGGTTTGGACACCGCATCCGACGGGTTGGTCTGCCCACACCCATTGATGGCGCCAAGAGCTGTGTCATCGACAGCAGCGTTGTATGCCGCACCGCAGTTGGGGTCACTACACTCCAAGTTAGCTTCCTTCGTGTGATATCCGTTACAAACAGAAAGCTGTCATAACACTAGAAGTCTCGCTTACCTGGCACCGCCACTTGCGTTGTTGAAATATGAGCAGATGTCATGCGAGAAGCAGTCTTGCGTGTAAACGTTGCCCAGAGCAGTTCCAGTACAGCCGGCACCGCATCGACCATTGCACGAATAGCTGAAACCCTCATCTTAACATTTGAACCCATGACGGCATGTAGAACGACTTACTCTCCTGAACCCGCGCTGTTGGCGCCGTAATTGCTTCCCACCACGCCTGTAAAAGTGCATGTCTGTCCAGCGCTGTTTGTCCATTTGGCCGTTGCAGTCGCTCCAACCTTCAGGCACGTAATGGCTCTTTTTTCGTGCTCAAGAAGAGAAGGGGATGGCGCAGCGAGGGCCGCAAGGGGGCAAAGAGCCAGAAGGATTGAGACTGTAGGTAACATGATGAATTAGGGGGGGATATTATTGTCCTGAGAAGCTAAAGATTGAGGCCGTTGATGTTGGTTTAAAGAAAAGCAGCTTTTCGTGACATTATATACTATTTACTTTGTCCATGGGCATTGACATCGCGTACATGGACTCTACGACGAGAGCCTCAATTCGCCGATCAACATGACAGCAAACCCAGGCTTTACGGAGCATGTCCGCGTTGGGAAACCCCATCGTGTCTTGATAGATTGGATTGCAACCACGCGATAAGCCCACACGGCAGTCTGTCAAATGAAATCTGGGGTCGGCGCAATGACGCGATCAGTCGTCATCGGCAATGGGCCGGTAACGGCAAGGTTCCGGAGTATTTTACGGAGAAACATGTCAGGGCCGGCAGGGACCGACGATGATCTCCCGCTCGGCCCGGGGCTGGCAAGTCACGTATCGGGCGAATTGTTTGTCTGGCCGAGGCTGCTTGGAACAAGAATTTATTTGAACGATTCGTATCTGTACCCTTCCTATATTCGATGCTGTCTTGAGTCATCTACAAAGCTCTATGATGAGTCTGGTTCTTCGGCCAAAGTGCAATCCCCAAGCGAATACGCTACAAACAAACCGCTACGTAACATTCATGGACGGGCGATGGGCCCATGAGGGGTATGCCCAACTGATATCAAATCCCCTTGCCTTAGAACTGGGAGCCGGTTTCTTGACCTCAGCCACCCTTTGCTCTGGCTCATGTGTCTCCACGTCTCCTCGCGAAGCGAGTCTCACCAGCAGACATCCCGCCTCGATCTCGGGGACAATATCCTCTGCCGATGCCCCGGACCGGATTCTTTTAAGAATCTCGTGTGCCTGACCCTCGGGCATAGATCGCATCGCGGAGAAAAATTGCTGCAAAGAGTCGTGGCGGCTAACCATTTCGTCGTGTCTTCTCTTCAGTGACGCGACGCGCGACTCGGACGGATCGGCATTGTAATGGCACTCGACGCCTCTGGTCGTGCAGCCTAAGCATTTGGGTCGGTCGGCGGTGCACTGGCACGAAGATTTGTCAGTAAGAGCAGCCCAAAGGGAGTCTGACGAGTTTGAGAGCTCCAGTGAGATGGTGTACCTTGATCTTCCGCTTCTTGCAGCTTTCGCATGCTACCAGCACATTGCGTCTTTTCGGCTTTGGTCTTGACAATGAATGACGCCGGAGCTGGTCGGATGCAGCCTCAAATGACCTTTTTCGGTCCATGTCGGGGCTGGACGCGGTGACATCGCTGGAACTGGACTTGAATGCGGGACGAATCTCCCGGTAACACTGATGGTTGGTCATACAATTGCTTAAGAGATGGACATAAGGGCTCATTCAAAGGGTACCATCCACTGGTTGGGAAGGAATGCAAACGGCTTTGTTCGGGGAGTGACATTCTAGATCGACCTACAGCTTGCAAGGTGGCAGACGTTACGCTTATGAAGTAGGCATCCCATTTCCACATGGATGGTGTTTTTTCGTCTTCGTGACGTAAGTATCAGCGGTTGGGACTGACCACCGGAGGGACTTCCGTCATATTCATGTTGCTGTAAGATGATTGGTTGGTTGGTCGCTTGACAAAAGGAAAAGGGGCTCGAATTACGGGAAATCGATCGACTCCGGACCAAGCCCTCCGTCAGGAACCATGACTGGGCTCTGAAAAGCGGAGAATAACATATATCACGTGACGAAACCACGTTGCTAAAGGTTCTTTGGGTGTCATTCGGTGAGACACTCTCACCAATGCCTTTTTCGGTATGCCGGTCAAGAGCCCATGAGTGGTTATTTGGATCAAAGTGATGTGAGCTGCAGTTTACGAAGGAGAGAAGGCGTGGCGTGTTTGAGTTAAGTTTCTCATGTCTCCTCCGGACAAACCAAACACGCCCATTCTTATCTCTTGGAGTCTCGCCGCGAATTGACCCATTAGAAAGTTAAGATCATGAGTTCGGGTGGACCGACGTTACATGCCCCATGTTCTGACATTTCCCACAGTTCATCTCGTGTCTGCTCTATCTCATAACTTAGTCCAACCCAGTCATGACCTCCTCGACATTGCCAGGTTAACCCGGCCGGTGAAGATGAGCCGAGTGCAACTTCTCGCCAAGCATTCAGCTCGACGTCGAGTGGTACAGATGCATGAGGTGTGTTGCGGTTCCAAGCTAACGAGCCCGACGGTCGACGGTCAACGGTCAACCGGAAGCAACTCGCGTCCATTGCTGGTTGGATACTGACCATTATGCCCTCTTTTTTTTTGTCTCTTCACCGCACCAAGATGGCATCAACACCAAACGGACCTCTGTTCCCAAAACGGCACAATCTCCAGGCCGCGGGACAGAAGGATGCGACGCTACTCACGCGCTAAAACCCCGCATGCCCATCGCCCAACTTCACCCGCATCAAGCGATGACCCTGGCTCACCCCCTCAAGCTTGGTTAGCCTAGACTGTCTTTCGAAGCTTTCCCCGCACAGCGGCATCTCAACGGCGCGAGTTTCTCCATATTCTTCTTCATTTGTTCCTTCGCCCAGGGGCATTGGCACCTTGCTTAGCCCAGCCACCCCTCGCTCTGCTTTTGCCCTTCTCGTGCCCACTGACATCGCGCCCTGAGAGATCGTCGGGTTCTCCCAAGTCTGGCTACAGCCTTGGATGGGTCTTGGCCTTGCGCAACCCCCAACGAATCTCAATGGCCCGGCTTAGAGCAGCTTCGGTCCTCGGGCCAATGCCAGCCGGCCCATCTCGGTCGGAAACCCAAACCCTTCATGAAGCCATGGAGCGGTATAAGAAGGCCAATGTCGCATTGTGATCTCGTAGCGGTCACTAGAAGACGGAGGCTTCCAGCTTGACCTTGCATCAAGCCTCATCTCTCAACATGGCGCTCGCAAAGCTCTTCTCGTCTGGCCTCTTGTTCGCCTCCCTGGCCGCCTCCAAGTGGATCATCCCCGGCGGCAGATGGCGTGACACCGAGGGCAACCTCGTCAATGCCCACGCTGGCGGCGTCACCCTCGACAAGGACACGGGCAAGTTCTTCTGGTTCGGCGAGTACAAGATTCAGGGCCAGGAGGAAGGCGGCGGAGTCTCCGTCTACAGCTCCAATGACCTGGCGACTTGGGAGTACCACGGCAAGGCCCTCGAACCTGTCGAAGGCCACCCGTACATCTCGACCGATATGATCATCCAGCGTCCCAAGGTCGTCTACAGCGAGCCCACTGGCGAGTACCACGTATGTTGGCCCGGCACACCCCAACGTGCGAACTTCAGATACTGACAAATCCCAAGATGTGGTGGCACGCCGACAACTCGACGTACGGCCTCCTCCTCCAGGGCCTCGCCACCTCGCCCAACATCTCGGGCCCCTACACCTTTGTGGACGCCATCGCGCCCCTCGGCAACTGGTCCCAGGACTTTGGCATCTTCACCGACTACAAGGACGGCCGCTCCTACGCCCTCTACTCCAACGGCGACCGCCTCGAAGGCCGCGACGTCTACATCACGTCCTTCAACGACGAGCTCACCAACGTCACCGAGGTCGTCCACCGCTTCGACAAGTACGACCTCGAGGCCCCGACCATCATCCAGACCGACTCGAGCTACTACGCCCTCATGTCCCACAAGACGGGCTACCGCCCCAACAACGTCGTCGCCTTCCGCGCCGACTCTCTCGCCGGCCCCTGGTCCCAGCCCTTCATGGTCGCCGACCCCTACACCCGCACCTACAACTCCCAGTCCGGCTTCTCCCTCAAGATCGAGGGCTCCGAGGTGACGACCTACCTCTACCTCGGCGACCAGTGGGACTCCAACTCGCTCTGGGAGAGTCGCTACATCTGGCTGCCCCTCGTCGTGGACGATGCCAAGAAGTCTCTCCACGTCGAGTGGCACGACGTCTACGACCTCGACGTCAAGTCCGGCGTCGTCACCCCGATCGAGGGAACCCCCTACTACGCCCACGACTCCGCCACCACGGCCGGCAGCGCCTTCAAGCAGGAGGCCACCTTCGCCAGCGGCGGCTCCATCGTCGCCGGCATCTACGGCAACGACAGCACCGTCACCTTCTCCGGCATCGAGGGCGCCGGTGAGCCCCAGTGGGTCTCCTTCTACTACCAGAACACGGACGACATGGGCTTCGGCGACCAGCCCGGCGGCACCCCGGACCGCATCGGCGGCAAGTGGCAGCTGCGCCGCATCGCCTCCGTCGTCGTCAACGGCAACGAGGAGCACGTCGAGACGCTATTCCAGCGCGACACCCACAAGGGCATCATCCTGTCCACGCCCCTGCAGCTGACCCTGGACAAGAGTTCCAACAACACCATCACGATCGGCGGCCTGTGGAACGGCTTTGACTTCAAGGGCGCCGACATTGACCGCATCGTCGTGTACCCTCCCGAGGGCACCCCCAGCAAGTGCAAGAAGAGCATTTAAAACAGTAATGATTAATGGAAAAAAGGATGAATGGGGGTAGCTACGAAATGCAAACGTCTTCCCATACCACGTCCTCCGTGATGGCTTCTCCATACATGACGCCGTGAACGTAGGCATCGCTCATAAGTATCCGATCTTCCCCTTCTCCTTCTTTTCTGAGTACGAGTGGGGTATAGCATCCCTGTAGTATCCAAACCTCGTCTCCGACCTCCGCGAGCTCAGACACCAGACCTATATAGCCCTCTTCAGTAGCAGCAAATTGCCGGCCTAGTATTGTAGCGTAGAGTGGGATTTGCCATCTCTGAACTTCCGCCTGCCGCATTTCAAGTGTAAGCTTCTGCTCTTTTGGACATCCGAGTTGAACTGCGTCAATCTCTATTGTTGCAGTCTCGTAGAAATGCCTCTCCATCTCAGCTACCGTGGGGAAGAGTCCCGTGTCGTCTCTCTCGGCAATATGGTCAAAGACGCCGTATTCCTGCCAAAAATATTCCCGGGCTGTACCAGTTGCAGCTGCCTTCTTCGCTCTTTTATAAGTCTGGTCCATTAGCCATTCCCTAAAACAAGGACCCATATGTGCCTTCGCGGGACTCTCCAAGATATCGCCTCGGTCCTGCAGTAATGTTCGCCAAGCTGCCTCGACGAGCGGCTGGTTCGTGAAGCGATACATTGACGGTAAGCCAGCCAGTATTGCAGCGAAAGACTTCAACGTTTCTCCGCTAGAGCCCAGCTGCATTCGGCAAACACCAGAGAGAATTGAGAGCTTGACTCCGCGACAATGGATCCTGTGCCTCTGAATGCTAACCTGTAAACCTGGTAGACCAGCCCTTTTAGATGAGTCTAGCCCTCGGTTTCGTTGAGCATAACTTGATAAGCGGGTCCTCAAGAGTGAAGCGCCATATTCAGGCACCCAGGATGGCAAATCGTGGCGCTGGCTAGGAGATCGCCAAACCAGCTGTAGGTCTTTGAAAGACGGGCAGAGATCGACCCTACCCCTTCCAGCATAGGAAATGATATCTAGACAATCACTCTCAAGAATCAAATGTCTCGTTGTGTTAAGGAACACTTCCGACACTGATGCTTGATAATCTGCCTTGGCCCATGAAACATCGATATTCTTGCACTTTGCCATATACTTGAGTATACCGTATAAAGCATGGATGTGGTCCCTCTGGTCCGTCGTCTGAAATGGTGAGGTTGTGAGCATCAGTATCGGTAGCGATGCAGCCGCTTCAGTTCCATTCAGTTCTGCAGTGTCGATTTTACAAAGCGGTAAATCGAAGTAATGAATGCTCCTAGCCGCACAAAGGCGAAAGGTGACAATGGAAAACATTGAATATGCACAGAAAATTCCGTCCAAGAGTGTAAAGGTACCGTCGGCGTCAGCCAATATAGCACGATCGTGGCCTTTCGACATGGGCCCCCAAGATTCGAAGAAGTCAACTGCAAAACAGCCGATATGATGGAACGGAATCAGCGTCTTTCCGCATAGAATATACACCACTGGCGACAAGGCTACTTCCTGAACAACCCATAACCTCCCGAACCACGTTCTTCTCATCAGAGCGTCTATGCAACTCCAATCATCCCGTGTCAGTTGGGAGTAATCGAAGTTTTCCGGTTTATTTAGCCCAGGGTCCCCCACTAAACTTTGACTCTGGAGTCTCTCCTTCTTCTGGACCGCTTCGTCGTCCGTGTGCGCAATTATGGCAAGGATGTTAGCAGCCCGCGTGATCTTGGGGCCGCCCTTCCCCAGCCAGGCGATAGTCTGCAACGCACCAGCATAGATGATGTCCATAATGCCGACCTGGGTCTCGCGCTCTCGAAGATCTTTCTGGTTGATGCAAATGGCGTCAATCCAGAACACAGCGTCTGGGAAGGTCTCTCGTAGCTGCAGAAGCGCATCGTAAAGATTCGGGCGGACGTGGAAGGCTTCGCCGTTAAGGGATATGAGTCGATCTTCCTCCGCATCCTCCGTATCGAATTCGGCCGGACCCCAAGTGTACGATAGCCCGGCATAAAGAGGGCGGTCTGAGAGGGCATATGCTTTCATGACGAGATCAGGCGGCGTCTCCTCATGTGTAGTACTGGAGCCGTCGGGTATTGATTTGATTGTGATGAGGCGGATGCGATGTTCATCAAGGGAAGTCGAATAGGTGAATCGTTTTGGACCTTCACCCCTGGTCATTTGGCCGGCCATGATCGATCACAGGAGAGAGATGTGCAGAAAGCGAGAGCAGGCTAAGGATGTGGAGAAGTCAAAAACAGGCATCCATAATGAAGGCAGTAGGGGATCATATGTAGTAATCAACCACCACGCTTATTGGTCTGATTGGTGAAGGGACTGGTGCAGATGAGTGGCACAGCAATTCTAGGTCCTCTCCAGCGTTGGGCGTTGAAGTTCCCAGCAGTTTCAATAGTCGACAGAGCAGGTAAATTCGAAGACCACAGTTGTCAAGTATCATCGCGCCAAAATGTCTGGGTAAAAGTCTGTTTTGAGCATGCATCGATCGTCAAGTATGAGGTCCAATGCGTTAACCTCCAAATCAACCCATCATCCGCTACGACCGTAACCTCTCTTCAACGCCTTCCAATCATAACACATCCATTTCTCTTCGTCTAGTCTACGAGGTGTGGACATCCGTCTTGGAGATCGCCTCCGTTACCGCTTCAATGGCGGGGTCGGCCTCGGCCTTCTTCTCAGTCGACTCAACCGAGGGCGCAGCGCCGGCCGCCTTGGCCTTCTCGGCCTCCTTCTTGGCCTTCTTACGAGCCTTTTCGGCGTCCTTGGCCGCCTTCTTCGCAGCAGCCTTGGCGGCGGCCTCTTCCTTCTGCTTCCGCACTTCCTCGCCACCAAAGGCATCCTTCCACTCCTCGATCTTGGATGCCGGGATTTGGGTAAAGAGATGCTCGGGTGTACCGAGCTTGTGGCCGGGCTTGATGGCATCAGTGACCCAGGTGTCGGGGATGAAGGGCTTGGGCTCGACGCCGAGCTGCTTGAGGATGGCGGTGGAGGTGTTGGGGAGGTAAGGGGCAACCAGAGATGCGAGCAGGTCGATCTGGTTGAGAGCGAGACCGACAACTGCAGCGCAGCGGTCAGGCTCCTCAGTAAGCAGGCGGTTGTCCAGCTTGTTGTCCTGGAGCAACTTGTTACCGAGGCTGTGAAACTTGGTCAGCTTTGAACTTTAGGGGTTCCGGAAAAGATTGGACATACGCAGAGATGGACATGATAGTCTGGAGACCAGCCCTCATCTTGGTGGCCTCCATGTTGCTGACATATTCCTTGAGCATGGCATTGACCTCATCAATGTGCTTCTTGAGGTAGTCGTCGCTGTACTTGGTGTAGTCGGGAACGACGCCGTCTGTCTTGGCCTGGCAGAACTTGTTGACTCTCTGGCAGAAGTTGCCGAGGTTCTTCAGAAGCTCGTTGTTGTTGCCGTCGACCATCTCTTGCCACATGAACTCGGAGTCGGACGTCTCGGGCCGGCGAGAGAGAAGGTAGTATCTCCAAATGTCAACGGGAACGCCGGTCTGCTGGACCTGGTTGCCAAAGACGCCGACACCTCTGGACTTGCTGAACTTGCCGCCCTCGTAGTTGAGGTACTCGGTGGTGGAGATCTTGTGCAGCTTCGTCCAGTTCTCGCCGGTGCCGAGCTGGGATCCGGGGAAGATGATGGTGTGGAACTGGACGTTGTCCTTGCCCATGAATTGGTACAGCTTGACGTCGTCGGGGTTCTTCCACCACTGCTCCCACTTCTTGCCGGCGAGGTCGTCGCCGTCGGTGTAGTTCTTGGTGATGGAAACGTAGCCGATGCAGGCGTCGAACCAGACGTAAAAGACCTTCTTGGCATACTCCTGTCCAACCTCGTGCGTCGGGATGGGAACACCCCACTTGAGATCTCTGGTGATGCCACGGGGCTTCAGGCCCTTGTCGATCCAGGCCTGGGTGATCTGCTCGGCGTTGTTGCTCCACGCGCCCTTCTTGCTGGATTCCTTGAACCACTTGACAAGCTCATCCTTCAATGCGTCGAGTCTGAGGAAGAGGTGCTTCGTCTTGCGCTTCTCGGGGGTAGCTCCGTCGAGCTTGCAGCGGGGCTTGATGAGGAAACCGGTGGGCTTTGCCGCGACATCGTCTTCGGCAGAAGCGTTGGCCTCGGGCTCGGGCTCCAGGGGGTCGAGGAGGTTACCGCACTTGTCGCACTGGTCTCCTCTCGCGCCGTCGTAGGCGCAGATGGAGCAAACACCCTCGACGAACCGGTCGGCAAGGAAGGACTGGTGGGTCTCGACGGGGCAGAAGGGCTGGACGGTCTCGCGCTCCTCGATGAACCCGTTCTTCCAGAGCTTGGTGAAGATGTCCTGGACGATCTCGGTTTGTTGGGGGGTCGGGGTTCGGCCGAAGATGTCGAAGGAGATGTCAAAGTAGTCGTAGATACCCTTGTGCAGAGCGTGGTACTTTGCGCAGAGCTCCGACGGCGTTACGCCCTCCTCGAGGGCCTTGGTCTCGGTCGCAGTGCCGTATTCGTCGGAGCCGCAGACTGTAGAGGGCCGCGTTAGCTAGGTCAGGAAAGGCGAGTAGCGGACAGTGGCCGGAGTCTCACTGTAGATGGTGGGGTTGCCGCGCGCGCGGGAGTAGCGAGCAAAGACATCGGCGGACAGCACACTGCCGATGATGTTTCCGAGATGAGGAACGTTGTTGACGTAGGGCAACGCCGAGGTGATGAGGACGTTGTTCTTGCCCTTGACGGGCAGGATGGGATTCGGCGCCATGTTGCGGTATTCGTGGGTGCAGGAGGAGGGAGCCTCGGAATCGGTGGTGTCGTGTGCGGGAGGGAGGGAAAAGAATTGGACCGCCGTATCGGGGAAAGGAGTCAGGGTAAAAGACAGAAAGTTGCCATGCGCCTGGTGCTTCCACCGCCCTGGCAACTGTGACTCTGATTGACGCGAGAGCCACAACCCCGCACTATTCCTTTTCGGGATGAGGGGCACGGCCGGGAAAGCTTGGGCCAAGTCGACGAGTCCAATTGCGTTCCCGAGTCTCCGGCATTGAATGTGATGGGGGATGCAACCGAGTATCAACAGCTTTGATAATAATGATAATATGGAATAGCTTAGATTGGTGATGCTTTAATACTGTATCTCGATCTCGGACCATCTACTTACAAGAATCATCTCCTGTTAGAAGATGATACGTCCGTGACTCAATGTTGGTGTCCCTCAACAGTTACTTCCAAGTTACCCCCAGAAGACTCGGATGATGACATATCCACGCCATGTAGGGAGTGCAAGGCGCAGTGAACAAACTGTAGGGCGTGTTGCGCCCTAGATTCCTGGTCTCAATTCCATCATTTGCTGCTGCGATTGGTGATGGCGTTCCAACTGGTCAACATTACCCCAGATTTCACCCTTCTTTGCCTACCAACGACTCTCAGAGACTCAGTCAAGCCACATATCCTTGACTCACGTCTAAATCAGACTCGTCGTTGGCCATCCGACCTTTGTTCGCTCAGACGACGCTGTTGTGGTTGGCGTCTGCCCCAGATTCCGGCTAGTCCAAGGAGGAAGCATGTTTACCTCACGCCACTCTGGAGTGTAAAGCACAACCATGCCCGGTGACGTTTCTCGAGTCATTGTTTCCCGACACGAACAAGGTTCGTCAAGGGTAGATATGATGACTGAAATCCTACATTCTACTGCGACTTCCAGAACCGGTATCAAACAAGTCACTAATTGAACTTTGGGGGAGCCAAAGAGAAGAAAGAATGAAGCCTCATCCAAACAACTGTAACTTGACAGCATTTTCGTCCGAAGGAGCAGATAGTAACCCAATTGACATTTTTCAAAATCGGACGGCCCATCGCTATGGTACGAAAGCAGCGAATATGTACTTTTCCCAACCCGTGACATGCTCCCTCTTCATCCTCAACGTCAACACGACAAGAAAAAGACAAGACACCGCCGTCGCCTCAATCCCCAAACGGCGCCAGGTTCCACACGTCGACGACGCCGGTATACCGCCCGACGGCCATCATCTTGCCGTCCGCCGAGAAGGCCGCGGCCGTCACCAGCCCGTCGATGCCCGCCGCCGTGCGCACCTCGGCGAGCACCTGGCCCGAATACACGTCCGAGATGTCCATGCCGTCCTCGGTGCGGCACGCGAGGAACCGGCAGTCGGGCGACACGGCCAGCGGCCACCCCTCGTTGTTGCGCACCTTGTTCAGCTCCCAGCTCGACATGCGCCCGGCCTCGTGCTCCCACACGTAGACGGCCCGCGACCACACCGACACGACGACCCGCCCGTCGGGCGACACGCCCAGCGCCCGCGCCCCGGTGCCCGTCGCCGTCGCCACGCCGTCCACCTCCATGCGCCGCAGCGTCCGGCCCGTCTTGGCCTCCGAGATGCGCACCGTGCCGTCCCGCGACAGCGTCACGAGGTCCGTCCCGTTGGGCATGAAGAGCACGTGCGTCGGCGGCGCGTGGTTCACGACCCCGGCCACCTTCTTGGTCGGTGGCATCCCCGGCGGGCTCGTCGCCGCCTCGAAGACGACAACCACCCCCATCGGGTCCGCCGCCGCAAACATCTTGCCGTCGCGGCTGAACACCGCCGGCCGCGCCACGCCGTTGAGGATGCACCGCACGCCCTTGCCCTCCTCGCCGGCGCGGAGCTTGACGCGCCACTCCCGCTTCGCGCCGGCGTCCTTCTCCACCACGGCCGTGAGCTTGCCGTCCGGGCTGAAGACCACGACCGGCGCGTCGGTGTTGATGTCCGACGGCACCACCCGCGCCCCCGTCGGCGCCGGCTTGTGGACAAAGTCCCAGAGCTTCGTGTTGGACGGCAGCGCCGTGCCCGTGTTGTCCTGGGACGTGGCGACGTAGCCCTTGGGGCTGATGGCGATGGCCGTCACGGGGCCGTTGTGGCACTGCGTGCGCCCGAGGTTCTTGAGGCGCAGGATCGACGGCGGCAGCGTGCCGTCGTGGAGGTTGAGCGAGCGTATCGACCCCGAGATGGACGGCGCCCTCGCCGTGGTCGGGTTCGCTCTTTGGTGATGATGGCGATGGTCAGCCAGCGTCTTTGTCACGAGAGTCGATGCAAGCCAAGACTCACCCCTCCGCAACCGCCTCCTCATAGCTTGGCATCTGGTCATCAGCCGACGGGCCATGGCCGGCGTCCAGGAAAGTACTCATGGCGGCCCTCGATCGGATTTAGCACGCCTTGAGGCGAGTTTGTCATCCGTGTTTAAGAAACCCAAAAAAAAAACTTGAAGACACATGGGAGGAAAGTTGAGTTAAAGTCGGCCGGCTTTAACTATAATGGCCCTGTCAAACGAACCCCGGTTCCCTGGGCCCAGCGTTTCTTGGATGTCACCACACAGCCGCAATCTGGCAGAGCTACCGAGCTACCAAGACCCCTGCCACGCAGCTGTAATAACCGACGAAACCTTGTCTCCGCCGGCCGATGACCGGCCGGGCCCATCGGGCCACCCCTCGAGGGGCGCTGTTCTTTTTATCAGCGCCGCAGGGCGACTTGCATGCTGTGCGCGGGGGTGAGGCGTGCGCGTCCCGCATCGTTCCAGACAAGCGCGAGCGGCCCCCGGAGAACTGCGTTTCGTCATGGCTGTATGACCACATTGAATGACAACACGTTGCAAGGGGATTTTCGATTGCACGCGAAATGCATATCGTGGTCATCAAATGGTATTCTTTTTTGGTTTCGCTATTCCACATTACATCCTCCCATACTCCGTCCTCCCATACACTGTCCTCCGTTACTGGCCAAAGGCCTCCTCGTAGTTGGTCAGGCAGTATCGGTAGCGGACCTTGGAGTCCTCGATACCGTTCATGGCCGACCTCAGGCCGTCGGGGCTGATGGGGACCTCCTGCACCCACGTCTTGATGCCCTTGTCGGCGGCAAGCTGCAGCATCTCCAAGGTCTCGCGCCTGCTGCCCAAGTGCGAGCTGCCGATGAAGCAGCCGTTGGGGAGGAAGTCCTGGTTGCGGACAGTGATGCCGCCGCCGCCGGGGAGGCCGACGGACACCCACTTGCCGTGGACGTCGAGCAGGCTGAGGTACGCCGAGAGGTCGAAGCCCTCGAACGAGTTGGCCGTGTTGAGGATGAGGTCAAACGTCATCTTGTGGGGCTCGTTCCAGCCCTTCTCGCCGCTGGCGAGGTAGCCGTCGGCGCCCATCTTGAGCGAGTCCTCCTCCTTGGACCGCGAACGCGAGATGGCCCAGACCTCAGCGCCCAGGGCCTTGGCGAACATGATGCCAAAGTGACCGATACCTCCGATACCGACAATGCCGACCTTCTTGCCGGGCCCGCAACCGTTCCTGATCAGAGGGCTGTAGGCTGTCAGGCCAGCGCAGAGCATGGGGGCGGCGATGGTGCTGGGCAGGGCGTCGGGGATGGGGAAGACCCTGCTATGCGTCAGTCTTGGTCATCGTGTGAGAGGCAGGACTTGGGCTCACCAGTGCTCGTGAGTGCGAACATGGGAGGAGTAGCCACCCTGGGAGATGGCGCCGGAGTCGGGGAACGTCGAGCCGTAGGTGTCGAGCTGGTGCTTGCAGTACGTCTCGTTGTCGTTCTTGCACTGGCGGCACTCAAGGCAGGCGTAGGACTGGGCACCAACGCCAACGCGGGAGCCCTCCTTGATCTTGGTGACCTTGGGGCCGACTCTCAGAGCCTTGCCGACGATCTCTAAGACACGTGTATTAGCCGAGAACCCCCTCCAGTGAAACGGGGGAAGCAGGCTTACCGTGGCCGACAGCCAGAGGGTAGGGCTGAGCACCCCAGTCACCCTTGATGGTGTGAACATCACTGGCGCAAACACCGCAGCACTCAATCTTGATGTCGACATCGTAGTCGCCAAAAGGCTTGGGATCGAATTGCTGCTTCTTAAAGTCTTGCCAGGTCTCGGCGCTGTTGACCTGGAAGCCGGTGAACTTCTCGGGGATGGACATGCTGTCTACTGTGATCGGATCTGGGTAATGGTATTTGAAGGATCGATCAAGACTTCCTGGCGAGAGCAGGCGAAGTAGCGGCAGAATGGTACTAGAGGAGGAGAGGGAGGGAAAGATCGAGAGTAGGTCACGGAGGCCAGAGGGGACCGCGGCGGATGAAATACTCTGGCCATCGCAGAGCTGCTATCGAACCCCCCACCTTCTAGTTTGTCCCGGCGCTGCGCATGCAGCAAAGGGCATTCATCCTTGGATGAGGGGCAGCGCCAGCTGCGACAGACCAAGAGGGGCTAATGTCGCGCCGCAATGTCATCCCATGCGAGGGGGATGGGGGTGGGCGAGACCCTTGCCCAAGACTAGGCGGTTGTTGGAAGATCAGAGAAAAAAGTGTCCTGCTCGATCCTGCAACACCGAGCTGATGGCTTGTTCTTACACCCCCGCCCGTTTGTCGACAACAGACGCCGTAGAGCCGCAGGGAGGACGTGTTTGTCGAGGGCCGCATGGCGAGATTGTGAATTACTGCTTCCTCTGCAACAAAAGCGCTGAATGTGCATCTTCGCCCATCACCTCTCATTCACCCGCGCACCCCCCCCCCATACACGTCCATCGTGCCGCGCTGCCCCGCGATGATACCCCACCATTGCCCGCCAATTGCACCGCACAATCCACCCCAATTTGAGGTGGCTACCCGGGGGTTGGGGGAAGGGAATTTGTCCGGGGGATTTTCCGAGGCGACGTGCCGAACTTCCCACCAACCAAAGCGCGAGTTTCCCGTTTCGGTCCTCGACAGGCTCGACGGAGAGTCCACGATAGTAGATAACATCGGGCTTGGCTTGAGCCCCCAAAAAAGTCTTTTGTCGAGGGGCCAACCTCGCTACATTGGTGTCCCTGTTTCGCTGTATCTCGGCAAATGTCTCCGAGCGCATGTGTGCCATGCAAAGACCCCAGCCAACCATCGGCCTCGTGATGCGCGCATTGTCCAAGATCCCGCCGAGTTACAAACCATCGAGGAACATGGGCCGCCTGTCAGACGAGTCAGCCAGGCCAGCATGTCGGTGTTTGCTCGGGCTTGATATCACGTCGACTGAGCGGCCTCTTCCATCGTGCCGGAACGTTCGCATGCAGCGGCGTTTCCAAGATTTTGTCCGGGTCGAGTTCTCGCACCCTCGGTGGCGGTGTTTTCCAGACCGAACATGGACGGCTCGGGCTCGGTGCAATGTTCGGGCGGTCGTCCGCCGCCGCCGCGGCAGCAATAACCCCGGTCGGGGATGCCAGGTATTGGAACGAACCGTCTCCGCCGTACCCGCTCTACTGCTGCTTCTGCACCAGCGTTCGGCGGCGGGTCAACCCAACACCGGCGAGGAACGCGATGCGCATGGACGCACCGAGGTAGACGAACGGGACGTTTCCCCAGTCGATGGCATTCCACTTGGCAAAGTTGTAGTAGACTTCGGGGCCGAGGCTTCGGACGGTGTACAGGTGGCCAATGTCGGCGACCAGGAGCACGAAGAGGACCGTCTTCCACACGCGCAGGTCCGATGTCGAGCGTAGGACGAGGGCTTCGTTGAGAGCGAAGAGGAGGTAGAGGTTCGCGAGCTGGGAGAGGACGATGGAGGTTCCCTGAGGAATGACCTCTGGCTTCGAAGCGGCGTGGGTAAGCTGCAGGTAGTCGTCTGGGCGAACGTGGGCAAAGTAGGCTCCTACGAGAGCAGAGATGGGCTCGATGCCGAGAAAGAAGACGCGGTACAGCCGCGGGATGGTGAGGCCCATCCTCGTGCGCTGAACGTTGCTGGAGGCCATGATCACAGTTGTTCGTGCAGCAGCTGTTGGGAGGTTGAGGGCAAGCCGCGGCGGCCTAGAGCAATGGTAGACGGAAGAGAGCAGGAGAAGCTGAGGGGAACTTCGAGACTGTTTCGTCTCATCATGGGGGTTTCTGGCGTGACGGGCACCCTGATGGACCTCTTCGTCATGGGCTCGAGCAAGGAAAAACAGAAGCTCCGAGCGGTCCGGGCCCCGCCGTGCCGGGGCCGAATGGACGGGGATGGTCCGTGCCCCATGCACACCATCCCTGAGTGCAATTTACCATCTATGCAGGAGGTACGGCATCAGCTCTGGAGGATTTCCTACCAAGTTCCAGGACCCTCAGCTCCGCTGTCTATTCTATTTGGCTGACATTTTCCATCGTGTGCCGTTGTGGTTGTCGCGTAGCTCAGTTCGTGGCTTGAGCCTTTCCCAACATGTCCAAGTTCATTCTCCTACAGAATCCCCAAGCTAGCCATGCTGCTGGCCAATGAAGACCGGCAATTGAAGCAAGCCATGTAGCAATCCGGGGAAGCGAGAAAGTGATGCCAAAGCCATCCCTGACCAAGAACGCACGGGTGGTTGCGAGGAGGAGGGGGTTCACACAAAGACGTGCCCACCCTCGATCATCTGGCAAGGGGCTTTATAACTCGTGGATGCACAAAGACAATGCAGTGCTTCGGAAAGGGTACCACTGCCATGGTAAGAGTGAGAAGCTGGCGTCCGTCAATGTCTGCAAGCCAGCCGCTGCAGATGGGTTTCGATCAGAGCAGGCGGTCAGGCGGCGGTGAAATGGCGCCTCCTTCAGCAATTTGCAAAGAGGTGTGGCAGCCAATCTCCAAGCTGCAAGCCGTCATTGTGATTGTGTGTATGTTTGCCCAATTCCCCAGTTATCTAACAGCGTGTCATTGGAATGGGCGAGGCGCATCCTCATATCGACATTGGCTCTCGACAATGGCAAAAGCCTCGGCATGGTTGCAATCGCACCGGGACTGGTGCAGAAAGCTGCATGTTCTTGTTCACGTCACGGATTGGCTGAAGTCGAATATCTGAATGCGACAGGGACAAAATCTCCGGAATTGAGTTTGGGTTCGACGGACGGAGGCGACGACAGGGTTGCAGCAGCCCAGCCGACAGGAGCCAATGGGCGGAAAAGGGTGGGATTGTCAAGGTGCTGGTGCATGCAGCTAGGGACCGAGACCCTGGGCAGCCAGCCGCGGGAACCTGCGACGTGACAGTGGTGCTGTGTTGATGAAGCGCAATAGTGTAGGTACCTACCCACAGGGCACCTGTGTACGATGAGGGAAGGGAGGGGGCATCTGGCAGATTGCGGGATTGTTCCAGGCCCCCGAATTCGACATGGAGGTGGAGGGTTGCACAATCTGATGATTGGAGGGAGGCAGAGAGGAAGTTGACGAGTAGTGTACACAGTACAGCACCGATGGAATGAGGGTGTATGGTATGTACTGAATACCTTTTGCTCTGCAGTAGACGTGCCGAGTCCACGTGTAGCTCAACTCAACTCGAACTCATGGAACGCCCCAGGTATCTCGGCGTTGGGACACACACACACGGCACGTTGTGCCGTAATCTCATTTGGTTGCAGCGGGCGACAATTCCCGTGCCCATACGGAGTAGTACACTAGTGTATGTATGTTGCTCGACTGGCCCCCCGGATGTAAACAATGCGATACTGGGGGTTAAACCTCGATGGCAACGAGACAGAGGTTTGGTTGTCGAGTCTCGACGTTTTTTTGCGAACATATGCCAATCTCCGCTTGGGAAACATACGAAAAGCCCTTTCTCCTTTTCCCCACGACGACTATCCTTTGCTCAACCGCAACTGGCTCACTCGTATCCCATACTCTGTCCTCTGTACTCCGTACACCCAGGCCTTATCTCACACCTGCAGTCAGCATTCAAAGCCACCGCGCGCTGAGGTGTGTTTGTAAGACTGGCTTGGCTGTCTTCCCCAATCTTAGCTTGTTGCTTCTCTCGCCATCCTACGAGACTACTACCCACGACTCGCTGATGTATGTCTCCCGTCGCCACACGCACCACACACACAACGCCCGTGCTCCGGTTTGTTTCTATATACTGACATGACAGTGGGACAGAGTCGTGGATGTCGACACGAATCGTCCGTTGTTCGCTGATTCCCTCCAAGCCCAGGGGACGACGACTCAGTTCCCCGGGCTACTTGGTCGATCCACGCTGATTCTGTAACAAGCGCGGCGCACGTTCGACTTTGACACCAACAAAGAAGCCGGCCGGCCTGGCCGCCACGGTCGCCTCTAGCTCGCTTCTGTTTTTCTTTTGTTTCTTTTGAATTGTTTTATGGGTAGTTTTTTTCCCCTGTTGCTGCTGCCCTCCTACATACGCGTCTTTCGTCCCTTTTCTGGGGAATTCCCATCTCTTGTTGCTTCCAGCATTGTTCTTCGCAACGGCCCGCCACTTTGTTGCCTCCTGCCCCCAGCCAGTCTTTATTTTCTTTTCTTTCTCCATCTTTATCGGTCTCTCCCTGCGTCCCTGCCCTCTTTTTGCTCAGCGATCAGCGCTTCATTTCGAGCCAGACTATACATATATCCACAGAAGCTTCTCAGCGGATACGCAGCAGGGGAAAACGGCTTCGCAATATTTACATCAACATTACTCAGCCCCCGTCAGCCATCAACAGTCGCTAGTCACAGTCAGTCAACAACGGCGGCAACACGAGGGCTTGCACCGGCCTCGACCTGCACCACCCGCACGTTCACCTCACCTCGTTTCTGTCCGCCGGCTCTTTTTTCTTTCCTTTGTTGACTCGCGTACCTACGGAGACCGACAAAACGTTGTACACATACCAACCCGCTGCTGTACATCTTCTGGCGATCGCCAGTCCTCTCCTCCGCGACTCTCCTCGGCGTCCTCACCATCCATCCATCCATCCATCCGTCCATCACCTCTGCTCCATTGTCAATCTCCTGCTCCATAACGATCATTGCCTCCTGGGCCTTCGCGCATAGTCGAGTCTCCACCACCCACCGCCCTTTTTCCTGCATTGGAACCCCAGCCCCGATCCGGAAGCCCCAAACAAGCCGATTCTTCTTTCGACCTCCCCAACCAAGAACGGACCCTGAAAAATCTGAAAAAGAGACGCCAGACCGGGGTGGACGAACTCCCATCGACCCTTGACGCCCCCTAAGCCTGAAAGGGCCAATCTCCAGCAGACCCCCAGTCGCCCAAGCATCCTCTCCCCCAGGACCCCAGGGACGGCCGACTTCCGTGATTCCCACTGCCGCCGTCGCCGCCTCCGCCTGCACTGCGACCAAGGGATACCTAAACGGCTGCTGCAGCCCATTTCCTTGTGTGCTGCACCGGCACGCCTTTCTCCCTACCCCGTCTCCAAATATTCCGCCCAGCTGCCTCCTGACTGGCCGCCACCCTCCCATCCACCCCCATTATCCACCCTACAGTGGCCCAGCCTTTTGGTGGAAAGCCCGAGACAATTCCGTCTTGACTGCTGCGACTGTCGGGCGCCCCAGACAGAGTCAGGTAGGTCTAGGAAGGGCGACAGAAGCGACAGAAGAAGAAAAAAAGGGAGAAGCTTGGACGACAGGTAACGAACACCCCCTCGACTCGACTCGACTCGACTTTCCTGTCCCTGTTTAAACCCTTCGAGCCTCCCGCTGACCATGCGATCATCCCAGGTTGCTTGTGCTGTGTTGCTGCCCCACGATCCGGTTTCGACCTCCCCTTTTTCTCCCCTGATAGCGCGACAGGCGCCTCCTTCGTCGACTTTCGAAGCCTCTAGGTCCCGGTCAAGGTCGATTTCGACTCCGACACGCCCTCACGCAGCCGTCGACGGCATCAACGCTCGTCAACATGTCTGGACACACCTGCAACGTCTCCGAGTGGGCTCCCGCCCAGGAGGCCATCTACGACGAGCGCCCGTCCACATCTGCCATACAGGAGGACGACTTGGACGGACACGTCAACGCCAGACCTGCCTTCCAGCAACACCGCCTCCGCAGCATGAGCCTCTCGCTCCCGTGGCGGCGCAAGTCCTCCATGCTTCACCTCGACTCCGATCTGCCGAGCCATTTGGAAGAACTCTCCCTCGAGCGGTCTCGGAGCCATGCCGGTCCCAGCGGCGAAGATGATTTCAAGCACACCCACGATACACACCCGGCAGCACATGGCAATGGCAGTATCAAGGGCATGTTCCGTCGCGCGTCCATCTCGCTAAAGGGTATGGTCCATCATCACAAACGACACTCCATCGGCGGTGCCCATGGTCTCGGCCTCGGCCTCAGCCTCGACGAGACCCATCACCACACTCTCCGCCCTGGGACTTCCCACGCCCACGCCCACTCGCCTTGGCACCGGCTCCGCCAGGCCACGAGTTTCCGCCAATCCAAATCTTCCCACGGCCACGAGACACAAAGCGACGCCTCCGCTTCCGATCAGTGCTTCCCTTGCCTGCCGCTCCCTGGAAACGGCAGCGAGCCTCCTGTCATTCCCTTCCACACTGGTGGCGCTGCCAAGGCGGCGGCGGCGGCGCAGAACCAGGCCCTTCACAACAAGTGGCTGAGTGCTTCGTCGGACGACTTCACAGACCACGAAAGCGGCATCGGCATCACGGTCACAGGCGGCGACTCGGATGTGGACTTGGAGCTGGAGGACTCGAACATCAGCCGGATCGATTTCATTGCGCAGCTCCCTGTCGAGCTGGCGATCCAGGTCCTCGCCCATCTGGACGCAACGGCCCTTGGCACCGCCAGCAGAGTATCCCGCGAGTGGCAGCTGATGATCAAGAACCAGCACGTCTGGCGAGAGTCTTTCCTGCGCGAAAGGACGGCTACGTACGCGACCAGTCTCCCGGTCCAGCCGGGGACTGGTCAGGGTGTGCCGGCCATCAACCCTGGCGTCAACTGGAAGCAGATTTACAAGGCCAAGGACGAGCTCGACCAGCGATGGAAAGAGGGCAAGGCGAGACCTGTATACCTAAACGGCCATCTGGACAGCATTTACTGCCTGCAATTTGACGAGTAAGCACATCCACCCTTGACGGGATGGCCAAGCAACTAACACCAAGACAGGACCAAGATCATCACCGGCTCCCGCGACAAGACGATCCGAGTCTGGGACATGCGGACCTTTGAATGCCGTCTGGTCATCGGGCCTCCCGAAGTCGTCAACGACGTGTCCCTCCTGCTCGACGACGATGGCAACCCGGTTCACTATGCCACCCTTCCCGACAATCAGCGGTCGAACCCGTCCATGCCCGCAATGGTCTCCTTCCCGACGCACCACAAGGCCTCGATTCTCTGCCTGCAATACGACGACCGCATGCTCGTGACGGGCTCGTCCGATTCTAGCTGCATTGTGTACAACGTCCGCTCTGGCTACAGACCGGTCCGCCGTCTTCAGCACCACACCGCCGCTGTGCTGGACCTTGCCTTTGACGACAAGCACATCATCACCTGCAGCAAGGACATTAGCATCTGCGTCTGGGACCGCGCGACAGGCACCCTGCTCCGTCAATTGCGCGGGCATTCGGGTCCCGTCAACGCCGTCCAGATGCGTGGCAACACCATAGTATCGTGCTCCGGCGACTTTCGTGTCAAGCTCTGGAACATCGACACGGGCAAGAACATCAGGGAGTTCCAGGGCCACACCAAAGGTCTGGCGTGCTCGCAGTTTTCAGAAGACGGCCGTTACGTCGCCTCGGCCGGCAATGACAAGGTCATCCGCATCTGGGACGCCAACACAGGCGAGTGTCTCCGCGAGATGAAGGCTCACGATAACCTTGTGCGCAGTCTGCACATCGACTCCGTCAGCGGTCGCCTTGTCAGCGGCAGCTACGACACGGATATCAAGGTCTTCGACATGGAGACTGGCCGGCAGCTGCTCGACTTCCCGCGATGGCACGCCAGCTGGGTGCTGAGCGCCAAGAGCGACTACCGACGAATCGTCAGCACGGGTCAAGATCCCAAGATTTTGATCATGGACTTTGGCGCCGACGTCCCGGGCATCGAGGCCCTGGAGAGCGGCGGCGCCTGCGCGATTGACGGCGGATACATCTAGATTCTTACGAAAAGACTCATCATACAACCTACATAATACTCTAATACCGAGAGCGGCATGGCTGGACCGCCCTCAACTGACGACGTTCATTCATCACGACTTGGGCGACGATTGGAAGAAGTAGACTTTACATAGAAGAAGGAGGGGACATCTGGAGACAACAGACCCCCTTTCCACGGAGGCGTACTGGAGAAGTGGCGGCATTTCATCCACTTTGCATTGGGAACGCAGGTTTCTGTCTGGGTTTGGTTTCTTTTCTTTTTTTGTCTGGGCTCAATCATTGTCGAGCCAGACGTTTTTTCTGTTCTTTTGCATGGCATCCTGGGCTTTGTTGCATAGACGGCTACTGGATAGAAGCATTATAGATTCTGTTTCGCCATCACTCCTCGGGCTTCAATCCCATCAAAGTCCCATGAAGAAACCCATCAAGGGACTGCAGGTGAGGAATCTCCCAAGTTGACGCCCGATCGCCATTTATGTTATGCTATGAGGTTGCAAACAGACGCCAAGGAGACGGACTTTCCATCGGCGGACAGGACGGGGAACGCCGAAACGGGGATGCCCTCGCACATCAAAGCGGCCGAGTCGGGCTGGCAAGACGACGTCCGATGTCCATTGGGGGGGTTTCAGGACGTCTTTTTGGTGAGGGGGAAGCAAAAGCCAGGACGTTGTGTTCTTGCTTTCGAGTTCGAAACAGCAGAAGTGTGCAGATGCAAGTGGTCTGATGGGCGGCACTCTCTTTTCCCCCTCTCTTGCATGTTTGCATGGCGTTTTGTTTCGAGAGCTGCGCGGCAGGGCTGTGTGTGTGTGTGTCTTTGCGTCTGGGGTTGACTGATGGATTGGTGAAAGGAGGGGTGGCTTTGAACGGTCCGGTCTGTGCTCAGACATGAGATGGAGATGGGATTTCAAAGGGTCCGCAAGGGTTGAGTGCCTTTTCTCTTTTTTTTCCTTTCTTTTCGTCCGGTCATGTTTCGTCCCGACGCGGACTTGCGTAGATGTGCGTGTTGCGTATTGCAGAGTCCATGGCGGGAGCGGGATGTCGACGTGGAGGGCGTCCGGCTTGCAAAAGTTCAAGTTTATGGTGTATTTGGATGATCCTATTGCCATGGCTTTGTTTTCTGCGGCGGCATCATGGCGAGATGCCCTTTGTCGTCTCGGGATCGGACCGGGCCTGCGCTCTGAGGCTGTCCCGTCATGACATGATACCTGACGACAGACTGGCGTGGATGATTGCGATCAGCTCAGCTCTGGGCAGAGATGGACGAGTGGCGAACGGTGGACGCGAGTTGGGAGATCGTGGACCGTGCCTTCCAGTCATCCGCGAAATGGTCGAGCACTTGGAGTGTCCGAGGACGGGCTGGAAGGGACTTTGACGAGACGATCACGATGATCTGGCGGGCTGATGATGCGGGCGGTTTTTGTGGCAATGTCTAGCTAGGTTTGTCGACCAGCAGGTCTTAAGAGAGGAGTCACTTTGGGATGTAGGGACACAGCAAGCCTTGATTGATGTCGGGGCAAGGAGGTGACAAAATACACCGCCGGTTCAATCTCTATCTCTTTATTTGTAAAGAACCATACTGCGCCACCAAATCGGATCCAATGGATCCGGAAAAAAACTGGAAAAGTTTCCTAAAGATTCAGGGATGAGATAAACAGCTTATTTTCGATGAGTGATAATCGATGGTCGTGTAGTGACTCACTTTAGTAAAGGCTCAAGGAGAAAAGGCGGCGGTTTATTTTGTCACTCAATGGCGGGGTCTGGGTGAGGATCTGGTCGAGCTTGATGCTTCATCTCAACTCAACTCTTGTGTCATCCAGAATTGGGTCGAGGATTTGGCAGGTCTGACCGACGAGGCGAGGTTCAGCTGGCATCTTGACGGAACGTCTGAAATGGGACCACTCAAGTTGACTTACACTCAGCGTACACGGAGCAACGAGAACCGCCGAGGGGTCCGTAGAAGCTGCCCAGGTTTCCTTCATTCCTTCATCCGCGTTGTTGGCTGTCTGACGTGGGGTTGACGCGGAGTTGAAGCGAACAATATGAACTTGCCCGCTCGCCTGAACCATAAACACAAAGCAAGACGAGTATGATGAAGAATGTTACATGGCGTACGTATTCGATGTCGTCTCGGGAGAATTGTTCGTAGATTGCCTTGTGCGACGATCCAGCGAGATGGTGAACTCAAAAACCGACAATGTCAAGCTGAATGGCACCGACTTAGAGTAACCCCACGTGCCTATGGTTGGGTCAGAGTACCACAACCAACTTCGAGCTCCTGCCTACCCCAGCAACCCCCTTTTTCTTAGGCGAGGGACCCGAGCATCAGGTTGAGTAAGGTTCGAGAGAAAGATGGGAACGATTATATTGCTTCGTGCCAGATGCAACGTTGGTCGGCCAGGCCGGATGGACGCGGCATAGGGAGCCTCATCAACATGTGTTCATCTCATAACTTTTAATTTAAATCTCTTTCTCACGATGCTGGCCCTGGCTAGTAGGGGGGTTTGTCTTCGAAAGGTGCACGGAAGTGGTTCGGCTCTATACCACTGTGGCTGGTTCCTCACGTCTCTCTCGTCGTACCATGTTCCTAATCCCTCAGGCTTCTTTCACCCAAACGTTCCTTACCTCAGGCCTCCAAACGCCTTTCGGGCTCCCTTCCAGGGTGGAATGAAGCCGCAGAGAAGCCGGCCAAGCACACCCAACGAGACACAAGCCTCTAACGCTGGTCGCGTAGCTCTAGCCCGCGGTAGCTCCTTTGCGTTAGATTAGTGCCGAATTTAGGCCAGCATGCTCCCTGGGGGGTGATCTGCACTACCGTCGACCCATCGTCGCAGACGATCTGCAAAGGCGTAGGAAAATGCGGAGAGAGGTCACTTGGGGGCAGTCGTGGTGGACGTGCGAAACCACGAGGACGTGGACTAGCTGGGGGCGAGACATTCATGTGTTCCAATAATGGGTTAGAGGGGGGGAGGAGCAAAGATTGGGGTTCGTTCACGGAGGTGTGTGTGCGTGTGTCTCACGACTCCACGATTCGATTCGCGAGCAAGCCACAGACAACACTCTCCACGAGGGGCAGGGTACCGCAACCACGAGCGCTGCCTCTGCTGCGAATGTGTGGGCCATGTGGACGAGAGGCCATGGGGATGCCACCTGACCGTGGGAAGCGAGCGGTCTATTACGGGCGAACAGCCAGAACGGGTCGGTTGAAGGTGATATTCTCGGGACATTTCCCGCCCGACGGCGTAATCCGGGGCTGCTCTTGGCTATGAGCAATTTTGCATCGTTGTCCATGGGCTTTAAACTCTTGGCACAACAAGGTTGCCGACCACTTCGGGGCCTGCTTGAGCAATCGAGGTTCTTTTAAGGTGTTCTTCTGTTTCTTGGCCTCGCCAGAACCGTTTTTTTTAGCCTTTTGCGCTTGAACGGCAATTTCCTCCAGACAGAACCGGGACGGAGAGATCGACGGCCACCGTGTGTGTTGTGGTGTGGTGTAGTGTCGCGGCAGGTAGCAGACGGCACATGGCGGCGGTCTTGGTGGCATGCGACCGGCGTCTGAAAAGGGGGCGGACGAGAAACAAAGACAAGGAATCGGCCGTCCCTTTTACCGGCGTTCCTGACTCGAATGCTCTACTGTATACAGACTAAGTTTGTGGTCGTCTTGTTGCGTTCCGCTGCGCAGCGGACAGGGAGGCCAGCCAAAGGCAGCAGGATACGACGGAAACTTGGCAGCAGTATCATCTGTGACCAGGAATAGGACCATCAATGCGCAGATAGAGTGCAGATAGACAAGAGATGTGCGGGGCGCGGCGGGAGCGGGATGATCAAGGCTTCTCGACTGGGAAAAGGGGGCACCCGGTTTGCAACAAAAAAAACAGACATACCTTAGAGCCTACCACCACGAAGGGTTTCATATCACCTACTTTGCAGCAACCAGACCGTCATTAATTTGATAGATATCTCTATATAAATCAACACATATAAATAGTATACTACTCTAATCACCAATGGGTCATTTTCCCTTAGCAATCATTCGTTTCTCCAAGTCGTGTTCGTGTATTCAGTTTGTGTCAGGGTAGTCTGTACCGTATAGTGTGCCTGGTTTTTTTGTTTTCCTTTTCCAAACCGGGCGGGGGTCACACACCGAACAGAACTGTCGAGCAGCAAAAAAAACTCAATCAGAAGGCTGCGCAGTACATAGTATTGCATAGTATGAACTGAAGAGAGTGTAGGTGCGCCTTGCTCATAGAAAGGAGGTGGGCTGTCCGGCGACGCCCAAGCAAGCAGGGATGAGTAAGGCACCGAAGCAAAAAAAGTCAATGGTCGGTGATGGGACGTTTCGAAACGGCTGCCACCGGCGCCGATGGGCCTTCGGGTTGTGAGGCTGCTTTTGTTTGGGACCAATGTCGACTACGGCAAGGCGTTGCGAATCTCCGGCATGGCTCTGCAAAAGTATAAACCAACGTGTGCCTGTAGGCCGAGCTTCGAGAACGGAGCGCATCTCGCTGGCTCTCTGAGTCCCGGGAGCCCAGAATGCGCATCGAAAGGTACGAGAGTGTGTGCATGCTGCATTTGGGTGCAACTAGTGCGTTGTCGAGGCTTCAGGGTTGCAATCGCGATGGGCACCTCTCAGGTCCAGAGGTACGGACTGGCAGCGGCATGGGCAGCTCGACGCGGGATCGCAGTCCGGTTGCTTTGGCTCTGCTTCGGCGGCTCTCTGCACCAGTACGTATGCAGAACTTGTCTGGACGTCGATGGCCTCGTCTTCGAATTCGCATGTGTGCGTGCGTGCATGCATGCATACATCTCCCGGGCCTGTCCCGGCGCTTCGAGTGGACATGACTCCTGCAAGGGGCACGCAGGACAAGTGATATCGTCATTTGGATCCCGAGTCCATCGGTCTCAAAACGGAGAGGGGCGAGGGAGGAAATGTCCCGTCCGACGGGTGTACCGAGGAGCAAAATCGACCACTCATTTTACCATGTATTAAACAAGACGCATGTATCGATTCGATGACCGTTTTGGTATTCAGGTCCCCTGGCGAGCCGAAACGATAGTTTTTACCCCACAAACTGCCAGCCTTTTTTGGGAGTGGCTAACTGACGCCTAGGGTAGTTTGCTATTTCCGACTGGGCCTCCAAAGTGTCAATCTGGAAATGGGCAGAGAGAAACAATCTGCTCGACCCGTGACGGCGCTTGGCTCTGGAGAAGGGCCGAGTCTTGAGTCTTGCGGGGTGGTAGTGTGCAGTAGCCTCAACGCTGGGAAGTTTGGGAGGGAGAGCATGGTCACCGGCGACGATGATTCCTGGGCAGGATGTGATGCGAGTGACTCTCATCACGAGCCCCCATAGCGGCGGTTGCGACGCACGCATCATCACAGGTCGGCACGCCGAGTCTCTGTGGAGGTGGCTCGATGGCAGCTCAAGCTTACGGATTCCATGTGCCGGCATGGCCAGCGAACGGAGGACGGGGGGCTACGGACCGTCCATGCTCGTGCCGTGGTTGTGGCTTCGGTTGACAGGTTGTACAGCGTCCAAGCCCATGGTCAGCCACCCGTTGGCGAAGGCAGCCCTTTCGAAGGGGACCACTTGACGCGCTGGATCTGTCCTTTCCAATGTGACGATGCCGTCAGCTTCCAGGTTTGGGGCTCGTTTAACCATGGAAAGTGACATCGTGGGACATTAAAGGGACACCAATGGGCAACAGGACTCGCAAGCGCCTCGCCCAAACCCCGTCCTCTCCTCCTCCTCCTCCCCCATCATCTCCCGCGAGGGCAAGCCTCATCCAACCAACGGCGCTCGACGCACAACCGCAAGCCAGTGCCGCTGCGGGATCGGGTCGCAACGCGCCCAGCTCGGTGACGCGCGAACCCTTTCGTCGTCCGGTGCTGGACGTTTCTGCCGCTGCCGCTGTCTCTACCGCTGTCGCTGGTGGCGGAGGGCAGACGAGCTTGAAACGGCGCTATGCCCGATCCTGACGGACCCTGGCCTCTTCCTCGTCGACTGTCCAGGGTGTCTTTGGATGTTGTTCTCCCCCGAATGAGAGAGAATCCCTGCTGCTGCTCTTCCGTGGAGGGGCGGCTTTGGTGGGGAAGAGAGACACAAACGTGACAGGGGTGACCGCGGAGGCAAAATTCGAAATAGGGAGGCCAAACAATTGCTGTGCTGTGCTGGTTGTTCCCTCGATGTGCTGCCCCCTTTGTGCCCTTTGTGCATGAGACAAGAAGAAAAGACGCCAAACAGAGCACACAACCCTATGCGCAGTGCCCTGCACCTATGCAGATTTGCCGTTCCATCTTGTCTTTCCGGAGGTTGCTTCTTCCTGCTTCCCCTCCCCCCTCTGCCCTTTGGTGTTGGTCAG
Source organism: Colletotrichum spaethianum (assembly GCF_022836535.1). NCBI lineage: Eukaryota > Fungi > Ascomycota > Sordariomycetes > Glomerellales > Glomerellaceae > Colletotrichum > Colletotrichum spaethianum. The sequence goes on from NW_026054790.1 coordinate 231,556, forward strand.
CGACTGCTCGATGACGCTGCCCTCAGCCAAAGTGACTAGTTCCATGTGCCACTTCCAGCCACAGCGAGGCTCGCGGACGAGTCTCTGAGTTTTCTCCTTGGGGGCGGACGCGCTGATCTTCCGCTTAACTTGCCGCCCCTGTTTAGTACACTACCTACCTCCTTTGCTTGTCCGGACCTCTCTCTCTCTCATGCATGCGTCCATCCATCCATCGACTCATGAAGATACGCACTGAAGGCTGTCAGATCTCGCCGGGATCTTTTTCATGCGCATACGGAGATTCCGCAAGGGTCCTGACAGTCCGTAGAGGATCCAAACCTTGGGACGTTCGCCTCTGTGGCTCCGATCTAATCAACCTCTCACCACCAGAACACCACCAGCGGTGGATATTCCAGAAGCAGGCCAGCAGGTCGCAAGGTTGAAGGGGGTGGTGGTCCAACCCGGACTAGGGGCGGCTGTTGCATCGCATTGACTGACCCCCTGAACACCGGCCAGGGCCTTTTCGTCCGAACTACCTGCGCCCGTGTGCTTGTCTGCGTTTCTTCGCCTCGCCTTGCTCCTCTGCCTGACTTGCTGGCAGCACCTTACCTACTGCGTACCCGTACCACGCCCCCCTCCTCCTCCTTAGCTCTGTTTGAAGCTATATCCCCTCCCGACCAATAGCGCCCCTTCTGGATCCTTGTTTCATCGCATTTCTTGTCCTCGATCCAGGATTGCCTATCCATCGCGGCAAGTCGGCCTGACAAGGGCTGTCGGTAAGGAGCACCGCTGGGACTAAGTTTAGTTGGCTGGTGCTGGCCAGGCTTGGTTTTCTCGAGCTCGGGCGGGCCACGGACATCCAATATCCCCCCCTCATTCTGTCAACCTTACTGTCCCTTCTTGTGCCTGGAAGACCGAGATCCAGTCATTCAACGAAAAAAAGCTCTCGGCGTGCGAGCCGGGATCCAGGGCCTGGACTTGCGTCAGACTGAGAGAGTGAGAGAGGTCCGACTGCCGCCCACCACCATGGCGATAGACCGTCTGGCGAAGCAGGGGACTGCCCGAAAGGTAGGTCGATATAAGACGGTGATGCCGCCGTCAACCTCTTCTTAGCTCGTGGTTCCCTTCCCTCCCTTTCCCCTTGTCTCAACCTCACACCCATCGACGTTCTTTCTTTCCACTGTTGTTTTTTTCATTTTTAAAAGAGAGGATATTTCGCCCTCTCGCCCTTCGATTCGTTCCAAAGTCATTCTTTAACCCCAACCCAACCGGCCCACGCATCGATCGACCGTCACCCGCTGTCGTCACTTTCAACCCCCTTTTGGTGAGTATTGTGCGCCATCCTCCCGGTTCCGGTCCCGTGGCTCTCTTGCCTTCCTTTCCCACACCCTCCCGACCGGCCTATTGTCTCGGCTCTTCATATCGAGTGGTCTGGGGTTTGGCGGTATGGTATCTCTTTCAAGAGTACCGTGACGTGTGACTTGTCATCTGAGTCCCCTTGGGGTTTTCGTTGAAGGGATCCAAAGTGAAGGAAGATTGTCATGTCTGAAAGGCGAGAACAATGGGACATGATCCAGGCTTGTGACGCGGAGCCAGTCCTTTTGGTCACAGACAACAAGGGCTGTTCGTGGAGCGGGCCGGTGCGAGTCGGCTGTCAGTTAGTCACTGACACTCACGAGCTGGCCATACTTAAGGTGTGGCTTTTGGATCATGGCCCGGTTGTTGAGGAGTCGGCCAGCACCTTTCCTGTTCTCGCTTTCGAGTCTCTTCCGGCACATAAGCAAAGGCAGATCCTTTTTTCTTATTTCAGTCGGGTAGTCTCGAGTTTCTCCATCTTCTGAAGGTTGGCATTCGTCTTGATCCGCAGCCATCTCCATCGCACGTCACTACTCTACTTAAACTGAGCTAACATCGCAACCTCCCACAGTTTATACCCTCATTCCAAACACCCAAACACAAGAGGAATCCCACGATCAGCTGGTTCTACATCATGATGGGTCTATCCTCGGTCCTTGCGACCACTCTTCTGGCCTTGCGCCTCTTCTCTCAGGACGTTCTCGCGGCGCCCGCACCCGCCCCGGCGCCCGTTCCTCAGGCTACTACCGCTGCTGCCGCTGCCGGCGGCTTTTGGGTCGCGTCGATTGAGCGTCGCGGCACCTCTGCTTTCGGTGACGCCAACTACAAGATCTACCGCAATGTGAAGGACTACGGTGCCAAGGGTGATGGATCCACCGACGACACCGTGGCTATCCAGGCTGGTAAGACCCTACCTCTCTCATACGTTAACAGAATGCTTGACTAACTTGGATCCAGCCATGGACGATGGTAACCGCTGCGGCTTCGGCTGTGACTCCCAAACCACCACTCCCGCCCTTGTCTACTTCCCCACTGGTACCTACGTTGTCAGCAAGCCAATCGTCATGAAGTACTACACCCACATGGTCGGAGACGCCACCGCCCTTCCCACTATCAAGGCCGCCGCGAGCTTCGCCGGCATGGCCGTGATTGACGCCGACCCGTACGACAACCAGGGCAACAACGCCCACACCAACCAGAACAGTAAGTGGATTCTATAACGAGTTGAAAAACATCTGCTAACCTGGCTCAGACTTCTGGAAGCTCGTTCGCAACTTCAACATCGACCTGACTGGCATGCCTTTCACCTCCGGTGCCGGTATCCACTGGCAGGTTGCTCAGGCCACCAGCCTCCAGAACATTGTCTTCAACATGCGCACCGACGGAGGCGATGCCAACGTCCAGCAGGGAATCTTCATCGACAACGGCTCCGGTGGTTTCATGACCGACTTGACGTTCAACGGCGGCAAGTATGGTGCCTTTATGGGATCCCAGCAGTTCACCTCACGCAACATGAGTAAGTCCTCCAGCTTTCCCCTTTCTCTGTATCCGAGACTGACATAAAACCAGCCTTCAACAACTGCAAGACTGCCATCTACATGAACTGGAACTGGCTTTGGACCTTCCAGGATCTCAAGATCAACAACTGCGGCGTCGGTATCGACATGTCCAACGGTGGTGCCACCGCCCAGACCGTCGGTTCTGTTCTTCTCCTCGACAGTGTCATCAGCAACACCCCCGTTGGCGTCTTGACTGCCTACAGCCCTTCCGAGACCGTCACTAACGGTACCTTGATCCTCGACAATGTCGACATGTCCACCAACGTCCCGGCCGCCGTTCAGATCGTTGACACCAAGGCCAACGTCTTGGCAGGCAACCAAAAGATCGCCTCCTTCATCCAGGGCAAGACCTACACCGGCACCGCTGGCAATGGCAAGGCTGTCCAGGGCGCTCAGGACGCCCTCGTCAAGCCCGCCGGCCTTCTCGCTTCCGACGGCAAGGTCGTCACCCGCAGCAAGCCTCAGTACGAGAACGTTGCCGCCAGCTCTTTCCTCAGCGCCAAGGCCAATGGCTGCAAGGGTGACGGTAAGACCGACGACACCGCCGCCATCCAGGCTCTGGTTAACAAGGCCGGCCCCAACGACATTGTATACTTCGACCACGGCGCATACATCATCTCGGACACCATCGAGGTGCCCAAGGACATCAAGATCACCGGCGAGGTCTGGCCTCTGCTGATGGCCAACGGTGCCGCCTTCAAGGACCAGGCCAACCCCAAGGTCATGTTCCGCGTTGGCAAGGCTGGCGATGTCGGCACTTTCGAGATGAGTGACGTGATCCTCCAGACCCAGGGCCCCCAGCCTGGTGCCATCCTCATGGAGTACAACATTGCCGGATCCACCCCTGGTGCCGCCGGTCTCTGGGACGTCCACTTCCGCATCGGAGGCAGCGCCGGAACTCAGCTGCAGTCGGACAAGTGCGCAAAGAACCCCAACGTCACCACTACCGCCAACCCCGAATGCATGGGTGCCTACATGCTCACCCACATGACCGCCGAGTCCTCTGGCTACTTTGAGAACACCTGGTGGTGGGTTGCCGATCACGAACTCGACCTCGCCGACCGCAAGGTCCAGCTCAACATCTACAACGGCCGTGGCGTTCTTTGCGAGGCCACCAAGGGTACCTGGTTCTGGGGTACCGCCTCTGAGCACAGCGTCCTGTACAACTACCAGTTCAACAATGCGTCCAACGTCTTCATGGGCCACGTCCAGACCGAGACCGCGTACTTCCAGGGCAACCCCGACGCCAGGACACCCTTCACGGTCAACAACGCCATTCTCGACCCCAACTTTGAGACCTCCTGCGCCGGCCAGGGCGACAAGTGCGCGCGCACATGGGGTATCCGTGCCATCGATTCCAAGGACATCATCGTCTATGGCGCCGGCTTGTACTCCTTCTTCAACAACTACGACCAGGTCTGCGTCGGCGAGAACAACTGCCAGGACCACATGGTCTCCCTCGAGAACAGCGACGTCAAGTTCTTTGGTCTCAGCACCAAGGCGTCCGTCAACATGGTCACGGTCAACGGCAAGGGCGCGGCGCTCGACACCGACAACCGCAACAACTTCTGCGCCACTGTCGCGCTCTTCCAGGCGCCCCTCTAGGCGAGGTTTGCGTATGGAATCGGGCTCTCAGTTCCGGTTTTTGAGCCGTACTAGGAGACGCCCAGATACGGGAGCATGCCGATCAATCTTGTTGGCTTGTGGCGGACAAAGTCCGCATACGAGGACGCGTATGAGTACGCTCACAGGCTGATTAGCGCGGAGCATCGTTTTACTTTCGTATAGACGTAGCCATCGCCCTAGTGGTAGAAGCTGCGTCTCTTCTTTTCATCATGGGGTTATTTTTACTGCAGGAGGCATACTTGCATACAGGGAGTTTTGAGGTTTCTAGAAAACGGACCAAGGGTTATAGGTCGTGGATCGTGAAGACACGAGGTATGGGACGGAGGGATTGACTTTCTTGTTCTGCCCGAGAGGCATTTTGATACCATTCATACACGAATCATTTGATTTGACCACTTGTTCTTTGAATGTGATCGAGACGGAGACTAATGACCCTCATGTGATATTCTGATGGGATAGAACATTTCGACATCTCGACTACCTACTCCTCAACCCCGTGAGAGAGGTGTTGCTGAAACCTAGCCAACAACTCACACGTGACCACTTTCCAGCTTTCCAAACTTAAACATAGGCAAAGCGCAAGGCCGAGCCAGTATCACTAGTTGCCTCCTCAGTTCTCTACACGACTTTGCTGTTCTGTCGCGATGTGTCCTCTCACCTTTCACTGTCTAGTAAGCCTCGGCAAGTGACATTCATCAGGAATGCAGGACGGTGATTCGCTGGTCGGCGTTCCCCAGTGACCGACTGTCCGATTTTTTTAGCCACCACGCCCCACTACGAGGTACGTACTCTTTGGTACCTTTTGCTGATGCACCGGCAACGTCATACTCTACCGTCGATTTCTTCCAAGCTCCGGCGTCAGTTCATCCCACCGTTTTAAGCATCGTCGTCACTTGCGATCCGACTCAATCTTGGCCTTCATCTGCCCTTTATGCGATAGCATATACCCCGAAAGCTTCCAAACTTCCCACGATGGACACACCACCGGCAGCCAACCTGCGGTCCAAGACCAGACGCGCACTCGACGACCTCAACGGCGCCACGACCTCGCCGCCCTCGTCTCCCCTCAAGACGACGCGAAACAGCCCCTATCTGCCCACGCCCACCGAGACGATAGTCCTGGCCTCGTTCCCAGTCATACTCTTCTTCGGCACCGTCTTTTCCCTCCTCTCTCCCGACGTCCGCGCCTCGCACTATGACGCTGCGACGCAAGCGCATTCCCAAGCTACGGCGCCGTCCTACTTTGCCCGCAAATCGAACCTGTTCAACATTATCTTTGTCAAACGCGGCTGGTTCTGGATCACGGCCGCCTTCTTCGCCTTCGTCCTCACTCACCCCGGTACGAAGAATGCGACCGTGCGCCTCCAGGCCACCCTCCGTTGGGTGCTTGTCACAACGTGGTGGTTCTTCGTTACACAGTGGTTCTTCGGCCCGGCCATCATAGACCGGGGCTTCCGCTGGACCGGAGGAAAGTGCGAGCTTGTTGAGGATAAGGTCGAGAAGGGTGAGGGAGATACCAAGGAGTTCTTCACTGCAGTTGCTTGCAAGTCTTCTGGCGGCCGCTGGAGTGGCGGGCACGACATATCTGGGCACGTGTTCCTTTTGGTTCTCGGCACCGGCTTCCTGTTGTCCGAGGTTGGATGGGTGGTCATGCGCTGGAGAGGTTCAAGGAGAGAAGAACGCAGCGTCGTGATGACGGATGGTGCCACGAAGACGGCCACTGTCGAGGCCCAGGGCCTGAAAGGAGAGCCTGTACCTGGCGACGCTCTGGGCTTGGGCGGCAAGTTCGCTGCCGTCATTATCGGCTTGAGCTCTTGGATGCTGCTCATGACGGCCATCTACTTCCACACTTGGTTCGAGAAGGTGAGTGACCATCTATCAGCATTACAAGTAACGACACTAACGCACACAACAGGTCACCGGTCTCATTACGGCACTCGTCGCGCTGTATGCCGTATACATCCTTCCTAGATTCGTCCCTGCGATACGACAAGCTGTTGGCTTGCCTGGTATTTAGGTCATGGAAAACCCTATGAGAAAATAAACCCTAGGCCTACCGCCTGTGTAATACATTCAATACCCATTTTTTACCACCTTTAATGATGTGATTTCGTCAAGTTTCCATGCACCGTGATCATTTTACTTACCAAGCCCAACGAAAGATGCACTGCGACGAAGACCGAGTTTCTAGTATGGACGCTTGAACGATCTTTAGATTCGCAACATCAACGGTTCTACCAGTACCCAAAAAATTGCACTAACATCTACCAACAAAGAACCAGCCTGCTGCTGCTCAGGTCTTTCATGTGCCCATCCTTTGTGTAGCGACGTTCTAGGTATCATGGCAAGCTCAATGAATTCGGTGGGGGTGGGGGGCCGAGGTGGGGCATCGTTCCTGCTACTGCCCGTAGCTCCCGTCCGAGAGTGACCTCATCCTCCGGCTTCCTCGTTTCCTTCCGCAGTTCCTTCAATACCACAACACCACCTCCGAAAACCGCATACGGCCACCAACCCTTACGCTGCACCGATAATGTCGCCAATCAAGGCCCCGGTGAACCTGCCGGAGCTTGTCAAGGCAGCCTTCAGCAAGGCTCGCTCCAACGGCGACTTGACCTACTATGCGACCCAGGTCACCGTGCTCAATGCCAACTCGATTCCCGTGAGTCTGCATCGCCGTGCCTCACATCCAGCTTCGATTGACCCCGCTTGGCAGTTCCAGCTTCGGTTCTCACCCGCTTTAGCAAACAAGCCGACCGCACCGAGACTCAAGACCGATGAACCACGCAAACACTTTGATCCGTTCGAGAGCCCGGAGAAGGGCCCCTTGTTCATTGTCGACCTTCCCGACTCGAGTCACAACCTGGTCCTGAACAAGTTTGCAGTGGTACCGGAACATTTCATCTTGGCTACCAAGGAGTTCAAGCAACAGACCCATCTCCTCGAGCCTGATGACTTGGCCGCAACTTATGCCTGCATTGAGGCATACAGACAATACGGAAATCGCCACGAGGGAGGAGATGGCGAGCTCTACGCATTCTTCAATAGCGGCCCGCATTCGGGAGCAAGCCAGCCACATCGCCACATTCAGCTGCTGCCTGTTGCGCGAATGAAGGAAGGGCTTCCCGATGACTCGCAGTGGGATGTGCTGGCAAAGCAGCTTGGCTCGTCCGACGTCTCTGGAGTACCATTCTCGACCTTCGCAGACAAGATACACTGCGACATGACGCCCGAAGAGCTGCACTCCGTCTACTTGTCACTTTTCCAGTCTGCAGTCGACGCAGTCAAGGCACACATGGGCACTGTGGACAACCCTGGCCATGGCGATGCCCCCATCAGCTACAATCTTGCCATGACCAGCGACCGTCTGGTTGTCTTGCCTCGATTGGCTGAAGGAGCGACGATCCTACAAGACGGTGCAATGGTAGGCAAACTCAACCTCAATGGGACAGTCCTGGCTGGAACTGCTCTGGTCAAGAATAAAGCCGAATGGAACGCGCTCAAAGCGAAGAACGACAGCGTTCAACTGCTGGAAGTCCTATCGAAAATCGGTATTCCCGCAGGTGGAAGACAAACCAGAAAATTGTGAGGCTGGACGACATGGAGGGGGCAAACATGCCTTGCAGCCAAAAAAGCAAAACGCGCAAGCAAACATTTGCAGAGCGGGAGGTCGCCAGCTAATTAAGTACAAGCATGGAAATCAGCCATCTCACTCGACATCGAATTCTAAAAACCCTCGTTGGTCCACACCCCCCGCATCGACACGTCACTTGTCAGAAAATAAGCCGCTCTGCTGCCGTTGCAACCTCTCCCACACCAAGCTAATCTCATAACACATACCTAACCCTATCCACACCAGCGACACTACGCCTTCACCACAAATCCCTCCATCTGGCGCTTTCATGCAGCCAGGTGAAGTTCGTCCCATTTCTTGCGGCAGGTAGCATTTCCAAACAAGTACGACCCGCCGTTCCTCTGGATGTACTCTGCTACCAGCTTCCAGGGGATCTTGGTTGAGGCGGGGTCGTTGCCCTTGGCGAACTTGCGGACGGCCCGCTGAAGCAGGCGAATCTGCAAATAGCAACAGTCAGATCGGTTCTGTGAACGACGCCACCAGCGGACGACACTTACATCTTTATCGGTCCACTCCGGTTTCCGAACCCGCGCCTCCTTGCTTTTAGTGAGCGTGCGGTATCGACCGCGGAGGGTTGACTCGGCTTCTGTGAAGTTGCCCTTGACCCGGATCTCACGGTATGTCAGCCCTTCCTGCTTGGCTTTGAGCAAGTATTCATCCTTGGCTGAACGCTCCGCAATCTCTACCGGAGAGGTTTGTGTCGGACATGGCTTTGACTGCTTCGGCCGGAGCTCCGTCTTGTGTGTGGTAGGGGTGGCCTTTCGAGACGGAGAGCTGCGGCGGCGCGAGGAGTTACTCGAACCGACTCGTGATGACCGTGGCTGCTCGGGTAGCTCTTTCCGCGGCCTTGACACCAGCATGTGCTGGGCTTTGGGATCGGCCTTGATGCCGTTGCAGCCATCATGACTCTCCGGCATGACAACCCTCGTTGCTTCTTGGTGGTCTCCCATACGACAGTGACGCTCAGCGGGCTGTTCCTGCGGTTCTGGGAAAAAGATAAGGGGCGTCGGCTCGGAGAAGGGCAGCGGCGATTGGGGGTGCCCTTTGATGTTGTTGAGATCCTCGTGCACCAAGGATGAGCTCATGAACGGCGAGTTGGCATACTCAAACTGATCTGAAGGACTGGGGCCAATTACAACACCATCGGCCGAAGGAAAGGAGCTAAGGAGGTTGGAGGCACCCGCAGAAGAGAAGCTCCCGAAACTCGTGCCCGCATCGGAAGGAGCAAAGTCTGTACATGATGTGGACAGGCCTTGGTCCATATTATTCGACGTTTGCATGGGCAGACCATCCATGGAAGTGACGTCAAAGTGGAATTGCATCGGAGAAAACATGGACTGGATGTCGGTCGTGTCGTGAACTCCAAAGGACAACTGCCATGGCTGGTTTTGATCCAAGACTGGTCGCTTGTTACCCAAGAAGCCGTCAAGTCTTTGCATTCTGTGAAAGAAGATACCGTGATCAGGGTCAGCATAGGGGCTACCTGCGGTTCCAGCCAGGTATCTGTTCCGGAGCTGCTGGGCCTGAGGCAAATTGGGCGAAGTCAGTAACTGGGCTTGATCACATCTCAGATTAAGGTTGGGCGGGAATGGGAAAGGAGAGCCAACTTACTTCGAAATTGTCTTGGATTCCGTCCGGCACGCCTGTCAAAGACCAATCCTCACTTGTCATGGCGTCTAGTTGTTGTATCGATCTGGAACTCAAAGAATGCTTGCCGTTTCGCGCAATCAGCTTTCTCTGGCGTCGGTCGTTGGAGCGCTGTTGAACTTTGACTTTCATGGCCTGCTCAAAGGCGAAGACGTCCGAGCCATTGAAGACCAAACGGGGAGGAGCGTTCATAAACATCTTGAACGAAGACGGCGCCGCCCAGCGTCGAGGCCTACGGGAGACGAGGATGGCTGATGGCTCTGACCTTCTCACCGCTCCTTCCTCCAGGGTTCTGTCGGTGTTCTGTCGTTGTCTCAACTCACACGCACGATGTCGTCTTCCGGGCTGTTCTTTGAAAAACGGAAACTGTGGGGGTAGTTTCGGCGGTCAATGAAGAATTCTGGGCAGGTGATGCAAGATACAGCGTAAGGTCCCGAGGCGTTCCACGGATGCCTGCCAAACCTCTGTGGTGTTCGCTTCGACGGGAGAAGAGCGGTATAGGGGTTCATCCACGGCTACCAGCGGATGGGTGGCGAGGCCGAACCAGTTTCGCCTTTTGCCAACCGTCAAGGAAATAAGGCACCAGAATGTTCGGATGACCAATAAGGTGGAGGCGATCCCGTTCGGCTACCGTTGACGAGCAAGTCCGAAAGGGGCTCAAGCTCAGAGGTCAGCGTCAGGAGGTATGACACGATAAACCTCAAGGTCGAAGAGGCTGGGTTGTATTGGAAAACAGAACGAGCTACTGAGACGAGTACTGGTCGCCGTGACAGGAATAAAGGATGTGATAAGAAAAGTGAAAGCAGGAAACGGGCTGATTGATGTTAGACCCAGACATCATCGGTTCGACGGGAAGGCGTTCTATTCAAGTGCGAAAAACGGGGCCCAGTCCAAGCCGATCCCTTCCGTGGCATGATCATTCAAATTTCGATCACAGATAGCGCGGGACGATGAAACTACGGTTCTCCTCCTCTGATCTCCTGTTCCCGCACACAACACCTACCTAGAGTAGCCTCATACATAAACCTCATGAACCGTTTTGAGCAGCATGCGCGTCTTGGGCAGCGGCTCTTCCCTTCGGCTGTTGCTCCAGCCGTCCATGGCGCGGTAGATGATGTAGCTATGCCGTGCCGCAGTGGTCTTTCCACGGGCGAGATGCGGCCCTTGCTCGGTTTGGGGCTGGGCTCTCCATCTGTCAGTTTTCAGCCTCTTCCCAGCTCCACACCAAACATGATGGTACATGGTACCGGCTCTTAGACGATTCTACGGCCGGGACTACGTCCGTATGTGTACGTGTGTGTGGCGTAAGGGTGTGGGGGTGTGGTATTGCATTGAAAATGGATGCTTTGCGAACGTCTGGCCGTGTCCCTCAATCTGCGGACGGGGTAGTTGGAATACACTTTTAAGGCTGGACCGCACATCATCGTGCCTTGTGCCCCACCTCATCGTTTACGACATTGACGAGCCTGGCCAGATATCAACCTGTACCGGGACTACATCCCTGTTGTTCTCTGAATGAGATCGCCCAGATCAGAGCTGGAGATTTTGCTAATCCTGACTATCTTCCGGTCCCGGCAGATCCTCGCGGCAAGCGTTTACTGCTAATGGCAAAGGTGTCAAGGTGAATATCCCAGACCTACTATCCGTGAGTCAGTATCCACGGGCTAGATGCGTTTGATAGTTTGCGGATGGCAGACCTGACGGGCCACCATTCGTCAATTCCCGCGCGCCGGGTGTTCTAATCCCGAGACTTTGGGCCTTCTCTCGCAAAAGGAGACCGGGCTCATGCAGGAAGAGACCTTGCCACCTGGCTTTGACAAGCCCAGTGACGGTTCAAAAGCTGGCCAGGGTTTAATGGCGGATCCTGGTTGGCTAGATCACTTGACATGCTGATTCGCCACGGCTTGGGCACATTATGCTTTGCATAGGTTATTGACAGTGCTGTCCGCAGTGTGCTGCTCTGCTTGTTGATGAAAAGCAGATGTGGCCGCGGCAATCGGTTGGAAGTCTGGATGCTGATACTGACCAAGAGTTGCATCAGGCGTGGCTAGCGGGGCCATGTAATGCTAGGTCACTATGGGATTTTTTCTTTTCAGATCCTTGTTAAAACACCTTGAGTAAGTATCTAAGTCACATGAAAGCAGATGCTGTAGATGCTGTAGATTTTGAAAGTCATGCAATCCCCACGGCCGACAGACGAAAGAGACAACAACAAATCCAGGTGGGGGCCGATCAGTACCATAAAGATTCCTTTCGACTCGACGCTTTTTGATTGATTTCGTGGGTGTCGGATCGCGGGTCACCCATCTTTCGGAGTCATGAAATGGCTAGGGGTGTAGTCAGCACTTTAGGAACAGACTGCGTATCGGTTATATGGCGGTTCTCCGTGGCCAGCATTTCCAAGTGGTCAAGAGGATGGCAAGGATCGCGGGCAACTTGCATGATGTGTGGGATTGGGCGGACCAGGGCCGCGAAGTCAAGTCTTATTCCTGATCTAGCCGCATGTATGCGCCAGTGCTGTATCTAGCATGTCTATGCGACCCATGCCCATGAGCTAACGCTAGGTTCTGGGAAATTCTAGGAAGCAGCCATGACCCTGATCAGGGGGCAATGTTTAGAGAAGATCTTGACTGGCCATTTACATCTCGCCAGGGGCAGCCGAGATGAATCTCATTTTTCGGTTTGCAGATTGCGGAGGGGACTCGGGAGTTGAGCCGATCGGTGGGTTTATCTTGGGGACAACAGACGAACGATAAAAATTGCACATCTACAATCCCTGTTTGCAGTTCACGTAGGACAATCTGATCTTTCTCACGTTGACAGATAACGAATCCGAATTGGTTAGAGCCAGCTAGCAAGCAGGGTCAGGCCCCTAGTGGCTGAGCAAGTGTTCATGTACAGCCTCTCCCTCACCGGCCATCATCGTTCGTGACTATTACTGCAGATCAGCTGCGTAGTATGCAGAGTCTCGAGCTCGCATGCGTGCCGGCGTAGGTATGCAGATCCGACAACTCAGCAGCAAAAGCAATGACACTTGCATACGCTACTTCCGGGCTGCCCGATCCCGCCCGCGGCCGTACCCATTCATCATCCCTGAAGTTGCTGCTCATGCAACCTGTCCGAATGCAAAATTCTGCCCAGTGTCTAGCATCTCTATCCGAAGGGGGGGGCGGGGGGGCATGGTAAAAGCATGACGACCCTTCTGCACGTCGCTCAATGTACGAAAATTTAGTCACCATGAGAACGAGACAAGCGAACTGCGGTTTTGCTGAATGATTATTCGTGCCAACTGAGGTACCCAAGACTACTTAGTCCAGTAGCACCGGCAGCAGAATGCTATGCACATAAAGACGGACCAGTACCGCAGGGATAAGAACTGTCATACGCTGGGGCCCGCTGGCTTTGGAGTCGTGGTGCCGGCTCACAGCAGCAAATCGCAAGATCCGGAAATCTAACTGAGTCTACAGTGTTGGCATGGCCAGTGGGGGCTCAAGTCTCATGCTGCGAACATCCCCTTCGTTGCGACGAGTGACAGCTTTCAAAGGCGAAGGGGCAAGAAGACCGAGAGGAGTTCGATCTTGTCATTAAGACAATCTCGATACAGATCGAGACTAACCCATTCGCTGCAGATGGGATAATTCCAAGTGTTAAATCGGAAGATTGCGCGCAGCGGGTGGGGGTGTTTCCTCCCTCTACGAGCATCAGATCACACGGGTCTCAATCCCCTAGCGAGATGCGTATGCAGGGCTTGGTTGGATCAGGGTTCTTTATTGGGATCCAAACGCAGCTTGTAGGGCTCGGCTCAACGTTTGGAAGGGTGAAAAAGCAATGCTGGGATTGGTCCTGGGAATCGATATCCAGCGTTCTTTACAGGATAAGCCGCAGATGCACCAGCCTTTGCTTTTCGCCAGCCGTTCTATGAGGTATCTGAGGAGGTGGTGGCGACCTTAACGCTCTGGTAGCAGACCAAATGGGACAGCTGTCCTTTTCTCTTGAAGGCAAAGGTTTGGAGATGATTTCCCAGAGCGATCCTCGGTCCTTAGACGCTATACCTCTTGCGACTTAGGATATACACGAATCTGTTCGTATGAAGACATGGATGATCAAAGTGCTGAATTCTTGTAGATAATCTCTCAGTTGTCGAAAGTCAATCGCTCGCGTTTCGCGGTGGAGTTTGTACGCAGCCCGTTTGATAGTCAATGCAAGTAGCAAACGCCGTCCTGACGAGCCACAGTGAGTGGCCAGTATGTCTGTGCCTCCCTAAGAGGTTTCTGTTGCTACAATTTACCGTATAAAACTCTTTGAACATCGCAATATCTATCTGGTTATTTCGTAGGCTACGGACACTAGACAGCTGCAAAGGAGCCTGAAAACTGTCCCTCCCCCTCCATCCTCGTGATTTAAATATTGAGTATTTCTCCACTACAGAAACATACTCTTAGTACGTGAAAATTGAAGCAGAAATCTGAATTGGTTTCTTTATATCTTAATTTTGTATGGCATTGCAACGGTCAGAGAATACGTGAAGTTGCATGAAAAAAACAAGACATGACGTTGCTGATATTTCGATCATCAGCCTAGGTTTGTTGATGTATGATTAGATAGACTGGTGGGATACCTTTGAATTCAATGGCAATTAGTCACTTACCCACTCATTAATTTACTGCTCACCTTCTTAAGTGTTATTGAGGTTGTACTTTGCCCTGCAACAGCGTCAATCCCGTGAAAGACCGTCCAGTTGATTCCTTGATTGCCTCAAGAGCCACATGTACGAAGTTTGTGCCGATAAACCCACATGTTCCTCATTCACATGGATGTTGATCTAAAAACCAGTGAGGCAAAGGCTGCATTTACGCATACTCCGACAGTGACATTTAAAGGAAAACTTTCACCTAGACTGATAGTGACCTCACGACCAAAAAAGTATATGAAATCTTACAGGAGTTTTCACATCCCCTTTTCCGAAGAGGCACAACTGTGTCTTGGACGCGGTTGAGGTTTGGAAGAACTAAGGTTTAAAAATGGGATTTGAAGTTTCTCAAACCAAAGAGGCACCGTCGGAATTTCTTTGTCCCGCCTTACACGTCGCTCTTAAAAGGCTTGAAGGCGTTATGAGCCATGTTACCCGTTCTTCTGAGAATGTAGTATTGCATGGAAATAACTTTACCGTGGCCTCAGGCGTAGCATACTATACAAAGTGGATATAATCAACATCCGTCACGGACTGAGGCGAATGGTCTGCTTGAAACCTTGAAGCCTGGCTGTTGACAGCGGGCGAAGTCCTGGTCCACTCAGATGCAACGCCCGTTTTGAGAAAAGTGAGGATGATGGTAACGGCTTGGTGTTTCAGAAACAGACAGAGAAATCGTATGAGAGAAAAGACACTGGCATCGACAGGCTAGAATATAGATAGAAAAACATGAGAATGTATTTGCCTTTTTCACTGCAACGAACGGCATCTGCTGAGTCTTTTTGTTTTACAAATTACGTCGCTACGCTCATTTAGATCCGGAATTACTTTGGAATAACATGACGCTTCTCATATGGTTAAAACAATATCATTTTACCTCGATGGATGTCGAAGTTGAAGCCAACCTACCCCTGGATGAACAGATCTTTAGGTTCACCAAGAAAGTATGGTCCATTCGGCCGGGCCTGCCTGATTTGGATACATTCCGTTGCAACGTTCGCCTCATTCTCACCCACAAAGCTTTCAACTGCGTCTTAGTGTCATCCGATATTCATTCAGAGATACAACCTAACTGTTTTTCGTCCTCCAAGGTTTTCTCATGACCGCGCTCGGCGAGTGAGGCCCAAATACAAACCGTATCTCCTCCATGAAGCAGTCTGATCTATTATCCATAGCCTTGTCCTTGAGAGTCCGCCAAAAAAGACCATTCAAGTGCCGCCTTAGCCGTTTCGCAAGCCACTACTAGAGCGGCACTGTGTGCGGGCGACTATAGGCCACAAATAACATGATGTAAGAACAGAAGGTTGTCGATCTATCGTGAAAATGCACAAGCTGATCGAACTCTATATTGTTCGGCCAGGTTACTCCCTCAACCGTTACTATGGCGCTGTTTTACAAGATTCGCTCGGAAAACTGACAAGAAGGTCATCGCCAGTGACCCCATCGTGAGATTATAGGAATACATAATTTATAATATCCCGGTTTCTGTCGACCGAACTTTGCATGAGACCACGTCCGCGTCGGCTGCTGGATCGGGAACTTCAAGACAATTCATAAACTCTGCAAAGTAACGCACACTTCCTTTCTCGACCTAAGTACTCTTTAAACAAGTTTATTGGAGAAAAAGAAAATTGGTCCAAAATACCGCGAGAGCAGGGTCTCAGCAAGGGAACGATCAGTTCCTTACCACAATAAGGAATATACCGACTGGTATTCCTTGTAGTATTAAAGCCGAAATCTTCGACGTGTTCAGAAAATCTGGGATCTTTCCTAGTCAATGAAGGCCTGGGGAAAAAGAAAAGAAAAAGGGGGGGGGAAGAAAGGGGAGGGGGGTTTATCTGCTGCTTTTGGTCTTCTTCATTGGCAATGTATTTGATCGTATCTCATCTATTGACGATACCACGAATCGGTGGCATAAGGAAATCTTATTGCTTGAATAACAGAGCTTTCATACGTAGCCTTCATCATCACCATCGGTACAAGTTCATTTTGAAATATCATTCAAAGGAGGTCGTATGTCCGAATGGCTTTAGTTACTCTTCGAGTCTTCGAGAAGAGCCATGGATTAACAGACAGCTGAGAGAAAGATGCGATGGCTGTGACCATGAGCAATTACAGGAAGCTCTAGGAGCCCCATCGAGCCAGCTGAAACCCAATTAGTCAATTCTCACCGCGCAACCCCTCACTTTTCAAGCATTGCCATAACAGTAATCCAAATGCAGCCCCATGCCTTTAAAGCCGTGCCGATATCCGAACAAGACTTAGGAACTTGGGTATCACCTCTCTGTAGCCTCACGCGCACACCCGGGAGAAGTTCGGCGTGTCCAAGAAAAAAGTATGATGGAAAAATATATGGACTAACTGATCTGTGCTAGTTGCGGCAAGAGAGTAAGCGGGAATGCGTCTCTAACAATGCGTATCGACAAGAAGATACTGGGATATCCAAGCGAACTACCTCGATCATTTACCTACGGTATCCTATGAACTTTTCAATCATGGTACAACGCAGCTTGACACTTATCCTAATGCTTGGGCTGCCGCGTTGGCTGCAAGGAACCAGTGCTCACAGATTGGTAATTGCATGCCAACTCGTGAAACCCAGGATGGTGCGGCCCAAACCAAACTCTTCACTGGTCAGCCATCTTTATCCAGCTTGTGGAAACAAGATGACTCCTTGCTTGCTAACCGACATGCCCGTGGCGAATTTGTCCCTCGGCTTCTACTCGCCCCAAGTCCGATATTCATACGCGATCTCAACGAGACAAAGAAGAAAGTCTGATTGGTCCGTCAAGCTAGATGGTGTGAAGCAACAGAAGGTAGGTTTAAGTGTTCAGGAGAAGGTTTAGATTTGTTTGGTGAAACAAAAAGCATAACATGACCTTACATAGATGATTGTCAAAGGAAGCTTCAATAACTGGGTCCATGAAACAAACTCCAAAGCCAAAACTGCTGCTCCAGGCCCAAATTGACAACCTCTTGCACACGAATCTCTTTTGGAAACATCGAATCTTGCACTGTTTGTTCTAAGCCCGCGCAAATACCCCGCATTGCCAATTCGATAGAGAAGGAACCCCGGATAAGCTGTTCTCGTAAAAGCAAAAACAGGATAGTTTACCAAGTACCGACGTCTGAACGAGGAGCGGTGATCTTGGCAGTCTGTCAGACAAACAAATCGATCGAAGACCTCGTTCTAGCTGTGGCGTTAGTTCGTCGCATGATGATGGCTTATATTCGTCGCGACGAGCGTTATAGATGATGGAACTGCTGGTCTGTTTGAGACTTTTCTCCACGTCTTTCAATCGCCTTCTCACGCTAAACCAATGCCAAGCGGCCAGGCTATTACTATTATCATTTTCCTGCTCAATACCTGACATCCAACCTTCTTAACTAACTGTAAAGAGTTTAATTGGGAACCATCGACTATCACCATGGTCGAATTACAATGACGTGTGCGATCCTCACGCATTCCGTGCCATCTTTGGGGCTTCTACCTTGCTACTTACCAGCTTTAACAGCTGAAAGCAGGCGCAATCAAATATTGCTGCAGGGATCGAATGGTTTTGATTGGGGGACACGGTCTTGCTGCATTGAAACACTACAGTCGAGTCGCCCTGTAAGCACGGTTCTGTCCCGTTGGTCTGGTGCAAAATTGACCCAAGTTCCTGGGCGGAACCAATTCTTTTAGGAAACAAACATCCACATTTTTTCATGTTTGCCTGCAGCTTGGGTCCAAGGGATGGAATCTAGTCTATTCTGCAGCTTCGCTTCATATCAACATCAAACCTTTGGTCGGCCTTGTCATCAAAAGATCTTTCAGTCAGGTTCTGCGGGGGGGTCGATGCGAAATGACACAAACATATCGCTGCAGCCAGAGCTGCACATCCATCTGTAGCCAAACAGGTTTGGGCAAACTCCATGCTATGGCTGGTCAAGGTCATATGAACTCCAGAGAAGGTATTGTAATCTGACTACTGATTTACCAAATGGTTCAATCGCTGATGTATAAAGGCTTGTCCTCTTTTCCTCGATGGCGAACCTGGTTTCACAAGGACTATAGAACGCAAAATAACCCTGACATCGCATTCATCATGGCCTGGTTTCTTGCTTCCAAGACGACATTGTATCTTGATGACCTCATGATCAAGTTATCATGCGCAACCATCGTCTACCTCGTTGCCAAATATACCTGGCGCGCCCTCTTCTGTCCTCTCGCGAGTTTCCCTGGGCCACGAATTGCTGGCATTACGAAGCTATACGAGGCTTACCACGTCCTGGTCAAGAATGATTGGCTTGATAATCTTGTCTCACTCCATGAGAAACACGGTATGGTCTTTGGCATTGATCAGTTTGGTTTATCGTATGCCTGACACTCTACTACAGGACCTGTCGTTAGAATCGGACCCAACGAACTTCATTTTGTCGACCACCAATTTTGCCTAGAGCACCACAAACGTCCTGATCTTTTTAAGTGCGACAACTACTACGGTCTTCTCGACAAACTCTTGGGCGGTCTGGCCAATCCAAGCAAACACTCGAAGAGAGCGGCCGTCATGCGCCCCATTTTCTCCGGGCAAACCCTCGCCAGGTTTGCCCCAACACTTGACAAGCACCTCGAATCGCTGCATTCACGACTCACGGATGCTGCAACTGACGTGGAAGTCGTCAATATAACACACTTTCTCTGGGCGTACACCAATGATGTCATGATCTCGTACCTTACTGAAGAGGACTACGGATTTTTGAAGGCCCATGATCTAAGGGCTGTTCATGACTCCACACGAGCTTTCAGCGCCATTGATCTTGCTACGGTTCTCAGGTGCATGCCACCCATCAAAATCATGTTTGACCTCTTTCCTTCTCTTAGGTCCTACTCGCCTCTTGGCTGGCTTGATTCTGTAAGCCCGTTTTCTGCTTCCAGATTCGAATATCTTGCCCCTTGGCTCACATTAGTCTTAGTTGATTACTTCACATGTCAACCCCATTGCCAGATCTTGGGATGACGAAAATAGTCATAAGGGTGTTTTGGCTCGGATTTTTGCCGAGATTGGCAACCAGACACACACCGTTCATGAGTCGTCCCAGGCAATCTTCATCGGAAACGAATCACTTCTGAGCAACCTAACTTTTGTCCTTCATCATCTCATCCAGAATCCAGAATGTGTGAAGAAGATTCGAGCTGAACTCGATACATTGGATCTTGGACTGTATGGCCATAGAGTTTGGAGAGATCCAAAAACTACTCAACTAAGGTATCTGGTACGTCAATATGCTGAAACATTTACCAACAATACACGTTCTTATATTCACAACGGTAGGACGCTGTATGTAAAGAGTCGACTCGGTTGAGCTCACCAAGCTGGCATCGACAACCAAGACAGAGCCAGGAACCAGTCGACTATCAGGGCACAACGATACCTGCGATGGTAATGGTGTCGGCTATTCCATTCGTGTGGACCTTGCTAACTCGCAGCAGACCAGTATGAGCTTCACACTGAATCTGCTCGAACACGATTCTGATCTTTTCCCTGAGCCGGATGCGTTCAAGCCGGAAAGGTGGCTTGGTTACAGCCAGGAGTCCAAGACAGCAAGAAGTCATTCAGTCACTTTTGGCACAGGCACAAGGACATGCCTAGGACAACAGTATGTCCCTTCCTAATACGCGTCTACATTGGTTCTCTTAATAACATAAAATTACCAGTATTGCGCACAAGGTTCTTCGCAAGACAGTTGCATTTCTTGTTTACAACTTCAACATCTCATTGTGGAATGAAAAGCTCGATAAGATGGAGGGATATAGATATTTGGACACGTATCCCAAAAAGGGTCTTGAGGGCTATATGAGAGTTCGGCTGACTCCACGGTTCGGTTGCAATGCATAGCGGTTGCGATGCATAGAGGTTGCAAAGTCCGTGTCAACAGTATTATTCCTCATAGAACCCCCCCCCCCAACCCCCCCCCCCCCGCGATTTCCTTTGCATTTATATGAAGATGTACTTGAAGAGCAGTATTCTATTCTGAAACCGACTATCAGTCTCAGTAGTTTTCATTTCATATGTTTTAAATGGTATTGAAGTACAAAAACATACAACACTAGGTATTAGCTGATCATCACCGACTCAACTACTAACCCGGCCCTCATACGCTTATTTTTCAGGTCAAAAACGATCACTAAGTGCTGTTTTTGGCAACTGGAAACGATAGCCTCTAAAGCTGCTCTACTCCGGAAGGAAAATATGACACCGAGTGCCTTCGTCTAATATGGACGGTATACCGTTTTCATGTTTATAAAACCTGTCTTAAATATATGTTTCTCTTCGTGCACTGCTGCCTTAGTACTCTAGGGAGTATACATAGTGTTGATGTATTGTTACGGTCGGATATATGGCAGTAGTGTTTTTTGCTAACAGGTAGCTAAGTTCAATACTTAATACAAGAATTTAGGACTTATAGGCAATCTGCTAGTCTAGTAAGTACATGGTAATTAGTTATATACTTTTTGACACAAGTAACTTATGTAGTAGTAGGCTAATTCAATTAAAGCCATTACTAGTAACTATATTAGTTACGCTTATAAATTATGTGAGGGTGATGGAAAATGGACTGTTGACATGTAGACTACATTAACTCTTTTCACCTAAAGTAATAGGGGCTCCTTCCTAATATCTACTGTCCTAAACCCCTTTTATGTCTGTCTAGATGCCACTGATTAAACCTACCAGCTGACTAACTAGCAGAGAAGGGTTAAAACTACTTGGCCATCTAGGTGTTGAACCCTGCCACTTTCTACTATATACTCTGCAGAACCGGAAACTTTTCAATGCAAAACTCAACTACGAAACCGTTTAACGTTCGGTAAAGTTCAATGCAGTCTCAGAGTCTATTGGTATCCTTCTCAAAGATTAATTTCGGCACCCCAGCAACTGCGTAAGATCCTGCGGAGCCTTGCCAAAGCAGAGAACCAAGCTTAGGTAGGCCATTAAAGAACGTCGTGGCGCTGCCTGGGGTATCGAACCAGTACTCTTCAAGAGCAACGTGTTCCCAAAAGGTTGCATACGTGAAGGGTGAATCAGCCTGGAGCGAATCCATAAAAACCTTTCCACCATCAACACTGTTGCCTAAATGTTAGCAAAGACTACCAATCTCTGGAGAAAGAATAGAAAGCGAATATAGCAACTAACCTCGTCTGCAGGGACTTTCCGCTCTGGATAAAGTTGTTGAGGCCACTTGCTAACTCTGGATGGGCATTCAACCGAGACTCGACGTACGCGCGTCGCAGCTCGAGTGTTTCGAAGATCTCGTCATGACTAGTGCCGGCAGCGCTGTCCCCGAGGAGCAGCGCCACATACATCGAAGAGTTCTTCGTCTTCTGATCAATTTCCACGAAAGAGACTTGTTCCGGATCCCAGGCGAGTTTTGCAAGAGGCGTGAGAATGCTGCCATATTGGTCGAGCCGGCAGAAAACATGCTATGATGGCGTCAGCCCTGTGAATACGAGGCGGGGGGCTAGGAGTATTCCAAGTTACCGATGCAGTCTGATTTTGGTATCCTGGAGACTCAAACGACGCGTTTAATGCTTCCATGCTTTCCCAAATGTGTCTGGTCAAAGCCATGGGATGATATTTGGAAGGGAGGGGGGTGTCGACGGTCTAGACAGAGATCAATACATGATCATTTCCCACGCGGCGGCATGATTAAACTCACTAATGGAGATGCAGAGTCATTCCAGCCTATGAGAGCATCCTTGTGATAGGTGTAGACTTGGTAATAAGAGCGGAATGCTTCCGTAACGTTGGCAGTTAGGTAAGTGTCTTCCGCATGGACGCTTGTGATTTGCGTGTAAGCAACTGTCCTGAGCAAAGAGAACCAAGGCCAAGATCTGCTTACACTTCGTACTGGTATGAAAAATCTTCGGTTGTCTGCAGGACATTGGTTTTCTTGCCTGGCGTAACATACCAACGAATCTCGCTGGTGTTTTCGGCTACTTGTCGGTAGCTGAGGGACTTCGAAGCGACTTGCGGGAGAACTGCAGCATGGGCCGAGGCCAATATTTCAATAAGGAAGAGAAGTTTCATTTTCATGACGACTGCTGACAGTAAGGGGACGGTTCTGATCTCTATGAGAATAATAGTAATTGAAGATGATGCAGAGGAAATCAGAGAAAGTCGTAGGAGAGGGATTCTCATATTTTATACTCGTGCCATCTCGGGAAGCTGCTCGCCAGTCAACTCCGAATAAATTATGCCATCCCTTCATTTCGTGCTCTTGCAGGCCATGGACCGTAGAAGCCCGCCGCTTGATCCAAGAAACACAGAAGTTGTTGAGATCATCATCCAACTAGATTTATTGCTGTTCCACTTTTAAGCCCGATTTCTCCCCGAACAGGACACCAGTCCCACATTTTCGTTTCTCCGAAAAGGCGACGACCCCCAGCCTCAACTCCCTTATCCCCCTTCCATGTGCCTGTTCATTTTCTAGGGGAAACCAAATCACAGATCACTTACCCTCCGCTACTCTGCTAGCAGCACATATTCTTTTGTAAACATCGCCCTAGTTTCTCCTTTCTCCTCTGTTTTCCTTTTTATTCGATATATCTATTTATTAATGTCCTTACTTAGGGCTCTAAGCTTTTCATTCGCATTTATGAATTGATCTTACAATACCGTAATTCCGAATGATTATACCTAAAACCTTGACTTACGTGGTCCGCACTTAGATGATTGCCGGTCCATTGTGGTCGCCTAAGTATAGCCACGGCTGGCTAAGTGTCTTTGCAGATATGGCCGGCAAACCGTAACCCTAACTCCGATGCCGAATATTCAAGGAGCCTCGCCGACAAGAACTCATTTACTTTCCAGGACGAGAAGACCTCCGAGAAATCTTGAACGAACGCAGAGTAGTTACAAACAATGAGTCCGCCGAGGACGCAATCAAGATGATGTGGAATTGTACGGCTTGTACCAAGCTCTAGAGCCTTGGCAGCCGTCTGCCATCGGAACAAGCCGCTAGAAAACAGACCGAACTGAAAATTGAGAGCAAGATCAGTCTGCAGGCTTGAAATCGGATTCCCCTCTGCCCTGATGTGTCGTCGTCAAAATAATCCAGTCAGTTTCTTGGCCGTCACTGTCACTGTTGTGTTTTGCAGTTGGTTATTTTTCGTTCAACGCCGCATAGATTTATCAGAGGACAACAGTGGCACAGACCAGATAGGCATTGGTAATGAAGGTGCTACTCCTTGACATCCAATTTCCTCTAGACCGGGCAGTATTTGTTGCTGCTCCCTGCCAAGGCTATATACTCATCTTTGATTGGCTTTCCGCTGACTGAAGCTTGAAAACACCTAAGGGTGTGGTACAAAGTCGTAGCGAGGATACATCAAGATCAACACCACTAATGTGATATTTGTCTCCTATTATCCTCCGTCCGGTCCTTGTTTCTTTTAAAGTCTCGATCGTGTCACAAGGAACATTGTGAAGGGGTAAAGAAAGATAACCAACAAGCTCGTCTCCAATTACTATAACATCCATCGTCACGAGATCCTTGAGTTTGAACTCCGTTTTGTCGCTGGATGCTTACCCGAGATGACCGAATAAAATAGGGTCGGAGACATGTCCGATCTTCCCCGGGTCACCATTGCTGGTGGGTCAACATGCATGCCGCTACGGGGCCGTGGATGGTGTGGGGTTTGGCGCCACTGCCGGACTTCTCCCCGGTGCGGAGATCCGATTCCGCGGAAGGTAGCCAACGAAGCGGCCATCAAGTACAGCGAATCACTAGAGATACCCCTGATTGTGTGCCTTGATCGTTGATTCAAAGCACCGCTGTAGGAACATACAAAATCACCAGCAAAAGTCCCAGTATCTGTAATGTTTAATGTTTGCAACATCCCGAGGACTGCAAATGTATTTTCTACGTCATACGCTCAGATCCACGCGCCTCATCTCACCTTTACAACTTACAGTCATAGAAGACCAAACGTCTTCCACAAGTAATAGGTGTGGCAACGAATCTGTACTCACAGCAGCATCACCCACACGGCCCCATCGCATCACCATCCGAAATTCCCTTCACGATGGCATCCGAAGCAGACCATATCCTCATCACGGGCGCTGCCGGCTTCATAGGCCAGGAAATGATCAGCGCCCTTCTCCTTTCTTCCCCCTCAATCCACCTCACGACAACAGATATCACGATCCCACCAATCCCGCCAAAATCCCGCCCCCACGCATCCCGCGTTACAGCCCTCCAGACAGACCTCACCTCCTCTGAGGCAGTCGCGTCCCTGCTCGCACACCACTCCCGCTTCAACACAATCTACCTCCTCCATGGCATAATGTCCGGCGGTGCCGAGGCGAACCTCGACCTCGGCCTACGCGTCAACTTCGACAGCCACCGCTTCATCCTCGACGCCCTCCGCCAGGAAACATCCCCACACCGAGGCACAGTTGTTGTATTCCCTAGCTCCCTGGCCGTCTATGGCCCCGCGGGCCCGGGGCAGGTCAACACCGAGGCGACGTGCGCGATGCCGCAATCCTCGTACGGCGCGCAAAAGCTCATGATCGAGACGCTGCTCGGGGACTACTCGCGTCGCGGGCTTTTAGACGGGCGCATCGTACGGCTGCCGACGATCATTGTGCGGCCCGGGGCGCCGAGCGCGGCGGCGTCGTCCTTTGCGTCGGGAATAGTGAGGGAGTCGCTCAAGGGTGAGGAGAACGTCCTCCCTATGCGTCCGGAGCTGGCGATGTAGGTATGTTCCCCAAGGACGGTCGTTAGCAACTTGGTGGCGGTGAAGGACATCCACCATGACAGATTTGGGCTGTCCAGAGTCGTCAATCTGCCGGGCGTTACCGTCACGGTTGCCGATATTCTCGATGCTTTGGGGGCTATAGGGGGTGCAGGAGCACGAAATCTGGTCAAAGAGGAGAGGAACCCACAAATCGAGGCAATTGTGGAGAGTTGGCCGGCCTTCTTCGACATTTCGAAAGCGCTCAGCCTGGGACTTGCTCAGGATGGGGATCTGGTCACAACTGTCAAAGATTTTGCCGAACGGCTTCGAGCTGAAGTTTAGGCCTCGCACCCAGTATGTCGGCAGATATTATCGGATAACACATTGCACTCTCATCATGGGCCTGTTCTAATGGAAATCATGAATCATCTATACATGTTCACAAGGGGTATCTAGATGGTTGCCTGCGACTCACTTACATCCCCTGAAAACAGCTCCGTAGCTCCAATACACAATCTGTGGCCGTAAGAAAAGGAAGGTCATCCTCACGTGCCTAGGCTACACTTTGTCAGAACGTTTAATCATCCCACTCCTCGTCGAGCTGGTCTATCAATCTGTTCTCGTCCTCGCGATTGCGTCTACTTGGAGAACCAGACAGATGACTGTAACCTTGCCTCCCAGGCAAAAGCTGCGCGCAAGAAGAGGTTGCAATGACGAAAATGTCCTGTATACAATGGTCAATAAGGGGTTCAAGACGTGGTTACTGGCAGACCACCTACACTAACAAAGCTCCAGATCCCAGCCCAGAGACTGTAGTTGGGAAGCTGGCGCCAACCTCGAGCGTGCGCGACAGTTCTTTGGTAAAAGACACCACCACCAAAGTAGACCAGGACTGCAATTACGAAGATAATGGCAAACACGCTGCCAGGACCGACGCTGCCCGGTTGGTGGGGCTCAGCCCGCGGGCAAGCGTGTTGGGAACGGGCCTCGAAGAAGTATGCGCAATCATCGGGGTCGGTGCCGACAAAAGAGATGTGAGCAGCTCCACCGACTTGCTCGGTATCACAGTGGAAGGAGATTGTAGTGGATTTGCGACGGGGGTTCGAATCCGAGTCGCTCTTGTCCGCGGACGCCTTCTTCTGACTGTTGCCGAAAGAGCTGAGTGCTGTCGCTTCGTCATCATCATCGTCGGCGTACTTGTTGTAAGATGCGCCGGCATGGGCCTGGGATCGCTTGGATTTGCTCTTGTCGCAAGGCGAGCCGTTCTTGTACTGGAGCACCAGTATGCGCCCTCGAGTCTGAATGTCCATAGACGATGAACTTGAAATCGTGCTTGTTAGCTCCCACTCATTTTCGTGTCGAATCATTTGATACGCACCCTATCGAGTAAGTCTCCCCCTTGTATGTGTAGTACGCGCTGACGTTCTTGGCTTCACTCTTTGTCAATCCCTCCACATCATCGAGCGCTTCGATGACAGGGGCGCAGATGTTGAGGGTGAAGTTGCGGCCATAGTCCCAGCCTCTAGCATGGTAATCCGCGGTGATGCTTCCCTTCGACGACTTGCCCTCCTCGGTCTTGACGGCGATGTCAGGTCGTAGGTCGTAGAAGGCTCCAGTGCCGCTCTTGGATGCTGCTGTACATGCCGGGGCGCTCGTCGTTGTTGAAGGAGTTGAACTGTCGGCGGCGCGGGCTGTCGCGGCCGCGAGAAGCAGAAGAAGTGTTGAGGAATGTGGTAAGTGCATGACTATGTTTCGGCGCAATGTCGACAGAGAGCAGTTGAAATGAACGTTCGTTCGCGACGTCGGGAAGCGCCTTGGAGCGCGGGGGAGGAAGGTTAGGTGCAGCGAGACCCTATGACATCAATTGAAAATGAGCTAACACTGGGGAATCGAAACGGAAGTGAGCGATGCTAAGGTTCCGCTGTGTGACGAGAACGAGGATGGGAATTATGGTCGAAGTTCGGGTTGGAGGGAGGTGGTGTCGAGATGCAGATTGTCAGGAATGCCACCTTGGTCACATCAATTCGTCAGCTTTCGAATGCAGGGAACGGCGGGAGTGACCGGAGTGTGGGCATTAATTGGTGGATGAGACCTCCTTGCAGCACCGCCGGAAGTAGAGCATCGCTAGGCTGCAGTTTCCGGAGAGTGGATCCACATCTCAATAGCACGTGACGCGGAAACATCATTCAGCGCCTCAGGTAAAGTGGGCTCCCTGGAGCTCGTCCAGCCACGATGAGTCCGATTCTGATTGGCTCAAGTCGTTCTCATTGGGCTTAGCTGGACCAGTATCATGTACGTTCCTTGCTGGTCTGAGACGGAAAGGATTCGTTTTTGGCTTGAAGAGTGGCCAACAATCCAGGATCCAAGACGCATCGCTTTTGTCACATTCTACATAGTATAACCTCTGGTTAGAAGAATCCTCTCGCAATCCCAGGTTTTGGACAGCTAGACTTGGTATCGTCCGACAATTTTCGTATGTCCTTCCGGGAGCCGTTTCCTCGGTGGAACCATTCCACCGGGGGGAGCACAGCCACGGACTCGGGGAAACCCAATGAGAGCACTGTACTTTTTCTTAGCGTCATCGAATCAGGCACATGAGGTCACCCGGAACACCAGAGCTCCGGCGCGCCACGCCTTTCAACTGCTTCGTTGTCGGGTCCGTATCAATCACTCACTGGCATTGTGTGGCATATAAGCACTCTTCCCACCTGCGAAGACTCGTCGCTCTCGACAGCAGCAGCAGAACACGAAACGAGACTTTCAATTGATCGATTCCTTCACACCCGCGACAGGGAAAGATCAACATGGCGCCCAAGTCGAAAAAGGCTACGGCTGAAAAGCCACATGGCTACGAATTCGGAGGACCGTAAGTGGACTCAGGTTTTAGATCCCGGCATTGCGAAAGTCAAGCTAACATGCTCTGGCAGCATCGGCGCCTTCCTCATTTCCTTCGGACTGCCGATTCTTGTGTACCTGTTCGCCTTCAGCTGCAACGATGTTTCCGGCTGCCCTGCACCTTCCCTGCTGAGCCCCTCGACCTTGAAGCTCGATCAACTCAAGCGCGAAGTCGGATGGCCCGAGGAGGGCATTTGGGGCCTCGGGAGCGTCAAGGTCACCGGTGCCGTCTTGGGATACTATCTCTTCAATGCGCTCCTCTACCGCATCCTTCCTGCCACCGAGGTCGACGGCGTTGAGCTCGCTTCTGGTGGCCATCTCAAGTACCGCTGCAACTGTAAGAGACTCTGGCTCGAGCAGAGATAATCATCGCTAATAAGCACAGCCTTCGCCTCTAGCATTTTCATTCTGACCGTGTGTCTCGCCGGCACTATTGCTCAGGGCGCCGAGTTTCCCCTTTGGACCTTCATCACCGACAACTACATCCAAGTCGTTACCGCCAACATTCTCATCGCATATGCCCTGGCCATCTTTGTGTACGTCCGGAGCTTCAGCGTAAAGCCGGGAAACAAGCAGCTCCGCGAACTCGCAGCTGGCGGTCACTCGGGCAACATGATTTACGACTTCTACATCGGACGAGAGCTTAACCCCCGCATTACTCTTCCCATCCTCGGCGAGATTGATATTAAGGAGTGGATGGAAATCCGTCCTGGTCTGCTGGGCTGGGCTCTGATGAACTTTGCATGGATGGCCAAGCAGTACCGGACCTATGGCTTCGTCACCAATAGCATTGTCTTTACCTCGGCAGTCCAGCTTGCGTACGTTGTTGACTGCTGGTGGAACGAGCCTGCGATCTTGACCACCATCGATATCACTACGGATGGCTTCGGGTTCATGCTTTCTTTCGGCGATCTCGTCTGGGTGCCGTTCGTCTACTCGGTACAGACTCGCTACCTAGCCGTGTATCCCCACTCGGTGAGCCCCTTGGGTATGGCCGGTATTGTCGCGGCCATTGGCGTTGGGTTTTCCATCTTCCGCCTGTCCAACAGCCAGAAGAACGCGTTCCGTAACAACCCCGAAGACCCCAGCGTGTCTCATCTCAAATACATCGAAACCAAGGCGGGGACTCGCCTCCTCGTCACGGGCTGGTGGGGAGTCGCCCGACACATCAACTACCTCGGCGATTGGCTGCAGTCGTGGCCGTACTGCCTGCCCACGGGCATGGCCGGATACACGATTGTCTCTGCTGGCACGGGATACGCGGAGGCCGGGCTCGAGGGAGCTTTCAAAATGGCGGATGGTCGTGAGGTGATTTCAGGTGCCGCGCGCGGATGGGCTATTCCCATTACGTACTTTTACATTTTGTACTTCGCCGTGCTGCTGATTCACCGGGATCGCCGCGACGACGAGAAGTGTTCGCGCAAATACGGCGAGGACTGGGAGAAGTACAAGAAGATTGTGCGGTGGAGAATCCTGCCTGGCATCTACTGAGAATCTGCGGAAGGGCAGCAGAACACTTTTCGGAAAGCAGGCCCGGAGGCGGAGCCCCATGGGAACCTCTTCGGCCCGTTTTTCTTGAAATGCGGATACCGTGGAGTTCGTGGAGAGCAGCATCACCTGACGTAGAGTTGCAGTATGTACTAGCACAGTTAGGCATTGGCGTACGCAACAGTTGCGCATGGGGTGTTTGTTCATCCAGAGCGGATCTCTGTGGCATCGTCTTTTTGCTACTGAGCATTTTACATACTTGTATCAGTAACAATCCGGTCTAGGCAGATAGTATATACCTGTCGCCACAAACGTCCTATGCGTCCTCTCACCGAACGCAGTCACGCACGTCGTCGTTATATTCTGTCTCGGGGTAAATTCCAAGGCAACACAAGGCGCACGAACCCCTGGATGAGACCGTCATCCACGTGGCCGGACGCACACTGGAACGTTACTCGCGTTCAGGTTGCCAGCATATGTGAAGCCAAACAGACTAATGACCAGATCGAAGTGCGCCTGCGGACGTTTCCTCCCCTGTCAAAAGATGCGGCTAGAAAGGTTCTCCAAATTCACCAAGAAGAAGAAAAGAAGTGTAAACGGGCCGAAAGAGTTGGGGACCCCGCTCCTTGGCAGCGGCCGGCAAGCTCATGGGTAGTGACATTGGCGAGGGCATCATGGAGATTTTAGATGAGCCCGCGATGGATAAGCCTTGATCGCGAACAGGGTTGGGTGGCCACGAGACCTGAACTTACTTCTTTTTCCTTTCCCCAACTGGTAGGTATTCATTTCGTTATTCTTTCATACTTTTTTGTCCCTCTCATACACACTGCTGATTCTCATCCCTTCCTTTTGCCTCCCGAAGAATTCGACGACGAAGGTAGCGAGGGACGAGGAGAGCAGAGAGGAGAACCCAACCGAAGGGAAAATGGGGGGGAGCACTAAGGCAGGCTAAGTGGATTTGGCTGGGTCGGAATGCGGGGAAGGATGAGGGGAAAGCGAAGGGAGATAAAAAAGTGTGGGTGGAAAGGTGGTGGTCGGCTAGCAAGGTGTGCGCAGGGCTCGACTCGGCCAAGAGGCGAGGATGCGCTGTTCATAGGAGCCGAGGCGGTCGTAAACGGCGTCATGTAATTCGCA
Organism: Colletotrichum spaethianum; assembly: GCF_022836535.1. Lineage (NCBI taxonomy): Eukaryota > Fungi > Ascomycota > Sordariomycetes > Glomerellales > Glomerellaceae > Colletotrichum > Colletotrichum spaethianum. Next base: position 262,284 of record NW_026054790.1, read on the forward strand.
GCGGGGTGAGGACTCAAAGTGGTTTGATTCGATTCGATTTCCAGCGTGCGGGAAGCAAGTCATGGTCTTCATGCTCGAGATTATTTTTATTTTAAGATTAAGGGTTAGTCAGTGATTTTAAGCATAGAGATGAGATGAGACGGTCAATTAGGTTACAGAAAGCGCTGACGGGGAAGGGCGACTCAGGGACAAGCTTTTTGAGTTTACGTCGTCGAGACTTTGTCCCGGAGACGTCGACATGGGACGTGTCAAGTGTGTCTATCGAAGAAAGATTAAAAAACACAACGATCTCTACCAAGCGAATCATATGCCGAGTCGGGAATGAAGCTATGGGGTAGACTTTGATTCCGATCGGCGGTCGACTCCAAAATCCTGGTCGTGCCCGGCCAACCCATGACCATGACTGCTTATACATTTCTCCGACCAGAGTCTAGTTCGTCACCAAGACGGTCGACAGTCGACAGTCCCTCGGGGTCAACGATAGTGTCGATGCAACGGTGTCGCAGGCGGTGGGGAGCGGGGCCTAGCTGCCGGCTGGGGCATCACTTGACGATGACCAAATTTTGCTTGGAGCACTAAAAAGCGGTCATGGAGTCTTGGAGGAGGAGAAATGACTGCGAGATACCCACTGGCTGTGGCCAACGGCGGGAAGGCGTTGCGCCACCGCTCCTGTTTCCCCTCGCCGGGAGTCAGCCAAGACCGAGGACTCCGTCTAGGCCAGGAACACGTTAGTACTGTACCCATGGGGGGCAGCGGTACTGCCGCCCTAGGTACATGCAGCCATGATGAAATCTCCGCGTGTCTGGATGTTTCTTTCCGGCACGGTTGGCATGCGCTCGCTTCTCACTGCTACCTACTCTGTACTGCCATTACCAGTGCCGCTGCCGGCTTTCCTCCGCTGGTTGCCTACCGTCTGTGCCGGCCAAGGCAGTTACCCACCCCACCCCCTTGCTTTCTTCTCCCCAGCTCTTTCCCTGCTGCTTTGGGGCCCCCGCTTCCCCACCCGTTCCGATTCGGCCTTAGTGTTGTTTGTTTCCCGCTACGTACCCCAAGCCATCCTTCGTCGAACCCGGGCCTTTCCCTCCTTTTCCTCATCCCGTCCCTGTCCATCAACGACGCCCACTGTCGATTGTCATCTGCCACAAATCTCCTTCAGTCAAGCAAGCAACCAACCGAACTACAACGTTGTCACGCCCCCCTCGGCCATTCCACCGTCAGCACTGGATTGAACGCCGCCCGGCGCACATCCACACATCAGGACCCAAACCTACGCCCAGTTACCCTGCAGCCTTCGGAGACAGCTGGTCCCAATGACAACAATGGCTCTTTGGCTGTCCATCTCTGGCCCTTCCTGGGCATCGCCTTGCCCGTCATCGCGCTGGCTGATCGGCCCTTTTGGTCATGACGTACAGATCCCATTGCTGCACCCTTGTGCCTAGTGGCCCAGCGAACTGAGTCACCGTCTTCGCCTCTCCTCATCCTCGGGACGGTGCTGTCCCGGACTTTTGCTTCAGCGAAGCCAACCAAGGTCCTTTTTTTTGTGTCTTCGCCCGACCTCTGCGTACCCCTCTCTGTCAGTTGAAAAAAAAAAAGGTTGTTTCAAGCGTATGTCTACCCAGTCTTGGCAGGAGACGGCCCTCCATCTCTATCTCATCTGACTCTCTTCTTGCCTCTACCTGGGGTTGTCCGTCCTTCTTCCCCCTCACCTAGCCTTTCCTCTACACGTCGATACCTGCTGCTTCTCCCAACCCTGCGCGTCTTAGTCGGAAGCGGTTGGAGACCTTCACTCCAGATATCGTTCATGGTGTGGTGGGGTAGCAACCATCCAGCGTTGAGCGTTGCTGCTTATGCCCACAACTTCCAACCAGGGAAGCCTTGTTGCATCATCGGGTCTGGCCCAGCCCGGCTCAACGCCGGCAGACCTGCGAGTCGGGCCCAGAAGCAAGCTTGCCCTCGGCACGTTGCTTTGAGAGGGGAGCTAGCTACTCTGGTCTGGACGATCATCCAGATTCCTCTGTCAACATTAAAGCAGCCGCGCCCGCCTTCGTCCAGGCTTTTTTTTGGTAAAGCTGTGCGCCCCCTTTCCACGACATCTCATCAGTGCTACCGAACGCTGTGCCACTGATTCGGATCGACTAGAACTACTTTGAATGGTAGTTGTCCCTCGACGTCTCGTGCCGTCCCGCCAGTCCCATTCCCGGCATACGGTGCCCAACAACGGCAGACGACAGGAAACACAATGAGGACACAGACTCTGGCTGTTGCCCTCCTGGCGGCAGCTGATCACGTTGCCGCTGCCGTGACTCTGGAAGGAAAGTTGCACAAGGTACGTTACTGCATGTCGCTGCAGATAGACCGTCGGTCTGTTGTCTCTGTGGAGCCCTGTTGGTGGCTTACAATCCTTGCCCTTCTTGGAACCTCAAGACATTGCCATTCCTGTCGTCTTGTGTTGCGAGCAGACACAATGGGCAGTTTCCACCCAAGCCAATATCTCCTGCCTCTGCCCCGTCTTCCATGCTCCTCTCTCCCGTGTCCCCCCTCGTAATAACACAAACCAATTTCCGCCTTCATGCGATTCTTTCCACTCGCAGGCTCGGCCATTGGGCTGTCACAACTCTCGAGCCGCTCAGAAGACTTACAATGTATACAGCGCGACCTCGCCTACTCGCCGCCTGTCTACCCGTCACCATGGATGGACCCTAGTGCCGACGGCTGGGCTGATGCCTACACCAAGGCGAAGGACTTCGTCTCCCAACTGACCCTCCTCGAGAAGGTCAACCTGACTACCGGAGTTGGGTGAGTGATTCGCGTTAGCCATAGTGGAAGTGATGCTAACAGAGATGCAGCTGGCAAGGAGACTTGTGCGTCGGCAATGTTGGAGCTGTCCCCCGTCTAGGACTCCGCGGTCTTTGCATGCAGGACGGCCCCGTCGGTATCCGTTTCTCCGATTACAACTCCGTCTTCCCCTCCGGCCAGACTGCTGCCGCGACTTGGGACCGAAACTTGATTTACCGCAGAGCCGAAGCCATTGGATTCGAGCACCGCTCCAAGGGTGTCGACGTTGTTCTAGCCCCTGTTGCCGGTCCCCTTGGCCGCGCACCCACTGGTGGCCGAAATTGGGAGGGCTTCTCTGTCGACCCTTACTTGACGGGCGTTGCCATGGCCGAGTCGGTCAAAGGAATTCAGCAGCACGCTATCGCATGTGCTAAGCATTTTATCGGGAACGAACAAGAGCACTTCAGACAAGCGCCAGAGGCTATTGGCTACGGATACAACGTTACCGAGTCCGTGTCATCCAATATTGACGACAAAACAATGCACGAGCTATACATGTGGCCCTTTGCGGATGCCGTTCGCGCCGGCGTCGGTTCCATCATGTGCTCTTACAATCAAGTCAACAACTCGTACGGATGCCAGAACTCGAAGCTTCTCAACGGTCTCCTGAAGGAAGAGCTTGGTTTCCAGGGTTTCATCATGTCCGACTGGTCAGTGCTCCCTCTCTCACAATCCAGACATGAGTGACTAACTTCCTCATAGGCAAGCTCAACATGTACGCGTCCCTTTGCGTTCAATTCATTGAGCAATGGCTCTTCCTCCCCCAACCAATCGAGTTCTTGCTGACAGTTCAATAGGCAGGAGCTGCTACCGCTGTTGCCGGTCTCGACATGGCCATGCCAGGTGATGTGCTCTTCAACACTGGAACCACATTTTGGGGAACGAACCTTACCGTAGCCGTCCTAAACGGCACCGTACCTGAGTACCGCCTTGATGATATGGCCCTGCGCATCATGGCCGCCTTCTTCAAGGTCGGCCTCAAGGTGGAGGATGAACCCGACATCAACTTCTCCTCGTGGACTAAGGCCACGGTTGGCCCGGCTCACTACTTCGCCAAGGAGAACATTGAGGTCATCAACCAGCACGTAGACGTTCGCAGGGGCCGAGAGCATGGCAATCTCATCCGTGAGATCGCTGCCAAGGCCACTGTACTACTGAAGAACAAGGGAGCCCTGCCTCTCAAGAAGCCCAAGTTCCTGGCCGTTATTGGAGAGGACGCCGGCCCTAACTCTCAAGGTCCCAACGGATGTGCTGACCGTGGTTGCAACGACGGCACCCTCGGTGCGGCATGGGGATCAGGAAGCGCCGAGTACCCCTATCTTATTACTCCTGACCAGGCACTGCAAGCGCGGGCTATCGCGGAGGGTTCTCGGTACGAGAGCATCCTCAGCAACTACGAGTCCGCAGCTACCACGGCGCTGGTCACACAGCCAGACGCTACGGCCATTGTCTTTGTTAACGCGGACAGTGGCGAAGGCTACATCAACGTGGGTGGAAACGAGGGTGACCGCCAGAACTTGACCCTTTGGAACGCGGGAGACGAGCTGGTTAAGAACGTGTCTTCCATCAACAACAACACCATTGTCGTCATCCACTCTGTCGGCCCTGTTTTGCTGACTGATATGTACAACAACCCCAACATCACTGCGATTGTTTGGGCCGGTCTTCCGGGTCAGGAGTCGGGTAACTCGATCACGGACGTGCTTTACGGAGACGTCAACCCCGGAGGCAAGTCCCCGTTCACTTGGGGGCCCACCCTTGAGAGCTACGGCACCAACGTTCTGTACGAGCCCAACAACGGCCAGGGCGCTCCTCAGGATGACTTTACTGAGGGCGTCTTCATCGACTACCGCCACTTCGACCGAGCCACTGCCGGTTCCGACGGCAACGGAAACTCCAGTGGCGCTGCCCCCATCTACCCATTCGGCTTTGGTCTCTCATACACAACTTTCGAGTTCTCCAGCTTGGTCGTGGCCCCTAGGAACGCCAGCGAGTACAAGCCGACCACGGGCGAAACGGCCAAGGCGCCGACTTTCGGCAACTACAGCACCGACCCTGCCGAATACGTCTTCCCCAGCAACGAGTTCCGTTACATCTACAACTACATCTACCCCTACCTTAACACCTCGGATGTTCGCGAGTCTGCCAACGACCCCAAGTACGGACAGGCGGCTGACGAATTCCTGCCTCCCCGGGCCCTGGAGAGCAGTCCCCAGCCCAAGAACCCCGCATCAGGCGCCCCTGGTGGCAACCCTCAGCTTTGGGATGTTCTGTACACCGTGACTGCCACGGTCACCAACATGGGCGATGTGGCCGGCGACGAGGTTGCCCAGCTGTACGTCTCCCTTGGTGGTCCGCAGGACCCGGTCAAGGTGCTGCGTGGTTTCGAGCGCCTCACTATCGAGCCCGGCGCGTCGGCGGTTTTCAAGGCGGACATTACCAGACGCGACCTCAGCAACTGGGACACGGCGAGCCAGAACTGGGTTATCAGCCAGTACCCGAAGAAGGTGTGGGTCGGAAGCTCGTCGCGAGACTTGCCCTTGAGTGCGTCGCTTTAAGTATTTGAAAATGCCCGACTCTGGGCACCTTAAATAGTTTCTAATTGATTATGTTTACTACCGCTGCATATCCCATCGGTGTGAGCTGTGTTAATTGTCGAGGGCTTGAGGACTCGATGCTTGTCTCTACACGACACTCGCACGCACTTGCAGTCATCGCGCGTGCCAAGACCACCAATGTTTATTATGATCACAGTCGAAAACCATGATCGAATCGGTACTGTACAGATCGCGGAGCTCGAACCAAGGATGCAGGCGCAACTGACTCAAACAGCAGCAAAGAGTGACGCAAAACGGACCACAATTCGGATCGCGGAAAACATCATTCCCATGCACGTCTCACCATGACGTGCACATGGCTGCAGAACAGCGCGGCAACTCGACCACCACCACAACTGTCGTTTGCGTTCGATGCTGCGCCAGGCTTGGTCCTCCGAGGAGCCAAAAGAGGGACGAGATAAGATGTCTCCTCAGTGTGTTCTAGAAGCGATGGGTGGGCCGAGAATGCTTATATCAGACCGAGATGCGTTTACGCTCACCTTGACACACCTTGGGATCCCCGTCGGTGACGACAGATCGAGCAGCCAGCCGGAGAGGATGTGGTCGATTCACTGGACCTCCAGCCAATCAGACAGTGCAATATAACTACGTAAGCAGAGTTGGCGCTTTTGACAGCGCAGAAAAACAGAGAGGATGGAAATAAGGACTTTGAAAGGACTGGAACATCAGCCAAAAGTGGGGTAAGAACAGCTGCGGGTCTTGGCCGGTCAGGGTGGCCATCCCCTTTTGGGCATTAGCGCGGTGATCCGAAGGCCGCTCCAGCCTTGGGGTGATCAGTGGGCGGCCAGGAAGGCGTTTCTACTGCGGACCTCTTACTCATCAAAGCCGGCATCTGCAGTTGGGCTGAATGGTGAGGCGAGGTGAGTGAGTGTGTGTGTGTGTGAGTGGCCGCCATCCTTTTTTTTTTCTTTTTCTGAAAAGAAAAATCAAGGGTCCCGAGCTGCCGAAGACAGACACTGAAGAAACACAGACAATTGGACAACGTCCCTTCGAGAGCAACCGACCGCGCCCCCGCATCCCTCCTGTTTCGATCAGACTGTGTTCCTCCTCTTACTCTCACACTCACTCTCTCTCTTGCTCACTATCACCTCGTGGCTTGTTTTCCCCGTTGCCTCCTCCGAGAAACCTACCCTCTTGCGACGCCTGTAGCGCCGTTTCTCGTCATCGCGCCGCCTTTGCAGCTGTTAGCTGCCATCTCGCCGACGCTTCGGGATTTCGGCATTCAGGAGCTCTGCCCCCCTCCCACTTCTCCTCCAACCATCCCCAACCCCAAGCTACCCGTACCCCCTCTCAATCGCAAAAGAGCCGCATCGGCACTGCGCAGGAACCTGGACGACGCATCGCAAGCGACAACTACACCAAGCTCGCTCTGCCAGGGCCCCAATCGACAAAGCAACCATCCTCTTGTACCTACCTACCGCTGCGTCTGTCCATCCCCCCCGCCGCGTGCCCAGCCAGCGGGATCCCGAGCAGTCACCACGACAGCGCCGAACGTCGTCCGCATCCAGAATCACCGAGTTCGCGCCCACCAACGCCACACATCCCACGCTCGTCCCGATTGCCCCGGAAGGCCGTCCGTCACCCCGTGAACTGTAAATCCCAACGGCGGACGGATTTTGGGTTCCACCTTTTCTCCTTCCTGCGCCTGGCCCCCCCTCTCTGATGAGAGCTTTCTCCGGGCCAAAGCCACCGGTCACACAAAACACCGATCGCATCCGACCACCAGCGCCCGCGCCCGCGCTCGTAGAGCAGACGGCGCAAATCCCGACCCCCCGGGTCTGATGCAAGGACGCCGTCGTCGTCGCCAACATGCCTGAGTCGCAGACGACCCCGGATCAGGTCTCCATCGACGACCTGACCCCCGAGGAGGCCAACCGCATCATCCACTCTCATCGCAAGGTCCGATATGGTGAGTAAGGTCGAAGCATTCCCCCCTTTCATGATGAGTAAACTCTTCCCCGACTGGCCGGTGTGGCTGCCAAGCCTGTATTGTCTACTTTCATTGCCTTCATCTCGTCCTATCTTGACGACCGAGATGAGATGACTGTTCCTTCCACCCCCGACTCTCATCCCGTCCTATGCTTGAACCACTCACCACCTCGCTGCCCCGCCATCCGTCATCGTTGACCTCATAACCACTGACGCCCTCCAACAGGCACAGCATGCTGGCCGTGCCGCCAACGCAAGGTAAAGTGCGACAACAAGCAGCCATGCGAGAACTGCGTCAAGCGCGAGCATCCGCAGCTATGCTCCTACAAGCCGAACCGCACCGCCTCCCACGGCACGCACCACAAACCCGCCGCTTCCGTCACCACCGACGGCGCCAACAGCGTGGCCGCGGCCGCCAGCACCGCGGGTAACGGCACCCCGCCATCCGGCAACAACCGCAAAAGACCTCACTCGCCCGAAGACCCCGGGGCCGACGCCGCCGCCGGCGCGCCCCCCTTGAAACAGGAACCCGGCAGCGCGGCGTGGCCACGCTCGGCCATTGGTAAGTCATCACTATTACCATCATCATCATCATCATCATCAGCACCGCAGCAGCATCAATGCCCCGGCTTGATATCTACTGCGTCGTCATCCTTCTTGGGTAGCAACAACAGCGGGTTGTATACTAATAGACTTCACCGTGGTCCAGTCGCGGCAGGCGTGGACGAGACCGAGGCCCCCGAGGCCGTGACGCGGTACCTCGGCCAGAACAGTATCCCCTCCCTGCTGCGCGAGCAGTCCGCCGCCAACGACCTGCAGGAGGGCGTCGACATACGCCAGGACATGCGCTCGATACTCGGCCTCGACACCTCGGCGCCCTTCCCGCTCATGTCGTCCAAGCACCTCGACAGCCTGACGAGGGAGATCTCGGCGGAGCTGCCCTCGGACCGGGAAGTCATGAAGTGAGTAGTTCGGCTGCCTCTGGACGTTCTTCGCTCCACCACAGGCACACCCAAAACTGACTAACCCCCCTAGGCTCTTCCGCACGTACAAGGAAACGCCGCAGCAGTTCTGGGGCTTCGTCGTCGACATTGACGACCTCGAGTCCAAGCTCATGGTCTACCTCGAAGACCGCGCCCGCAACGCCAGCAACGCCACGAGGACGCCCAAGCCGGTGTCGGCGTCGTGGCTCGCCATCCTCTTTGCTCTGCTGGCCGTGGGGTCGCAGTACCACGACTCACCATATCACATCCGCACGCGAGACTCGCAAAAGTACATTCAGATCTCGTTCCATTTCCTGAGGCTAGGCAACTTCCTCCTACGGTTCGTCAACCCTTTCCCCCTTTACCACCCTTCATATCTTTATTGGGCCCGGCACAAGAACCTCCACTAACCCGAGACCCGGCTTTTTCAAAACAGACCCACATTCGACTCCATCCAGGCCCTCCTACTAACCAGCTTCGTCCTGCTCAACGACATGAAGGCCGAGGCCTCTTGGGCCCTGCTCGGCCTGACGTGTAGACTGGCGCAGTCTCTCGGCCTGCACCGCCCGAACCCCTCGGACGGGAGGGACAGCGCCCGCAACGACGGGCAGTCCAAGGAGATGATCCGCCGCAAGCTGTGGTGGACGTGTGTGTGGCACGATACCCTCACGTCGCTGTCCTTTGACCGGTAAGTCTTCGCGTTCCTGTAGATGGGGGCAATGACCGTGGCTGACAGGGCCAAAGCCCCCCAATGACAAACATCCCCTGTTGTCCGATCCCGACGGTGCAGCACACCGTCGCCGGCGAGTACGGGTACCTCGACACCATGTACCACCTCTGCGAAATCATCTCGCGCCGCCTCAACCCGGACGTCGCGACGACCGTCAGCTACGAGCAAATGGTTGAGAACTGTGAGGCCGTCGAGAACCTCCGCAACATGGTGGCCCCCAACATCCGCATCAAGGAGCAGTGCAAGCGGGCTATCGACCGCCTCCAGCATTACGCGGTCCGGCTGCACACGTCCTTTGTCATCTCCGTCTGCTGCCGGCCGGCCCTGCGGCGGGACTGCACCAAGCTCACCCCCGAGCAGAAGCGCCACCTCTCGGAAAAGTGCCAGCACAACCTCGCCGAGACGGTCCGCATGTTCCTCGCCATGCACCAGCTCTCCGTCATCCCCACTCGCAGCTGGGCCTTCACCTATCACGGCCTGTCGTCGGCGCTGCTCCTCGGCATCCTGGGCGAGACCAAGAACAGCCCCGAGGTCCGCCAGCTGCAGGGCGACCTCATCGCCGCGCTGTCCGCGACGGCCGCCAAGGAGGCCACCTCGCCGTCGGCGCACATCCCTAAGACGGACAAGGACATTGAGCTGTCGGGCCCGCTGTGGAGGGCGCTGACGGCGCTGCGCAACATTTACGAGCACGGCACCATCATGGGCACGTCGCAGATGAAGGGCACCGACTCGAGCGGCACCGGAAGCGGCGCGCGGACGCCGCTGCCGCCAATGCTCATGGGCCCGATGGCCAACGGCGGGAGCGACGGCGTCGGCAAGGGCTTCGGCCTCGACCCCCACCAGGACGCCGCCCTCGCCATGGCCGAGATGCAGAACGGCACTGCCCTGGCGGAGTACACCCCCAAGTATGGTCTTGTCCCCCCGTCGCCGGATCCGGAGTCGCTAACGAGACCAAGTATGGGATACCCGCCCGTCAGCATGGACAACATTGCGAACCTAGACCCCTCGACGTACATGTCGCCAATGGACCTCTACGAATCGATCTGGTGGGGTGAGTAGCCACGAGTCACCATCCAGTAGGGCGTGACGACGGAAAGACTGACCGATGCATTGCAGAATCCCCCGACCCCTGGAACAGCGGCGTCGATACCATGAACTTCGACTTTGTCGCCCAGCCCCCGCCGGGCCAGCCTCAGCAGCAGTACTACTTTTGAAAGAAAGGGTAAAACGAGAAAAAGAAACACAAGGCAACAGAGAAGAAAGGGAGAAAAACAGAAGTGGCCATGAAATCCGAGTTTCGGGAAGCAAAACCAAGGTCTCGGGGGGGGGGGTACCGCCCACTATGAGTATTGACTGATTGGCATGGGACATGAAAGCGGCGCTTTTTTATTTGGTGAAGGGAAATTCCAACCTTTTATTTGCTTTAGAAAACAGTGGGATCGGGCGGCAACGGCGAGGAAAGGAGGGCGACTGGTTTTTGTTTCCAATCCCGTGGGTCTCCAGGCGCTCCTGCAAGCTTTTTGCTAACTTCTCGGATGGTTCTTCTTCTACTTCCGGAGAGGGTGCTGTCGAGGTTGTCATACTACGGTGTTTAATCATGTTTCTTACGTTGTCACGGTCCAAAAGGCGCGATCCGCTGGGTACGCTGTTTTCCTGTTTCGGTCACGTGCGATGAGTGTCTTGATAGGGACATAGGATTGTGTTTGGTGCGCGGTTGTAGCTGTAGGGTGACGCTGTTAAGGACCCGGATTAGAGCAATGCGCCGTTTACTGACCGCTGCGATGATGGCGCCTATAGCCCGTGAAGTCGTTTCTGGTGACTAATGGTTTCCGGTAGTGGGTTGGCGCTTTCGACACTGAGGCTCAACCAGACAGGAGGCCATGGCGATCTGACGGTGCTCCTTGTACGACAACTTGCCAAACACGCCCAGATAGGAAAGAAAGCCCAGGTGCTCGCACACCTATCTTACTCGTGCTACGAGCCGTAGGACGGAGATTAGTTTTGATACTGTCGTCGTCGGCTGGCATTACCGCGTACGGCCCCACGACATCGCAGAGCGCAGGTGCGAGTTCACGGCATCTCGGCAAACAGGTCGGCGATCACGGAAGGCGGGGCGAACCCGGACCAGAACGGTGGCTGAGCGGATTCCCCTCCGCGAAGACTGGTTGCAAGAAACCTACTGCTCCGCCCCCCGGCTTAGATATGGGCGTAATGGTCCTCCGGTTTGGCAGCGAGAAGAACCGGGGTGAACCCTCCACGGTCCAAACCCAAGTCTCGACACCGCCTGCGCTCGGCGATGGGTAGCCGGCGCATTTCGAAACCCCAACGAGCGCCATTCGCCGGATCGAGGTTGGGTCGATCGGGGTCATTCTTTCTCGACAATGACGTATTGGTAGCGGGTCAATTGCCTACGATCCTGCAAATTTCGCAGGTGACAGATATTGCAGGTTGCCTGGGCAGAATTGGATCGTGACCACTACGAAACGCATGTAGCACGTCCCAACTGCCGGTCTCTACAGAAAGGTCCTAATGAGATGGCACCACAATGAAAATTAGCATACAAACCTTGAAACAACAGTAAGCGCCAACTGTGCGAAACCACATTGTAACAGACGGCCACCGAAAATGCAACGGAACGGGAGAGAATTAGGACTGGCTCAGACACCTGGCACGGGGTTTGCCTCTTGCTGAGCCACCGACCCTGGGTATGGACGAAAAAACGCCCCGAGGCCCGTCTGGGTGGGAATGACGTCCATGTCCATCTGTCGGCTAAGCCTAGATGGTCACCGATGCAGATGTTGCGTTGCACCCAGGTTCCAGGCGAGCGGATTCCATCTGGGGTTGAGCGCTTTCTCGTGCCGAGATGCGGATGAAAACAGCATGTAGGCGATGGCGTCTTGCTTGCTGTCGGTATCTTTGATGAACCAATTGAAAGGCCCTCCTCTCCGTGTGCAAGATGTGCAAGCGAGAGATCAAACGATCACTTTTGTTGTAAACCAATCCACAACAGCGAGTCAAGACCATTCGGTAGTGTGGGGAGACGGCCAGAAATTGCGTGTTGGCATTCGCAGCTTTGTAGTGTACGCGTCAAGCTTTTTGCGTCCGCCATTCTCATCTAGCTCAGGTACGAGCCAGTCAAATACGCGGCGGCCACTAATATCGGTGAAGGGTCCGCGGACGCCGTGCTGACGAGTCCATGGGTCAACTGCAGATACGCGTACCATTAGCAGCAACCGTGTATTGTCCCAGTGCAGTAGGGCATTTGGCCACCACGGGTTCCCTTGACTGAGGAGCAAACCTTGGTTTCATTGCATGCACCCAGGTCGGAAGAGGCAGCAACTCGCAATGCCAAGACGGATGATAACCGGGCAGAAACAATTGCATATGTCCCCAGAAAGGTTGTTTGGCGGCCTTCATCTTCCGATACGGCTCCTGTGCGAGTATCGAACATGGACCGTAGCTGTCGGGTCCAGAAGAGCACCTCCACAGAAGAAAACGGAGACGGCCAAGCCCCCGAAATTATGTCGCAAAGATGTGGGCGGTAGGTCATGGTAGGCCTGGAGCAGTAGGCATGAAGCGGTAGGCATGAAGCGGTAGGCTTTGAGCGGTAAGTGACCTCGTGTACCCGGTGTGAATCTACTGGCGGGGAGCTGATGAGGTCGCGTGCCGTTTTTCAGGATACAAAATTTTGACTGGTTGGCTTGTCTGGTTGGTCCGAACGGTGCCGCGACCCAACAGCATCACTGTTACTCTTCCGCAACAAAAAAATAAATTGTTGCAAACGGACGGACACGAGAGACTGGCGCTGATGGGAAGCTATTCCAACTCTCACACAAGAGCCAAATCCGAACTTCTAGTGAGAGGTCAAGAGAGCTTGACGCCGTTTGATAACGTGGTTATCTCTTGGCTGGCTAATAATTGTAACAACTGACGAGGACAACAGATTGCCCGTTGCATCTCGGCTTGCTGCTTCTATAGCAGTGAAGGTATAGCCACTAGTCTTGGCTGGTGCTATCATTGGAATTAGTGAACAGCTTGACTGGTACCTTTGCTCCAGCGCACTACTGCTCATAGGTCTCAGCTGACTTCGCTGATCTTGGTCGTGGTGGTGGGCGACTCAGTTCAGGCTTTTGAGGCAGAAGCTGCAGTGAGGTGTTCCCCCGTGGCCCATGGATGGACCCAGTGATCGCTGCCGAAAGGAGCTTGACAGCCCATGGCCAATGCCTCCATTCCATCTCAGGGTGATTCAGTAACAATGCTCGCCTCCCCACTTCAAACCCACCTCGACAAGGCGAGTGCATCAACGTTGCTGGCAACCATCCCAAGCTGTGCCCTCGCTCCTTGGGCACCTTCAACTAGGTACTAAGGGCCAGGTAGTTGAAACTGCGCAAGGAGTAAAAGCAGGTAGCAGCCCGGTGCCGCCAGAAGTGTGTTCCTCCCAGCGGCAATGGCTTCAAATCTAGGGCGGTGCCAAGACGACTAGTGGGTGGAATGGCGTCGCGGGGCTTGACGGCTCTCTTCGGCTGGCACCTTTCGCACACAGCCTTGGGTTGAAATGGGCCCTCGAGGGCCTATTGTCTTTGATGTTGTTTCTCGTTGAAGTTAGCCATTGCCGGGATTCGGAGCAAACGCGTAGCGTCGTTTATTGGAGCAGGGCTTCGAAATTGGCCGGCAGGCTGGCCATGTAGAGTGATGTCATCTGTGCCCAAAAAGAGCTAAGCGTACTAGCGGTGCATGCAAAGCTTCCCAGCACGTATGACTGCTGCTGTGCGAGGAGGGTATGAAGTCGATTCGTCAAGGACTTCACGGTTGAAGGTGACGGTAGATGATGGGGTCGCCAGAAATAGGCCGACTGCGATACACGGCAGCGAGGCATTACTGAGATGTTGATCGTGCGTCCTCAAGGGTTCTCAATTGAGATGAGGCGGAGATTGGTTGGGTTGAGCTCTTGTCGGATAACGGCCGAGACTTAGGGCACGCAACGCAGGGCCGCGACTCTGAAGGGTCCAAGGTTAGGGTTGGGAGCAGCTGCTAAGAAAAGAATGGCAGATGGAATTCAGATTAAAGAGAGTTGGCAACCTGATGGGGCGAAACAGGCATTGGAAGACAAAGTGAAGGGTTCGAAAGTGACGGTGCAGTCAGATGCGATGGGACGTGATAGGTTGGGATGGAACGGACGGCTCATGGGAAGTGGGAGAGGAGCCGCCAAGACGCGTGGCCCTCACCAGCCCATCGGCAAAAGAGGCGCAATGGAAAGAGAAGATGAGGGTCTGATTCGTGGCAACCGCAAGCACTGGATCTGTTCGTTTCTTAGGTTGGTGAGCGTCATCAGAGAGGAAGGACCAGACGAAGGGTTCAGAGTGTGTCATCCTTCCTGTTCTCTGTCGGAGCAAGTAACGAGAGTGCCTTCCGGGAGTCAATTCGGAACGGTAGGCGGGAAGGGACGAGGGACGGTCGGTGAGTAAAGCAGGGCAGCGCAGAGCAGCGCAGCAGAGTGCCATGTCCGTTTTACCCCATCAAGATTCACACCCACCTTGGACCTACCTCTCCACATGATCACTTTCCCAAAACCGCAATTGTCCCACTTAGCAAAAAGGGACGTGTCCCACTTCTTACAAGCTGCACGCGAGTCTGAGCCTCCGTAGGAAGGAAGGAGCAAAGCAAAGCAGCAGCGCAGCACCTTCCCTTACCTTAGCCCGGGCGGGGGGCCAAGACCAAAGCGACGCGAACCTAGACGGAAGTGACATGCGCATTTGCCTGCCTTCGCACCCGCCGCAGAGGTATTTCGTGTCGCCGTGGCAGGGATAGTGCGCAAAAGAGAAGAAACCGAAAAGTCTTGGCAGCGCACCCACAGTTGCCGTGTGTTCCCACCTTTCTCCTGCCCACCTGCGACTCACTGGACAACACCGGCCGTCTTGCTGCTGTTTCGTCGCCGGGATTGGGCGAAAACGCCCTGGATGGCTGGCTGATGCTCGCCTTTTCCTCGTGCAAAAAATGGGAATCTGGCCCATCCGTTAAAATGAACGGCGGAGCCCACTCTTTCTGCTCTGCGCGCGCATCTCCTTCCCCGTGGGTCGCTCCTGAGTTCCACGTCCCTGCTGTGTACGCTGTAGGCCGCCTCTGTTTTGCCTACCTTCTCCTTTCCTTCTCCTCTTGATCCTCATTCCCTCTCATCCTTCTCCTTCTACTCTCCCATCTTCTGTCGACTCGTCGTGTCGCATCGCCAAGTTTCTCGACGCAGTCTTTTCTCCCGCTGCGCGACGCTGTCCAAGTATCCTCTTGTCCGACTGCCCGCTCTGCGCTGTGGTTATATTCCTTTCCTACTACACGGCCACTAGCCAATCCGGTGGAGTTTCGGTGACAACCAGAACCCTGGATAACGATTAACGGACACTTTCGACGACGACGAAACACGAATCTCTACGACTTCTGGATCCGCCACGCTCTCGATCCTTTTGTAACCGAACTCGAGAGCTGTAAAGACTGAAACGACTTGACTTTCCATGAGCCGACTGGTCTGGGCCTGAGGACTACTTGAGGACTACCAACGCTGTGGAGAACGTTCTGGGAGTAATTGGTAGCTTTGACTCTTCTGACGAGTATACTACGACGCCGTGAGACTACACGAACCCACATCATGGCCGATGTCAAGCCTCCCAGCGGCAAGCTGCCGTATGGCACCCCGGAGGGCGGATGGAAAGCGGTGCACACATGGAGAACCCCGGATTGGGTAGAACCGATTGTAAGGAGATTTTGAAAACTTTACCGCGGCGGCGGCGAGTTATCAGATCTTCGAGGCTAACAACAGCACTAGCTCATTGTTTCCATCATGCTGATCGGCTTGTACGTCAGCCGCCGGAAGAACTACTCGATTCTTCGCCGCGGCAATGCGACATACGAACCTCTCTTCGAAGAACGAGGCGACTCTCCTCGCATCTCGGACGACTCGTACGAACCCATCCGCACCGATGCCTACCCGCCCAAATACCGCACAATCTTTGGCTGCTTCCGCGTCAAGACTCCCAACTCGAGCCGCTTCGCGAGACACGTCCATTCGAGGATCCTGCAAAAGTTCCCCTTCCTCATCGAAATGTTCTACTGGGCCATCTCCTTCTTCTTCTACCGTATGACCGCTACCCTGGCCCAGAGCTACTACGGCAGCCGTAAGGCCGTCTGGGACGTTGCACAGGAGCATGGCCTGTTTCTGCTCGAGACCGAGGCCAAGTTTTTCGGCGAGGGCACCAGAACCGGCCCCGAGCGCTGGGTTGAATGGCGCGTGTCGCACTGGTTCCTCGAGGGTGCTCAAGTCGACGACTTCCGTGGCATCTGGCTGACCATCCTGAACCGCGGCTACTCGTTGATTCACATCCCCGGCACCGTCGGCTTCATCGCCTACTATTACGCCATGGCGCCCACTCATGCTCGTTTCTGTACCGTTCGCCGCACCATGACCTTGCTGAATATGTGTGCCTTTATCATCTTCATTTTCTACCCCTGCGCACCGCCACGGTTGATGCCTTCCGAGTACGGCTTCGTCGACACGGTCAATCTCGAGAATGCCGAGAGCGTCTGGATGAGTGGAAAGTTCGTGAACAAGCTGGCTGCCATGCCGAGTATGCACTTTGGCTACGCATTCGCCATCGGCTGCGTCTTCGTTGCCGACTCGGCCATTCTTAACTTACTCTTTGGGCGCCTGCGCAACTACCTGCTCAAGGATGACTTGGACAAGTCGCTGGATATTGATGACGTCGAGTTGAAGGAGATCCAGGAGAACCGCAAGCGTTGGAAGAGCTGGGCCATGTTCGCTTTCGGCATCTTCTACCCGAGTTGGATTCTGCTGACCATCGTCGGAACGGCCAACCACTACCTTATGGACGCTTTTGTTGCTACCTTCTGCGCATTGATGGCCTACCTCTGCAACCGCGCCCTGCTGGTATTCCTGCCCGCGGAGGACATGCTGCTTTGGGCCTGGAGGCTCGAGAAGCCAGTGCCAACCACCGGTCGCATGAAGAACATTGCGGTGCGGTGAATGGTGCCGAACAAGAGTGTCGAGAAGAAGCGTCCAGGCAATATTGAAATAAAGAATTGCCTAGCTGATATGTTTAAAGCATTGTAGAGGCGTTGGGAAAGGACCTCGTTTAATTTTGCACGACAGGCCGAAACTGTGTGCTATGTTAGCCCTTTTAATAAGAAATCTTCGCTGTTCAATAGACAAGCCTCCCATGCTCCGCCACCAATGACTGTTGGAAGCAGTGACATTACTAGCTGTTGTCTCATTGACCGTTCGTATTCGGTGGATCTGGGGTCGGGCCTAATCGATGCATGGTGATCTCGGGACATTCTTTGGCTTTCTTTACCGGCATGCGGAAATGGTAACATTGACCCTGCAGACTCGCTGCCCGCTATCATTTGCTCAAGCCGAGACATCCGTGCCGCTTAACCATCTCGTTTGCTGCGGGAGAGCTGCGGAAGTCGGCGGCCGAAGGTACCGTGGCCCGGGATCTTCGGTTCCATCTCAGTCCTCCTGTGTATGGACTGAATGGAAAGTCTCGATTGTCGCGGCCTGAGGGCGCGTGCTGATTGCGATGGAGTATTGCGATGGAATATTTCGATCGGCTGGGGTGAATTCGGATCTGTCGCTCGCGGGAGAGTTCCCTCGACCCATGGGGTTTCTTACGAGTGAGGCCGCGGGCCCCGTGAGAAAGCGATCCCATGTCGGGCTGGGCCGTTCTTCTGGCCCTCCATGGAGGGCCTAGCTCATTTTGGCTCCTTACCATAAGCTTGACTTGGTACCGATAGCTGTGTTTAAATTGACGTTGGCAAAGCAAGCTAAGCGAGGATGCTGTTGCTCATTCGAAGATTTTTGTCTGTCTGGCCTGTTCTTATCGAGCCTGGTGCGAGGCGAGATCAAGGTTTACAGCAAAAAGCAACGCGCCGTTAGCTGTCAATGAGACGGTACGTACCTGTTAGCCCAATGAAGCAAACCATCGATAGTTCCCGTCATCTGTAAGACGGATATGCATATTCGAGTGACCATGGCTTCGACGCTGCTGATGCGCAAGCAGTAAACATACAAGAGCCTGCGATATTCTGGCAGACTTTGGTTGTTGTCGCTTGCCCTCCTTTCCGTGGGCCACGTTCGCTTCATAAAGAATCAAGAAATGTGATAGTCGGCTGACGGTTGTGGATGGGTACACGATGCCTAGGCCACGATGCGACCTATCGCGTCCGGGCCCAACACCACGTGTGATTGTACCCACTGGTGGTTTGGCGTGCTCATCAA
This sequence comes from Colletotrichum spaethianum, assembly GCF_022836535.1. Lineage (NCBI taxonomy): Eukaryota > Fungi > Ascomycota > Sordariomycetes > Glomerellales > Glomerellaceae > Colletotrichum > Colletotrichum spaethianum. The sequence goes on from NW_026054790.1 coordinate 280,662, forward strand.
ACATCAGGCACGTGGACGACCGGTCCCTAACCATCACCCAGAGATAACGGATATGACAAGAGATGGCAAAAGCCTTGTGTTTCCTGGATCCCGTGCATGTCCTTGTACATTGGGAATCAATGTCTTTGTGAATGGCGCTTGTTTGCCTCCCACTGATTCTTGGCAGCGAAAAATAGCCTATACCAAACACATGTATGTTTCTGATCTATGTTACTGGTCAATGTAAACCTTTCTGTATATAGGGCCCTGGCGGCATCAGCCATCGAATTCAGCCTCTTGATAGTTGTCAACAACACCTCGTCTCAACTTACTCTCAACAGATAGGGACACAATGATTGACCACAGTCCACCTCCATCCACGCCCGCCAGCCCATCGGGCCGTGGTGATCAGCCGCAGAATTACCTTCGCATCCCAGGCCTCCTTTTCGACAACGTCCCAGCACTAATCCCGCAAGAGCACTCTGCAGCCCTCAAGTTTCTCCAGCCCTCCGATGTCGACCTCGGCATGTCATACGGCGAGTACTACACCCTTCTAGAGCCTTTTGACCGTGTAGCCCGCAAGCTCGTCGATGTGTTTGACTACTGCATCCAGGTTCTCAGACACGGTGCCGAGTCGGTCGCCCTGCCTTCGCATTCTACCTTTACTAATTCATACTCCCATGATTCCATCTTGGTCCTCCCTGACTTTTGGGACGGGTTTTTTGACCAGGTGCTTGATTGTCTGGGTCACGCTGGGGAAAATGTTGGTCTGTGTTCGCTTGATGTCATGTGGATTGTGTGAGGAGTCGAGAAGAGTCCGAAAAGAATAATTAGTGTACTGCCTAGTCTCAGATCAAGGGTCAACAACCGTGATGGGTCAAGCAAGCAGTCTGAATGGGTGTGTGTGTGTGTGTGTGTAAGTACAAGAGTGGGTTGCTGCAGGGAGAGAGTGTGGGGTTCAAAGGTGGTGTCCATGCTGACTCATCCCATCCCTTCCCACCACGTGATAATCCCTTCCCCGAAAAAAAGGATAACGTCCTCGTTATCGCTCTCAATATCATCTAGTTTCTATGCCTATAATTCCAATATGTCTATTCCGTTTCCCGATTCTAATCTATAGTCCCTTACTACCATTATAAGTCTCTATTCCTAGTCATCATCCCTTATGTCTTTAAATCATAATCCTTTGTTTTATATTAGTTCTTTTGTATAGTTTTACTATTGGATGTTTATGTGGTAAGTGATGATATTAGGGCTGCCTTAGCCATTATTCCAGTTGTCATTATTGGTGTTTGTAGAGCTGGGCTTGTCAAGGTGAGTCATAGGTTTGTTAGTGGCGACGTCAGGGTTGTCCTAGGCTGTGGCGGTACTAGGCTACTTGTCCTAGTTGGCGACAATGTTAGGCTTGTCCTAGTTGGTGATGATATTAGGCTTGTCCTAGTCAATAATAATATTAGGCTTATCCTAGGTGTTATTAAGGTTTGTATAGTTAGGATTGTTAGGGTGAGTCTGGCTAGGGTTGTTGAGGTTTGTGTTATTAAGCTTGTTGAGGTTTATGTTATTGGGCTTATTGATAACCTTGAGTTGATTGTTGGTGGTATTGAGCTGGTTGATTGATTTGGGCTTATTAAGGTGAGGCTGGCTAGGCTTGTTTGTATCTATGATTTTGGAATAGTTATTATTAATAAGGTAAGATTGATTGCTAGTAGTGTTAGGCTTGTTGATAACTTTGAGTTGTTTAGCTGTATTTATTGTGTTAGGCTTAATAACCTTAAGTTGCTTGTTAAGGTAAGGCTGGTTGGTGTGCTTAGGCTAATTATTAGTAGAGGGGGGTTAATTGTTAATAGGTTTACTGAGGAGCTTTTTGGTTTAGGTTTTGAGTTTAGTGATAATGTCTAGAAGTTTAATACTAGTACTTATAACTAAAGTAAGTGCTTTGTCTGTGTCTATGATACGTTAAGTTGTGCTGATAGGGGTAGTACTGATGTTGGTCTCTGGGTCTGCCTTTGTGTTGGCTGTGATTTGAGCTATTGTGCGTTTGGCTTTATGGTTGTATTTAGGCTGGTCTATGTTATTAATACCTGGCTTATTTGGCTTTAGTTTGTTGTCCTAAGATTTAGGATAAAAAGAAGCTTAAGTTTAAAAGACTAAGACTATATAAAAGCGTTTATAATGTTTACTTTTGTAGTTTTTGTAGTTATAGAACTTTTTGTATTTTTGTTTAAGGTATTTGCTATTTTTGTATTTAGTATAAATTATGTTAAATCTAGTCTTTCTATAACTAGTTTCTCTTATAGCTTAGTTAGTAATATGCTAGTTATAATAGCTAATTAGGTGATTTACTTAGGTGTTATTAGCTATAGTGGTTTAGCTATTTCTATGCTTTTTCTACTTAGAGGTATTAATAAGGTAGATTATAAGGCCTTTAGCTTAGGTTACTGTAATAGCTATATAGGGTTTCTGTAGAACAAAACCTATTCCTTGTAATCTAACTGTGTCTATAATAACGATATCTACTTTAGCGCTTATATTGTTATTAATAGATCAAATAGTAACATTTGCCTGTATATTATTATTAGCGTTTAAGGTATTAAACGCGTCTTTATATTCTTGGCGTTATGTATTATATACTATAATGATTATAAGGTTTTTTTGTTGACTTATGTTATGTGTACTAGGGAAACCTTTTCTGAAGAGCTGGAATATAAGTTATATTATATAATTAATGTTGGTGTTATTTAGCTTAGATGTACCTAATATTAACTTAGTTCCTTCATAGATATTAACTATAAAAGAGTTTATTATACTTTTAATGTCCTAGTTATTACCTCTTATGACTTGGTTTCTGAGGTTTATGAAGAAAGGAATAAGTCCTCCTAAGCTATAATAGATTATTATTTCTTAGTTATATATTATTTTTTTAGCCTATTTTGTAATAAATCTAATATTGTATTAATTAATTATGATTTTTGTTGTAATAGCTCTAAGCTTTTTTATTTAGTGAAGAACAAAGGTAGTGTGTTGTGGTCTAAAGGTTGAGCACTAATGAGCCTCTGTGTCTCCTTTGCTGTTCATATTAAGGCTCTTGGATATAGGGTTGAATTGTTGTGTATTACTTGTTGTAATGACTTAGGTTGGCTTGAAGAAGGCTATAGGAATATAGAACTGGGATTCTGGTATTTGACTGGTTTTATTTATGAAGATAATATAGGGGTTCTATTTGCCTGAATTGTCTTGCTTAAGCTTGGATGTGTATGTAATAGAGCCTAATGCGACTAGGGTACTTATAAGAATGTTGACTTGTGTAAGTGTGTGAGTAAGTAGGCGATTTGCTTGAATGATGAGTGTTGTCTTTTGTTTGTCTGTTTTGTGGGTATTGGCTTTTAGTGCGTTGAATTCATTGAAATCCTGGTTATTTTTTGTGATTGATAAAGTGATATTGACAAGTGAATCTGTGTAGGTAAGTAGGTTATCTTGTTTAGTAGCGTCTTTGATGTCTGTGATGACCCTGATTACCTAATGTTAGGCTTTAGAGTGTTAAGGGTCCATGGCTAGGTGTACTATTTGGCTGTATTTGATTTGTCTTGTTAATGCGTAGAGTATGCGTTTGTGTGTATATGCTTTAGTTATTGTGGAATTCTGGTATATAGCTTTAAGTTTATTTGTTGTATTATTATAGAAGTCGTTACTGTGTATTGACTATGCTGTGTTATACTTGTTGAGTGCTTTAAGGAGTTTGATGCTCTAGGTAGTCTTTCCTGACCCTAGGCTATTAGTATAAAACGTTATGCTTACTAGGTATTGTGTGATTAATTTGTTAAGTTCTTGATATGGACTATTAGGTGTGGTTTCTGTGATATAGCTTTTTAGAGTAGGGAAGATTGTGGTTATGTCTTTAGGAGATGCTAGTATGTAGGCCTTTCTAAGGTATTAGAAAGTAGTATCCTGGAAAGTACCTGTGTTTGCTGAGGCCATAGCTTGGACCACGTTTATTTCTGCTTTTATAGTGGCTATATTGGCTTTATAGGATATGGAAAAGGTAATGTTCTTGTCTTAGTTAGTATTATTAGATATTATAGACCTTAAATCTCCTAGAAGATTTAGTTAAGGTAATTTAAAGGGTATAAGTAGTATTACAAAGTGTTTAAGTTAGCTTTGTTTATATAGAGTATGGATAAGTAAGTATATCTTTGAGAGATCTGTCTGGGGTGGGGTTTTAATGTATGTGGTGTGTTAGTGGATGCTGTTAGTGTCTTAGGGGAGTTATAGAGGTGTTTGTTGAAAAGATTGTATGAGGTTATTGACTGTGTTGTTGTCCTGGACTTATAGGAGAGGGTAGAAGAGCTTTAGTATTCTCTTGGTAATGTAGATCTGTGTGTTGTCTTAGGGGAGATCTTAGGGAATGCTATGTATGGTTCTGAAGTTTGTGTTGATAGGTCTTATAAAGCTGTCTATAATAGTGATGGTTAGGCTAGTATTTTGTGCCTTAGTATGCTTAGTTTTGGCTTCTTTGTGTAGTTGCTGTAGTTAGGTAGCTTTTTTAAGAAGATATTGTATTGTTATATGTGTATTATGATCTAGATCGTCTTCTTTAGTAGGGGGAATATAGTGTTCTAGCGTTTTGACTTGTATTTTGAGTGTTAAGGGCTGACTAATATTAGGTAATAAGGGCCTGGTGTTATTATTGATGTTAGTTACCACAAGGTATTAGTGGATAGTACTATTAATAGGGATACTATAGTCTTTGTTTTGTGTGTCCTAAGCTAATATTAGGTCTAGAATAAAGAGACCTTTGAGTTTATGTTGTTTAATCTTAAGGGTAACTATAGCGTTTAATTTGTACTCTTTAAAAGAGGATATTTGTAGTATAAGAAGATATGTTTTGTTATTATGAAAGGTAATGTAAGATGCGTTTAGGGCAGGGGGTTATTCCTGGTTGGCCTATATGGTCTTTTATCTAAGTTATCTAGGATTATTGGGGTTAAGGAAAAAGGTATTAGTTTATACCTATTATGTTATAGAGTTAACTTTAATGTAGTTATACTTAGTCTTAAAATGATTAATCTATTTGCTTAAGATTGTCTAGTTAGGTAAGGTTAGGATTATGATAGTGCGTCAGGTTATATTAGGAGCATTAAGTAAATTCTATATATTAATTATAAGCTGTTTAGTGTACTTAGTAGTTTTGGCGTTATCCTTGTTTAGAGTTAGTAGGCAAACAGTGTGCAGCTAGTAATACTACTAATGGATAGAGAAAGTGGTAGCTATAAAGCTATAGATTATTATTATAGTATTAGTAGGGTCTTTCTTGAACAACTTGGTGATGTTATTGTTATTCTGACTATGTTAGGTAACGTTGGGGGTTCTAGCTTATGTACTGATAAGGAGTTCCAAGTAGAAAGCTATGTGTGTTCTGTTATATAAGGTGTATATGTATTTGATCCTTACTTTTAAAGGATAGGTTGCTTCTTGGACATATAACATAGTGGTTCTAATAGCTGAAGTTAGGTTGCTACTAATTGCCTTAAGCGCTAATGGAGTGTAACCCTTAACCTTGCTGTTAATAGCTAGGACACTAGTAATGGATAGAGATGTGAGGGGAGTGGCGTTTAGTTGTCTGATTAGGCGAGGTCTTTTTCCCTGGGGTTAATGAACAATGCTGATGTGTTGTAAGTTAGTTGTGTTAAAGGTCTATGGGCTATCCTGAGGTTTTTTTGGCGTATTATACTGTTGATTGTTCTCTTGACTGTATTGGTTATTTCCTTAGTTGTTACTAGGCTTAGTTGTCTATATAGTGCTTTATTTATCTTGTTTTATAGTAGTTGCTGTGGTTATGTTGGTTTGTTTGGTTGTGGCTATGGTGATTTAGGCTAGAGTAGATATGTTAGCTTGAGGTTATGTGTTCTTTGTTTTAGTACTATAAATGCTAAAGAAGAGAGCTATGATAAGGTTAATAGTGGATTTTTTTTATTTAATATAATTTTTATTAATGATTATAATAAGTTAATAGGTGTATTCTTAGATGGATTTTAGTTGGTCTTTTGCCTTTTTGTTATTTATGTTAGTCTTATTGCTATGGATAGTAGTAAGGATTTCTTTTTATACGTTAGTGAGCTGTGCAAAGGTAACAGCTGCTTTTTGGATTTAGTTGATTAAGTAGGTTAGGCCCTTTTTTGTAGAGGACTCCTTGGCCTTCGGGTTGCTAGTAGGCGCGATTTCTGCTTTATTTGTAGTAGAATTGATAAGAGTAGGTAATTTGTTCTAAGTGTTGTTAACTATGTTGGCTTAATTAGTTAAGGTAGTTGTATTGTTCTAGGAGTCCTTATTATTTTGTGTGGTAGTAGTTTGGCGTTAGTAACAAGTAGTTAAGTTAAAAACCTTATTTATGTCTAGCTTATTATTATTAACTTTTGTGTCCTTAAGTTCCTTATTATTATCTTTCTTTATATCTTTTTTGAGTTCTATGTATATATTGTAGTTAAGAAAACTGTTATTGGTTATATTGTGTGGATAGGAGTTGTTAGTGTCTTAGACATCTGAGATGAGGTCTTGATAGGACTCTGTGCTATTGCTTGATATTATGTCTATTGCGTTTAGGGAATGTAGGAGACTAAGTTTAGTAGAAGTAATAGGGTAAAGTGCTGATGTGAAGAGGATAAGGGTGTTTGCTGGTAGAGGGTGTGAGTTTGATGGAAGTAATAGGTAATAGTGAGTTGGTTTTTGTTAATAGAAAAGGTATAGGTAGAAGATTTTTTGATAAGTTATGAAAAAGTTTAGGTGAAAGGAATTGTGTTTATATGTAGAAAGTAGGGGAAGTTGTAGGAATTTATGTGAAAAAGGAGTAGGAAGGTAAAGTTTAATGTTAGTATTAATGCTGATAGAAGGTATATCTAATGTTATATAGGTTATATACTTTCTATAGAGAGAAATTGAGGATAATTAGTTGTAAAAAATGTAATTAAGCCTTAACTGCTAGAAGATACTTATAACTAACTCTTCTGGTTAAGTTAGATGTGTTACTAGTGTAATAATAATATAGTATTCTCCTTTAGTAGCGTATAAGATTATATTGCTAACTATGGCTTATATTGCTGTGTTTTATTGTTTTCTATATATAGCGTAGTATTGTTAGATAAGTCGTAGAACGTCTTGTTTAATAATGGAGGCTAGATGCTATATAGAGTTATTATATTTAAGCTATTTAATAAGATACTGGAGTTTACTATTATATCTCTTATAGTTAATAATATGTTTAATAATGAATTTCTTTTTCCTTTATGTAATAAGTCTTAGTGATTATGCTGGACGTTAGAATAGATCTGTTTAGGCAGGTTCTAAGTACTTAATAGAAATTTCAGGGTTTTATTTAAACCATAGTGGTAGCTTAATATAGTATTTAAGAAGATTAATAACTTATTTGATTTTAAAGGGTTTCTCTTTTATATGTAAGAATTTGGTTTAGTTGTTAAGATAGTATCCTAGGAGTCTTTTTTTAGCTAGTTTAATGTACACTATGTTGTTTATTTATAGGTCTGGTGATGTGTAATATGTGGTGTTGTAGTAAGTTTTTATTTTAGTAAAGGAGAGTTGTGTTATGTCTTATGCTTTTTGTTATAGTTAGGCTTGTTAGTTATTGAAATTTGTAGGAGTTTAGTTAGTAGGGGAAAGGAAGGCTTTTGTTGTGTGACTAAAAAGAATTTTGTAGAGTACTTGTTGTGTTATTGTGGATATGGACGTGTTGAGGTAAGCTAGGATGTGGGGCAGGTATGCTTCCTAGTCTGTGTGGTTAAGGTGAGCTCTGATTGTTGCTTAGAAGGCGTGTATTAGGGTTTGGATGCTGTGTTTTGCTTGTTTGTTTGCTTGATGATAGTATGCTGCTGAGACCTTGATGTTGATGTTTGCTGTGCGACAAAGGGAAACCTATAATGTAGAGATAAGTTTAGGATTAATATTGGAAATAAAGATGTCTAGTAGGCCTTAATCTAGATAAACTTGTTGGATGTATGTGTTTGCTTATTGTTTTGTTATCTAATTATTATTACTAATGATAGTTTTAATGAATTTGGATGTCTTGTTTGTGAGTAATAGGATGGCGTTATGTCCTTTGTGAGACATAGGGAGAGAGACTATGAAATCAAGATAGATCATGGATAAGGGAACCTTGGGTACCTTGATTGGTTATATGTTGCTATATGTGAGTTGTTGTGACGGTTTGGCCTTGGTGTATTCTGGGTAGGCGATGATGTAAGTGAGTAAGCTGTGGTGGAGGTTTGGGAAGAAATATGTTTATTGCAGAAAATGGTGTGCCTAATTGATTCCTGTATAAGCTTGATTGTTATGTATAGCCTTGTATATGTTTGGTATTATCTTTTGTAGGATATAGAGTTGTTGGTTGTTCTTGTCTTGGAAGTATAGGAGCTTGTTAGAGGTTTTGATGAAGGAGTGGAGCTGAGTTGTGTTGTTGTTTGTTATTTTGTTGTAGATCTGTTAAAAGGTAGGGTTAAAAGGGAGGTTATTGATGACTTTCTGTCTAAACTTGTTAAATATTACAAGATCTATAGTAACGCAATCCTTGTTTCTGTTGTTATTTAAGTTATGCGCTGGGATAGTATTCCTAGGCTCTAGTGGGTCTGTCTTTGTTACTGCTTGCTTTTGAGTTGTAACATATATTTGCTGTATACTGTTGATGTTGGGGTCTGTTGTCCTTAGGCTAGGTTGGGCTTGTGTTGTGTAGGCTGGGCTTGAGGGCAGGATGTCTGTTAGTTTCATTACGTGTATTAGTAAAGGTTTAGTTAGAGTAGGTCCTTTTTTGTTGTTGGTATTGTCCTCTTTGTTATTTATAAGAGATATGTATGGTAAGGGGTTAGACACTAGTAACCTTGATAGTGCGTTAGCGTTGGTGTAAGCCTTACTGGGTTGGTGTTAAATGGTTAGCTGATTTGCTTACTTTGTGAGATTAAGTCTTTAGTTTATTAGTTAGTAGTGACCTTTGGGTTTGCTTAAGCCTATGGTCTAGAAGGTGTCTTGTATAGCTGAATGGTTAGTAAGGATATATATGGTATTGTTGTTGATATAGTGTTTAAGTTTATGTAGTGCTTAGATAAGCCCTAGAGTCTCGATTTCAGTAATAATGTAGTTTGCTTTGGCTAAGGATAAGGTTTAGGAGATAAAGAGGATAGGCTAATTTTTGTTATTTAGTTAGACTTAGTATAGTATTACTCTAAGACCTTTATAACTACTATTAATATATAGAATAAATAGTTTATTATAGTTAGGGAAAGTAAGTTCTGTAGCTTGTGCTAGTTTCTTTTTTAGGTAATTCTATGCTGTTATTGTTTTAGTTTATAGGAGTTATTACTTATAGTTTTTCTTTTTATAAGCTGCTTTCTTTGTAGGGGATATGTTGTTAGAGATTGAGAGTAATAGTAGTAGTTAATATTGGCCTACAAAGGTGTTATGCTGTGGATTCTTAGGTAATATGTCTTAGAAACCTAATATTTTGATTTTATTAATAGGGTCTATAATAGTTGTAAATTTGAAGATAAACTTGTAATAGTATTTTATAAGGCTAAGGCTATTTTTTAGGTTATGTAGAGTTTAAGGTATATTTAATATAAGAATGGCTTTTGTTTTTTTTTTTGTGGTATTAAGTCCTAATTGTAATATAAAGTGGCCTAAGGTTTTAAGGCTTAGTTAGGTAAAGTAATACTTTAAAAGAGAGAGGGTATACCTTAAGTTCTAAAGGATAGTAAGTGATAGCTATAGATGTTCTAAGTATTCTTTTTTTAATTGTAAAAAGATAATGATATTATTAATATAGACTAGGATAAATTTCTATAGGTAAGGTCTAAATAGGCTCTTTATTTAATGTTGAAAAAATGCTAGGGATGAAGTAAGACCTATAGTATTAACTATAAAGCGTTTATGTTCTTAATGTAGTATAACAAAGGATTATTTTTATTTGTCTTTTAGGAGGATATTTTGATTATAGAATCTCTTAGTAATATCTATGGTTAAGAAGATTATATTGCCTTAGAGAAAGCCTAGTATTTTGTTCTGTTGGGGTAGTAGGTATATGTTAAAGAAGATTTTTGTGTTTACACGTCTTAGATCTATTATTATATAAGGCTTAAGATTTTGCTAGATAATGAAAGCTGAGGTAGCTAAGGGGTATAGTTTGCTAAAGGGCACCTTTTTGATAATGCTTGCCTCTATAAAAGGGTTTAAGATATTGTCTATTATATTCTTGTCTTTATAAGATATATTATAAGGCTATTAGTATAAGTTACTGATGTTAATATTAGGCTTGAAAGGAATTAGTATTTTTATGTTGTTGTTAAATTTGCTTATACTTAGTTAAAATAGGTAATAGTATTTGTTTATAATAGCTTGTACTATGGCTTTATACTCTAGTCCTTAATGGTCTGAAATATCTGCCTTAATATAAGGTAGGTCTTTATTATATGCTTATAGTATGTAAAAAGGATAGCTATTTGGATATTTCTTGTTAATAGAGTTATCTTTTAATCCTTTTATACTAAGGAGGTCTTTTAGTGAGATAATAGTACTAGAATTAGTAATAAAAGCCTTGTGGTCTGTAGTGTTTATGATGTGATGTAGAGATCTGAGGTGTTGACCTTTGTGTATGAAGAGGAGGGCTGATCTGAAGTTTGCAAAGGGAAGTGTGTGATCTTGTCCTGTTGTGACTGTGTGGATAAGGGAGCTGTGGGAAAGGCGGCGAGGGTCTGAGAACACAAGGGGGTGTATAAGGTATTTATGTGGGGTGACTAGGAGTGCACGATATCTGACTTAAATGTTGAGGCTGTGTTCTGCTGGTATGGAGTAGTCTTGAGCAGTATAGATCTGTATATCTTGCTTGTTGTGTGGATGTTGCTGGGTAATAGATGTAACTGGTATCTTATAACTATTGGAGATAAGATGATTGTTCTTGTGCTAGTTACTTTAATGGATGTGTAGGGAATATGTGCGCAAGAAGTGTAGTCTAAGGATAAAATCGCAGAAGAGTCTATTAATAATATAAACTGGGTGTTTAATATAGAAGATGAAACCTTTGAGACCAAGGAGATAGATAGGTAAAATAACTTATAATTCTACTGTTGGGCTGCCTTGGCCTATGCCTTTAAGTAGGAAAGGTTTGCATGGTTCAGGTTCTGTGAGGGGGAAGTGTTTCTGTAGGTATTCCTTGTTAATGAGGGATGGGGCAGAGTATATGTTGAGTAAGGTGACGTAGGGATGTTTATTAGGTGTGTGGACAATAGTATAAAGGTGTATGACGTTATTGAACTTGTAGGGAAGTCTATTTATAAAATATGATGTTTATGTATTAGTATAAGTATAAGAAGGAATATTGTTTTTGTATTTAAGATCTAGTAAGTTTATAGTTTGATTAACTAAGAGCTTTTTTTTGTTTAGGTCTTTTACTTATAGATTTAGGTTTAATAAGGGAAGGTCTGGTGTGATAGTAGGTGAAATGGGATTAGGTGTAAGAGGGGTAGCTGAAGTGTTAGTTAAAGAGAAGGATTTGTTGTTAACTATAGATATTAATAGGTTAACCTTTAATAATGTAGTAACTAAGATAATTAACTGTAGTGGTATATTAATGATAAGTAACTTAATAGTAATGGTTTTTGTTGTTAATTAAGAATATAGAAGTAAAAGTATATTTGATGTTTTAGGTTTCTTAGTTATAATAAGAATGTCTTTATAGAAGTTCTTGATTAGTAAGTTATATTCTGCTATTAGTGCTTGCTAGGGTTATTTACTAACATAAGGTCAGAGTAGTTGTTTAAGTAGTTATTAGAGTAGTAGCTAGAGGGAGTTTAGGAGTAAGAGCGTGAATGAGACTAGGATAAGTGACTCTAATACATAGGATAGGTGTTGACCTAAGGGTAATAATAGTTGTTATATAGGCGATATTTTATTTGTAGACAGTAATTGTTATATAGGCAGCGTTCATTGTGTGTGCGTTAGAAATCATCTTGTTCTTGTTCTATGTAGTCTTAGTAAGCTAGGGTATCCTCTGTCTTAATATCTGCTGTTGTAGTGTTGTGTAGGCTGGTTAAGGCAGGTTCTTTTGCTTGTTTATTAGAGCAGGGACAGCATTCTTCCTGACGTAGGCAGTTATTATTATGGCATAGGTAGTTGTTGTTATAACGTGAATAGTTATTATTATGGCAGGAACAGTTACTATTATAACGTGAATGACTGTTATTATAGCAAGGATAATTGTTCTCCTAGTAATAGCTATATAAGGGGTTATTATACTGTCTAATGTTGTAGTTGAATTGTGAGTAGTAAGTACCATGTTTATTACGACGGTAATTGTTTCTGTAAGGGTTATAGTTAGATTGATGATTGTTGTGAGGGTAGTGTTAGGTATCCTGGTTGTTGTGGTAATAGCGTAGTGTATCTAGTCGTTTAATATGGCGTGTAAGTTGCTCTTGGGCGTTGTGGTTGGCTTTCTAGTTAGCTCTGGCTATATGTTCTTTGGTTGTGATCTATGACTTAAGATCTTGAAGTATGTTTTAATATAAAAGGTTAATTAAGGCAGTAAGGCTAGGATCTATGCCTAGGACAACATAACAGCATTAAGTGTCCTTATTAATCTTACTAGCCTTATTATATAAATATATCTTTTTATTAAAGTATATTTATAATAAAAGCTTATTTTTATTAGTAAAGGTGTGTTTAAGCTAGTCTGCTTTAATGATTATAGCTCCTTAGTCTTTCTAGAAGTACTCTTAAAGAAGTTATTTCTAAAGGAATAAATTAGTTATTATATTAAAACATTGGTACTAAGGAAGTGAGTTGAACTAATCTGCCCCATTAGTATCCTTTGACAGGATGCTATGGCCCAAGGTGCGTGTAACTACTTCCTTACTATGTGTTGTAGTGAGGTACTTGATCTTGCTTATGAAAGAAGAGATCAGGGTCTTAGTGCTGTTATAGGTAAAAATCTTGGCTTTAAGCTTCTTAGTGTGAGTTGAGCTCTGGTTAAATGAGTCATATTGTTTGCTGAAGGGACTGTTGTGTTAGTGACGCTACAGAGGATCTCGTCTATGTAAGCAGTCCTTGTGTGGTTGCTTTCCCTAGTCTTTGGACGTCTGATGATGCGTGGGATTAGCTATGGATAAGACGTAGGGTAGGAAAGCTAGGTTAGGTTAGGTATGTGGTTAAGGTATGTAGACAGGGTATGACAGGCCAGGTTAGGGGATGTAGTATGGGTTTACTAGGGATAAGGGATATATAAAAGTAGAAGGGTGTCTGGAGATTCTTTGGGTTTAAGGAGAGAGTTATAGTTAAGCTTATTTTTGATTCCTGTTGTTTTGTTGTAAAGTCTTAGGGTCTTTGCTATGTGGATAAAGCAGAGGAGAGATACTTCTGATTTAGTGGTCTCTAGGCTTGTTTTCCTGTTCTTTATCTGGTCTTTAAATCATTTATTATATTATAGTACTTAGATATATAAGTAAAGCTTAAAGGATAGCTGATGACTTATCTCTAAGGCTATTGTTTACTAAAGCTTAAAGATTATTATGGTTTTTAGTGGTAAGGGAACGTATTGCTTAATGTATATAGTCCCTTATGTTATTTAAGACGTATTGTTTTTATTAAATGAATTGATTGTTTTTTTATTGACTGTTTAGATAATGTAGAAGAGCTGTATTTATAAGGAATTGGATCCTGGTAATAGGGCCTAAGTTACTGGTTGCTATGGTGGGGTTTTGTAGGTGGGTAGGTTTTGTAGGAATAATAGGGCTAGGATAACTTAACTGTGATTTGTGTTGGTGAGATGGTCTGGCCTTAGAATCTCTTATTTTGTAGGGGTGTTGTAGGAAATTGGTTTTTTGTTTTTATATAACTAGAAGCTTTGTTAGGTAATGTTCTTTTTTGACTAGGGAATTAGGTTTAGAAGGCTAGGCTACTATTCTAGGGTAATCTGGGTATAGGTAATGGATCATGGGGATAGAATTGGTAGATGATAAAGGGGAATAGGAGGGAGGATAAGGAGAGATGGGAAGAAGGGGGATAGGTGAATTGAAGTGAGTTTTTTAATTACCTGGGATAGGCTTAGGTGGTGTAGATGGTTTGGATGTTGAAGGTTAGGAGAGAGAGGTGGGCTGTGCTAGTAAGGAAGAGGTTATTTGTGGTGCTTGTTAAGATAGTGGAGAGGGGGAAGTTGTTTGATGTGGATGAGCTGAGATGGGAGGTTATTAAGAGGAGGTTGAAGTTAAGTAAGTAGGTGATGTTTTTTGTACTCCTTGTAGTTTAGCTAAAGGAAGGGTCTGATGGTTAATTTAATGAATGTGGGAAGGTTATGCTATGGTTGTTGATTTAGGTAGGTAATGCCTAGCTAGAGAGGTTGCTGTTAAGGTGTTAGTGTTTGCTGAAGGGGTTATTAATGTTATGCTTATAGTTGTTTTTTAAGGAAATTATGTTCTAAATTTTTTATTAAAAAGGGTACTATTTTTTAGAGCTAGGCTCTAAGGATTAGAAATTTCTGACTGATCTGTTCTTTTCTTGTAAGTTTTTATTGATGTGATGATGTGTTAAGGGTATATTACTTGTCTGTTGTTGTCCCTAAGTGTGTTTCTAGTAGTAGTAAGAGTAATAGGTGTTGATTTGAGGATAGAAATTGATGGTGATAAGTGTGTAGGAATTGAATTAATTGAAATGAGATTATTGTTAGTTATAGGTGAGATAGGGATTGATGCTGAAGTAATAGGTGTAACTGGTTTGAGAGTGATCTTGATAAAATGGCCTTTTTTATCTTAAGGTTATTGGTTCTGAGGTTACTACACGTGTATTTTCTAATCTTAACTTATTACTATTGTTTGTTTATTTAAGGGTATTCATAAGCAAAAAGTATACTTATATGGCAAAGTTTTAGCTATTTTAATAAGATACTAATTAGATTAAGATAAACTAAGCTGGTTAAGGGTAAAAGGGGGTGTTTAGTAGTCTTTGCTACTGAAGATATTGCCTAGGGACTGATAATCCTTGCTTCTTAGGCGGATTAATTAAGGTACTGCTTTGGGGTAGGAATGCTGATTGTCTTGCTGGTGTTAAACTGAGGTTTTTTTGAGGAAATTGATAGTTGTTAAATCATTAACGAAAAAATCGATTCTTGATCAGCGAGGAGGTTATGTTACTATGTGAGGAGTTGAGAAGAGTCCAAAAAGAATAATTAGTGTACTGCCTAGTCTCAGATCAAGGGTCAATAACCGTGATGGGTCAAGCAAGCAGTCTGAATGGGTGTGTGTGTGTGTGTGTGTAAGTACAAGAGTGGGTTGCTGCAGGGAGAGAGTGTGGGGTTCAAAGGTGGTGTCCATGCTGACTCATCCCATCCCTTCCCACCACGTGACAGATTGTGTATCTCTACACGCGAGCGTGGGAGAGCACGAGTAAGGCGTACATGACTAACGGGAAGGAATATTGGCGCAGGGCGAATATTCACCACTTCCATGATTTGCTAGGGGAGTGGTCTGGGATGTTGAAGGATAGGGGGCTGAGGTGGATTGTTGTTTTTGGTGAGCTATTTGGGACTAGACAGTAACAAATGCTTTTCGGTAAAGTTACACAGGTAAGGTGTTGGATAAGGTAGGTCTTTTCCGAGTGATTGTATATTTGAATAGAATCACGTTAGATATGTGTTTGCGTGCCATAGTCTTTACAGTTTTGTTGGCGTTTGACCACGAGGATAAGTCACTCTCTGTGAAGGGGTTTGACATCGAGTAGTTACATTCGGCAGTAAATAAGCGAGATGAAAGTAAATGAGACTCCATGATGCTGGGATACAGGGGCTATGGCCTGTTGCCTGTTCACAACGTATAAATGAAAATGGGAAGTGAGATCATAGTTACGGAAAGATTTAGAGGGCTTCTCATCTCGGAGCAGCCGGCTCTCGTCCCGGGCCGGGCCGTGCCCATAGACAAGCAAAGAATGTATGGCATACAAAGTACGGACCACGGTGCATCAAGTTCCGATCACACCAGAAAGGGAGAATGATTGTTGATAAAAAATCGCACAAAAAGAAGTGCGGAATTTTCCTGGAAGGGGACTTGTAAAAATCAATGGCAGTCGAATACATATAGATTTGTTCGTCCGATGAAGTCCGAGTCCACACTGGCTGCCGGAGATTCCATGACATGCTTTCGGAGACCGAAACGGGGGCGGACGAAACCCCACCGGCGCCCCTCTTTCCAGCGTGATGTCACGGCGGGTCATATGGCAACGACGAGAGACATTCATACTTCTACCTCTTCGACTCCGAGACTTGCTCCGGAAAATTTTCTCGACTCACTCGACGATTGGAAGATTACGACTGATAGCTTCAAGTGAGACGCTCGTCGACTAACATGGCTCCCAACAAGTACACCCTGGCCACCCGGCTGACTGTGAGCGCCAACCTCGAGAAACGGACCCTGGTGGCAAGCCATGGACATGCGCTAACACCCTACAGCTTGCGAATGGCAAGACCATCCCCCAGATCCAGCTGGGGCTGTACATGATGTCCGGCCGTGAGGTCACAAAGTCCGTTCCCTGGGCCCTGGCTGCCGGCTACCGCGGCTTCGATTGCGCGCAGATGTACCACAACGAGAGGGAGGCGGGTAGGGCGATCCGTGACTTCCTGGCCAGCGGCGAAAACACCCAGGGCCTGAAGCGCGAGGACATCTTCTACACGACCAAGCTGGCGAGCAGCAGCGCGTCGTACGACGCCGTGCGCAAGTCCATCAAGCAGTCCGTCGACGTCTCCGGCCTCGGATACGTGGACCTGTTTCTGCTCCACAGCCCGTACGGCGGCAAGGAGGCGCGGTTGACGAGCTGGAAGGCGCTGGAGGATGCGATTGATGCCGGCGAGGTGATGATGGGCGGTGTCAGCAACTACGGCGTTGCTCATGTGAGTTTTGTCGTGAATAGCTCAACGATGACGGGTGACATCTGACAAGGATGCACAGATTGAAGAACTGATGGCTTCGAAGCCTCGGATTGCCCCTGTCATTAACCAGATTGAGGTTCACCCTTTCAACACACAGACGCACATCAGGGAGGCGTGTGCTAAGCACAACATTGCCATTGAGGCCTACGCGCCGCTGGCTCGTGGAATGCGCATGAAGCACCCCAAGATCCTGGAGCTGTCCAAGAAGTACGGCTGCACTCCGGCTCAGCTCTTCGTTCGGTAAGTATCATGACTGAGTAGCCCCGCGTATGCAGCTTGCATGGTTGCTAACAACGATATGACCAGGTGGTCGCTGGACCACAACATGATCACTCTCCCCAAGAGTGTGCGCCAAGATCGTTTGATTGAAAACGCCAACGTTTCAAACTTTGAGATCTCCAAGGAAGATTTGGATGCTATGGATGCACTTGACGAGCACTTGGTTACTGATTGGTAAGTCACAAAAACAAACCGTCATCTGCTCGACCTTGTTGCATGCGCGACAAATAGACCGTAACTGACAATCTACTCTAGGGACCCGACTGAGGCACCTTGAAGAGTGTATGTGATGGTGAAAAGACATGTGCGGGCTCAATTTAGCGTTTTGTAGAATTCATCCTGGTCCAACATGCGTGATTCTCTGAACTGATTTCAGGCCATTGGGCCGAATTCGATGCATATGCAGGTGCCTCGTTTGGGCAAAGGTAAGCATAAAAGTCACGTGGCAACAGATTGCGCCTCAACCAGGCTTCTTTTCAGCTCGAACAGGCTTCCTCTTATTTCATTGTAATCTGTGGAGCTGGGGCAAAGCTCCGCATATTTGGTCTTCAGCGCTCAGTTCCAACCCTACTTGCTTGCAATGCGGCTCATTAACGCCAAGACGCTGCAGTTGCAGGAGTTCTTCGCAGACAGACCAAACTATGCCATCCTGTCGCATACTTGGGGCGTGGAAGAGGTCACTTACCAAGACATGCAGGCCGACAGGGCCCTTATTCAACACAAGACGGGCTGGAAGAAGATCGAGGGCTGCTGTGCCTTGGCTCTCAGATGTGGCTTCAACTGGGTGTGGATCGATACCTGCTGTATCGACAAGACATCGAGCGCGGAACTTTCAGAGGCCATCAATTCCATGTTCCAATGGTATCGACAAGCCAACGTCTGCTTCGTCTACATGATTGATGTTCCGCGTCTGGCGTGCGCGCCATTACTGACGTTTCACAATATCGGCAACTTTCAGTCCGACCTTGCCAGCTCGGTGAAGGAAGACAAAACGACGTTCATGAGAAGCCGTTGGTTCACCCGCGGCTGGACGCTCCAAGAGCTTCTCGCCCCGCCCCTCGTCGAATTCTACACGTCGGATTGGTCGTACATCGGTACAAGAAAAGATCTTGCCGACATAATCGAGGAGCAAACAAAGATCAGCAAGGACGCCCTCAAGTTCAAGAACTTGGCGCGATTCTCCGTGAGGACGAAGATGCAGTGGGCCGCAGACAGACAAACGACGCGCGTCGAAGACATTGCTTACTGTCTCTTGGGGATCTTCGACATCAACATGCCGCTGCTCTACGGGGAAGGCAACCGAGCCTTCCGTCGACTCCAGGAAGAGATATTGAAGACCACCGAGGACTACAGCATCTTTATTTGGTCGTCAACCGGTCTCCGAACTAGGGTCGAACCGGGGCACGCGCCGGCACTTGCAAGCCAACCTGCGGATTTTGAAGTCTTGAGACTCGATGCAACGCACGTCCCGAAACACACGACGCATGATAACCTCAAGGGATCTGCCCGCCAGATAACCATCATCGCTTCCAAGAAGCCAAAAGACCTCTTAATAACTGAATCCCATACTGGTATAGGAGAGCCCTTTTCTCGTGCATTTAGTGAATACTCGGAGTTCAGCCAGCAGCAAGGAGGCTTAACTTTCTCTCCACCCTCAATGTCAGCACGCGGGATCTCGATCACCACATTTACCAACTGGGAAGAACGTACCGGGGAGCCTTGTGATTGGCTTGCATGGACTCTTCATGAGATCAGAATCGATGGCACCGACTATGGCATTTGCCTTGATATACAGACAGATAAACAGCCACTAAATCCAGGGATCAATGCGTCTCGGAAATGGCCTGGGTGGCTTTGTTTAGTCCCTATGCAAGCGGTGCGGGACTTCAAGCCGATGACGTTCCACCTTCGGGCTGTTCCCCTGGTAGCCAACCAGCAGTGGCGGACGACGTCTATAACAACGCCGGTACTCAGGCATCAGAAGGCCGGACTGAAGTTCAGCAAGACGAACAGGGTTGCGGCGGCCATTGCCCAGACTTATCCACCGTTGAAAGTGGAGATGATAGGGGACACGTATAACTTCTGGCATGGACTCAAACAAACAGAAGTTATGGCTTATGGTCGCAGGCACGTCTGGGCGTTTGTTATCGAATTCAGCCAACATGAAGGAAGCCCGTCTATCTGCGAGTTTATTGTCCTATTTGGGAGGCAGCTGCGGGAAAACGGATCGTGGGCATGGATCTGCGATGCTCTACCTATCCCAGCGGAGGGTCGCTCTCAGATAGCACTGCGTTCCCTTGTAGACCAGAAGAACAATCAGGAAGAGTTGCGGTGTGATTCAAGCGCACTTTGCTCGTTCGACTGGGGCGCGGTCGGAGCTGTGGTGCGGTCGAATAGGACGGACACTCACTGGGTCGTTGAGGTGATGATCCATCATCAGCGGTCTGTCTGATGGCCTAGCGGGTGAAAAGGCTCGGAATAGGCTTGGTCTCACGCAATGATGACAACACATCGCCTTTAAGAACGATTCGACCGCAAACCGTACTACGATACTATAAAGAAACGTCTCGCGGATGCACGGCGAATTCGAGTCCCCTGACCCTGCGAGTTTGAGATCCGTTTGGCGAACAATGTTCTATTTCCTCATGATTTCCCTCAGAGCGTCGACCTCGGCCTCTTTCCTTGCGAGTTGCAGTTTAAGCTGATCTCGCTCTTCTTCTACAGCCTTCAAGGCTGACTCCAATTCCGCGATACGGTTGCGGCCCTTCTGCCGATATCGCTGAGCAGCAATAGTATTGCGCTGTCTCTTGATGGCGTTGATGGTGTCTTCAACGAACGAGCCTGTCTCGTTGACCCTGGATTTGACGCTGCCACTTGATGGCTTGGGCTGTAGATCTTCACTAACTGAATCTTGCATGCGTTCCGCGTCGGTCCCGCCGGGGCTGAAAGGTGAAGCCCACTCGGAGGTCTCGTCGTAGGTTAGCCTTTCGGATGTTCCTTGATGGTTGAGCTGGAAGTCACCCATATGTCCGGCGAGAGGTATGTGATCATCTGCGTGTGGTAGGTTTGAATACAGTAGCAGCAACAAGAGGGGTTGTGAACACGTACTGTGCGGGTGTGTTGATAGAGAAGGCATGGTATTCATCTGACCAAGGAAGTCATCGCCTCGGCCATTGCCTATTTCATTGTGCGTAAGACCTCTCTCACGCTGAAATTGAATCTCAGGCACCTCATATAAATCAGGTTGGGACCTAGAGGCAGGTTATAAGTTAGTGGACGAAGCTCCGCGCTGGATTCTGAGGCATCTCCGCCCAAGACGAACATTGGCTCGAATGTATCGCAGGGCGGCGACCAGGCTGGCACGCCAATGTGGTTTAGACTCTTTTGGGTGTTGTTATCGGAAGAGGTCTAGGAAGTTTCGGTGAAATCCGATGTAACGATGCGATTCTTGCATTGCCATGGATTCGGACTTGATTGGTTCTTCCTCAACACGGAGAGGCAAACGGCAGGCTAAAAGTGGGCGGGTCTGCGAATCGGTGCGTGTGCTGGTTGCAGCGATGATCGGCCCAGAGAGGTATTGGAGAAAAATAAGTAAAAGAAATTTTGCTGGAAGGATTAGGCATATGAAAATGATGACCTGTGTCTTCCTCAGACAGCCGAAGAGTAAGTTAGAATCCTTCTGAAAAAGTTGAAAAAGGGGCTAGGCTTATGCGGTTATGGTCTTATTGGACGGGACTTGGAATGAGTCGAGATGGCTCATAATGATGCTTCTGCCTTTAACGATGTGATCTGATTGGTCCGTGCACACAGTAACTGATCTAAGGCCAGCCCTCTGGGGACCAGTTGTACCAACCCATATCGACCTCATCAATGACCCCCCACTGGTCGACGAACTGCTTCTTCTTGTCTTCCAAGCCCTCAGTGTCCAGGATTTCGAACACGGTCCTCCATGCGCTGTTCACGGCGCCGATAATCCAGGCGTGCCCAGAGCTCAGTGCCTCTCCACCGAAATGCATGTGGCCATCGGCGGCAGGCCTCATCAGCCAGGGAAGAGTGCTGCTGAACTGTCCTGGCCCAAAGATGGCGAATGCTCCATTCGAGTATGCCGATCCGTACCAGTCGTACACATGGTATCCATCGAACTGAGACAGAAGGTACTCATGAGACACGCCGTTAAGCTCTGCCAGACTTCTCAGGACCACATCCACCATGACATCGGCGCTCTCCGGCTGGTAGGGAGCCTGCGTCGTGGGATTGTGCGGGTTGAGGTAAGAACCCAAACGCGAGGCATCCTGTCCCCAGACGTAGCTGGCAATCATGGTTCCAGGCGCGTTTGGCACGTCAATTCCGTAGGAGGGGTATACGCAGCGGCGGATGGGCAGATCGGTGAAAGATTGACCGCCCTGGAATGGACCAGTCGTGAGGTTCTCCCACCTGAGACAAGGTCAGCGCAAAAAAAAAAGTGACATGTTTGACAGCAAGATTGTGCTTACCAGCGAGTCTTGAACTTGAAGCCAACTTTGGCCGAGGGATCGTAACTGTGTTTAGAAGCGTTAGCATCTTCAAGCATGCAAGCAAGGGATGATTGCCATATTGAGTCTCGCACTAAAGAAAAAGGCATACTTCAGTGTGCGGATGGCATTGTTCTCAAAGTAGCTCAGGTCCAGCTCTGTCATGTTGATTGCCTGAAGAGCGCCAAGCGGGACTGTCGAGATGACATGGGCGTAGCTATACTCTTGAGTGCCGTTGACGACAATCTTCAAGGTCCCATTGGGGCTCTTCTTGATGTCCGTAACTCTGTTGTGGAGGACTGGCTTATTCTTGACGATAAGATTCATGCCCTTCGTCAGCATGTCCATACCGCCATTGATGAGGGACCAGTCGCTTATATTGTAGCCGTCAAAAATCCATTGCTCCAGAACGGCCTGAGACATCGACATCATGTCGTAGTGACCAGTGGCGTCGTTGATAGCCTCCAGCCAGTCAATTTCGCTGTTGGCAAAGCCCTGGTCTAGGAGGAACCCTCGCACGGTCTTGGAGTCATACTCCATAAGTAGGTTGAAGCCAGCAGTGAAATCAGCCGAAAGCTTTTTGGTCATGAACTGGACTTGGTTCTTCCACAAATCACTTGCGGATTGTGTGTCGAAGCTTGAGTTGAAGATAGGCACGCCATAGCGATCGGGGGATGCTGAAGCGGGGTCTTGAATCAGGGAGGTGACGCCATTGTATCGTCTAAATGTGTTGTCCGCCTTGAAGATGTAGTGTTTTTTCAACCACTTGGTCGCGTTCGGAAACACGCTCGTTGATGTAAGGAATGAGACTCCATGATTTGTTGCCAATGATACGATCCATATAGGGCATTGGGGGAAATCGCATTGCTCCTACATCCTGTCGTCATATCAGCAGGTAAACGAAGAAGGTTTTCAGTTGAGGTCGCTTACATAGTAGTCATAGTATGCGGGATCGTTGGGCGTCGACTTGTCCCATGTTTCTTGATCGAAGTGGTAGGTGTAGATCCTTCCGCCAATTCGATCAGACACTTCGTGGATGTCGTAGTCAATTCCGAGGGAGTCTAGCAGAATGGCAGCGTAGAGACCTGCGGCTCCACCTCCGATGATGCCTACTTTCAGCGGGACGTCTTTTGGTGTTGGTACTTTGCTGGAGTTGGTGTAGCAAGAACCGTCGACAATCTTTCGGAAGAAGGCGGCGCGGGGATTTGCGGCAGCAAGCTCTCCGTCATTGCATATGTTCCTTTCCTCTAGCCGAGCTGGTTTAGATTCGACAGCGGGTAAGGCGAGTGTCTGTGCCAACAAAAGGGCAGCAACGAGCGTGCGGGGGTTAAGGAGTGGCATTTTTTTCTTATTCGGCGGTAGAGACTGAGATATTGCCAGTGAGATTGTAGCTTAACTAGAGTCAAACTCCAAGGAGGACAACGCGCTTCATATTCTTATATGTTTTCAGCTTTTGTCAAGTTACGTCAAAAAACAAAGCGCCAACTAATTAAGATCAAAACAACAATATCGAACCATCACTCAACCTTTCTCCAATGGACCAAATGAGTATCCGTGTCTCGAATTCAACCTGTGCTGAGACAACAGTGTCATTCCTCTCTTCCAACACCAGTTTCCTGCACGTGGTTTGCGAAAGCTCCGCATTGGAATGTTGATTATCGAAGAATTTACTTTTCACCAAAGCGAATGGCTCAAGCTCTATAAGGCGCACGGCGCGGGCCTTATTCAGTTGCGTGCCTCTCATATTACACTAGAACAGTATGGCTGAGTCTTACATACTTCCAAGCAGCCACAAACACTGCCTTGATTCCAGACGGAAACCAAAAAGCTGCATTTCCAATGAAACAGAACTGGGCGAAGTAGTAAGGGTGTGGTGACATGCAAACCCATTTCAAGACTCATGAAGCCTAGAATTTGTGGTCATCGTGGAATTTTGAGTACGTTCGTAAGGTTCATTGGCTATGAGTGAAATTAGCGTGGACTTCTTCGGGTTTCCTTGAAGTGAAGGAGAGAAAGAGGCCAGCGGTCATTACATAATTAACCCCGAAAATTCATCGCCTTATTGAGTACCTAGCAAGTCCGGGCTTGTCGCTTGATGAAATACCAATTTCTTGGGCTTGTGTAGTGGAAATTGCGATCTTGCAATGCTGCCACAACCTGACATGTCCAAGTTTTCCGTCTAGGCCTTTCGACTGACTATTTTCCCGGCGGCTCCCACAAGGTGTTCATTCTGGTTCGAAACCCTTAGGATGAAATCCCGCACAGCGTTTCTTAGTTTTACATTGCGCCATTGAAGCGATTTCTACGATCAATGTTCAATCAACTGGCAATATTTAGAACGGTCGCTATGCTTAGTAATTAGTATTAAAACAAGTTGACTTCTTCAGTCATTGATGACTGGATCGACTTTTGACTAAGTAGATGGGCAATTGGATGGGATGAGTCGTTCCCAATTTTGTGTACTCAGGTGGAGATAGTCTGGGTTGACATGTTAGTTTCGTGGGAGGGGGGAGTAGCACCTACTGATGGGGAAAGAAGTGTATGATGGATTTCCTACGAATAAGACATAGCCAAATAGATGCACTGAGGTTTGTAAAGAAGAGCTCGGACATTGATGACTCAGTGTATTGGAACAGAGCCGAGACAACTCTCTCTGTCGTGATCCCATCTTCCTATAAAGACACAAAGAAACCGGCTATGCATCTTATCTAATAGAATTATTGGCTGTCTCACGAGCCTGGTATTTCACTGCCGTCCGTTCATCACTATCACAAATCTAATCCAAAAAAAAACCAAAAAAACCATTGGG
Organism: Colletotrichum spaethianum; assembly: GCF_022836535.1. Taxonomy (NCBI): domain Eukaryota; kingdom Fungi; phylum Ascomycota; class Sordariomycetes; order Glomerellales; family Glomerellaceae; genus Colletotrichum; species Colletotrichum spaethianum. Next base: position 305,197 of record NW_026054790.1, read on the forward strand.
GAACGCCACTGAAAACACACTGTTGAATTTTTGGCTTGCTGTATGTAACTGCTGTAGGCAGTGGTGTAATGTCTGCACAGGAGATGTTCTGAAATCAATGCACTTCTTTGATGCATCTGGTTGAAAGGTAGGTGCAATTACCTAAGAGAGCCATGTCCAGCAGATGAACTTCTACAACCTAGTAACTACATTCGCTGGTCCGCTAACCACGAGAGCGCTTCCAATGGTCGTCAGGTTCTCGTCATCTGCAATAACGGGGTATATGCTGAAACTCTGGTGAAGCTAGGAGAGTGACACTAGAATATAAAGGCACGAAGTTATTAGCGGTTCTGGAGACGCGAAAAAGTGTGGGCAATACTGCTAGAGCTTAAGTTTGTCGCACTCTAATGCAGCGAGCTGCGCTCAGAATTCTTCCGGGTGCTAATAACAGCGGGTGAATCAGTAACCATTGAAGTCCAATCTTATGGCCAATTGGTAATAGGTACAGTCGCATTCACTTGCTGTCACATACATGCCAGGATCGACGGCACTTCCGATGTGTTTAAATGCTGAATAATCGGCACAGTGCCAAGCCTAAATAGATCCGTCTCTATCAGCGTACGAAACCTTCTTTCATGTTTTTCATCACTGTTCCCGGAAGATAATTGGTTTCGGAAACAAATTGATTCCGAGATATCGCAGTGGGGTTCCGGAACACAACCGTCGGCCTTGCCAATGTCCGCTCGCCGGGCGGGGCCGTATGTGCGGTCAGAGGCTGATTGATAATGCTGAGTGCGGTTCCTTAGTGGATCTCGCGTGCTATGTGCGCAATCATGCCAGATTTTGGAGTATTGCGCGATGGCGGGATCGAGGTGGGGGGAAGGTTGACAATGGCTTGGCATCAACAGTGCATATAAGTTGCTATTGTGTCCCAAGCAAAAGTCTAGAGTCAATCCAGGAACATCATTCTTTCGACTACATCAAACCCAAAAACCACAGCCTCAATTTTCCATATTAACTCCTCACTATGTCTGTCAAGAAGGTCACCGTTGTCGGAGTAAGTCACGTATCAAGGCCTTCAGGTCACACAAATTAGCTGAGCTAACTCCTACAGGGTTCCGGTAACCTTGGCCCTAGCATCATTGGTGGCCTGCTCGCTGGGGGATTCGAAGTTACCGCACTTTCTAGAAAGGAATCTTCCGCATCATTTCCTTCCGAGGTCACTGTTAAGAAGGTCGACATCAACTCAGTCGAGGAGGTTACCGAGGCTCTCAAAGGACAAGACGCCGTTGTTTCTATCGTTGGAACGGCCGGATTTGCTAGTCAGAAGGCTCTTGCCGACGCTGCGGTTGCGGCTAAAGTCAAGAGATTCATCCCCTCCGAGTTCGGAATTAACACCCGGGAGGCTCGCGGCACCAAGATTGGCGGTATCCTGACTCCCAAGATCCAGACTGTCGATTATTTAATCGAGCTTTCTGAGAAGAATAGTTCATTTACGTGGACAGGCATTGCTGTTGGACCCTTTTTTGACTGGGTAAGGAAGTTCCTCAGGTCCTTAGAATTTTCATAAGCATCGAAATAGCGCTAACAAAACCCAGGGCTTCAGCGGTGGTCTTCTAGGGTTCGACGTCAAGAACAAGACAGTCAACATTTTTGATTCTGGAAATGAGCCCATCTCACCTTCTACCCTCGGCTTCATCGGAAAGTCAGTTGCAGGTGTGCTGAAGAACCTCGAGGCGACCACTAACAAGTACATCGACGTTGCTTCGTTCACAACTACCCAGCGTGAGCTGCTTAAGGTTATTGAGCAGGAGACTGGTTCCGCTTTTACGGTTAACAATGTCAAGACTTCGGACTTGGAGAAGACAGCCGACGAGAAGCTGGCGAAAGGCGACTTTAGTGCTTTTATCCAGTTGCTTCAACAGCACATTTTCGGTGACGGCAACGGCAACGTCACAAAAGATAATGCCGCTGTGAAGCTTCTGGGTCTACAGGAGGAAGATGTCAAGGCCGAGACCAAGAAGGCTGTGGCTGCGTGGAAATAGTCGAGGCTTTACATAATATATTCAACCTGAAACCCCGATCAACGATGAATACTTTTTCGTCATGAATGACGATGGCCTTCTATTTGATCGCCAGACATAGTGATTGCCAATGGGGCACTATGGGCCCAGCGAAAATGTTGTTTCATATCTACAGCCCAAAGGTCTGCACAATGACAATACTGCGTCTTAATATCCTTAAGTTAGCCAATACACTGGACGAGGCTGTTCAAGTAGTCATTGTGTCTTCGTTGTGCATTAACGTTTCACATATTTGGGTCCTAATCTCTCCAACATCCATCAAAGTACTAGCTGCCAGTGGTTAATAACAGTGGTCGTTTCAATTACCTGACATTTGTGTAATATGGCGGTCCCTCTGACCCAAGATTGACCAATTTTATCAAGTTTCCCCGGCAGGAGGAAGTGATAGTCAGATCTAGCGTAGCCCGTTGAACAGTTTTCGCGCTCTAATTTAGCTTCAAAGTGATTTTTCAAGCGACTTTCTTCGATCGGATCATAGGTGTTGCTCCAAACCACTAGTTATGATTTCGACTATTTGCGGCATCAATGTATGGTTACTCAAGCGAGGCATATCCCATTGCCTTCGGCCTAACGTCCGAGGAGCTCTTGTGCGGAGTAAAACCAATGAAGACATGGGATTCCAATTAAGTTAGCCAATGAATATTCAAGTTTTTCTATACTTCCCTTCTCGATTCAATCTGGGGAAGCCGGAAGTATTAATTTTTTCCATCGATACACAGAGGCAGGCTAGATTTCAGGCAAAACGTTTGTATCGATCGATGTGCGGAGTAAACATGGGCAGTAAGATGGACTTGAATCTAGTGACATTAAGCAGCAGTCAATGGGATATATGTACTTGGGATGAAAATTTTGCGGTTGTCAAAAGTGCTAATGTTTAGGCCTCATAGACCTTGAATGTTCGATAATTAGTAGACATGTGCTCAGCTGTGTTTGCACTGAAACAGCGCAGGATACTTGTTTAAACTTTTCAGAAATCCCAATACAGCCACCTCAATTTTGCCTCAGGCAAGGTCAGTTTTTTTTTGGTTTTGGAGGGGGCATGGTCTGGGTCTTTCGAAGATAAACTTTGCTCATGCACCGACACGATATTCTTCAGCAGCGTAGTGATGCTATGGTAAATATGAGGACATAATTGTCCTATACTAATATACATGGTTATTTAACTTATACAAATGTCGAGAATGATTCAGGGACAATCCATATATTGAGCCTTAGGGAAGCGCGACCTCACCGAATGAGTGAACAGTATATTAAAGTGCACGATTTGCCACGTCAGCGTCTTCATCTGATTTAGAGCACGGAATAAGAACCCAATTGAAGCTATGGTAGGCATTTCATACTAAACTTTAATCATTTCAACAGCCTGCTAAACAGCGACTGCCCACCAATTCCTCCCCTCCATTTTGCCAGACTTTGTTTCGAAGCTTCTGCAAAGCTTGGCACGGAACTGGGCCGACTGACGTTACTTGGTGTGTGTGCCATCGCGTCACAATATAACTCGCCGTCTTCTTCCTAGAGTTCCAATACTCTTCAAGGTCATTTACGTCATTTTTGGAGCTGTCCCCTCTATCCATCGTGTCTTAGTATCTGGGACAACTTGAGCGACATCTGGGCAGATAAGCCGTTAACCGACGAGTCCACTTCCTCACAGCTATGCCCATCGAGATACGGACTGCCTTGGAGCGCGACCTCAAACGATGTGCTGAGATCGGGCATCAGGCATTCGGCAAAAGTCCATTCTTTAAGATCAAATTTCCCGGCTACGTACCGAAAGATGGGTTCCTGGGTCTCCGAGCCAACGACCTAGCGAAACAACTTCGGGAGGATCCGACAGCTCGTATGTTCGTAGCAGTGGACACCGAACGAAGAGGCGATGGTGCGATCGTGGGTTTCGCCAAATGGAACGTGTACCCAAATGGCATGCCTTACGCAAAGTCAAAGGCAGCCTCATGGGGCCCGGGAGCCAACCTCGAAGCATGCAAAATGGTTTTTGCTGGAGTTGAAGAGATGCGAAACCGTTTGATGGCAGGCAAGCCATGCATCTGTGAGTTCCTCTTACGCATTACGGAGTAAGGACTTTCGCTAAAACAATTCAACTATGGACCTTCATGTCCTAGTAACAGATCCGTTATATCAGGAGCGAGGTGTCGGACAGAACCTGATGGCTTTCGGCATACAAGAATCTCTTCATTTGGAGATACCGGTATATCTCGAGGCTACAGAGGCTGGTCATTCTCTGTATTCAAAAATTGGGTTCGATGATATCGAGGTTCATCGCGCTGACTTGGTCAAGTTTGGAGAGTCCCGGCCTCACTTGATCTGGGCGATGATTCGGGAACCTTACTGCTGGTTTCCATGACTCGCAGATATGGCGTCGGGCAAAGTCCTTCATCGTATTTTCACAGGAGTTGCGTCCAGCAAGTCACATCCAGAGGCGTCCAGTGTATCTTATATTTGCTATTGCTAAAATGGAAATCCATCTTGAATGCTAAGCTATACAGCCAGGTTCCAATTTTCTTCCAAACTTAACTCATGAAATATGGTCTATTGATAACATACTAAATGATAAGCGGAACCTGTCACGATATCCTCGTGGTGTGAGTCGATTCTACCTAGATAGACCGCCTACTTCCCACGCGACCTCGCCCAGCTTTTTCAGCGACCCCTGACTTTATAAGCGGCCTCGTGGTGAAATACACTTAGAGAATAGAAGCCACTTTCAACCTTATGACCCTACTGCGTACGGCAGGCTCTCAGCGATAGAACCACAGTAACAGAGGTTCAAATCAAGAAGTGTAATCAGCAGCGCGGTCAACAGCAGTGGCCTGAGCCAGCTTCCCGGTTGCCACCGAGACAGTCGGAATCCAACCTTGAGGGTTTACATCTGTACCCGTTGTAGCAATGCCGTCACCAGTAGAGTTGACACCAATAGTGATGTAACCAACGAGCCCGTCTTCAACACTGTCACCAAGAAGTGAGACGCTCAAGAAGGGGTTGTAGCCGTCCTCGCTGGCGCTGGACAAAACCGAGTCTTCAGCGTTGATCGTACGATTTAGGGTTTCGAGATGAGATGAGTAGGGGCTTACAGCGTAAACCTGCGATAGAAGATCTTCCTCGAAGAAGAGCTGTCCAACGTGTTGCAACGCACTCTGGCCGAAGGAAACGCCGTCGGTGGCGTTGGCTTGAACCGTAACGTGAACATGCATGGAGCGCGAGGCATAGTAACCAGGGAATCTGGTCAAGAATTCGATCATGCCCTGCTCATCGGAGATTTGGATGCCGCGAAGGAAGGTCTCGTCATCTGTGGTGCCATCGGCACGCTTGCCCCAACCGTCTAGAAGCTCCACAGTATTCGGATTAATACCAGTGAAGGAGGAATAGGATCCGGTAGTATTACAGGCCTGTCGCGATGCCCTCACGCGCATCGCGCAGCCTTGTGAGATTTGCGCCGGGCCCGGATTAACTATTAGTCCGGTCCCTTCGTGCGGATCCACCACGCAGGATACGTATTTATTCGTTTCGGACAAGGCAATCCTGCACGTAGAAATCGAAGCCGTTTTCCTTATGTCTTTTCCACCCTAAGTGGTGACTCTACGACAAGGCCCAAATAGATACCGAAGCACCCTGAAGCGGCTCGCAAATCTCTACATCAATAATCCCGATGTCGAGATAGAAGTCAATACCGGGTTGCGACTCGCGAAGGTCGTGGCGAATCAATTCGCCGTCAACGCCGTAGGGTCCAAAGATGGTGTCAGGAGCCAGTAGACAGGTGTTGTTTTGGATGCTGGTATATTGGAGAGTGTTCCGCTTAGATATGCCATGACTATTGGGCATGAAATCGCCGCTCTCGACGCGACGCTCGTAGAGACACTGGGAACGCTTGGCGATGATTTCACCCTTCCGCTTTTCGATCGCAGCAGCACACTTGTTGGTAGATCGACCGGCAAGACCAGCTTATTTCTTGGCCTTGTCCCTTGTCAGCTTCTCTGGATGAGCAATAATCTGGGTGGCGCCAAGAAATAGCGTAGTAAAACTGAGAACGCCGAATTTCATATTGTTGACTGTGGCTAAAACGAAATTGCCTGTAGAAGCTTTGATAAGCTGTACGGATCTCAGATAGATTAGACCTTAATCAAGCTGAGAAATGTAAAGTCTAGTTACCGAAAATCGTAACGAAGGGAGGGATAACAATGGAGATTATGTTATTGGTGGTGTCAATAGGATTGTCATCGCAGGGTTCAGTCGCACTCTATAATGCACTTTTGGGCTCGTAGATCCCACATGACTTGAAATTATACACTGTCCGGCATGGTTTATTTTCTCGCTTGACGTTCATTACGAATGCTCTGCGCCTCGATTGGGCCACTCTGACATTGCGTTGTGGATGTTAGACCGGAATCCTATATGCGTAATCCATCGACTTTGGTTGGTCTGTCATGTCGTTGTAGCTTGCCCAACGTCCAGGAATAGAATGTGGTCGTAGTTTGAGCATGAAATTTTTCCGTGACTGGCCATTGGACGTTCAGGGGCAAGCCCATGATGTTGCTCGGGATGTGGGCGATCATGTCTTCAGGAGATGAGGGACTGATCCCCGCGATTCCCGCATCGAGCGACTCAGTCTACCGGGCGTGGCCCAATAGTTGCCGGAACTGATAATTTATCCCGACGCAGCTTGCTGTGCCTTCCCGGCCGACGTGGTCCCTGCCCGAGGTGATATCTACCCGAAATTCATGACACTCTTGGTTGGATTTCCACTTCAACGGTCCCCACTGCAGAGGACATTCAGGAGGCGCAGGTGGGACAAAAAAGCAAGACTACAAACTGGAAGTTCAAGAGCGTCCGTATGGTTTCTTCCCAAGCCCACGTACACAATCCAGACCCATTGATTGGCTATTGACATACAATTTTTCCATTTGGTAGTGTGTTATTGTGGTTCCCATCCAAGCCGAGTTGCCAATCTCACATCAAGGACCATCGAGCTGTTGCTATTTCTGCAGACCACCGTATAGAGGTTCAACGAGTTCCAAAGAGAGACGAATATCACAATACTACTGAATTTCTACTAAGCAACTGGTGAGAATGCTGAGGACTTCTCAGTTGATCGACATTTTATCTTGTCTTTTCCCCCCATGCCTTGATAATTTTGGTTCGGCAGAAAATAGAATAAGCCAAACCATACCGCAACCTTGAGCAAATTAACTCAGAATGAATCGCAGCACTTACAATGAGTATTTGAGCTAGACTCATCAGAAAAACCTGTCAAGGAAGACATCAGTGTTGTGTTTCGTCATGATGGCGCCAGTTCTTGTGCTTTTCATGTACAATCTCCTCAAATTACCATTGATAGTCACCAGAGGATCATTAGTTCTATTTAGCCACAGATTGATATAAACGCCATGTAGAATACAGCATGCACTGAATATTCCCTAGTTTACAATTATTTAATGATTACCTAAGCCTATCTACCTGCGATAAGTAGACATTGAGTCTAGTTCAGGCGGCTCGGCACATGAGCGTGACATGCAAAGGATTTGTTTGTCTTTTTGTAAAATCCTTCGAAGTGGTTATTAAATTTAATAGGGCAAAACAAGAGGGAAAATCCTATATTGAGCTGAATATCCAGGTAAAGAAGCTAATGCTGTAAAAGTCTGTGTTGTTTCCCTCTTCTAATATTCCCCCCTTCCTTCCCTTCACCTTCTGATAACTGATTGACCTTACTTACAGCAGATAAGAAGGGACATAAACCCTTATGGGGATACTCAAATCAGAAACGAAGCAAAATGGAGAACACTGCTTTTGTAGCCCTTTGCACTACCAGTCTGATCCTAGCATTTGGCGCTCGTATCGCACGCTGTTGCCCCTTACTAGAGCCCCTCAACTCTACATGAGTAATGCAGCAATGCCTACTGCGACAGAAAGGGCCAAACTGCGCCAGGGATTAATCCACGACCAGTTCCAGTTGGAACTGGAACTGACTGTATTGACCTCGTGGTGGTGGCACTGGATAGAGGGCTTGCGACGGCAGCGACAGTCTGAAGTAACTTTGGCGTCGTTGTGTATCTCATAAGATCCGTCGCAAAAGATACGGTTGAGAATGGTAGGCTTGAAACGGAAGACGCATTGGGGAAGGCAAGTCGTTCAGATGCTGGCGCAGAGGATTGTAAGGAAGCTCGGTCGAAGTCTCCCGGGCTCAACACACTAAGAGGAAGCTAGGTTAGAACACACATTTTATGATGATTGCAACCGACTGACCTGTCAATTACGTGGGCGATACCATTGTATAGAATTGTATTGGGAAAAGTAATCCTCGCGTTGTTTACCCAAGCAGAACCATCTGGCAGGACGGTGAAAGTCAGGTTGGGGCCTTGGAGAGACGGGACTGTAACATTGCCCAAGGATGGCGAAAAGATGACATTGTTGGGGATAATATGGTAGCGGAGAACCTTCTGAAGCGTCTCTAGGTCTGTAGACTCAAGCACAGAGCCAATCGACTCGAAGGCCGCGTCGGTGGGCACAAATATGGTATAGTCAGAGATGTTGAGGCCTTGGACATCGGCTCCTGTCTCGCCGAATGCGAAGTTTAGATGAGCAGCTTCCAGCGCGGCATTCATTGCGAGGTAGCCCGATCGGAAAGTGAAGAGCTGGAAGGGAGCCCCAAATGAGAGTACCGTATCGACTTTGTGAATGGTAATGCCTTTACCTAAAGTGATATCCTTGTTTTTAGATGTCAGTTCACGTAAGTTGACATGTAGATCAAGGAAATACCGACCGCTTCGGTGACGGTAGAGACTGTCAGCTCTCCAGATAGAACGCATAGATCATCTCCATTCCTCACAAGGCCATTGTATGCGCCGCCAGTGAAGTTGGAAAATGGCTGTCGAGCAGTAACGTATGAATCGTCGAGCAAGGTCTGTGCAAATGTGGGGACATTGGTGATGACATTTGATGGGTAAACTCCTCGGAAGACGTGGTTCGCAAGAAGGGCTCCAATCGCGATAGTATCGTTCCGTAGCTCAATGGCCTCACCTTCTGGGACGTCTCGTGGCACGTTGGCAAAGGCTTGGTTTGTTGGCGCTATGATGGTGATGTTGGACGCCGAGGAGAGAGTGTCTGCAAGGCCATCCACAAGACTGACAAGCTCAAGCAGCGTGCTGAGGTCCCCTTGGGAGGCGAGAAATGCAGCAAGGTCACCCTGAGCTAGGCAAGAGCCTGCCATCACCACATATGACCAAAATGATGGACGCATGATAATGAGATTCAGAAACGTAGTGGCGACTGCTAAGATGGATATTGCTCAGGGAAGAGAAAACAAAGTATGTCGCAATGCTATAGTTATTCTCTCGCAATTCATTGAGCTATCGACCTGCTCTTTATACAAGATTTGGATCTGGGCTTCACAAGATAAAATCAGCCTTCTTTGTATCAGGGCTAACGTGCTGACAGTCATGACGACCGGCCAAGCTCTCAGAATCGAGAGACAGCCAACTGATCTGGCATTTTCCTCCAGGTCTTATTCCTCTAAGCATCATCAAATCTTACGATTTTTGATGCCAAGAACTGCACAGCCCTCGCCCGACCAAGTGCATACGAATCGTTGAAGGCTTCTTGGGAAAAGAGAGGGCCAGATCCTGCCGCGACATTCTGATGTAGAGAAGCAACTGGGCTTGATTACCCCAGACGACAGTAAAAATGTGGGGTTACGAGCGCCTATTCGAGTTTAGCTCGTTCAAAAGTTCATCTGACAGACGATAGGTAGTGAGTGCATCTGGTGGGGCTACGCTCCGTCTGTCTGTTTAAGCTTGGTTCTTACGTTGATATATCTCTAGCTCTATGTGGCGCAGACTTCATGTGTGGCTTGGTTCTGATGTCTGCCTAAATGCAGGAACTGAATAACTAAGTGAATGCCTTAGATGTCATACAATTCAATCCTTGTGTGAATTGAAACCAATTGGTTCTACTTCCGTTCAGTTGTACAGCGGATTAAGCTCAAGGCAAGTCTTTGAGGTTATGGTAGCCCCATCACCGACCTCCAAGGAAAATAACTAGCGTTTTGATATATTCTTGACTGATGTTTTATCAATTGCTATCCTTAAAATCATCTAATACTTCAAGTGAAGTGTTTGTAGAATTGAGGGTTCGTGGGATGACATGGAACCACACCGGTGTCCCTAAACCATGCGAGGCTTAAACGACTCATTGTAAAGGATGTGTAAAGTAAACTTATCTTGTTTAACACATTTCGGTGGTACGACTAAACACTAGTTTGAAATTGAAGGTACAGATGCAGTAAATTTATTGGATGTGCAGAGAGGACGATAAATACACACGCAGATGTGCGAGTGTAAGGATTGTGACGAAGGACAGGGAGAGATCACGGTTGTCAGTGTTGCTGAGGTAAGTCACACTATATAAGTCTATGGTGTGACAACTCATAATTTCGTGTACTCTTTCTTTTGCATTCAATCCTAAAACTTCAACCTCTCAAAATCAACTAGCACATTCAAAGATGCAAGTTTTGATCAGCCGTTAGCCGATAAAAGGTTCAAACATGAATTACCAGACGTCTCAGGAATTGCCCGAGCCTCGTTGCAGTTCGCAATGCAGCTCATCACCACCTTTGCCTGAGACGCTGTTCTGTTCCCTCAGTGCTGAAGTCAGCACTCTGCACCGTATAAGAATGACAGATTCGGCAATCACCAGGTTTCAGATCCGGAGTGCAGGATGCAGTGTTCAAGAGGGTAATCTCGGCTTCTGGATCACCATTAAGTCATGAGTTAACGCCTGCCAGTCGGTTTTCAATTCGTCAAGCTGTGAATATAGGTCAGTTAGTCGCGAAAGTTTTATCGGAGTGCTGTGAAGGTAGTTTTGACTTGTGTTGGGCTTCCACCCAGTATGATATTGAATACCGCGAAGTATTCGTGACGTACTATGAGGGAAGCAATATCCTGTATGGTGAGAGGCTTCTTCTAAGTTTTGACCATAAGCTGTACGACACGATTTGGTTGAAAATGAAGCATTTTGCAAACATTCCTTTATACTATTTTGAACTGAAATACAATCCATCATAACTTTGCAATGAGACTGGCATGTTGTGGTTCTATCCGGACTTTGATCGTGAGCAATGCCCGTCATGAGCATAAGCGAACTCGGTCAGACTGACAAGCTCTAAGAAATAGCACATAGACCTTCCTGTAGCCGCAGATCTTGTGATGTGCCTGCACCGCGTCTTCCCATCGCCGGGCTTGACTGCTGCCAAATGACTCCACAGAAACCTATGAGATAGGCGATGCGCTTAGGAACCGAGAGGGACATCATCCAAAAAAGGATAAAATAAAAGTAATCATACGGATACAGGACGAATATGGGATAGCTCGCCCCTTGGGGTTGTTGAGTCAGTCTAGCGTTTGGGGTGTGCAATAACCCATTCGGGCACGGTTCTGAATGCATGATGTCAGAAATAACAAGATCGCCGCTAAAAGCGTCAAGTCGTCATCGCGTCCGGGTGTCCACTTGGTTCAAATAACAACAATCCCCGGCAGCGCAACTGGAATTCTCTCGTGACTTGTCCATCTAAGCCACTGAACTGACACTGATAAGGACTTCCTTCAAGAAGCCTCCCACGTGCTTACCCAGTATTCGCAAACATGAGTTCTCAACCGATCGGCCTGACTACAATTCCGAGGTTGCTGCGTAAGTGTCGCTTCATGCATCACGAGAGTCCTCCCTCGGATGCTTTCCGTATAGCAAACTGACTTTTGCTTCATAAACAGCTATAACGGGCACCTTCGCTCTTCCGTTCACAGTGTACTACGCATTTCTCAGTCTGAGAGTGGTTGGCGAACGCCTAAAAGACGAGCACTATCTCGGAGAGAACTCTTCTAAGCCCGGGGCCGACACAAAGTCACTCAATGCGAATAAGCTATACCTTGCGTCACGGTCGCACACCAACTTCGCCGAGAATGTGCCGCTGGCATTTATCCTTGCCTCGCTTGTGGAGCTCAATGGAGGCAGCCGTAGGACTCTGAGCTGGCTTCTTGGTAGCTTCTTGGTCTTCCGTGTGCTGCATGCGGAGCTAGGCATCATGCAATCCCAGGGCATGGGATATGGCAGACCTGTCGGCTTTTTCGGCAGCATAGGTGTGGTTGGCACGTTGGCCGCCTATGGAGCATTTTTAGTCAAAGGATACTGGGGATATTGAGTGATAAGGAACTTAAAATCCCTTGGCGGAGAAGTATTATTGCTCCTGAAGCTATTCTCCCAAAAAAAAGCCTGTGTTTTGGGTTGTTGTCTTCCTCATAACACAATAATAGTCATATTCAAACCTATGTCTTCCATAGAAACAATTTTAAGCAACATATTTATTGTTTAGATACCAAACGTAGTTATTAGAATGGCGCACGCAGACTAACCCGTCTGTGCTTGGTCCTAGCACGAAACTCTCAATCTCACAATACATGATTCATTATATGCGCTATAGAATTGCCCTTTTGCCTTATCGCAATTAGCAAAAAGGACAGGGCAAGAGTCAGGTGTCCGTTAAGTGCAAACCTATTGGGAAACGAACCACTACGGATCAAACGTGCTGAGGATATGCATAATGAATCGGATTCTAAATTCATGCCAAGCGGAATGCATATGTACTGAAGAGCGATGAGGCTAACTGCACCGCTCCAGAACAGCAATTATGGCTCCCTAACTTTTAAGAAGTATAACTAAATAGAGCTAGCTATCGGCAAAAGGGTATTAGCGAGGTTTCATAAACATCAGATGTTAACACTAGATACAGTCTAGCGACCGAGACCTCTGTATCGTCAGTTTCCCTACCCTTCAACCGTCCAAATCACCGTTCGGGCTCTCTTGTAAATTTCGTTTTTCAGCCAAGTGTTGTTCAGGACAGCGAAAACTGTTGTAGCCGAAAGGAGGAGGAGTTCTAAAACTGATGGATACGGAGCGATTATTTGCCTCACCCTCTCAATCAAGAAAGCACTTGCTGTTGGAATCATAATGTATCACCTGGGAGTTTTATAAGAAAAAGCCCTAGATCTACCAGTTACCATCCAAGCTTTCTAAGTCTGACTCAGCCAAATCCTCGCGTTTCTTTTGCTGTGTCTCTCGTAGCTCCTCGACCATGCGCAAATTGCTTTGCTCCAACTGACTCAACTGTACATCATTCCGCCAACCATCAATTTCCTCTGGCACGTAGAGAAACGAATGAGCCAAGTTGTTCACAACATCCGAGGGCAGAGCGTCGAGCACGAGTACCTTAATCACCAGGTCGGGCAATTCCTTGATCGTTTGAGACAGCATCTCTATGATATCGTCTGCTTGTGTTCTATCTCCAAGCAACCGTGACCAAGAGTCGAGAATCACAAACACAACGTCTTTTTCCTCTAGTAAATTCAGGAGTCCATGGAAGAGTTGCAAAGCGTACTTAGACTTCTCGGCTGACCTTTTGATCAATCGCTTCTTCTGCAACTCGAGTAAAGAAATGTCGACCCCTGGACGCTTTCCCAGGCAGAAGTTCATCAGTTGACCGTTCAGGCTTTTGAGAACCGCCATCGGACCGCAAGATACAACGTCGAAAGTGTCGTTCGTTCGCAATCCACAGAAGAATGACAGGACAGGATAATCAGTCGACTTTTGGAGTGTCTCGGTGAGCAGAGCGGCTGTGAAGGACAGAGGGTGAAATAAGCCCTGCGGCGCGTTTTCTCCTCTGATGTTCAGAATCTTAGACTCGTCAAGGCGTAACCAATTGCGGACTTGAGAGGAAGACATGATCCATTCGCTCTTCTCCCTGTCCTCCAGTGTAAGTTGACCGACACCGGCGCGAATACACGCTTTGACGTGGTTATCAGAACCTGGGATGAAGTCTCCGATTGTTGCCTTCCATGCGTCGACGACCTTGCTGTTTCTCTCAGAAAGGCTGGCTGTGTCGCTAGATCCTTTGCTTTTCTTGGTGCTCTCTTCACCCGATTGAACAGTTAAAGAATCTGAATACTGCACTGCTTTCCTCGTAAGTATTCTTACTGGGATCCCGCATGCATAGATGAGCTTACCACCGCCGTTGATTGGGTTGAAATGAGGGTTACTTGCGAAAAAGCAATGAAGAGTATTGCATACTACTTCTTGAAGAATGTCTCTGGTAACTTCATTTGATTTGCCCTCATCCAGAGCCGTAGCAATTTCTGGTTGTTTGTCAGTAGATGCCCAAAGCCTTCCACCAGATCATAGGTGTTTTCGGTGGTCACTTGTTGACCCAACTTACTCCCTGCAATGTCCTCGATTCTCTGTATTCCTTCATGCATGCGACCCATACGGCGTTGAGAACACACATCTAATTCTTCCTGAAACTCGGAAATGCTGCCGTCTAGAGAGGCCAAGGCATTGGTGACTTGATCCTCTGTACTAAACTTCATCTTGGTTTTAACCTTGGCTGTTGGTCTGTTGTTAGTATATGAGACCAGAACGGGGGCTGCTGAAAACGAACTCGTGAAATCCATAGTCAGATCGTTGATAATTCCTTCAAAAACCACAAAAATGGCAACCAAGACTCCATCAGCTTTCTCATGTAAGCGTTTCGATTTGATGTGAAGATTTGATAGCCTCTGGACTCTGTTCAACTTTTTGGGTATATCGGCTAGAGCAGTTTCGATGGCTTGCCTCTTTTTCTCATGCTTGTCTGCGATCTAATTGTTGTTAGACGTTGGTCACACAATTGACGCGGCCCCAGGACTGCGCCAATTTTCCAGCACGTACCGCTAAGATGGTCATAACACCTCCCGAGATGACAGATCCGTAGACATCACCAGGGATCATGGACATGATAGCACCAAGAGCAGTATCTCGTTTGTTTGCGCTCTTGAAACACTTCCGAGCGAAATCTTTACAAGCCCGCAGACTTCCTGTCCCATCCCGCTGCTCCACTGCAGCTGTTGCTACTTTGTAGACGTAGTTAAGATCGCAACGTGCCGGGTCTTTCAAGTCGACGCCAAGGTCTTTGAATGCCTTTCGAGTCCCCATGTTCTGCACAAACCTTTTCATGGTAGCCTCGAAAAGCTCCAAGTGTTTCTTCGATCCATCGAAACAATTTGTGAGGCTGTCACTTGTCAGCCCAGCACTAGGCAATGAATGGCAGCAGGCACGGTGACAGACTCGGGAACCTCGCTTCGTGGGACGAATGCATCGAGCTCATCCACAAACACCAACTCTTCCACGCTACCAGTAGTAATGTTGTCACCTGTGGCCCTGTACGCGAAGCGGGCAGCGCTGTTTTTTGTCGTTACTAGATGGGAAGGGATTTGGGGGATAACCTCGTTATCCGGGGGTGCAGTGTCAACCATCTTGACGAAGCTTCTTCTCCGCTTGGCACTTGAAGCTTGATTACTTGGTCGTGCTGAGCTGTTCCATCTCGATAGGAAACACCTGGTGTAGAAATGAGAGCACAGGTCTACCCAGGGGCTCTAGGCAGCCGGAGAAGCTACTTGTAGCGAGCTGAGGACTAGGCTAGGGGCACAGTGGATTTGGACAGGGTCTTATGTCTTCTTAAAGCCTTCGGCCACTAAGGAAGCACAAGAGCCAATAGATGAAGCCCTGCAGCCTCGAAACCGTGCCGCTTGTAATGCAGCTTATCCGGAATTCACGGCTCTGCATTTCTCGCCTGCCTAACCAGCCACTAGAGCAGACCAGCCACCCCTCTCTTCAATCTACCAAAAGAGGATCTTGAACACCGCCCCCACATCTATCCTATTCAGCTGCCTAGGGATGGAGACCAGGCTGACCAGTAGCGTTTTTGTCGTCGTGACGAGAATGCAGGCCACGCAGCGAAAACCACTCTCCTGCATGATCCTGCCATTACACGTAAGCGTGGCCATGATCCAGATTAGGCCAAGCCCGGATAGGTCTCGGTCGGGTTCGATCTCGGGAAGCGCATGATAGGCGGCCGCCCTGAACGTAATAGAGCCTCTTGCGCACGTTGCGCTGTTGAAATTTTCCCTCTCCTTCTCAAAGCGAAAATCACGATCGGGCACCTGATCCAGTATCGGTTGCATGTTTCACGGCTAATCATCACGATGACCGCCCTGGTTGCTGACAACAGTCTGGGTGTCGATCGCATGGGCACCCAGAACGACGAGATCGCTGGCAACAGCGGCCTAGCTTCTGTGCAAGGAGACCTTTTGAAGCCAACCACGGTACTAGAGGACAAGACGAGCGATCCCAGCAAGATCGATAGCGAGCTGACCACGGAGACCAACGACAAACAACCCGGAATCCAGCCAGAAAAGCCTGATGATAGCAACGCCAACGAAGCCGGCGATTCTCTTACTATTGAAGAGCCAGCCTCCGTTGAGGATCCTGCCTCTCAGCAAAATGAGACGGTTAAGAATGAAGGCTCCAATGATGGGCCCGACACCGACCGCGCCCCCTCGCCGGTACCTACAGAAGATCACCCGCCTAGGAATCTGTACCGTCAATACCTGGAAATGATCAAAAGGATCTCAGCAGGCGAGACCGGAGAAAGCCTTTTGACTGGTGTGATGGATTACATGAAAGTTGTGGACGATCGTCTTTGTACGATCGAGGGGAAACTACGCAGCAACGGAGAGGACAAGAAAACGTCTGTCGCAGGAGATTCGTCGCCGCCAAGTGAGGCTGGCGACCCCGACCCCGAGGATATCCGGAATGAGGTCAAGTTTTTCGAAGCGGGGGAGGATGACATCAGCTCAGACGGCAACCTCATCGACATGGCCGCCGACCATGGACGGTTTTCCTCCACAAAGGACCACCCGCAAGTGCTCCGAGTCTTGTACAACAAGTTGTCAGACGACGCGACCGTCGACAAAGCCAGCCCGGAGCCGGGGCAGATCGACATCACCTATCTGACCATTCTATCCGACCCCATTGCATCTTTTTTCCGAGATGTGTTGGCCCTGGACTGTGGTCAAGGCCACGCCTGCATCCGCCTTTCGAAGCCGTTTCGTCCCCTGATTAGGAACATTAAACCGTTGAAAGACCACCTTGCGAAGCTCGAAAAGGCGTACGGGTAGGGGAATCTCAAACTCGAGGCACTGGACTGAATAAATCAACTGACGAGGTTATCCACAGTCATCTCAAGCTAGATCAGACACCAGAAGAAGCGAAACCTGGCACCGAAGACTCAATGAAGCCTGCCGACGACGACGCTGCGGGTGCTGGTGAGACCACCGAACCCACTTCAACACCTACGCCGTCTCCGCAGGGAGAAACCTCTGAGCAACACGAGATGCCTTTTCTGAGGCCGACCGCGCTTGCGCACTTCAAAACGATTGTCCAGTTTGTGGACCAGTACCTGCACAAGTCTCTGGAGCTATATGCGAGGTTCAAATCAGGTGAGGAAGACAAGGTGGCTTTCGAAAATATGTGGATGCTTTTCGACGCCGGGACCACCATCTTCTGTCCCTACAGAAGTGGCCAAGAGGTCTTCTCGACTACGGATTTGGACAATGATCGATCAGACAGTAGCGCGATCTCGTTTAGATATTCCGAGTCTCGTGCTAGATACTCTCCCCAGGCGTACTGCGTTCTCTCCACCCGGGGCGGCACCTTTTTGAAGACGTCGCTGATGCCGGGTGGGATTGAGGAAGACTTTGAAGAGAATGACTTCTTGCAGAACGTCGACGCCTTGTTGCGACTAGATCGGTGGGACCTTCTGCGACATGGAGATGCGGGAGGGTATCGCAAGGACATTGCACAGCCGCTCGCAAGACATGGCGCTGGAGGTGCTGCCGCAACGAGACGAAACAAAAACACAACGTCCACACTTGTCATTGCCTGTTTCAACGTGGAGTATGACGGTGATCGGTTTGGTACTCAACGAGAGCTGTTCCAGATCAAGCCTTACAGCGGCCTGAAAGATGTACGAGACATTGAGGTTTTCCCGGTGCAATATTTGAAGGACGAGGAGATGGATCGTCTGATGCAAAGAGGCCGAAGGTTTCTCGATCTCACGAACAACGCTCACATGTCTTACGAGGGCACCACTGCGGGAAGCACGCGAGAGACGGTATGCTCTGCCCCATATACGTAGATCCATCTTCTGCTGGCTAACAACTAGTGCGTTGCGCAGATCAACAGTGAGGTTATTGTTGACTTCAAGACTGCGTTCGAAAGGAGCAGCGACCTGCCAGACATTTCAGAAATCAGACCCAACTTCTCGTCCGGGAACGAGGTCTTTCAATGGCCCAGAACAACCGAGAGGGGGCAACGAGAAGTGCATGACTGGTACGAGCATGATGCAGTTGAGGGCGACCGAGCCGTCACCCATCGTTGGTGCTATGCAAACAGCTGCCAAAAGCCCACGTACTACGCACATCAAGATGCGCAGAGTCAAAAGGTTCTACGAAAGCTTGCGACAGTATTCGAAAGCTATACTGCACAACAGGCCAAGTCGAAGAAAGCCCGCAAAGAGTTTAGGCAGTATTTCGAGGAAAACGGCCTCATGAGCCTCTTCCCGGCCGTTGTCCCCGGTTATGCCTTGCGGAATCGCAAATGGGGTATGTTGGAGCGCACACGCACACACCTGAACCAAACGACGCCCATTTAGGACCCGCACTGATTTGGCAATGTTTAGTACAACTTGATCTGGATCGACTCCAGGACGTCCAACACGGCGATGACTGGAACAATCTCGTCCTGCCCAAAGGCCACAGGGAGATGGTGCAGGCGATGGTTGAGTCGTACACCAGGCGGTCAGATGGTTCCCAAGACACGCAAGATCAGCTTTCCGAGAAGGTCGACTTGGATCTTGTTCGAGGGAAAGGTAAGTCTGGTGTCAGGATTTATGATCCTCGCAAATATTGATCATTGAGTCGTACAGGCAAAGGATGCATCATTCTGCTTCACGGTGCTCCTGGCGTGGGCAAAACTTCTACCGCAGGTGAGACTCAACACTTTCTCCTGGCTGATTTCAAATTTCCCCGTTGCTGACACTGGAGATTTGTAGAGTGCGTCGCAGCATACACTAAGCGGCCGCTATATCCCATTACCTGTGGTACGTCGGAGCCTACTCTCACTCAGTAAATGATAGCAGATGGTTAATTCGGTATTCGTACCAACGAAACAGGAGACATAGGACACCTTCCCGACGTTGTCGAGGCAAACCTAGAAAGGCACTTCAAGCTGGCGCACAGGTGGGCGTGTGTGCTGCTACTGGACGAGGCAGATGTGTTTCTCGCGAAAAGAACGGTATGAATGGTCGAACGACGTGACCAGAAGGGAGCCCGCAGTACTAACGTTGCACAGAAAACCGACGTAAAGCGAAACGGACTCGTATCAGGTCAGTATTACCAAGCCACACCAGAAGCAAGCATGCTGATGACTTTGACCTAGTTTTCCTTCGCATCCTAGAGTACTACCCGGGAATCTTGTTCCTGACGACCAACCGGGTTGGTGCCATTGACGATGCATTCCGCTCGCGGCTCCACCTGACGCTGTACTATCCAAAGCTTGTGGAGAAGCAGAGCACCAAGATCTGGAAGAACAACCTCGGGAAGCTGAAGGAAGTCAACGAACAGCGACTCAAGAGAGGTCAACAGCCGATCAAGTACGACAAACGCGAGATCATCAAATGGGCGTCGACAAACTGGGAGAGTCTTCAGTGGAACGGCCGGCAGATCAGGAACGCCTTCCAAACCGCCATTGCGTTGGCGGAATTCAAAGCGCAGTCGCGAAAGTCTGGAAAGCGAAGCGGCGTCGACAACGCATCACCTTCTCCCAAGAAGGCCAAGTCACCTTTGCTGGACCAAGACACCTTTATGCTGATTGCGGACGCCTCGAACCAGTTCAACGACTATCTTTTGCAGACGCACGGTCAAGACGAGGAGATGACGGCGTCCAGGGACCAGGTCCGGCCGGCCAGCTTCAAGGCGAAGCCCACCAGGATCAAGAGGGTGGAGGACTCGTCCGAGTCGGAATCGGACTCAGACGCGAGCTCTGGGTCGGACCGTTCATCAGACTCTTCTGGGCCAGACTCTGACAGCGAATCGGACGCCACTGTCGACTCGGCGTCTTCCGAGTCCGAGTCCGAGACTGACAAGAAGAGCAAGAAGGCGAACGCGAAGAAGGCCAAGAGCAAATCTGAGAAGAAGGAGAAAGAGAAGGAGAAGGAGAAGGAGAAGAAGGCGACAAAGAACAAGAAGTCGTCAGACGGGACGGAGAAGACCAAGAAGAAGAAGAAAAAGTCGGAGGACTGAGAGCCTTCAATCTGCAGTCTTGAGTCTTTGACACCCCTTTTGGGACGACCAACCACGTTCTATCTTTCTTGCTGCCCAGCCGTCATGTACATAGCTATACAGAGTAGAAGGCCGAGGGAATGCATCATGATGCGTTGTATGTACCCCCGTTTGCGAATCTACCTGCTCGTGCAATTTCATAGGGAAAAAATCAGCAACGCGGGCTTTGATCCACGAGCTGCCATGCGCAGGAATCGATGCCAGCCTTGTGCGAAATGTGACCAGCACGACGGAAGCTACAAAACGTTCTTGCCCAGCTCTGGTGATCCAAAGTGCCATCCGTACAGACTCGAGCTGAACCAGCGACCCAAGCCTCGTACACTTACTCCAGGCCCATAAATCCCCCTCGGAAGGGAAAAGACGAGTTTCCCAGTTGCTGTCAACTGCACTGCGATACGTACTGGCGCGTTTCGCACTCCGACGCGGTTGTCTGAGCCTTCTCTCGTCGTGCTGCCCGCTCCTTCCGTCCCTCTTGCCACACGCACACATACACACACACGCCCGCCGACTCTTTTCGGCAGCCACTCCGTGCCGACGCACTGTGTGTGTCCACCTGCCACCCGACACGGATTCCTGTTTTCTTCACCAAGAATCCGGACCACCGTCCATCTGTGACTGACCGAGCACAGTGCCAAGGTCCAAGGTGGCCTCGGGCTTTTGCAAGATGGCCCAGCTGAGTGTGCCCGACCCGACTAGCGATGCCTGCTGAGGCTCCTCACGTGCCTGTGACCGGGAAGACCGCGCCTCTCACGGACCCCGCACGTACAAAACTAATGCAGCAAAGGCTGAGTTCATGGTCAAGATGATCTGGCCCCAGTACAGTCGCGGAGACGTGCCTGCACCATTCTTGGAGTGTCCTTCACTCGACAGCAATATCGAGGACGACAAGGGATTCCGCGACTTGAAGCCTGGAGAGCTAGCAAGTACGTTGAGGTGCATGCCGCCCCACAAGGCTGCAGGTGTGTGCGTCCAATCATCGTCTCCAAAGGGCTATCGTCCAATTGCTCTCCTTTCCGCTCTTGGCAAGGTCCTAGAGAAGTTGTATGCCAACCGGATAGCAGACTTCTTGGTTTCGACTGGCAAGCTCCCAGCAGAACGGTTTGGTGTCAGAGGGAGAAATACGACCCAGGCTCTCGAATTCATCGTCAAAGCGATTTACAGGAATTGATGTGTCGGCGAAGGAGGAAAAGCCGCGAAATGTGTTGTCTCTCTGATGACCCTCGATATCACCGGTGCGTTTGGTCGAATCCAACGCAAGTACTTACTGGATATCCTGGTCAAATATGGCGTTCCCTATTGGTTGATCGAGTTCATATGGTCATTCCTTTCCAGCCGCAGCACCACGCTCCGGCTTCCAGGGCATCAGTCAAGAAGGTTCTGGATCAATATCGGCATACCCCAAGGCAGCCCCTTTTCACCAATCCTCTTTGTCTTTTCCTCCATGCCGATTCTCGAACAACTCAAAGAGAGCAAATCGACCAAGAACATGCTGCTCTGTCGGTTGTGGGACTTGGTCATCACTGCATACGTTGACGACATCACCGTCTTGGTTGCATCCGAGTCTCACAAGGAGAGCAACAAGGCTCTGAAAGTGCTGTACACCTTGCTTGTAGGATTTGCGTCGCCAAACGGCACCTCGTTTGGCGCTGACAAGACAAAGGTTATGCACCTGTGTAAATCTCGGTCATCCAAGCCTTTACTAGTCATGCCTGACATCCAAGGTCTTCCCTCCAAGGCAGAGACGCATATCAAGATACTTGGGATCTTTTTATATAACCGTCTCGCATGGGTCGATCACAAAGCTCGCGTAAGTTTCCCTTACACAATAATGCTACTTCTCTTTGCTAAGCATGTTCCGTGTTGTAGATTCTCGCCAAGGTCAGGACAAAGATGTGGCACCTTCTTCGTGTATCCAGGTCTACTTAGGGCCCATCCCTCTTGGAGCTACGGCGGTTGTACATCACTAAATATTGCCTATAGTCCGGCAGTATATTCCTTACAGACCTTCTCTGCTCCGAAGCACGCTTTTGCTTGCTGATCAAAGAACCCATTGGATGGTCACACAAACGCACAAGAAAAGATTCCCCACTTGGGGAGTTGAAGAGTGTAGTTCGGGTTTTGGAATCTATGTAGAGGACTGATCAGCTAGCAAGTTGCCAAGCATAACCACTGTAGAGTGGGCCATCCATCCAGAAGCCGTGGATACTCCACTCGAATGCGACCACCATTCGTATAGCGAGTAGCACCGTGTGCAAGATTCTTTCACTTGAATAAATTTTTCCGCCTACGTTCCCGGCAGTTTCCATTATGCCTCAAGAACGGGGAGGCTACAAGTGTTACTGCGTGGGTGTGACTGAACGCGGTTTCTGCGGTTGTCCAAGTCTTTCACGTTGCTGGTTGCGCTTTGGTGAGCAATTCAAGAGCACGACAAATAGCGTATCTTCGTCGTGCGTTCAAGACACTGCTGCGTGACGCCTAAAAGAATTGCGAACCCACACCTGAAGAGGCCTCCATTCCTAGCCTATGGTCTTAGTAGCTGAGGTCGCTCCCCTCACCTAGATTGCGCAACATTGGAATCACAGGATCGTGATGGATTTCGTTATGCTGTACTGGTAAACTGCTATCTGGATTCGCCAGATTCCACATTTAGCGTGTGCTTGGCTACTGACTCGACTCTGGGGCCTAAATATGTACCGATACCCACCAATGGAGAGATTCAAAAGACTTGGTGATTGGACGAAAGGACCGCATCCCAGTTTCAAATGTGCCAGACAGGATGGCGAGTTTTGTTGATAAGGTTCAGCAGACAGCCTGGAATTCCAGCGTAGCGAGCCTGGTGCCTAATTCTCGGTTGGATCACGCGCTTGACAGTTGCAGGCTTCAGGGCTCCTGATAGACCACGAGATCAGTTGCTACGCCTTGTTGCCTCTTTAAGTGTCTGCCGAATGGATCCGTCCAAGGAAAGGCTGGGCCGGTCTCCGTAGACAGGAATGACAGACAAGGGATCGATGCAATCTATAATCACACATCACCGATGTTACCCAACGACGCGCTACACACCGCAGGTCTCTCCGAAGTGGCTTGCTGCCTGTCGCGGTTCCGTGTCACGATTGTTGCGGCGCAGCAGCCGAATGCGGCGTAGCTCCAACACAAAATCCCTCTACAAAACCAGCCACGCGAACCGCCACTTCGCCCATCTTACCACTTCACGTATTTCACCACTCAATCACGATTTACGAAAGGCTCAAAGATAAAACATCACCGGAAAAACGGTACAGTAATCGGTTACGCCAGGGGACTGTTCCTCAGCCAGGACTGTCGGTTCTCTATCTCCAACAATGCGAAACCCATTTAAGCCCAGAAAAGCACCAGCCCAGACATGGTCAGCAAAGAGAGCATCCGTCCTCTCAGCCGACGACCCGGTCTTTGAAGGCCTCGACGAGACAGAACGCAAGAGTCTGGAAGCGACCCCGCCGATTCAACACCCATCGAAGCCATTTGATGACCTTCCCAAAGAACCTCTTAAACACGCCGGTGGTGATGGCGCATCTGCGTTAGGCGGAGGGCCGAGCTCTCACGACAGCATCGCCACCGACTCCGGGCATGGATATGCTGCGGTCGCCGGTTCTTTCGCTGGTGCTGATCATTCCGGCCATTGACGATAAATATATGGCAGGCCGGCTATTTTTGGAGACGCGCGATGAAACTTACATAGAAACATAAGCAAGCAGAAGCAGTCATTTGGGAGTCAGGCCGTATGTGGATTGATCGCTTAGGTCGGAGTATTCCTTTTATGAGCATTATAGCACTGGGTATGTTGGACAGTTGAGCGATATTTTAAATCATCATTTATTCCAATGTGCGCCATATCTTGGTCGTCGTTCCATGCGTAGTGAGAGCGATGCGAACAGATTGGCGCACATCAACCTGTTAGAGATTTGGCCGAGGAAGCTCTACAGGTACGTCTCGAAAAGCTCCTGGTATTTATGCCGCGTCGCCTGATCACCGGCCCAGACATACTTGTTGTCATCAACCACCTCGACATGGGATCCTCTGAACGTCGCAACCATTCCCGCCCCGAACGCAGACTTGTCCATAAAGCTGTGTTCGTCCGGTTCAACCACATCGACGTAATACGGGTGGGTGACAAACGCATGGATGACCTCAACCGACGGATACAGCAGCATGGCAATACCATCAAACTCGACGGGCACGTTTGAAGACGGTGCATCTTGCCCGACCAAGGTTGGCAAGATTTGTCCGCTTACTTGAATCTGCTTCGGCTTAGCTCCGACGAGACGCAATATCTAACGCGGGCCATGTGAGTAACTCACCTGTTGGTAACGGGTGATACCAAGATGTGCAGCTAGAGGGGCCACTTTTGGTGCGTGCTGTGTCTGCCAGTAGTCCCAGAACTCGGCCCGGGTCAGATTCGAACCCCTCTTGAGGTAGGTGACCAGCTGGGTTTGCGCCGTCGTGGTGCCCGAGACGAAGTTCGTGGCGACTGTCAACGCCACAAGTGCGAGTGGAGCTGAAAGAACCATATTCAGTGAGATATCAGAGTGTCAAAATATGATTAAACAATTTGTAGAGGATTTTCTGACGGGGAGATCACTCTGAGAGCAGTTAATCTTTTGGATTTCTGTCAACATATCACAGGCCTGGCTCGATTGGGTCTTTATATATAGAAAGGATGCGGTGATGGTGAGTCAGAATTCGGTCTCTAGGTAGTTGCTAGATGTATCGGTAATGCCTCACTTCTTTCATTTTCTATCAAGTTACCACATGATATGACTGGAGGCTGTGCGAAACCCTGGTAGGCCAAGGTTCGTAGTGTGCCCGGGTGGGCTTGCCCCTCGTTCCCATGCGGCACAGTACGATGTTGGTATTCTGGTTTCCAACGATTTCTTCCACTTGAAACCTGACATTACCTTCCAACAGTACAAAACGCAGACGTGTTGCCCCACCCCCCCCCCTCCCCCCTGGGGCCCTGTGGTGCGAGCTACAGGCCAGAGACCCTCCTAACAACGAAGACCCTTGACGTTGTGTTGGGCTGAATTATCAGCTGTGTTGGTCTTGGAGATGTGTAACTAAAATGGATCGAAACTTTGTTGAAATGCTGCCAAAGTTGATAAATATGAGAGCATTCTCTCTTTACTCTATTCCCATGGTTTCCTTTCTCCTCTGGACAGATGTGTCTTGACCCGTTCGAAATTGTCAGTATCAAGGAAGATGAGGACGTGTTAGTTTCATTGTGTGTGAATCATTCCTTAAGGTTGTGCTGCTTTCTAAGATCTAGAGCTATTGGCTTCGCCAAGATCTCTGGAAGCCAACGCGCGGCAGACTTTCTTCGCGACCGAGTCTTCGGTAAAGGAGCGCTCCCACAGCCTCATTAACTAAAGAGAAAACAACCAGTCAGACGTTGGGCATCCCACTTCAGGGACGCGCTCGGTTGCTTACACCAATCATATCTAAACCTTACCTTCAACTAATCCAAAAGTCCTTTGGAGACTCCCCTGCTGTTATCTAATATTTCCCGTCTACCAACAGCCGATGAGGTCACGAGGTCATCGAACACTGTTTCTGGTACCCACACTGCTCTAGGCTCTTTGAACCCCCAAAACGGGAGTTTTCGTTCCACAGCATGGTGGCATAATACTCATGGCAATATGGTAAGCTCAGTTCAACACCACTGAGACTCATAGTATGAATGGCTGCTGCACGCAAGTTTCACTGGACTCTTAGAAAAGGTTTGCTTGGCAACGTTATCGTTGTTGCACAGTTTCTGTTTGCAACGACTGGAGTAGGCTTAACGTATGGCACATATGATATTAACCAGCTTTGAGCTGCCCTGCGAAAGGACTACGACCCCTAATCTTCTCTCCATAGATACACAGGAGCCACGGCACAAGTGAGAGTAGCAAGCCAATCCCACCCAAAAGACTCCCTGCTACCCCGTAACCCAGCTGTTGGAACATGATGTTGGTGAACAAGGGGAAAACCCCAGCCAGTATGTTCCGGCACATGGACTGCGCAGCGAGCGCGGAAGAGGCGTAGCGGTGATAGGTGTCTGCGAGATAGTTGAAGACGGCGAGGTAGACTGTGAAAATCCCGACCGTCACAGATACGATTGCGAGAGCAGGCACGACCCAGGGCACGTCGGGCGACGAGCTCCAGCCGAACCAAAACAGTCCTATGGGCAAGAACAAGGACTCGACGCAGGCGGAATACAGGCGGCCCTCTGGCGTAGCCATGCGCCGCGGCATCAGCTTCCTGAAGATGGGGTCTTGGAAGATGGTGATTACGGCGCCCACGATGGACCCGACAATGACTGCCGTGTAGACGCCGCCGATCTGGGTGCTGCTAAACCCGTGGATGGATCGGAACGCTAGGCCGATGCTGTTGAACTGCATGTAGAGTATCGCCCATGCGAAGGATACCCAGGCCGAGAACCAGAACACGACTGATTCGGTGAAAAGCAGCTTCAGCGGGAAGGCAAAGCTTCGCCAGATGATGCTCATGTCTAGTTTTGGACCTTCAATGTGTGCCTGAAACATGATTCGAACGATTTGAGAATGGCCCGCCAATGGAGGCCTGACGTCTCGCTTGAGCAAAGCCTCCTCAACATTGCCCTGGGGAGCAACACGCTGCAGGTCAATGTTTTCAAAGTGAATGTTTAGCGCTGTGCACTTCCTCCGCAGAACAACGTTGCTCCGCGTCTCGTCGAAGAAGAAAAAGATCGCCAGCGTGGTCGACCCTACTGTGATCATCTGCAGGTAAAATATCCATCTCCAATCAAGGTTATCAACGATGATTCCACTGATCATGGGACCCAGCCCAGTGCCGATCATGATGGTCAAAGAGTACAGGGCCATGGGCGTATTGCGAGTCTCCTTGTGGAACACGTCGCCGACGACGCCTCCCGTCAGTGTCGCGAACACGGAGGCTCCATTTCCCGTGACGAGCCGCGATACCAGCATTCCTGCAAAGGACTGCGTCACCGCACAGCCGAGAGTGCCGAGGAAGAAGACGGCGCCAGACCCGACAAAGACCCAGTACCGGCCGTAGATCTCGCTGATCAACGCCAGGATCATCGGCGCGAAGCCGAAGCCCAGGACGAAGAGCGTGATCCCGAGGTTGAACTTGGTCCTGGAGATGTCCCATTTCTCCGTTAGGGGGTCCGCGGCCATGGCGTACGCGCCGGCGGAGTAGGCCGCGAGCGTTGCGGCGAAGAAGGTCCCAAAGAGGACTGTCGTCTTTTTACCAAGGGACCACGCAAAGGGCGACTGATACTTTGCGTCAATGACTGTTGGATAGTCCTCTTCCAAGCAGCCTTCGATGCCGTTAGACCGCAAGCACTGCGGAAGCCGAAAAGATGGATCCAGAGCATCGATGTTTAGGGGGATTTCGAGGACCACTGGTGAGTCTTGGGCAGCTTCCCCAAGGTTCAAGGAAAGCGTGTTTCCCTTGCTACCGTGACGCCTATTGGTAATTTCGGCTACCCGTGACCGCTTGACACCAGGGCCAGCGATAGAGACACCTTCCAGCGGCGTCGTGGCCCTATCGTGGGTCGTGGAAGATGGCATACTAAACCATTGGGAGTAAATGGCTTTGAGACGTTGCAGAGTAATTCCACAAGACACCTGCTGCTGAGAAACGCTAATCCTCTGTGATAGTGACGGAAGACTTCACCACTGGCACTACCCCGGTCCGGTGGCGGAAACTTCTCCGCAGCCTGCAATATGTGAAGTCCGGGGAGGAGACCCAACCTCCGAAGATCGGAGCGACCCCAGTCCCCCTTTGCTGCGTCATTGTCCACATCCGGACATCTGCCACTGGCTTCTTGAGCTTGTTTGCCCGACTTTCGAAAGCCGCCGTATTTATTACCGAGTGACTTTCTGCGGTGCGGATGCCATTGGTCTCACAGCACCGTACTGCCTCTGGAGTGTGGGACGTGAGACACAATAGAGATTACCACCTCCTTAGTCGCCGCCATCCGCATGCCGTGCGGTATCACACCCCGTTTCTAAAATCAGACGTTCTAGAAGTGATCGGCTCCGCAGGAGAACGATCCGTCATCTATACGATCTTCGTCGATCGACTGATGGCAGGACCCAGAGTCCGTGTGGCAATCTACGCGGATAAGACCTCCGAAGGATCGGAGGCTGAAGGTCGTGGGCGGCACGGTCCGCGGCAACGGCACTGGGCCTTTGTGAACCCAAACACGTTGCCCTTCCAGACCCGCCAGCACTAGACAGGGGACGATGCAGCAGTTTATCCAGAGGACCGGAATAAACGGAGATGCTCAAGGGAGGGTAGCGACATGGCAGGAGGGTGTGCCTGTTTCTGGTGTAGACTGCGGCCGCGGAGATGAACCGGCTGTTGTTAGGCTCGGCCGGTTATCAGGACGCCTTCCTGGAACGAATGGTTTTGCGGGGCGTCCCCGGAGTTCTTATCTGAGCCCCTGCATCTCTTCGACATGTGCGATGGGCGAACATTCATTAAAAGGCAGTGTCTGCTAGAGTTCTCCGTGGGGTCAACGCCGTCGTTGGAATTCCAGTAGGCATGCACCAACGACATGCCACGTGGTTATGTGTTCTCCTTGGCGGGCGGAATCGACCAACGTCTGTCTTGTA
The DNA here is from genome assembly GCF_022836535.1 of Colletotrichum spaethianum. Taxonomy (NCBI): domain Eukaryota; kingdom Fungi; phylum Ascomycota; class Sordariomycetes; order Glomerellales; family Glomerellaceae; genus Colletotrichum; species Colletotrichum spaethianum. The sequence goes on from NW_026054790.1 coordinate 334,162, forward strand.
GATGCGAGGCGGGATTGCATGCTCAGGAGGAGAACGATGCTGACTAACGTTGTATGTTTTTCACTTCACTGGACTCGTCCTACTCGGCATGTGACAGGAGTATCGCCATCTTAACGGTAGCTCATGGTTCTTCCGCCCCCCGAATCTGTAAAGCCACACTTTCATCAGCCACAGCACAACCCAGTAGTGAACGGTGAGGGGACTGACTCTCGTAGTCAAGGGGTGGAGGGATCCTATACAGTAGACACGGATACAAGCAAAGCCGAGATGCGGATGATTTCGGCAACGACCAAACCATGCTCCCTAGCAATGACCAAAGTGGTCAGCCCAAATCCAGGGAACGCTCTAAGGTATATCACCTGCGCGCCAGGCAGAATGCTGGCCGTCAGGTAGACGCACACGAGGTTCGGCAAGGTTTCCTAGCCATCGCTTGTCGGCGGCTCAGCGGCGCCATCACGCGATGTTGGCCAGGATGACTTCATGGTGCCGAGACCTCGCATGAGGAAGGAACCAAGACATCGAGACCAATATGCTTACCCGTATTGTCTATTCCCCCGGCGCGACAAGGCACCTTTGTCGGGCGAGGCACCCTCAGCTGAAGGTCGGCGAGATGTTGATTTGTCGAGGGGCCCATCGCTTCGAGAAAAACTCTTTCATCTGGCAGCAAGTATCACCCGGCGAAGCCGCAAAGGCGTCCAGCCCCTGAGTGACATGGAGGCTTTGCGCGGGATGAGGATCGGGCCCCTTGCCCAGGCTGCTTGCCCATGGTGCAGCCTAGAACTCGGTTCCAACCGATGGATGGATATCAACACCTTGCTGTTGTTGCAACATCAGCCTTGGATCTCACGCAGCCGCACCGCGACAAGTGTGCGACGTGTGATTGAGGCGTGAAGATTCATCACCTGGCGGGCCAAAATCATCCCACGAGGGCCTTGGGATTGTGGTGGTGTGGTATTGACCTTCCAGCTCCTGCCATGGAGGGAGGGATAGCTGATGCAATGTCCATCAAGGGAAGGAAAGATGGAGGAGGTTGCAGGGGCAAGTCCATCACTTTGATGAATCATTTTACCGCCAGTGGAAGGCGGCTTCCCAGGTACCTTCTGAAAAAAAGTAAAGTTTGGAAGAAAAGAGGCAAGTACACACAACACATAACTACCTGTACAGACGCCGAAGAGAAAAACAGTGAATAGCTTCCATACGAGTGAACCAACCTCGATCCGCCCATTCTCGCCCTGGGTTTCCATCGCCGCTCAAGCGACACGTCGCGGCAGCGGACAGATGCATCATGTAAGTTCTACGTTAGCGAAAGAGAGAGTGGATGCAGCTGGACGCCCGCTTTTCCTGCCATAATAGTGTAGTCTCATGATTGTTGTACATGTCGGAAGCCAAGACGAGCTACGCACTACTGGTGAAGGCCACAATGGAAGACTTGCAACTGTGCAGTCGTCATGCCGGCCGGGCATGTGAAGAAGTCTCGGGGATCCTGCAGCACCCTTGAAGGCAAAAAACGTGATTCTCACCAGACACCAGGTAAGCAGGTGCGGCGTTATGGTCTCACAATGAGCAGTGCCCGATCGATGTGGCCGCAGGCAGTTGCGAACGAGACAAAAAGTCTTCGTCTCAGCAGTGAACTTGACGTTGCTCTCTACTGGATTAGGAATGTCGTTCATCAAAGGTTGTGGCTGCCCGCGAACCACCAGCGACGTGCCCCCTCCCCCCCCGGATTTAATTGGGCCCCGCCGCCAAATTTTTCCCACTTCGACATCTTCACCTCAGATCGCGTCATCGGGCGAGTGGACCGCAGACAGAAACTATGACACAGAACTTCTCACTCCAGACCACTGGGACGCCGCCGGGGCATGGTCCCAAACAACCCTTGCGATCATCCCCTGGCGGCGTCCCAGGGAGAAGCTGGGGTCGAGGACCATTGTTGGGGGTCCAGAGACTTCAAAGAGGGTCTTGCATCCCAAGAGGCTCTGGATTTCCGCAAGAGAATCTCGCATACTCTCGGTCCACCATGAACGGTTACACTAGTCTTTTGGTCGTTAAGCCAATCTAATCCTGCGCCTTTTTTCTCTTACCCTCCGGGCCGAGTCCAGAGCCTCCAGTGGTCCTCTTGACCTCTTTTTGGCTCCGGCTTGTACATACTATGTACATGGCCTGCATGCAGGGGTCTGCGGCGCGCAACTTTTTCGTCTCCCAAGACGACCATCCAAGCAACCTACGCCGACTCAACCCCCAAGCAAATGGCTCGCCACATGGTGCCAACTCGGTGTCTCTAAGACGTGATCTGCTTGGCGGGGCCCCTTTCCCAAAGACATAAAGTCTTCTGACGGCCTTCTAGTTTGTCGGCCCTCCTGCTTGTCGGATCGTCTTCCGTTCTCCAGTCTTCCCTCCACGTCTGGTGTCACTTGCTGGTCTCTGATTACTGTACCCACGAAGAGGAAAACGGATCAGTAGCACCGTTCGTCAACATGTCCAAGCTCTTCGACAAGTTCAACGGAGTCTCGGCGTCTGCCACCGCCACGGGCCACAACAAGAATGGCGATCTTCCCGCCGCTACGACTTACGACAGCGAAGTCGGTATGTCATCGCCGCTTACCCGAGCGCCGGACCGTTCTTCGAGCGTCGTCGGCCTGTCTGGGACGCACCACTAATTCTGAATCCAGGTCGCATCGAGAACGCCCGCGAGGCCAAGCGGAAAATCGGTGTCACTACCGCCATCTTCCTGATCGTCAACCGCGTCGTCGGTACCGGTATCTTCGCCACCCCCGGAACCATCTTTGCCCTCTCCGGCAGTGTCGGCCTCGCGCTCTTCATCTGGGTCGCCGGCATGATTATTGCTCTTGCTGGAACCGCCGTCTACCTCGAATGGGGCACTGCCATCCCCAAGAACGGTGGTGAGAAGAACTACCTCGAATACGTCTTCCGCAAGCCCAAGTTCCTGACCACCGGTCTCTACACCGGATACGTCGTCCTCCTCGGCTGGGCCAGTGGCAACTCTGTCGTCTTTGGCGAGTACATCCTGCACGCCGCCAACGTCGAGGTCGACCGCTGGAACCAGCGCGCTATTGGCCTAGCTTGCATCACGACCGCCTTCTTGATCCACGGTCTTGCGCTCAACTGGGGCCTGCGTCTGCAGAACCTCCTCGGCTCCATCAAGCTCATCATCATCCTGATCATCATCCTCTGTGGCTTCATCGCGCTCGGAGGTCACGTCAAGCTGCCCGAGGATCAGAAGCCCAAGAACTTCACCAACGCCTTTGAGGGCACCACCGGCAGCCCCTACGGTGTCGTCACCGCTCTGTACAACGTCATCTGGAGTTACATTGGATACAGCAACGCCAACTACGCCCTCTCCGAGACCAAGAACCCCGTCCGTACCCTCAAAATCGCTGCCCCGTCGGTATCATTACCATCTCCATCCTCTACATGCTCGTCAATGTTGCCTACTTTGCTGCCGTTCCCAGAGAGGAGATCCTTGAGGGCGGCCGCTTAGTTGCCGCGTCGCTCTTCCGCAACGTCATGGGCGGCACCGCTGAGCGCGCCCTCTCCGTCTTCGTTGCTCTGTCCGCTTTCGGCAACGTTCTGAGTGTCATCTTCTCCCAGGGCCGACTCGTCCAGGAGCTTGGTCGCGAGGGTATCTTGCCTTGGTCCCGCTTTTTCGCCAGCAACAAACCCTTCAACGCCCCCTTGGCTGGATTGTTCGAGCACTGGCTGATCTGTGTCATCACCATGCTTGCTCCTCCTCCTGGTAAGACTGCCCTAGACAGCAATGGTTTTCCTCGACACGGTCGCTAACATAACCATAGGCGACGCGTACAACTTCATCCTCAACCTCATCAGCTACCCCCTCGCCATCATCAACGTCTTCGTTGCCGGAGGTCTGGCTTACCTCTATCTCAACCGCAAGGAGTGGAACTGGAACCCTCCCATCAGCGCCACTCTGCCTGTCACCATCTTCTTCATGCTCAGCAACATCTACCTTGTCATCGCTCCGTTCGTTCCCCCTGAGGAGGGCCAGAACGTCTACGAGAGCCTCCCCTACTACCTCCACTGTGTTGTCGGTATCGCCATCATCGTCGCTGGTGGCCTCTACTGGGTTGTCTGGGCCAAGATTCTTCCCAAGATCGGCAGGTACGAACTGGTCCGCGAGACCATCGTCGACGAGATCGACGGTTGGGAACGCAACGTCTTCTTCCGCCGGCCGTATGGCGAGTCTGTTGCTTCGGAGCACCACGCTATTTCCCCAGAGGTGTCCAAGTGAGCGTCGGACGCCCGGCCCTGTTTCTTTGATGGACGCAACCGCTGCAATGGTGTTTGTACCACCTTTAATGAGCACCGCAATTACGTCGTTTAATATACCCTAGATGCATACATACATAATAGAACAACCACTAATGTTCCACTGAAATTTTGTTTTTGTTGTTTGAATCATGTTACGCATAGAATATGTGGATGCTCCTACGCAGTCACTCTTATAAAATGAGACTTGAGTCAGAATTGCATGGAACAGTGTACCACTTGTCTGACCAGTAAGACTGTGTAATCTTGCTGCATGGTGAAGGGGCGGCTTGAATGTGTCTGCAGACCCGGCCCACGATTTGCTTTCGAGACCGGATACGGGGCCCGCTTCAAACTCCCAATCTCTGCTCGGCCTTTCAAAACAAACATGCCAACATCCGATGCCGTATCGTCTCAAGCATTCCCTCTCCTTGTATCACGCAGATATAGGTTTTGTACAAAACAACTGTTAAGCCTCCAGGTTTAGTTAGTGCTGAGACGGGTGATGCGATGAACTATGGCCATCCTCGAATGGAGAAGAGAAGAAGAACTCGCTATGATGTGTTTCAATACCTTTCTGGGGTGCGACAGCCGGTATGAGGGGCTTGAGTGGGAAAATCCATACATGCATCTCGTCCTTGTTGGCTCAAAATGGATAAACGTATGAGAGTCCAACAGCTGAGTGCAAGAAGTGGCTCTGCCACTCTTGGTTACACTAGGCAGAACGACTTGATGAATACAGCGCATATGCCACAATCAGGAAATGAATGCGTCTTACAGATACTTAACTCATCTCTCCTCGTGTAACTCGCCTACAGTGTAAAGACTGCCCCCGATGATGTCACTACGCTTGCTAAAACGTCTTAGACTTTCTCGCGTTTAGGTCCAGTAGATTAGAAACAATGCACGGTAGTACAACCTGAATATTCAACACTTCTAGAAGTAGTATATTGTTATTTTTCAGTGTACTCTGACGGGTGGACATCTAACAAAAGAGTCATACCAAAAAGTGAATGTTGAATTGCTTTTGTCTGTGCCGATGATCCCCCTATCTCCAACCCTCATTATGAAGTTCGAGAGCAAATGTTGTAGTCTCAGCGCTTTCGCAAAGGCCATGCAAAGGCCCCAAGTGATGAGCACAGCATGAAAGAGCCCAAGAAGAGAATCAACGGCTCGTAGCGACCCATACCGTAACCCCAGCTCACCGGCTTCGTCAACAATCCGGCTGTGATGGGACCCGTGGCCAAGTTTCCAATGCCTTTGCCGAAAGCCATCATGCTAAAAACTGGCTGCGGATCGTCAGAAAGCATGCCGCCGAACTTGGCCCAGAAGATCAAGAACCCTCCGGCAAACATGCCGAAGACCAGGGCGAAGACCAGCAACAACGCCAAAGAATGGGCGAAACCCCATAGCGTGAATGCCGCGACGGACGACACGAAGGAAGATACGAACATGAGAGCAAAAACATTGTCCGTACGATCGGAGAGCCATCCGAATCCAAGCTGCCCGAACACGGTCGCCAGGTTGTGGGCCGCTAGAATCAACGCCCCCATAGTGCCTGACAGCCCGATAGCTGATGCGTAGGAAGGCAAATACAGCGAAGGGATGTAGTATGCAAAGCCCTGGAACAGGTTCGAGAGCGCGAAGCAGTAAAAGAGAGGCTGTCTCAGAAAGCTGACATCGAACATGCGCATCGCGCCGCGGGGTGACGGTGGCAAGCGGCCCTTGACCATGTGAAGAATAGGCGCGACACACACAAACTGAGCTACCGCGACAGCTCGCAGAGTAGTGCGGTATCCGTACTTGGCCAAGAGGACCTGCAAAAGGAACGGCAGTGCGACGCCGCTGCATCCGCCCCCAGCATAAAGGACGCCATATGCCAGTCCACGGCGGGCAATGAACCACTCGTTCAACATGCGCAGTACCGGGAAGTACAACATGAGAAACCCAAAGCCGTATAGAACACCCTGGGTAGCAATGAGCCCTGGGATGGTGTCGGCGAAAGACGCACCGACCAGGGCTATGACGCAGAGTGCCCAGCCGATGACGACCAAGTGTCTCTGATAGACGTGAAATCTCTTTACGAGCGGCGCTGCGAGAGGCGCGCCCAGGAAGTAGATACTCGTAGACACAGTGCCTATGATGGCAATATTTGGGTTGTCCTCAAACTGCGGATGTGAGGAATAGTATTCCTGGAAGACACCGAAGGTCAAGGGGAAACCTATTTGGGTTAGCGATGCCGTCCCTGTAAACCCTCGCAAGTTCTGATATACCCCAGAGCAGCGCTTCGATGATGAAGCTAGATAACAGAAACTTCCATGCCGCGGCGCCCTTGTCTGTGGGTGGCATGGTCTGGATCAAGCTGTTGACATCCGACTCCTCGTCGCTCTGCTGCGCCGACAAACCGGCATCCGCATTCGGGAGGCGACGCAGTTCGACTGGCATTTTCGAGTAACTCTTCGCAGCCGGATGCTTTTGCTTTGAATGAAGATAATGAAGAGCACAGAACTGCCTTTACTACTTGGGGAGTTTTGCCTTTTCATGACTAACAAAAGTCTCTGGTCCGAGACCGGCTCCGGACCGGGACGGTACCCGGCTGTGGGTCAACTAGCATTAGACCCAAAAGTTCTCCAACGCAAAGGGCGTGAACCATTCCTGTTTAGTGCACATTTAGTACAACACCGGCATGTCATTAGGAATGTTGCGGCGTAAGAAAAGCAAGAAGTTGAGTAAAAGAGAGTCATGCAACCAAGTAAGGTAACTCGTCGGCAATGTGCTGCAAAGCAATACAAGTAGCGTTCCTACTTCGGTTCAGCTGATTGGTCAACATCTCGAATCCCCTGGGGCTCGTGTCGTTCTTCGCAACACGACGAGTAAAAGCGAGCCTCCACAGCGCCTCCTTTGCTCTTGGCGTCCACGTTTTCCAGAAGACTCCCGTTGATGGATACTCCACTTCAGGCCGTTTGAATATTTCCAACGGGACATCGAGCCTTTTGGATCTGAACACAAATGTGTAGCATCCCTAGGCATTGATTACGGCCCTGTCCTCACTTTATGACTGTGATCATTACGTGAAGGGCATCTACTATTGGGGTGGGATCACCTGCATGACACTCTAAACCCTGTTTCGGAACAGTGTGTACGTATTGGAGATTGTCAGACTGCGCCTTTCGGGACCCATATCTAGCCATGACCGCGGATAGATTCTGGATACCGAGCAACTAGGGCATGTCTGCACCATATAAGAATCGTACTCCGTCCCGCTATAAACACTTCTTTTTCTCACTCTCAGGGTATTTCAAAGCAAGCAATCAATCAGATTCTCAACGTTATAAAGCTGCTCAGCAAAAAGCATCCCACGTGTGAGGGGATTCCTTCAGATAAAGGTCACACATCGCGCGCATCTTCCAGATGACGAGGACGACGCATCCCGAGGACTTTGTGGTCACAGACCGGGGCGGCATCATCGAAAACAGACACGCTGTCCATGCTGCAGTCGTCGACTCAAATGGCAGGCTTATTTTCGCCGTCGGCAACCCGTCGCGCATGACCCTGGCGCGGTCCGCCGCCAAGCCCGCCCAGGCGTTGGCGGTTCTCGAGACACCCAACTTCGACACTTATGGATTCGATGAAGCCGACCTCGCCTTAATGTGCGCCTCTCATAACAGCGAAGAGCGTCATGTCGCAAGGGCAAAATCGATGCTGTCCAGAGTTGGAGCTCAGGAATCAGACCTGCGTTGCGGTGGCCATCCATCCATCTGTCCGGTCCTGAACAACTCATGGATCAGGGCCGACTTCACACCGACCGAGATTTACAATAACTGTTCCGGAAAACATGCTGGTATGCTGGGCGGTGCAAAGGCTCTTGGTGCCGGGTTCGCCGATTATCATCTCCCAACTCACCCAATCCAGATCAGGGTTAAGCAGATTGTGCAAGACTTGAGCGGTCTGGAAGAGGATGATGTTCAGTGGGCCATCGACGGCTGTAATCTCCCTGCACCAGGTCTCCCTCTGGTGTCCATGGGACGCGTCTACGCAGGTTTCGCCGCAGCTGCCAACGCCGTGGAGCAGGACGATAACACCGTAGCACCGAGAACCAGAAAGATGGGTCGGATTTTCAACGCCATGTCAACATATCCGGAAATGGTAGGAGGTGAAGGTCGTTTCTGTACGGTACTCATGGAGGCTTTCAAAGGAGCCATCATCGGCAAGGTGGGCGCCGACGGGTGTTACGGAGTTGGTGTTCGAGCTTGTGAGTATACAAAGCAGCTTGGTGCGGATGGCGCTGTAGGAATTGCCGTTAAGATCGAGGATGGAAGTCTCGAGATCCTTTACGCTGCAGTTGCGGAAATCTTTGAACAACTCCGCATTGGAAGCGACGAGGCGAGACAAAAGCTGGCAGACTTCCACCACCCCAAGAGGCTGAACACGATGGATGTGGAGACGGGCAAGGTCTCTCATGCTTTCCAAATACGGGAGAGTTGTTATTGTTAATCGTGCTGCGACGGTTCTTGATTCTTCATTGGAATGACGAAAGCATAGAAGAGGTAAATCGGAAGACGTAGAGCCCGTATGAAGTCTGCACGGCCATTATGATGAGAACAGTCATATGAACGATTGATGTGTGAGAGGATGCCGCTCCTATGCGAGCCTGTCTCTTTAGGAGCACAGCGGATCGTTAAAGGAGTCATTTTATGATAATTGATAACCTGCTGGAGAGCTTTTATTTTAAAGCAGTTTTAGCACTAAAAGTTCAGACAAAGTATTATGATACCCCGCCATGGAAGTCGGTAAGCAATTAGGTAACACAAGCTGGCGGGGTGTCTCAAACTTGGCCAGGGTAATGGTTCAAGCTTCCCCGCCTCTATTGCAAATCTCGTGTATCTCCGTCAGCTTCTTCTTAGTCGAGAAAATGTAACGAGTGGGACTGCGCAACGAAGTTAACCCGACTGCTGTAAGCAAGCTTAGCAATCACAACTCACAAATCACTGGCTGTGACAGGACGCCCCGTCGTCAGTGCTTGCAGCGTCTCAAATGGCAGGGTTTCAATCCCGACACATCAGAGGGTTACAACAACAGTGTTGACGTCAGTTCGGGAAAGTGACATGCGAGATAAGGTGTGTAAGCCGCTTGTGATACGTTGTAGCAGCTCCAAAGTTCCTGCACTGCAGCAATCTTCCGGGTGAAGGTCACCAAACCTTGCGGGCTCGACTCGTTTTCTTTTCTGGAAGGTTACAAGATGCCTCCATCGTGGCTGACTTTGTAATCATGCGAAATACCTTTTCTTATTTTTCTTGTTTGTCCTGTATATAAGACCAAGACTCACCCTTCCCTGGCTATTCTTTCATCTCCACAGAAACTTTAAAGACAGCAGGAGCACTCGTATTCGGTACAAAGTTCACCATGATTGCCAAAGACGATAAATCCTCACCCTCTTTCATACCGCTAGCCAGCGTTGCTGATGACGGCTGGTCCACCGAAAACGAGGCAACAGCGACGTGTCTTTGCGGTACGGTGCAGCTCGCCTTTGTAAGTCACCCTATCTTACACTATGATATCCTGTTTTTTCATGATGTTTCCAAGAAGGCAAAAGTGTCTCACTAACATTTCACTCAGCCAACTCAAGGACCAGGCCTGGTCGACCGTTTCCTCTGTCACTGCACAGACTGCCGCAAGATCTCGTCTTCGATGTTCTGCTCCAATTTCACTGTGGCGGACGGCCACCTGCGCTACATTCGTGGCAAAGAGGATCTCAAATCTTTCAGTCAGTCGAGGACGATTGCCACTGGCAATGATATGACCAACTACTTTTGCGGTACGTGTGGCACGCTGCTGTATCGGGTCAGCTCTGGACTGCCGGATATGAGCATCCTGCGTATCGGCACGGTCGACGACTTCCGACTTGCCGAGACCAAGTTAAAGCCGCAGGTTGAGCAGTTTGTCGGTACGCGTGTGTCTTGGCTGGCACCGGTTGACGGAGTGATGCAGATGGATAGGATGCATACCTTGGAGGATATTGAAAGTCTTCAGTAGACACCAGCTATAATTGGGGCAGCATCGTGACGAATCCAACCGACCCTAACCTACCGGTGTGGCTACAACTAGCAAGGACGTGAAACATTACCTTATCTTGTGTTGTTTATGTCGAACTTAGTGTTTCAGTGAACACTGGCATTGTGTCCTTGTAGTTTGCTGAGGCTGGCCGACTGACAGCATGTGTATCCACTGCCTTGACTTTGACCGGTTTGCTATCCATTTCCGACGAGGCCATCAGGTGTTGAAGCCCCCTATCGTAAACAATGTTGTCATACCACAGTATGTATTCCCTAATCCTTTCGGCGAAGATGTGGTAGGGTAATTTGCCTGTTAGAACAATGCCGACAAGCTTTCAAACCCTTCAAACAGCTACGAATCATGAGCGAACATATCTGAACTTTGGAAAGGCCGCTTGAGAAGGTAATGCCTGTAACTGTAGAGAACAACTTACCAAATCCCCGTCCGATTGACATGATTCAGACAGATAGAAAAGCAAAGGTGGTGTGAGTCCCTTCAGAAACCCATAACACAGTTTGCGAGGCCGTAGGTCGGCCGGGACCCAAGCTATTACATGGAGTAGAGATGTCGAGTGGATTCCGATGTCCGGGTGCGAGACTTTTCCGGCCCGACACATGCGAGAGTCTCGGCCCCAAGAAGCGTAATCCGGACGTTGAATGTGACATGTGGCACCGGTTTTGCGTGTACCGCCAACGCGAAAGCCTCGCCAGGTGGTAGCACGTATTCCGCATTATGTTGTCAATTGATAAGACCTACTACTGCCTTGCGAGCAAAGTGGATGATGTTGTCATAAAGCATTCATGTCGAACCATTCATAGCTTGAAAACGCCATCTAAGCGATTATTTTCTGATCAACATGGGAAAGCAGTACACAAAACTGCACAGGAATGAATTATGGCGGATTACTCTGAGACCTTGGCGTTGGTCCTCACACGTTCCAAGCGCGTCTAGAGATGCTCAGCTTTGGTGACTATCGGCATTCTGTAAACGAGCATTTGGCAAGGACTACTTGTACTAGAAGTTCTCCATGGACAAATGGTCCTTCGACCATCAGGTTCCGAAACGGTTCCAAGGATAAGCCCGTCAGGAAGCAGTTGTGTGAACTGAAATAGAGAAACAAGTATAACGGTGTCGGCCATTTTCAGCTCAACATTGTGTATCCATTGGCTTATCTCGGAGACGGCCAGTTGACCGAACCAATCACAATCAGCATGGGTACGAGTCTGTAGCCAATCAGCGCCGGGAAAGGAAGGGGGCCACACCCACAGTTTGAACCAATACTATTGTCTCAATTGTCCCTAACAGTGGACCCAAAAAGGTACAAGCTTGAGTCTAGCACCCTCGGAGAACCAGCATGAGAGCCTCACGGGTTGGCACAGGGTATGTAACGTGGTGTCGAAAGTCGTCCATTACTCACTTGGCACAACTGACTCGACAACTTGCGGTGTAATGAATATATAAGTCCTGTCGTATTCTCATGTCATCTCGAAAAACCTGTCCCAGGTTTTCGTCATTATTACTTTAAAAGACGTCTGGGATCACTCCGACGCGAAATAGCCTTCAAGACCATCAATAGGGGCCGGACTCCGAACAATAAACAACAAGCAACGCAAAAAGGTGATCACATCCTTGACAACACCAGTACATCCCTGCCCAATATATCCCTTCAGACTGTTCCCCGCGTTGCCCGTCACTAATCTCGGCCACTCAGCCAGGATCATCCGAACCCATCTCGTTCAACATCAACCCCTCGAGCCGCTCTGCTAAATTCCGTCCCTGTGCCGCCTCGGGGTCCGTCATGGCGAGATCAAAGTCGATGATCCACCGGGCCTCCGTCTTGTCCGTCATGCCCTGATTTGCGGCGTGCTGCTTCTCAATCGCCCCGAGTTGCTTCAGCACCCGCGCCGCTTTCCCCGTCCGTATTGCCGCATGTCGCAACGCCATCCCTACCATGCCCTGAGCGATGGACCCGAACACGGGGAAGGATACGTACAGGTCCTCAAGCCCGGCCAGGCAGAGATCCAGGTAGAACCGCCACTCCTCGCTCGGCGGTACATCGGGTGCCCGCACCGAAGTGCCGGCCTCGCGGATCATCGCGTTGGCAACGTACACGACAGCCGTTTGCCACAGTACCGAGAGGCCGGCGCTCTTGTATCGTAACCGATACAGAAGGAGAAGACGTTTGAGTTGTGTGACGGATGCCGCGTAAACTGCTTCTGGGGTCGCGAATTTCGTTGAAAAGGACAGCAGACGCTCATTGCGCGAGGGAGAGTCGAGAAAGGGGCGGAAGAGGTCGGTTACGACAGCGTGGAAATAGATGCTGTTTTACCAAGTGGGTTAGCTGAAGTTGCCACATGACCGGGGCTGCAAGAAATGCTTCGGTAAAACACAGAGCTTCGGGAAGAACTTGGCTTACTGCATCATCATAACGTTATGGCCACTCTCTTCTGCCCTTGCCAGCTGAAGAGGAAGCCCGCCCGCCCAGTCGAGCAGACGATGGTAAGTTTCTTCTGCAAACTTCAATGATCTCTCCTGCGAGAGACCACTACTCTGGGGGCCGTAGTAGGTTTGTACCACGCGATTGAAAATGGTCCACATATCGCTCGAAGCACTTACCACCTGCGCGTGTAGTACTGTGGTACTGTCCGCAGACTGGGATATCAGGTCTCGAGGTTTGGGGAGCAGGGGCGGCGTTTCAATTTCGAAGATATGGTAATGGAGGGAGTACACCCTGGAAAAGGTCAATGCATGTCATCTTGGCCGGTCACACAAGCCAGTTTCGCGACAAGACTTACGACACCCAGTTATAAACTCCCCAAGCAGTATAGGAGGCCGTTTTTGCCCAGTCTTCGTGGTTTCCTAGCCACATCTCTGCCGACTCGGATTGAGATGCAGCATCGAATAGGCCCATCAGTCTGCCTAGCCTTGCGCTTTCTTGCAGAAACTGCAGGCTCATATCGTCTTTGCCGTAGGTGACGGCGCACATGCTTAGTATCTGTAGGGCGGCAATGGTCGTGAGGCTGTTCAGATGAGTTTGTTCGGAGAAGTGTTGTTGCGCCTGAGTAAAGAGTGCCACGCTGTATGCGGCGGCTTCGGAATGTAAGGGTGTAAACGCTTGCTGTTTCTATCAGAGTGGGGCCCTACAGATACAGAAAAAGGGGCAACATACACACGACCAGCATAAGATGGCAGTGACTAGAAAAGGAGAGCAAAAGGAATGCTCGAGATTAACAAGGCCTTGTATAAATAGGTCGGCGTTGAACAGGGGTATCGTTGCGTAATCGTTCTCGAGATAGTGTGATATCGTACTGATGGCAAGGTCGTTTGGAATAGGAACCGGTGTCCACTGCGTTATGTCTACCATCCGAAGACGTTCGTCGAACAACGGACTGAACAGGTCGGCGTCACCGGGGTCTGGGGAGGCCATCTTGATTCCGGGCTCGTCGTCTTCTCGCTCTGGAGTCATGTACGCATGTTTAGGTGGAAGGTCTTGACATGGAGACCTATGTTTTGTCAGTGTACAGCCGCGTCGGGCCGAGCACAGAATCCAGTTTAAACGCGGGTATGCCGAAGCATGCTTGACACGGTTCAACGCTAGAGATCTGGGAATGCCCATTCGAGAGGAATCTCGTACACAATTTGTCCTCCACGTGTCCAAGGGACCGACATGGACTTGACAACCTCCTCATGGGGCAGGTCTGTGTACGAAACTGGGAACAAGGCCGGATACGCAACTGGGTGTCGTAGGTTGAGCTCGAAGCTCAGGCTGTTCTGGGTTGGCGGCAGCAGGCCTTGGAGATATCGTTGCTCGGACGGGACCGATACCGAGAGGGATGAGCTAGCCGACTCATTGCGAAGTTTAAGAAACAATTCGAGGGCTTGTTCGTGAGGAAGCGTCCGCAAACTTTCGAGCATTTCGCTTGAGCCATGGCCTCTGGACTCTTCTCCTTCGGTGACAGTAACTCGATGCCGGATACTATATGTGTAAGCGCAGGCCTCAGCCCTATGCTCGCACATGAGACATCGAGGCAGTCTTCCATCGCACTGGACCAAGACGTTAGTTGAGCCCGTACTTCGTGGGTGCAAAGCAACGGAAAGGTTCAAGGCTGAGTTTAGGGAGGTGTGCGGGGAACAATGCCCAAACCCACCTTGGTCTTGCGTTTTCGACAAGGATCGCAAGCGCTGTTCGTCTTTCGCTGTCTCGCGGGACGCTGGACGCTGAAGCGACCAGCATCGGCACCACGGTTGTCGATGGGCGATCCAGCGGCTGAGAGTGGCCGTGGACGCAGCGGACGAAGCGGCATCATCATGAGAGGATGTGGCAGGGACACATTTTGAGTAGTTGAATCATTCGTGAGATGGAGTCGATGAAAAGTGATGCGAATGCCAGCTATGTGTGCTCATTGAAACCCATGTGTGAAAGGGGGGCAGGAAAGACAGTGCTTCGCCGCCTCCCTGACATCACAAATAATTCAACCCCCGGCGCAGGCTCGGAGGGTGCCTCCGGGGCGATCCTGTCTGATGATTGGGTAGATGCCACGGGGCCCGGAGAAGGTCGGTGGTATCTCCCATTGGTTCATGGGGAGTTACCCGGGCACAAGTTCGGTCTCGATGTACCCTGGCTGTGCGAGCTGATAGTTGCACAAGCCAGGCTTGCGCAGTCTAGAAACTAGTTTGGGAAGCAGTTCTAGCCAGCTGCGAACCATCGACCAATTCATTGCAGGCTCGGCCGACTCGGGAACTGTGACACCAGCGTCTTTCACTCCGCGAAACCTCGCCGCTGTCTCCATGTCACACTCCCTATTGTTGAATTAGAGTGCAGCTACTTGCCAAGCCCACAACCTCTCGGAATAGCGGACCAGTAGCTATTCCTATAACAAAAGCATGCACCTGAGCTTGGCATCAGTCATGGCTCGAATCTGGTAGCGAGTGTATCCAGCTAACAAGACACTGGTATCAGCCGGGGGGCATGTGTCCCTCATGCAGGTTGACCGCCAGACTAAGCACCAAGTTCTCCGACTTGCTGGTACGCTGACACTAGAGTTGAAAATAGATCAGCCGAGACCCTGAGAAGCAGCCAATACGTTCCACTGATATTTGGATGTGTCAATTATTCCCACAGAATGGCTAATCGAGATACGAATTACCATCAGTAGAGAGTGGGGAAGAGAGTACAGAACGCTAAGCATTGACAGCCCTATGGCCTCCGCATCTTTTTATACACCCCGTATTTTACCTAGAGGTTTTGTTCTTCTCGTATATTGGACAGAAAGATTAGAAGCAATAAAGGGGCCTAGCCTAAAGCAGAACTCGAGGTCTTCCATTATGAACCAAGTGTTCCCTGCTTCAAGTGCAGGACGAAGGTCGTTTGCATGAGGACTGGCTTCCGGTCTCCATCTCATCCCATCCATTATCCGGCATCCCATCAACAATCAGCATCACGCTCACACTACCAACATCTAGCTTCGTTAACCTACTTTGAGGACCGGCATATGAGGAGCTCAGGGCTTATTTGCGTAAAACAAACATTTCGCATCATCTTATTTTAACAACTTCTCAGCTTGCACTAATACGCCTCGATAACTCGTCAATCACCACGCAATGAAACTGCTTGCGGTACTGCCGTTTTTGAATGCCAGGACTAGGCTAGTATTCCCACCAATGGCTTTAGCCGTAGCTCGCTCTAATGCCGTACCGCGTACAATCGAGCAATAGCCTTTTTTCCACTCTTTAGATAAACCTTCGGCCGTGGATGTGGTTGCTATAGCCAAGGGCTGATCCCACTCTCTAGCGCCTCTCGCGAGGCAGAACCACTTACCGCTATCGCCAAGAAAAACACACAGAAGCAGTTAACAGATGACTTGGTGGAGCTGCTCTTGTTTTGAACCACAAACAACGGATTATGTAAACCAGGCTCCGCAAAATTGAGTGGCGGCTTCATTGATTGCAGGCCCAATCTCGAACCACGACATCTACGTTGGTGCGCACATACATTCGACATCAGCGACCGACCCCTCTGGGTTGGTATTGCAAGCTAGGCCCCTCTCCGTTCAACCGGCATGAGACTCTTCGAGAGGAGCCGTCGTGCCAACGCGCACTCATTGGTTTGTTCGGAAATCGCCCCAGCATGTCCGATGATTCTCAGGCAACTCAAAGGGCATCCGCACAGATGTTTCGAAACACCACACCGATGAAACCCCACGTTCAACCCTGATCAGGAATCACGACGGACGTTCGTCTGAGTGATCGCAGCTCGCCGTCGCCTTGAAACTTTGCCTTTTGACACTTGCATGACAGCAGTATGCAAGGCGTCCGCTGTGTACGGTGTTGAATATTATCGTCGCGGCTATCATATATCCTCCCTTCTCCCCATCCTCCGGTCTCTCCGGTCTCTCCGATACCAGGCTCCGTTTGCCATGCGATGTGCGACCTGGAATCGCCGAAACTCGGGGTTAAGGTTTTTGAAGCTGCCTTGATTGCTATCGTTCGGCTTCCCCAGCTATCTACGATTTCTCTCTAAATATGACCCGGAATGGCATTGCTAGGGTGAAGACTGGTTGTACGACGTGCAAGTAAGTATTTGTTCGTTCAGTCAAACCCCTTAGATGTTGTTCCTACAATACAGCGCACAAACGACTCCTCTCCTCTCCTTCTGATGACAATCTTTAGAATACGCCGCATAAAATGTGACGAGAAGCGCCCATCCTGTTCGCGATGCCTCTCTACAGGTCGCAAATGCGACGGCTACACCTCCCCGCCTTCAGGCGTATACTCCTGGGCACAACTCCTCCGGTCATGTTCTCCGCGAAGGGCAATGACCCTCTCGCATTTGGATCGCGGAGGCGTCCAGGGAGCCGACCGCGCCATGCACTTTTATCACAGGGTAGCCGCGCCAGCCCTGACCGGATCACTAAACAAGATGTTTTGGACCACAGTCGTCGTGCAGGTCGCGAACCAGGAGCCCGTCGCTGGCCACGCCGTGCTGGCTCTTAGCTCTCTCTACGAAAACTTTTCCAAGGGAGCACAAGAAGCAGCGCCCTTCGCCGCATGGCATTATAACGAGGCCATCAGGCTACTCCGCACGACAAAGGACCGCGCCCTGGTCCTCTTCGTCTGTGTGCTCTTCGTCTGCATAGAGCTCTTCCGAAAGAACCCACAAGATGCCATCGCCCACTACCGGCACGGGATCAATATCCTCAACGAAATGCACTCTGAGTCCGACTTCCTTCGAAACCATGTGGTGCCTACCATGCGACAGCTGAGCCTTGTACCCTACTGCTATGGCGTTAACCCCAGGACTTTCCCGACCATTGATAGACCTGTTCCATCAGCTTCCTCGCAATTCGCGAGCGTCGCAGAAGCACACGCACGACAACTACCTCTACATACTCGCGTGGCCCGATTCTTGCGCATTGGCGAGGAGAGACGCCTTGCGAAAGGATGCAAGGGACCCGAGCCGGACAGGAAGTGGACGCGGAACTTTATCCTGCTGGACCTAGACAGCTGGTACGCGGCATTCGAGACCCTCAAAGACAGCCATCAACACGATGATAAGGATCAAGCTGTTCTCTACCTCCTGGAGACCCGATACCTCACAAGCAGAATTGAGCTTTCGCAGTCTCAGTTGGAATCAGAGTGCGATTGTGACGCCTACTTGGATGACTATCGTCACGTCGTTGACTTGGCATCTAAAGTTGCGGCCCTTTCCGCCGATCCAGGTTCATCGAGTGTTAAAAAATTGTACCCGGACGATTCAGCAATTGAGCTAGGGTTTAGTCCACTCCTGTTCACCATCGTGGCCAAGTGTCGGTTTTTGAGTGTGCGGACCGCCGCCTTGAAGTTGATGGGGCAGCTGGCGCGTCCGAGGGACAACATCTGGGCGAAGCGTCTTACGTTAGCGATGGCCCGGCGTATCATTGAAATTGAGCATCAAATCTCTTTGGGTGATATGGATTTGGATGGCCGGATTAAAGACGGAGAGCTTCCGCCGGAGGAGAGACGGGTTGTGCGTCTGGACTATTTGAGCGCGGAGAAAAGGAAGCGCGGGCCCTCGACAGTCATCACATTTTTCTTCAGAGATCCGGGTAGCGGCAACCTCATCCCAAGGGAGGAATGGGTCACCTTGGAAAAGAAGCCGAGTACTTCGCCATGAAAAGAGGTCGAAGCAGGTGGTGAAAGTGAGTGACGCAGTTGGCTTGTGGGCGCTGGCAATACCGCGTTGACGACCATCTCTGCAATCACTTGGGGGAAACCGCAAGGATTCATATGAAAGACCTTGGATTCTGTGAAGTTGGGCTTCGCCCCTTCCGTACCAACAGCTTAACAGGCCCATTCCAACTTTCAAAGCACACAACGAAGTCTCATTGACTATAGTTACTACTAGCTATCTCAAGCCCATCCCAGACAAATACTACGAATCAAACATTATCAATAGTTTGAATGAGATCTTTGAAACCATTAAATAACGTTGTAGAATGCATCTTTTCCGCTCAGTGCAACTGTTGTGTCCGAGTGCCCTCCATGGTATGTCTCGCGATATGCCGAGCATAGCACTCCACTTACCTTCGTGATCGTCCTCGAACGATGCATCTAAGATTCTGATTCAGTCTTGTTTTATCATCGTCATTGAGTTCGGACCTTGGAACGCGATGCTGACGATCCGGTCGGCTCAGGTGGGAAGAGACGGCGTGTCGACGGTGGCTATCTCAATCCAGTATGTTTGAACCTGCAGTCTTAAGTGCAGTTCACAGCTGATGTTTGCCCTGATCATGGTAAAACTGCAAGGGCTTGCCACTGAGATGGACATTCATGAACCAGCTGGCTAGATCAACACCACTCATTCCTTATGTTCTGGCCAGAGACTTGACACTTCCGGACTTCTAAGGGCACCCTGACTCGGCACCAGAAGCCTTCTCGATACCTGCGAGCTTGCCACCTCGGTCTAAATCGGATCAACCTCAGCGTCATCAACAACCAGCTCCTCCTCCTCCGCCAGGCGACTCTCACCACCCACCACGATATCCTCCTCCCGAGGCTCCTCACCCTCCGCCCACGCCTCGGGACCGAGATACCTCCTCGGCCAAATGTTCATCGCCGTCTTCAACCCCGATCCCACCGGCAGCCCCGCGTGCACGACCCTCTCGTCGCCCGTCCCGTTCTCGTGCAGATTCACCCAAAACACCGCATTTCCCCTGACGGGCCTGAACGCGAGCCCGCCGTCCTCGTGCCGCCTCCAATCCCTCTCCTCTGCCATGTGCTGCGGCGTCACGGCTCGGACCATGGGGAACCAAGTGTCGCCCCCCGTGCACTCGTCCTGCAGGATGGCAAAGAAACTCGCGATCCGGTTCCACCTGCGGTCCCGACCCGTCCGCGCGTCCCGCTGGAACGACTCGTACCAGTCGTGGTGCACGTTGAACCGCTGCCCCGCCGTGTACCGCACCAGCTGCGGCGGGCCGATCTCGTCCCGCCCCGGCGCCAACGTCGTGCCCATGAACCCTTCCGCGCGCTTCAGCACGCACTGCACAGCGGCGTTGTCGATCGGCAGCCCGGCGGACCAGGATGTCCGGTCCGGCGTGCCCTGTGTGACGCCGTTCTTGACGACGTAGCTGGGGCGGAACTCGGGCTCGCCTGCCTCGAGGAGGCCGGCGATGTCGGCGTCATTTAGGAAGTCGTGGATGTAGATGACCAGCGGGTTGAGGGAGACGATTTGGGTTGTGTAGTTCTGGGCGTGGCAGACAAATGGCTCCGCAGGGGTGTCTTGGACGAAAGTGTCGTCTGCCGGGGGCGAGAGGAGGGTGTCGAGGGATGCGAGGAGGCGAGAGGGGATGTCGTGCTGTTGGATGTAGGGAAGGGTGACGGCGACGAGGCCTGTGTAGGCGGAGAGGCCGAGAAGCTTGGCGAGCAGGCCTGTCATGACGGGTGGTTCGTCGATAGCCTCACAGACGACATAGGTGAAGCGTCAAAGACTGGCAGACAACGCGACAGTAACAGACATCGCGTCACTAGCCAAAGGGGCACCAAGAAGCAGAAGCGTTTGCTTAAGTACCCCCAGCAGAATACCACCCTCCCTCAACGCCAGTTCATTTACCCCAATCTGTCCAGTTCCGACACCCCGAAGGCGCATCAGATAGATCAATGGAGCTTCGTCCTCCGGCTGGGCGGAGAATCTCATGCGCAGTTCGGCTGATTGGACGATCCGCCAAGGATGGCCCATGGCCCAAACCCCGGAACCGCACCCCGTCTCCCCCGCGCGTTGCGGGTGGGGGAATCTCACCGAGGCCTGCTGAGCTCCCGATTCAGTGGGAGGTATGAAGCTTCGCATATGCCGGCTACACAACGATGTTTCCGATGGCAGTTTAATGGTGACGATGAGCCAAGCACAGGATGACCCCATCACCCTGGTTGTGCGTGATCCGCTCATCATCGGAGGGTGAACAAGAAGTCTTGTTTCTTCATCCTCCCAAGCGGGCAAGCAAATGCGGCCGAGTAGTTTTGGAGGACGGTATCACGGGGGGGCTGTCTGCTGTTGGCATCGCTCGCCAGAGGTTTGCATTCGATTCAGTTGATTTCGTTATTCTCTTTCTGTTCCGCAGTGCTTGCCACAAACCACCGTCAGATAAGATGCCCACTCCTATGCATCGTGGTACAAGACCAAAAGCACTAACGATTTCTTCGAAACCCTTGCAAACCAATCTGGCGCTCAAGGCAGATAAAATATCAAACATCGAGCCAGAGTGGCTGAAGGGGTATCATGCTATGGATGAACTTAGTCACAGTCGAGTTAGTACAATATGTACATCCGTACAATGCTCCTCGCTCCCAAACACAGTAAGTTTGCGCTCCAGGTATGTCAACCAGGCACCCAGAGCCTCCCAGAAGGTAAGCAATATGCACCGCCGTCACAAGGAAGGATGTCTCCCTCTCAAGATGGATCTTCGCGTCGAATGTGTCACCCTCGTGAGGCAATGGGTGTGGCAACGCACGTCAGGGAACACCGGGATCGTATTACGACAAATACCCTTGACACAGAACAGCAGACGCTCTCGGAGACAATGCCCCAATTCGCCTATTACAAGCCTTAAATCTGGCTGTGGCGCGCGCGCTTGCGGGCGCTTCCGGTGGATGATGAGGGGCGAAGCTTGTCGTTGCGCTCTCTCTTGAGCTTCTCGTCGAGAACACGGGCTATTGGCAGTCAGCAATGTCGCTCCACGCAAGAAGTCGTGCCGCAGCGTACTAAGCACGTCGTATCCGAACTGAGGATACTGCAAGCACAGGGAGCGGAACTCCTCCTCGGCCTCGGCGCGCAGGGTGTGTGATCGGGTGGCCCAGAAGCTCGCGACGGGGGCGCGTATCGTGGTGTCGTCCTTGCTGGTGTAGGCGTACACGTAGCGGGCGTAGGCAATCTCGCCCTTGGCTGTCGAGTTGACGCAGTGGATCTTGGAGCTGGCGAGCGACCGCAGGCCGGGCAAGCCGAACTTCTCGGCCAGCGTGTAGACACGCGCATGTTTCAGCAGCTGGGTGCCGTCCGTGTCGACCTCGGGGGTAGCAGGGTCCGCTTCGAGGGTGCGCGAGCCGGCGACTTTGCGGGGGAAGTACTCGCCCGTGTAGAGGTACTCGAGGAAGCAGCCAACGGCATCGAGGTCTTCGCCAGCGAGCTCAATCTGACGCGGCTGCCGAGCGTTGAGTTAGTGAGGATTCGGTTGGGCCGGCGCGCCGGTCAGTGGACGCGTTTTCCGGGGGAGCTACTCACGCTGCCGTCGTCGCTGAACTGCGCGCATGCCTCCTTGAAGTAAGGGCTTTGCATCAGGAGGGCCTGATGCGCCGTGACAATGGATTCCGACTCGCCCTGGCCGACTAACAGAGTGACCACGGGGCTGGAGAGGTAGCTGACGAAGGTGGTGCGCGGTTCGACAGGGTCGCTCTCGTCGCCCTCGGCGAAGGGGAGGGTATCGACATTGGCGTTGTCGCCGTCCTCGGGGGCCTCCATCTCGACATCCGCGACGGGGTTCGCAGGGCCTCGCTGGAGATTTCAAGGTCATTATTAAACTCTTCAGCCATTGCGACGGTTCGCGACTGCGCGATCGGGTATCGTGGTGTTTGGCGACCGGCCTCGTGCGGCTTCGTACGGCCTCGTGTGGGGGAGTGAGCTGGACTCGACTATGCTTTTAAGGCCGAATTGTCGGGCGCCGCAAGTTGTCCAATAGGTCGCGTATTACCGGGAAGAAACGAGCGCCGAAAGAAAGATGGAAACGATTGTGTTGACCGTCAATGCAGGGCCAGCTCTTGGGTCGCTCGTGGGCTGGAGATGAGAAAAGTAAATGCGCGAATCCCGGCCGAAAACACAGACGGAGAAAGTTCTTTGGGGTTACAGCTTCGCAAGTTTGGGGGAAGCTCAGAGCTCCAGCTGCCGCATCTCGAGCTATGACATCCTGCAGCAGTGACTGGCCGGTGCCTACTATCGTACCTGGGTGCTAGTCAGTGGGGGAACACCCTAGGACCTTGACACCTTTAGGGATAAGATGACAGATAGCATATCAACATGATACCTTATCGATACGACGCTAATGGCACAAAATTGACAATGTCATTAACGCGTGCGTGTCTCGAGGGTGGGAAAGAAAAGACGCCTTTGGGCGAAAGTAATGAGCAAGGCTTATAATTATCGTCCGCACGGCACGGTATAGCTACACGTGGGGCCAGCATATGGAGGTGTGCCAAGCCAATGCGCAACTCAATTCGATCCAAACTACCTGACTCGAAAGCTCAAAATGTTTTGGATTCTCCAACACCAACGCCGGGTATCGTCGACTTGCGAGATGCATTTCCAGCAGAAGAAAGACCCCGCCCATTCATGCTCAATCAGTATTCCGCCCAACGCAGTGCCATGAAACAGATGATATGGTTTGAACGTTACAAAACGTCGCAAAATGCAATTTGATCATGATGATGCGCTCTCTTCTTCTCCTTCAAATGCCACCAACATGCTGCAGAAACAGTGTCCCTCTGACCATATTACTTCGTCTGGATTAGCCCCTCATCTCATTTCCACTGATTCTCTTGTCGAGATAATCCCGTTTCCCCAGGCTTCCTGTTCGAGGATAGACTCGGCAAGCTGGGGTGCATTAGTCTCAATGGTTGCTCTTGCTTGAGCACCTCCCAGTGCTTCTTCAGCGTGTCTTCCCGCACCACCAGTTCAAAGTTTGCTAGGAAGCAGAAGCTGATCTCCAACCGCGCCAGCTCCAAGTCGCTGACGCCTCCGACTTTGGCCATTTTACTGTGCGGATAGCTGAGATCTTCGAGCGCCTTCATTGCCACCCGCAGGCCCGCCAGCACCAGCCGATGCGCATTCCGCCTTGTTACCGGTATCGTGCGTTCGTCGACAGCCAGGCGGTGGATGTATAGGCTCGTCGCAAGATACACAGCAGTGCTCATTGGACAAAACCTGTGGATTCGTGCGAGATATTCTTCGATGCTAATAGGCGGAGGCTTCTTGGAGTAGAACTTGCGTGTAATGGCGCTGTGTTGAAGATTGATCGGCTGCGAGTTCTCCCCGATGATTATGTACGGTTCGGGCGGCCTCGACGGCGGCGGAGGCGTGGGGGTTTGGGTCTGTCTCAGGTGGACGCCGTCTATTAGTTGTGACGAGGAGCTACTGGAGCCGCTCATTTGGGACATCATTGACGGCCGGCGGGGGGAGGGATGCGAATGACCCATCGCGGCCTCGGCCTCCTGGCGCATTCTCGCCAGGTTCTTTTCCGAGTTGGAGCGAATGAGTGCCTTCTCGGCCGCCATGCCTCGCATGTTGGGCAGTGTTGGGCTCGTGGGAGGTGGTGTCGGGGGAATATCGCCAGTAATTCGGACAAGTGCTTCGATGCCACCGCTCAGCAGCTTCATTGCTGAGCGCGGTGACAGCTTGAAGACATCATCGTTCTCGGGGGCATTCGGCGGACTTTCGCAGTCGGCGACGCTGAGCCTTGGGTCGGACGAAGGGTTGGGCGGCGGGGGAGGTCGGGGACGTCGTTCGCGTTCGACTCTGTAGGATGGAGAGGGACGCCCTCTTCCGGTTTCGGGGACATTACTGTCTTTGGTTCGTGATGCTCCTGAGGGAGGCACCGGGGTTGAGTATTAAGCGCCAATGACGTTATGTTCGAGCTGGAGAACAGAGTCTCGACGGGTTCGACGTGGGCGATAGAGAGCATCTAGTGCTTCAAGAAGGCGACAAACACAGACGATGGCGAGCAAAGCCCTTGGAAAGGGCTGTTTGATCCGTGTACCCTTGGGCAACAAATATCATGATCCAAAGTCCTATCCTTGCAAAGATGCAACTTCCCTCGGCCTTGTTCGGCTTGCGGGGGTCGGAGAGTTATTCGTAGGTGAGCCTCGGCTGGGCTGGACCAGAGGCGTGGTTCCGGGCCGTTCTGGGACAGACTAGTTCGTTCGGCTTGGGAGAGAAGTAACGGTTCGGTTCGTAGAAGCCGGTCGTGGTTCGAGTGAAATGCGACTGTGGTCGTTCGAATGCGGAAGATAAAGGGTGGAAATAGGGCAAAGCACGACGTGGGGCAATGCTGCTACAAGGAGTACGACTTGGAGAGGGGCCGCGACGATGTCGGTCACTGATTGGCGGCTGAGAGACTTGGTCTACAAGCACCACAGGTGGTTCGGTTGGCAAAGTCTTGCTCGGGGCAATATCGTTGGTGGTGACCGTGGTGGTTCTTGGTGGTGGTGGTGGTCCTTGACCTTGCAACCTTGTCGGTCGATTCACTGGCAGAGAGCGAGAGGTGCTTTGTGGCAGAACGCAATCTTTGTGCTGATCTCGAAGCTAGTGCGGGGAGCTGCAGGCATGCGGTAGGCGAAGATACAGCAGAGGGCACGGCATCCCCGTCACAGTGGAGGGATCGGCGATCGTCTCAAGTCTCGAGCTGCAAGGTGCAGTAGTAATTGAGCGACACTGCAGATGGTTCGGCAGGACTGGAGTCGGGGAAGGCGGCTGGGTGCTGAATGCTGGCTGGGAGGGAGGCGAGGCGAGGGCCTAAAAGTGCTGCACGCAGATGGGGAGCGGACCTGCAAGAAAAGCAATGGCGGGACCAAACAGCAGACTTTCAGTGGCGTTTGGCTGAAGTACTCTGCTGCTGGCGCGATGCAATGCAGCGGACGTCGCCGTTACAAGAAGCAGAAGCGAGGAAGCGCAAGGTAGCGCCGTGCAGGGGACGGAGCGAGAAGTCGTATTGTTGCTGACGAGGGCGACTCGACCGGGAACGAGCTTCGCCGGATCGTGTGAGCGAACGGACGGGACGATGAATCCGCTGAAGCAGCAAAGGAACGGCCAACAGATTGGCGCGCGAAGACAAAGTATCAGTTGACTGCCAGCTGACGACCCGGGGATAAGTCCAGAAATGGCTGACAGGCAGGCCTAGGACGCCCGGGGGGGTGTGATATTTGGATATGCAGGAACACAACGATAAACAACAAGCGACCCGAGGTGGCGAAGATGGCAGACCAGTAGTAGGTAGCAGGAACAGCGAATACGAACAGGCAGATAAGAGGTGGACAATGGGGGATTGTCGAATTTGCCAATCCTGGATTGTCCTCGCAGTCGTCGTAACGTTGGTCTGCAGGTAATGTGAAGGGAATATCCGCCCGTGGGTTGGGTCGGGATGGGAGTCCGGGAGGTATTAATTAAGGTGAGCAGCGGGCAGCCGGCGTCAAATTTTTTGGAGAAATTTCATCTCTTCGGAGGGGACACCGGGACTCTGGGATTCTGGCAAGATGAGGCGACGGCAGAGTGGGGAGTGGAGAGGGATGGGTGGTGGCACATGGGAGGGAGGGAGGGGCTGGTCCGCACTCCGAACGATTCAAGGCGGTCCTCGTCAAAAAGATGGATCGTGGAAGGGAAAGGGAAGGAAGCAAGAATGCTGGAGGAAAAGGTCCATCTTGCCTCCTGTGGAGGTTCTGGCCCAGGCTTGCCAGGCGCCCTTCCCGTTTCGTCCGTTGGCCTTGCTTCTGGTCGTCCTGGTCACCCGTCCTTGCCTTCCTACCTCCGCGACGCGTCTCTCTCTCTCTCTTTCCGTTCCATGCCATCTTTCAGCCTCCTCCATGCTTTGTTTTTGCCATGCGCGGCATGCGAGGTGCTTTTATCTACCTTAGTCTGGACTGCGCTTTCCCATCCCCCTACTAGGTTCTGTAATCACACACTATCGTGTTGGCAAGGACCAAGCAAGAGAGCCTGCTGACCTTGACTGACTTTATGCCACCCATGCAGCTGTAACCTCCGCGCGCAAATTGGGTTCGCATTACTTGTTACCAGGCAAGCAGCCGCAGATGTCGCCCAGCCTGCTGGCAGTGGTGACTGGTGACTGGTGACTGGCGACTGCCAAATACATCGTGAACCAAGTGAGGGAACGGGGGATCCCTTACCTTACCAAGCAATCCAAACCAGGGTTATAGGGTGTGTCCACGGGCCGATAAGAGAGGAATTCAAACTATCGCCAGTCACCGTCCGCTCAGAGCTGACATCCGCTCGCCCTTCGTTCCTTCTCAGTCGCAGGTGCTCTACCTAGATAAATCTCCCCCTCATCGGGGCACCTTCCCTACATCCATGTGGTGGTGGTGATGTTGGACAGGGGTATTTCACATTGGTGGAGGGCACAGACATCGGCCTGGCCAGTGCTTGCACCCCACTCCCCCCGTTTTATTTTGGAGGCAGGCGCGAAAGGGTGGCTAAGGGTGGGGTTTTAGGGGTCTTTGCTTGTCAACTGACCAAAGTTGATGCACGGACTTGACGCGCTTCCAGACCCCCTCAGACCTTGACTTGCCGTTTTGGCCAACTTCTCATGTCAGCGTTCTGCATCGTCGTATTCATGTTGCATGTTCACGCGCCGCCTCAGACTCGGTACGACGGCAGGCGGACGATGCCGATGGTTAGTCCACTGAGTTTTCTGAAAACATTGGGCATACAGGGCCTTGAATTCTTTTGTGAATCATCCGCCAAAGGAGCGCACACACACCACTTCACTCTGCCCAACACTCAGACCAATAACGTCTCCCGTCATTGATTCAACACACCGGTCAGAATCTAGACACCACCACTTACAGGCGGATATGACTTGTGCCGGCTCTACGGCAAGATCTACCCGCTGGGTTAGGTGACGCCACCAAGCCTGTGTTTCCCGAAGAACGTGAAGCGTGATCAACAAAAGACACGCCCATTGCCGTCTCCTCATCCCAAGGTCGGCCATGTTCCTAATACTATGGTACCTGTGCCATTCGCCGCTTGGCCATCATCCTATGCTCTGGAAATGGCATTTTGATGACCAGACATTTTACCATAATCATGGGAAAACATGCTACGACAACTCGAAGCCTAGGCGACGGCTTGGACTTCTCCCACTGGGATCACCCATGCACCGTCGTACAGGATTACACACGCCATCGTGTCCCAACAATCGTCAAATGTCCGGTGACTCTATTCTACCGGGTTGGACCCACGCCTGTCTGTCTACGTCCCCGTCTGCATCTTGGGATGTAGCAAAACCGAGTCATCACATCCGTCCAATCTGCACCTTACCACCTCTCATTGCGTCACCCCGTGCGGATACGGCCTTAGTTCTCCACCGCCCTCTCTTCAGCCTCATCTTTACGAACCCATGGCCACCTTGATATCCAACACAGCCGGCTGCCCCCCCTGCACTGTCTCGATCGCTTTCTTGAGCACTCCCTCAAGCTCTTCCAGCTTATCCACACGAGCAGCAAACAAATCTCCACCAGCCGCTGCCTTGGCGATACCGGAATAATCAGGCGCCGGGTCAAACGAGATGTTGATCTCCTCGTTTGTCGCCCTGGAACCTTCACCGTCGGGGTGCACCAGCAGCAGCGACCGTCGGGGCGCGTTCCATCCTGTCGAAATTGTCAGTCAAACTTCGATTCACGGTCGGGGCTCCTTAGCACTCACCCTTGTTGTTCAAGATGATCGTCAGTACGGGAATGTTGTAACGCTTGGCAATCCAGTACACACTGCCTGGTACCGAGAAGAGGAACGTGCCGTCACCGACGATTTGGACCACAAACTTGCCCTTGCCACCGTTCTCGAAGTCAGAGGCTAGCTTGATGCCAAGAGCGCCACCCCCAGACCAGCCGAGGCCACCACCACCACAGTTGATCCATGAGCCGGGCAGCGTGGGCTGGAGGTTGTCGTGGACAAAAACAGTGTTAGTTACGGCTTCGATCGCCCAGATTGTGTCCTCGGGGCAGAGTTTCTTCAGCGTTCGCGAAAGGTGGCCGGTCCCAAACTCGCCATCCGCTTTGGGCTGTGCCTTTTCCTCAATCTTGGCCAAGAGCTGTTTGTGTGACTCCTTGACCTTGGCTTCACGCTCCTTGGCCTCTGCCGACTCCAGTTGCGCAGCGAATTTGCCCTTGAGGTGAGAAGTGATCTGCTCAATTGATTGCAGGCTGCTCGCGCGGTATCTTGACTGCGCGGCGATGTAAAAAACGGGCATCTGCTGCTTCAATGGGTCGACGTCGATATGGAAGATCTTAGCGTCCTTCTTGGGATGGCACAGGGTGTTGATCCACGGCACGTCGCAGTCGAGAACGAGAATGACATCGGCCGTCTTCACAGCTTCGTCAATACCAAATCGAAGACCCAGCCAGCCAGGGTGGTCTGCCGGGAAGCACATGTCGCTCCCGCCAGTGTCGACAACGCGCAGGCCCTTGACCGTGTCGGCGAGCTCAACGAGCGCAGCCGGGAAGTCGTGGTTTCTGCCGCCGAAACCGGTGATGACAAGGGGCTCTTTGGCACCAGCCAGCGCCTCGGCGATCCTGTCAACAGCGCTTTTGGGAAGACCACCGAGCTCGACCGGATCCCATTCATCTTGGCGAATGCTGTACGGCTCGATCTCGGCCTCCATGACCTCTCTTGCGCCGCAAAGATACACGGGCCCCTGAGGATCAGATCTGGAGAATTGCAGTGCGCGGTTGACCATCTGTTTGACGTTGGTGGCCGTCTTGAGCTCACCGGAATACCGGCAGTACTGCGATACGATTTGCTTTTGGTCCGGGACATCCTGAATCCAGTGGATGTACTCGGTTCGGCTGCCTCGCAACTCACCCTCCAGAGTAAAAGGCGACAGACCAGCGAACACCAGGATAGGCGCACGGCCGCATGAGGCGTTGTGTACTGCAGCGCCGAGGCCCTGAGTGCCTACGTCGACGTGGACAATGACACACTGCGGCTTTCCAGTCAGGCGAGCATAGCCATCAGCCATGGACATGGCTACCATCTAGGTTCATTGTCAATACGACAACTCGACATTAATGTGGGTAGGAGGGGTTTATTACTTCATTAGGGCATGTGATGATTCTGGGAAAGCTTCCTTTTTTCTCTCTCAGACCCTTAACCATAGCCTCAATGATGCTGGGGTGGTCGGAACCCAGGTTCACGAAGCAATGGGTGACACCGGCATCCCATAATGACTCGAAAAAGGCGAACGACGCGGTATACATCTCGGTTGACTGTGACGAAAGATTCCGGGCTTGTTCGATGGTGGCCTTGTATTCATCTTCAACGACGGGCCGAGACGACGGCTTTATAGCAGCATTGAAGGGTGATGAAGATCCTGTTGTTGATCCCCCACCTCGATGCAGTGGGGTACCGGATGAGAATCCGGCAAGTTGGCGACCAGGGCCAGCAATGACTGCGCTGGCGGCCAACGTCTGCTTCAACCTGACCAATCCCCCTGCTCTTCCACCTGCAGGCCCGGCAACACGCAAGCAGCGTGCTGCCATCGGCCCCGGCAATTGTCTGAAAGGCATGGCGAAAGGGGGGCAATAACAACCAGCAACGGCTATGGAGAGCGGGGTATCAAATGACGGATTGTTGTGTGGTTGATTGCTTCACAGTGTTATCAAGCCCTTCGGGTACAGACAGGCCGTGGCAGGATGTGTTAGTGTGTAGTCAGGGTCGGGATGCCACGACGAACCAATGGACGGTGGTTCGACAATGATGCACTACGGCGGAGAAGTTGCACAATGTTGGGGAGTATTTCGGACTGAAAAGGCGGTTAGGTTTGACTGAAGTCTGAGTTCCCCGTGACGGTGACGGGCGGCAAAGACACTTATACGTTCGGGACTAGGATCATTCCACAGACCGACGGTGGTCTTAGCATTGTTCCCCAGAATAGGGAGCATCACGCCCTTGGGGTTAACCCCGCAATCGGCTCAGGGACCGGTTTCATAGGGCGCTTGCAGTCGGCTCATTGCAGGGTGTCACTGTTGGCTAGCTTACTGGCCCCAACCCGCAGATAAGGAGCCAAGGGAGCACAAGGCGCGCATGGCTCCGTACCGTGTGAGCAATCGGCCATACCGATGACTGAGCTTGCAAAGAGATGAGAGCTCGTAGTAGATTGGAACACAATTTATGCACATGAGTTGAGTTCTTTCGATACTTATCCTCTCCTTCCCAACAGAGCTTCACGGGGCCGATGCGTCAGCACTGGGGCGGATCATCGCCTTTAGGCCGAGAATTACCGTCGCAAGAGGCCGCGAGTTGAGCGGGACAGGCACTTGGAAACACCGTGTCTCACGCCGGTTCCCCGCAACAAAGCGCGTCCGGGCGTTCCTGGAGACGCCAGCTGATCCAGCCGATGCGTCGAGGTCGTGCGGGGTGCAGGCGGTGTTATCTAGCTCTTAGCTAATGGGATCCGCTCCGGCTCTTGGGCGTTCGGATTCCGTGTAGGGAAGCCAACGGGGGAGCAGGGGAGTGAGAGGTAAGTTCTCAATGTGCAGTGCAGTGCCATGGTAGCTAAATGGAGCTTCATCCCGTGTGCCACTCTGACGTCCCTTCTGATAAATATCGCGCTTGTTGGCACTTTTGACAGTGCGTTGCAACACAGTAAAGCTACCACTCCATGCCGAGCTTGGAATCCGCGCATCTCTAATGGATTCGACGTGGTTTTCAGACTGGGCGTATATCAATGGAAGCTGCGTTCAAACCTGATCAGGTGGATACATGGTCTCGGACAGTAACGGTTGCTTTGGGGAGTTGGCTTATTCACCTGCAACACCCCGGCATGATATCCAGGACAACTGCGCGTACATCGTACGGGCCAGCAGGTTCCGAGCGAGTTTGATAGATAGGAGGCAGCATGAAGGGGGCAAGAGTGAAGTCGATACGAGAGAACGGCCGGGTTGTACATGGTATAAGGCGCTTTCGCTTCATCCTTTCCCCAAACACGCGCGTCTTAAGCATTGATGACCCGGTTGGCAGATGTTTGTCCAACAAGTCCATGTCATGACGACTGAAGTATTGCAAACACATGCAGTTCCATTGGCTTGGCAGTGCCGGATGACCAGCTTTGCACTATTTTTCCGACCTCAGTCCGTCTGGCCAGATCCAACCCAGGATTGACCCAATGCCGAATGCGGCAAGGCATATCAGAGCCGTCAAAGCCATAGCACCCGCATACTCCATGGGCTTTAGGACGGGCGGTTGCGTCCTCCTCATCCCCGCTGATGACTGCGTCGTCGCTATCACCCTCGCAATAACAGCAAACTGCCCCGAAGAAGACAATCGCCCGACTGTCAGCTTGCCATACGGCGGCGTCTCGGGCTGCTCTGTCGTCTGGCTCGACCTTCTCAACGTGCTCAGCGCGCTCGACTTCCTCATTAACACCGCCATTGGGTCGCGGGAAACCCGGACACCTTCAAAGATCTTGTAAAACATCGAAGAGTAATAGAGGGAATACCAGGGCTTCATCCCGCCGCCATAACTTTCCCACTCCGCCCAGGCGGGGATGATAGTGTTGATGAAAGTAAAGTAGTTGGATCCCGCAAAGCCCTGCTGATTCATCTTGGCCTTGGTACCGCTGAAAACCGATGTGTTGACGCCGTACTCTTCGTGCAATGTGCTGAGGTCTGCAGACACGATGATCGAGGGAGTTGTCCTGCCGAGGGGGGTAGGGCCGTCAATGTAGCCTGTACGTTCGAGCACGTTGGTGAACCTCATCATGAATCGATTGTTGTGCGGAACGGATGCACTTGCATGTCATCGCCCATGTGCCGTTATCAGAAACAACTCATAGTTCTCGTACAGCATGTCCAGGCCCGTGGGATTGCGACATACGGCCAAGGTCTCTCATCAATGAAGTTCGGGATGGACTCATAGACGAAGGACTGCTTTCAGGTGTCAGAGCCGATATCGATCTCAGTCGCAACACCGGCAGTTGTTTCGTTCAGGGTGGTAGTTTTGATAGCGGAGGCGGAGGGCAGGGGAGCATTGCTGTGGTCGGTCCTCATGCGGGATGCACAGGCTGACCTTCGAAAGCAAGGAGGCAACGAAAGGACTGGAAACGAGGACCCCCCATGTATGCGACAGAGGGATGATGACACAAGAAGCCATTGCGATTTTTGCTAAGCGTCGAAATTATCTAGGGACTAGTGTTGATGATGAATGAATTAGGATGCTTGGCAAGGAGAGAACACTTAGCTCCGGCCTCGTTCAGTGAGCGGACGTTGCCATCGAGACTCCGAATAGCACCTGGATGGAGGGAGCCGATGATGGGTCGGTGGTGGAGCTCCACTTTCGGCAACGGTCCGGCGGGCTGCCGCTGCTTCAACTATACCCCCCGACCCGACTGACCAACCCAACAACCCACCATTCGATCAACATAGCAAGTCTTCTCTTTCCTGTTACGCATAATATAGCAGGGTTACAGTTCTCAATCAGATCAGGTTCTTGATGTCTGGTCTGGTGAGGGAACGCCATATAATAAATTCGCATGGCCTAGGTCCGCCGTGATCAGAGACGCTTGATGTGGTATAACCATATCGGACCCGGGAACGAGACCTTGTCTATATGATACGACATTGTCTTACCTCACGGCCACAATAACTTGACCCTGCTATGTTCGGTTTCATAGTATTTGGTTTCATGGTGTCAATCGTTTGCTCAATAACGGATCCGAGTCCAAGAGTTCCTTTCCACTCTATCAGCCTTCCATCCGGACCATCTGACTATTCCACGCCTGAGCATATGTAGCCACACGGGCTACATGGGGATGGATTTTTCACTTCACATGAGGCAACTTTTTGACTTGAGTTAACCATCGTAATCAATTGCATCCTTACATACAAATGATCCACTGACATGACTTATTTAAACCAGAATTCGCGTAAAACTTAAGTCCACGTGTGGAGAAGAAAGTCCTTTTCAATAATGACTGGGATTCCCTAAGCCAAAATCAACTGCTGACCGTCCTTTGGTCCTCGAGGTAAGGGGCCGAGCCATCTACTAGACATTTACAACAGTTATATCGGTGGCGGCTCAAAGGACGTTCACGTCAGCAAGGCCATTAATTGTTCCGACTCGAATAGTTAGGCAAAATAGATTGTTAGATGATTCAAAGTATTCTGCCTAACCGCTATATTGCAATGGAAAATGAATGCATGTTGGCACATGATGTTATACGCGGCACTAACACACACCCTGCTTACCTCGCTCCCTCTTGTGGTGCGGCCTTCTGACACCGGTTGATCCGACTGCATCTGAACCACTCAGCGAGCAAGCACACAAGCTCTGTCCAACGCTTGCACCGTGCTCATTCGCCTCGGAAGCGTTAAATGCGCTCGCTCGTTATTCACTAGCGGCTTTGACGCACTGGGGTATAATAGGCTCTATGTATTGACTGGATATTGAAGGTGCACAGAGTAGAAGCTCGGGCGTCCCGGACGGCTGGCTGCCCCAATGCGACCCCGCTCGCATCGGAGTGCCGCATCAAACTTGCTTTGAGCACGAGTCCTTGACAGAGCCGCATGACCGGCTTCGAATGTTCAGATGAACGCTGCGTAAGATACATCACCTTCCCCTCATTCAAATATCTCACTTCTCACCAAACCTGACCTTCCCGAACTCGACCAATTTTTGTTATTACTCTATCTCTCGCGCAGAAATATTATCGTCACTTGAAGGTACACCTAAGCAGAATCAGAAATTACGACATTTCAGCTGGTTCGAGCCAAAATGTCCCTCAACTTAACATCTCCTTTCTCCCCGCTGCCGAGTTACGCTCTTGGCACGGGCTTGACTTTCATCGGCCTTCTCGGGTTCGTCCGCCCATTCGCCATCTACGACGCCTTTGGCATCGCTCGACCACTCTCCGCCGAGCCTGAGGCTTTTAGCTACGCGAAGTCCGCCCGTGACTTGGCAACGGGTGCTTTGTTTATCCTCCTAGAGACATACCAAGAGGGGAGCGGGAACGAGGACGCCGTCACTGCGTTGTTTGCGGTGACAGCGTGTGTGGGTATCGCGGACTGGTTGATCGTCAAGAAAATGGGTGGAGAAGGGGGACGAGGGGACAGGAAGAAAGGATTAGTGCATTTAGGGAGCGGAGTTGTGTTGGGTGCTTTTGCTGTTTGGAGGTTTATGTACTAGGAATGGTTGCTGAGTCAATGTACTTGTCCCCGAAGATGGTTTTCTAGAACGAATTTTTTTGATGGGGAAGAGCAAGTTGATTTTACTGAATAGTTGCTAGGAAGGAGAAGACGAGACATGACAGAATAATCGACCTAACGATGGCCCATGATGGACGAAGCCGTCATAACACTGGAATGGGAGTCCTGGTCGTATCTGTAAACTACCATAGTGAGCTTAAGAAAGTCTACTGGCAAATATATGGATTGCGATATCTCTCATGGAGTTGGCTTTTGTGCCCACTTGTCATCAGTTCGCGGTATTCCAGGCTCTTCCGTAAACATGATAAGCATGTTCTTTTCCTCTGAGCCAATGGACATTCACCTGTTCACATATACTCTCGTACGTCAAGATCCAACACTATTTTTACCGACTTGGCTCAAAGGATCAACCTGAAAACCCGCCAATTAATGTTCAGCCAGTATTGAGCTGGAAGTGGATGGCAGATCGCTAGTAAATACAGTTCAATAGCCAATAGCAAGTACAAGATTTTGCTCTTTACCGTTTGGATAAACCCGCATTTTGCATTTAGCTTCACCTTCCATGTTGACGCAAATAAATCTCAGGGCTTTGAGGTATTTGAATGGTCGATTAAGATGACGCTGACGCTGACGCTTATCTTTCAAGAGGCAAGATCGGCTTGTCACAAGTTCGTCTCTGGAAGCCCTGGCAACGAAGAAACGGAATGCGCGACAAGGAAAAATCAATGTAAAATGGTGTGAGGAGAAAGAGTAAGAAAAGCTAGGGTCTCTGTAAATGAATAATTAACAATAATCACAGAACAAACTATTTGTGAAATGCTTCGCAACCAGTTGTTCTTAGCATGCTAATCCCTTAACAAAGGGTGTGGAGTTTGCTTTGCACAGGTCAAGGACAGCGGCATTGTATGAACATAGTTTGCATTGTCTCGTGAGGAATATCAACATGGTTGACTTGCAATACTGTGAGTCTATATAACTGCCGCAATCCTCATGCTATTGTCCTCTGCATCCAAACACAAACAATCAACCAACCGATAACAACTGAACCACAACTTATAGTCTCTTACACTTTGATAACTCATCAAGCTATCTGACTTAGGATATTCACGCCATACCTCAGCAAGAAAACCTGCACGTAATCGATTTTGACCTCAACATATTTTTTTCGAGTAACAAACACTGCTTAATTCAATACATTTCCCGCTGCAACGAAGATGGCTCCTGAAAAGAATGACCGCCCGTGCGCTCGGTGCCACTCAATGAAGACCCGAGCTATTTCCAGAGGGGAAGATGGTAGCTCGAACAATTCTCATGTCTTAACTCCCAAGCCTCAGAACTCCAATAAAACTCGGAAGCGTAGCATATCAGTTTCCGAAGAGCCAGAGGCCTCATCGTCTGACAGGCGACCCGGAAAGCAGCCAAAAATCGAAGAGCGGGGTGCCTCAACTTCCATAAACATCGAGGATGATAACAACAAGACCAGGAGTCCCCCGAAATCTGGGGGAAATCAAGTTGCGGTAATGCTCCTATCGAAGAGTCCTCGCCAACTTTGCATGTGCGCTGCGATGGGTTCTGGCCTGCGATTCGCGACAATTACTTGAGCTCACTGGAAGACAAAACCATCAGAATTGACATTCCCTGTGTCATCTGCGGAGACGAATGCTTCGTGGTGGGACAAACGCACTGGAGACTGCAGAGGCCGGAAGGGACATGGACGGAAATGCCCATGATTCTTCGTTGCGGGCACGTAGTAGGCGATGAATGCCTGGATAAATGGATCGAGGCCAAACAAGCAGAAGAAGAGCCGCTAAGCTGTCCTATATGCAGGAGGTCTTTGCATTGTTCCGACTGCGGGTCTTCATTGACAGGCTGGTGTCTCACGATGGATATCCCAGCGGCGAAAACCAAGACTATTCATGAGGGGGGCCACCAAGTTGCACGTTGCAACACTTGTGAGGCAGATAACCTTTTTGGACAAGCGATCAGGGCGGAAGATGATGCCGAACAACATCACGACGAGTCTCAGCCTCTACTGGATTGGTTTCACATGATGAGGAGCCATGTTGGAGCAGAAGTGCGGACGGGTCGGTATAAGAACGTTGCACCAGGGGATATTCCCGATCTTGTTTTAGGCAACGTCTTTTCAGTAATGAAGCAGGCCTTGGAAGACCTTGAATCCTCCGTACGTGAAAATACGGAACATGCGCTGGAAAGAATCGAACGCGAGCTGGACTACATCTTGCCATGGAATCATCCTGATCCTTTAGATTCAGGTTCAGAATATAGCGAGAATAAGGAGTTTTTTTGGTCAGAAGATAGCTTTTAATTACTGCTTTTTGGATAGTCTACACTTTCCTACCCATGACTTGAATTTCACTGGCGAAAGGTCTTGAAATATTAATGGCAGACGTGATGATACCGGACATATTTCTAGGGGGATTACATGTAACGCATTCGAGAAAGATCTAACCGTTGGTAGTGTCACGCTCTCCATCTGCGCCGGTAGTACAATTAATCTTCAAGAGGCTCTTGTCAACATTCTTGCATTCCCACACAGGCGACTTTCCACTTGGAACAGTTACAGTGACGTTTTCAGCTCGGATGTTGCTGCAACGCTATCGGATTGAACGTGGAACTGTTAGCAGCCTCCCTCTAAGGTCTTTCGGTATGAAGAAGAGACTTACGTCTGGAGCACTACAAACTAGCGTACCGGCCTGAGGATCGAGCTTCTTGGAGGTTGTTCCGTAGATATTCTTGAGTGTAATATCAGAGATGGTTAAGTTGGCCTGCGTGCAATGTAGTCAGCGATAGTGTTTCGTTTCTCGAGTGGTCGCGATCTCTTGCGGAATATCATTACCGGGAATTCCTCGCAGAGAGTCTGGTTCTTCTGCCCGTAGCACTGCGTAATGGTGATGGCGCGGTCATTGTTGATGTTGTTGAAAGTGTCGTACGTGACATTCCTGACGCGGCCGAGACCACCTCCGCCGTTCAAGAGAGTCTGGAAAGCCGTCTCAATGCCAGGCCAGACTTTGATGCGTGCGGCATCACTTGCGTCTGCCATGGTGGTGTTGTAGATGTAAAGGTTCTCCACGATATCGGTCTCGCCCTTGTACTGACCCAGTGAACCAACACTCATGCCGTGGGAGCCAGTGCAGTCTAAGTTCTGGACGACAATGTTGGTGCTGTTTGGTTTGAATGAGACACAATCTGAGGAACGAACAGATCAGTATTTGCCCTCCCCATGCCCTGATTATGGAAGCGATGAAGTGGATAGACCTCCGTGATATGGTTGCCCTTGTAAACGAAGGATGATTTACCGTCCGTGTTGATAATGTATGAGTTTTGTATGACAACCCGATCAGAGCGATAAGTGTCCCAACCGTCTGAGTTGGCAATTTTGACGCCATTCTCACTCTATTGAGATATGATTAGAGAAGCTATTGCACTATCTTCGAGACCCATGTTGACTTACAATCGCCCGAAGATCCATATCGCTGATTATCACATCTGTACTGTTCGCGATCAAGTTGAACCACTGCAATCGTAAGCCATGTACTACATCCTGTTGAACAATAAGACTCACATTAGGCGGATTACGCATGCGGAGGTGGGACATGGTCGCTCCGTTGACGCCATCGAAGGAGAACAACATCGGTCTCAAGAGCTGATATCCGTGTTAGACAGCTGTCAGTGAAGGTCATCCAAACCCACTTACACTCTTGTTGGTTTCAATTTCCACCCAGTAGGCTTGGCCACGGCCGTCAATGACAGACTTGTCGTTGCCAAGATCACCATATATGTTGACATCCTCGCCACCGAGCTTCCAAAATACTGATTGATTCTGAAAAGCAAACTTGAAGCTGTTCTCGGCCCAGTAGTAAGGGTCATCGTTGAAGTGGACCTCGCCGGTGATGACAACGTCAATGTGCTTCAAGAAGGTCAAGTCCAGCGGGGAGCTGATGAGATACTTCTTGTCCAACACTACAGTGCCACCGTTGTTACACTCCGTGAATGCTCTGAGAATCTTGGGCGCGTCGTCTTTACCCTCGGTGCAACTCGGCTTGACGTAGCAATATCGACCTTCATCTCGAGGAGGCGAGTATGGCATGGCCTTTCCGGAATTGAAGGGGGCTGGCTCGACGATTGGCCGCTTAGGGATGTCACTCTGGGCTGCAGCGGTTGGCAAAAAGCCAATGGCCGCAGCCAAGAAGCCAAAGGAGGTGATCTGCATGGTTGGCAAGTCTTGAACACACGTTGGGAAGGGAATGCCAAGTTCGGGCTACTCGATGAGTACCATTTCCAATCATTAGTTGTGAAATGTCGTGCTTCAAATACCCGCGTTCCGGAAAGCACCAGAACCCAACTAAGTTGAATGAGATGTTACTGGCGTGTAAACAGACTATCATCGCCTATGACCTGAAGCAACAATACGTGGAAGATTTGTGGGGTCCGCGTAATGCTGCTCGGCCGGTCGGTGCAAGAATTCGCGGACAGGGGTACAGATCAGTATGCTTAATCTTCCTTAAATGGCGATCTCCTCCCGTTTGGCGGCAGCTTATATCCCTGCGACCAAATCTTGGACATGCGCCTCCTGCATGTCTTTCCCAGTTCCACGCGGGGTAATACGTTGAACAAGAAATGCGGAGAAGGGCCCATGGATATGTGATCCGTGAAGGAGTGGGTGTTATCCGCTTCGGTGTTCCGATCTTGGTACCATTCCGTCCACAAGTGGAAAGACTCTTCCAGCCTCTCGGTTCCGGGGCATCATGCCATCTTGCGGTTCGCTCGGAGCGACATCTTGGCCCGTACGCCCTTGCTCTTCAAATCAGCAACTGCGACGAAAAAGTCGTGTTTACAGATGATATCGTCGAGAGTGGTTTCGAACATTTCCCACTCGAAGCGCCTGATGATGGTAGCCAATGCAAGATACATTTCTGCGTAGGCCAAGCTGAAGCTGCGTTAACGATATCTAGAAACTTGGGCGGAGACTTTCTTACTTCATGCCAAGGCATTGTCGGCTGCCTTTGCCGAAAGATACGAGATATCTATCAAGCCGTTTGCCTTGTGCCTCCGCCTCGATCCAACGTTCCGGTCGGAATATTTGGGGTTCAGGAAAAGCAGACGGGTGCATCAGGACGAAGTATGGAGTCTGGGAAACCGGCGTCTAAGCTTGAGTCAGCACCTATCACTCACATGACACTTTGTCGGTCAAGTACCCACCCCAGCAGGTATTCTATGCCCATTGTACTTGATGTCATAGTGGAAAATCCGGGGCAAGCGAGTTGTGACTCCATATGAGAGTCTCAAGCCTTCTCGAATGACGGCAGACTGAAAGCACGGTAGGTCAGACGACAAGAACAGATTGGCAAGGTTTGCAGGGCGCGGATCCCGGACTGGAACCCACAAGATAGGGGAGCTTCTGCAGCTCGCTCCAGGGGGATATGTCGGCTGCGCTTGGCATGGCCGCATCCAGCTCCCCTTGAAGTCTTTCCAACGCGTCGGGGGCATGTTTGAGATAAAAGAGGATTCTCGTGAGCGTCTGCGCCGTTGTCTCTGAGCCTGCGCCTGTCAATATCTCAGCTTCGTCGCAGAGCCGCTGCAAAGTCTTCTCCTCTGGAGGCAAACCGCTGTCGCGTAAAGTATGGAAAACGGTTCTTGTGGAAGAGCCTTGCTTGGAGAGCTCGTCCGTTCGTTCCAAGATCGGTCTGACTTGCTCTTTAACGCCCACTTGCCAGCTGAGGAGGTGACCAACGGAGGGGTTCATCGTGGACACCAAAGAAAGCGGGAGCCGCTTCATGATCGGGAGCATCCATGGGAACTGCCGACCAATTGCGCCGCCTTCGAAAGCCCCTATAATTGTCTGCTTCCACAGGAGCTTAAAGTCCGGTTCGTCCAGATACTTGCGATCGTGAGCGAACGCGTAGTCGCATATGATGTCCATTGTCAACGCCATGAATGCCGCATCCAATCGTACAATTTCCCCTGTCTTGACAAGCTCCCTGAATCGCGCCGAGAGCTTCTCCACCTTTGACTCGATCAACGGCTCCAGCTGGACCACAGAACGCACAGAGAAGAAGGGGTTTAGGGCCCCGCGACGCAGCCGATGCAGGTCGTGCGGCACAGTTGAAAACGAGCTGCCGTCTGCACCTGCCAGGTTGGTCCACCAACGATACTTGTCTGACTTTTTATTGGATGAGTAAAGCTCGTCGTAAAATTCAGGGTCCATGATATGCAATTCATATGGGTTGATTCGGACAATGGGGCCTATGGTTACGAACCGTGTCAGTAAAAGTGAGACTAATTCCGCGACGTTCGACGGCCGGATGATGGCTTCCAAGGTGACCATGAGCGCGGGTTAGAGTCTGACCGTAATTCCGGTGCATCTCCTCGATGCGCCAGATAAAAGTTCCGCGCTTGAAGACATCCCAATAAAACTCGTTCCACAATGTCAGTGCCGCAAGTTTGGACCCTGGAAAACTAGCCAAAGGGCTGAAGTAGACTCTTTGGACGGCGACGGCAACGAGATAAAGCAGAGAGGCCGCTCCGAGTAGCAGCAAACCCGTGCTCCATTCCATGATTATAGGCATGAGTCTCGTCTCACTATCGTCCAGCTTCGAATGATCCTCCGACTCAAGCAATCATGCAGATGTGGTAGGCGCAGGAAGGGTGCCTATGGGTTTTGAGCATAGGGCGACCCCGTTACCCGGTTTATGGATGACAGACATCTCACAGAATTCCAGGCGATGCAAGGAGATTAAGCGGTGAGGGGTCATGTCGAATTATCTGTGTGGAAGCCAAAGGCCGCTATCGAGCCGCCTTTCCTATTTATTGTCAGAAACACCACTAGCAGGGTTCCGCATGGAGCACAACAAAACTCTAAGAGACGTTCCCGGCCGCTGGATTGGATGACACGTTGGTATTGCCGCCGAGGCGCTTCCATCAGACTGGGTTACTTGCTCACATCGAAGCGATATCTTCACTACAGAGGCAAATGAGAATGAGAAGCCCCAGAATCCTCCTACAGTCTCCACCGCTTTCGGCCGGTATCGTTCCGCTGACCCCCGGTATTGCCTGTCACCTCGTTCCCTGACGCCACATGGCGAGACCTTCTCTGCCCCTCTTGAAATTGGCAGAAAATCCCAACGATGACACCTCCTCAGGGTTCTTTGCCTTTCCTTCTCCAAGCAGACGCTCGTCGCTAGGATAAACCGCTGCTCAAGTCGTTTCGCCTCGGCGCGACAGGCCCGCTAGCTACGTGCAAAGAGTTGCCCTCATCATAGACGCTGTGGATCTAGCACTACATCCGGATTATCCACATGGCGTCGGCAGGCGAACCCGGGCAGGCTGCCGCTGACGCTGGGAGCTCTCCCAAGTCTACCAAGTCCGCAAAATCCCTCACCTCGGCACGTTCGCCGGTCCGCTCACCGTCCCGATCCGCACAGGCGTCGGAACACGGATCTCCTCCACTGGGAGCAGCTCTGGAAGAGGAGCATCCTCAACTAGAAGCTGATGTAGGCAATATTCGAATGGCGACATTACTAGTAGCAAAGGACTGACTCCACACTGTTGTGTAGCCCGACGTGGGCAGCGACACCGCTTCCAATTACGCCAGTGATGTCTCAGATACAGCGAGTGCAACATCTTCCATCTTCAACTACCAGTACGAAAATGGCCGCCGCTATCATGCATACCGCGCGGGACAATATCTTCTGCCCAACGATGATAAGGAGCAAGAGCGTTTGGATATGACCCACCATGTTTTCCTTTTGACGCTCAAAGGAGAACTATGCGTGACTCACTTGGAAACCCCACAGAACATCTTAGATCTTGGCACAGGCACAGGCATATGGGTACGTAATTTGCAGACTTCAATGTATGTACAATTGTTTTGACAAACATAAGGCCATCGAGATTGGAGATTTATTCCCCTCCGCTGAAGTTATTGGCACGGATTTGAGCCCGATTCAGCCCGACTGGTAAATCGGTTTACCCGTGCCCTCTTGCGTGTGCAAGGAATTGCCACTGATACAGTATCACAGGGTGCCCCCAAATGTTCACTTCGAAATTGATGATGCCACTATGGAATGGACGT
This sequence comes from Colletotrichum spaethianum, assembly GCF_022836535.1. Classification (NCBI taxonomy): domain Eukaryota; kingdom Fungi; phylum Ascomycota; class Sordariomycetes; order Glomerellales; family Glomerellaceae; genus Colletotrichum; species Colletotrichum spaethianum. Next base: position 377,033 of record NW_026054790.1, read on the forward strand.
TTCCGAAGAACCACTTCGACTTTATCCACGCTCGTACCCTCGCTGGCGCCATTCAAGATTGGCCAGCGCTCATTCACCAATGCTACGAACACTGCAAACCAGGTGGCAGCATTGAAATATCAGAGGGCAGAGCCAACTTCTTCTGCGATGATGACACTTTGAAAGAAGACACTGCAACATGGCAATGGCTTAGTGAGTTCAGAAGACTTAGCACTCCCCTAGGGTTTGACATTGCACCAGCGCTTCCCGACATGCTGAAAGCCGAGGGCTTCGAGCAAGTCAATTTGATACAGAGAGTCGTGCCAATGGGCACTTGGCCAAAAGACAAAGAGCACAAAGAGATCGGCCGATGGTTCCGGGTCCAATTCTTGGAAATGGCATTGGAAGCCTACACCTTGGCGCTTTTCACTCGTGCTGGGAACTGGAAAAACGAAGAGGTCCAAGTGCTCTTAGCTTTGGTGAGGGGAGAGTTGAAGTCTGAGAAGATTCATCTATACACCTACACGTGAGTTACAGACCTTTCTCTGAGGGAGTCACTAAGCTAACAAGAAGACAGTGCGTTTGTAACGGGTAGGAAACCATTGGCTTCATGACAAGCATGGATTCAAAAGGTCATCTTAGGTTACCCGTGTTGCGTACTACCAGAGATTACCGTTCACTCGTTTGCCTAGTCCACATGGTTGACGCCGATTAGTAAACCAATGATTCATAGGAATCTATATCTTTTCAATTTGTTGTCTTGTTCGGATGTCATTGTGTCATTGGGGGTACTTGTAATTACCATTGCCTCTGGGGAACACGAGTATTTCCCACAAATCACAAACGCTTCCTTCCAGATGGGCTGCGGCACGAACCCATAAATCTTGTTCACCACGGGTAATGGTGTAGTGTGTCTATAGTCAAATGAAACCGATCAAAAATTTACTCATTTTGTTCTGAAGCCACCTGCTATCTTTATTAATGGGTCATTTTTGCTATGTGAGTAACATATCTGTGGTACCCGCTATCATGCAGATATAGCGAGAGCAGCCGCTTCCAGGCTAGTGGGTGCTCATGAATTAGCCTACGAGCTCAAGTCAGTGGAGTGCTTCACCATGCAGGCAGCATCATCGGAAACGTTGGTTGGATGTTTATCCAACCGGGGGCAACGTCACCTATTGGTCGTTGATTGGGTGGTTTCGTACAGAAACTAACCCCTCACTACAAATTTGCGCTTCAAATTAGCATATTCATGGTGAATGATATCAGCCCCGAGCTTCATTAATTCATTTTCCTCAATTCGTTATGGCTGAAGCGGTAGGGTTGGTATCTAGCATTGCTGGGCTAATTACTATGGCTATGAAAGTCACCGAGCTCAGCTACAGCTACATATCCGACATCCGAACTGCACACAACACACAGAAACAGTATCTTCGCGAGATTTCTGCATTGACAGAAGTGCTCCTAAGAAGTGAGGAAGCGGCTCAGAGTCTCGAGCAGGAAGATTTCGGATTCGGCCGACCGACAAATCTATCTAAGAGCACCGTGACTGAGTGCGCTCAAGAGTTAGACGGGCTATGTTCCGAGCTAAGAAAGCCATCGCCAAGTATATTCTGGCCGATCAAAGAGAAGAGTTTGAGGAAACACATCGAAGACCTTCATCGGTTCCGGAGCATTTTCATGGACTTTCTGTCCGCACAAACTCTCGCCGTCGCAACTGCAACTCATCGAGACGTTGCACGTCTGAGCAATCACCAAAACCAAGAAGACCTTCTGGGATGGATCGGTGACCCCAAGGGAACATCTGGCTCGGTTCCAGACCCCCTACCAGGTACTGGAGAATGGTTCCTGAGGTCGGAAGCCTACAAGCAGTGGACTGCTGGAAGCGGACTTCCGCTTCATTGGTGTTATGGTCCTCCAGGGGTGGGAAAATCAATGCTCGCAGCTGTGGCTGTTCAAGACCTGAACGCTCGTTCTGAATCCATCTCTAATTTGCGTTACTTCTTCGATTTCGGAAATCGGAAAGAACAAACAAAAGAAGCAGTCTGGAAGGACCTTCTACGTCAGATCATTGCAGAAGGACACGAATCTACGCTTCAGGCGCTCATCAGTCTACGAAAGGAGTTGGGCCTCCATAGGCCTGCGTCTACCAAAGACTTGTCTGATGCGTTGAAGACTGTCTGCGCGGTTCGAGAATTTTATCTCGTTCTTGATGGTCCCGACGAGATGGAAAAAACAAAAGACCTGAAAATCATCTTAGCTCCTTTCATCAAAGCCAACTGCAGAGTTCTGATTACTAGTAGAGACTTACCGGAGATACGTTCCGCGCTAAGCCACGCATCGACGACGGAAATACAAGCCGACATAAGAGACTTGAGAGCCTATGTGATCTCTCGATTTGAAGAGAACGATTTTGATGAGCTGATTGGTAGACATCCAGACCTGGAGAAAGCCATTCTCGACAAATCCCAGGGAATGTGAGTCGCTCAATTGCCCAATGGACAGGCAGTGCTAAAACTGTCTACAGCTTTCTTCTTGTTCGACTTTTATTAGATCATCTAGTCGATCTCAGTACCGTCAAAGAAATGCGAAAGGCCTTGCAGGCTTACCCAACTCATCTCGACCAAGCGTTTGAATCGAGCCTAGAGAGGATCAACGCTCAGTCAAACTCACACAGAGCTCTAGCACATCGGGTAATGGGGTGGATAACCTCCGCTGAGAGAGAGCTGCAGATGTCAGAACTTACTCACGGCCTCGCTACCGAGGAAGGCGTTAGTATGATTGATGAAGAGAACCTGGTGTCACCGAGGACTATTCTGAAAGTATGCGGAGGACTTGTCGTTTCCCAGGGGACTACAGTGAGAATGGTGCACAGCACAGTTTACACTTGGCTGCGCAATCGCTATAATTCTCTTTATCATAAAGATCTCGCAAAATCGTGCTTGCGATACCTCACGATGGGTTCATTCGCAAGTGGAATCGTTCACACAGTGGAAGAGATGGATGCACGCATAAGCACATTCCCCTTCTTCTCATACGCTGCCCAACACTGGAGAAGACATCTCGACAGGGCAGAAGATACCGACGCTATCAAGTCCATCGACCGGCTACTCGATGACTCGAGATTTCGATCCGCTGCTTTCCAGGGCTCAAACTACAAGAACGGTCTCAAATGCCCCGTCGTCAGGACGGCGGCATTTGAGACTATGCCTAGTGGTCACTCGGCTTTACACCTTGCTTCATTTTGGAACTTGCCGACAAAGGTTGCGAAACTTCTGTTGAGTGTCGGAGGAGAAAACGCCACAGACACACAATTGTGGACTCCACTGCATTGGGCGTGTTTTGGTCAGAGTCATGAGGCTGTTGAGACTCTCGTTTCTCATAAGGTGAACACCAATGCGAAGGATTCGGTTGGATGGACTCCTCTTTTCTGGGCAGCTCTGAATGGCGACACGAGAACAGTCAAGCTTTTACTGCAAAATGGAGCGAGTCATACCGAGCACGATATTCACGGCTGGACAGCGTTGAGATGGGCAGTGTCAAGTCTGCAGGTGGATATTGTCCAAATCTTGCTCCAGCATCATAGCAAAAACCTGCCAAATTTCCGCAACGGAGGTTTGTCGGATTTAAAGCACCTTAGCTTTGATCAGGCACGCCGCTATTTCACTGTCAAAAACATCAAAAAGGATCTCATAGACGAATTGGAGATCAATTCAGCCGGGTCGAGTGAGTGCGGAAACGATTACGACGACCTCCTCGATGTCTTTCATGAGAAGTCTTTCGACATAAGAAATCTATGGAGTAGTGGGCGTTTTGATCCGCCGGTTGGAAACGCATGGAGAATCATGAACAAAGCAGAAAGATTTCAAGGTGTGGATTGTTACATCAAAAATAAATCTGTCCTGGAGGGCGAGACGGCAATATCTTGGAAATCAAGAATGCTGCAGTCAGCTATTAGGGATGGCAAGCTCCTCGCTGTGAGGCTTTTGCTAAGTGCCGGCGCGGACGTCAATCGGGCGGACAAGCAAACAGCCTTGCATACGGCAACATTCAGAAAGGACTTCCGATTCGCAGAGATTATTATCAAGCACGGAGCTGATATGGAAGCCCTCAACCTCCACAAGTTAACACCATTACAGCAGGCGGTTGCCAACGGCTTCGAAGAGACCTCCAGGCTTCTGCTCGAAAGGGGTGCAAACGTAAACGCTCAGTACGTGCGCACTTCGGATGAAAGGCCATCTAGACGGGAAGATACCAGTGCTGCATCTAAGACTCCTCTGATGCTCGCTTGTGGTCTATACGTAAGTAAGGACGACATAGATCTTCCAGTTCGAATGATTCGAATGCTTCTTGAATTCGGAGCCGACATCCACATCAAAGATACTGGAAAGGATGGGATGAATGCCCTTCACTATGCAGCTAGGTCAAGAAATCCGGGAATCTTAAAGCTCCTTTTCGACGCTGGTATCAACTCTGGAGAGTCTGACAACTTTGGAAGAACGGCAATACACCAGCTCGTCCTTGGTAGTGCCCAGCGCAACTTGAGGTTATCCTTTGACTCCGAGCGTAATTGTCTTCCTGGACAGGCCACAGAATGCCTGGATATCTTGATTCAGAATTGCGGTTCAGAGTGTCTGAGCAACAAAGCCGAATGGAAGCAACGTTACAAAGAGGGCTACAATTCTTGGAATTCAATGAATTCAAAACACACCCCGCTCTCACTCGCCGTAGTCTGCGAAGACTGGGAGATCTTCCAAGCACTCCACGATGCTGGGGCAAGCTTTGAGACCAACGTTCCGCTCGACCAATGCTTGGATGAACCATTCCTCCGATTACAATTGCCAGCGGTAGAGGTACTTGTTAAGAACGGTGCAAAATTTCCCTCCAGAAATGGATCGTCTGGATCGTCAGGCACGAGTTGTGGATGGATTGGCCAACTATATCTCTTTTCTCACGATCATGAGATAACATCTGGCGAGCTTGACCGGTTCAAAAAAATCTTGGAACTGCTTATTCCACGAGGTTTTGATATCAACGCTAATGACTGGGATGGGCTCACGCTTCTACACAAGGCTACTCAGAGAGGGGCACTTGAGCTCGTTGACTGTTTGTTGAATGTTGGCGCCAACCCCTACCACGAGAGCGGAGCGGGAGTAGACGCTTTCTTGGCTGCTTGTTTGAGGCAAGAGCTTGTCCTCTTGGAATATCTGCTTGGCCGTAGTGAGAATCACATCCTCTCGGCTCATTGGAGGCAGCATCTTGAAACGCCAGAAACTCCGGAACATGGTGGTCTTCTTGCTGCCATGAGCAAAGCTCTCAATTCTTCTGGTCAAATCAACAAAACGTATAAAGAAGGAACAATACTTTCTCAAGCTGCAAGTTTGGGTAATTTGGCCTTTGTCAAAGAGCTGCTGGTCTGTGGCGCGGACCCAAACATTGGCGATGAGAAGGGACGACTGCCAGTCCATTTTGCAGCTCAGAATGGCCACGCATCCGTCGTCGAGATCTTGATAGACTCGGGCGCTTGTATCGATATCCTAGGTGACTATCCATGGACCCCTCTCCACTTCGCAGCATATCAGGGACATGTGGGAGCTGTCGACGTACTGCTGTCAAAGGGTGCCAGCCCTGATGTGACTGATTACCAGGGATGGCGGCCACTGCATCTCGCAGCTTGGTATAGCCACACAGAAGCTGCCCGTCTACTATTGAAAGCTGGCGCGTCTGCAGGGCTGGCCACTTCGAGACTCACTGACAAATCCGGCGTCTTTGGTAACAGACCATCGGGATTAGACAGTGGGAAGGCCTGGACCGCAACACCTCTCCACCTCGCGGCTATGGCTGGCAATGCTGAGATTGCTCGGCTGATACTGCAAGAAAATGCGGACGTGAACGCAAGGACGGATTCTTTTGAAAAAGTGGGTGAAGATGGATACAATTATGTGCCATCGCCTGGAGGTGGTCCTACGGCTTTGCATATTGCTCTCAGCACAGGAAAACACTATGGTCGCATAGGGTGCGAGCTGGACAAGGGACGGTTGGAAATTGCTTCGATGTTGGTTCAACAGGGTGCAAGTGTTGAAGGTGTGGCAAACCACTTGCGGATCAATGACATTGCAAAGTTTGAGGAGTTTCCGGAGCTTTGGGATGAGCTAAGAGTAGGTATCACAGTCGAAGATCGTGACGGAAAATTGTCTGGCTGATTATTCAACATTGAGGCAGAGCCGAAGGTCACTTTGGTGCAAGAAGAGGCTTGAGAAAGTATAGTCAACAAGTCTGAATACATGGCTATTGAAATGATGTTTATGACGCTAGAAAAACCGTGCTCTGGCTAGGCGGGTATCAGGAATCAAGATGCTCATTACTTAATGCTCAAACTCCCTCACAATGCTTTGTTTCTTCATCCACAAATCCCGAGATCCCATCCAAAGTGTTATCTGTTTCTCAAAGCGTTGCTTCCACATTAATTAAATTCCGTCTAGCTTATTATACCCACCGCGTTTGCGATCAAGGTACTCTTGTTCGGTATCGATGAGGCGCTGGTGGCTGTGGTCGACGCGGTGGGCCGTTGTAGGTAGGATTCCAAGCTTTGTAGTGATTGACTTGAAAAGCCGGTGGCGGCGGCTGGGGCATAGGGAATGGCGGCTCGCGGTATCGCTGACGTCTTCCTGGATGCAGCGGCCTCACAGTAGGCGGTGTACTATTGGTTTCGGTAGATGAATCATCACCATACCAAGAGGTGTCATAAGGCATCGGTCTTCGTTGTGTCTTGTTTTGCGAGACGCAGAACCAGGCGATGAGAGCGATGGCCACGAATGCGACGATGCCTCCCAGAATAGCTCCAATCTGAACACTCGACAGTGAACCGCTAGATCGGTCTGGAGGTGGTGGAACTCCCGTTGAAGAGGCCACTGCGGGTGGTTCGGCTGGATCTCCATCGGAATATGACGTTGGAGGCCCACTGCCCAAGGTCACGTACGTGACAAAAGTAGTGCTGGGGCGATAGATAGTCTGAGTTATGACATGAAATCCTGTATCCTCCTGTCGGGCAGCAACGGGAAGAGGGGTTTCAAGGAGTAGCAGCGATATAGGAGTCGGAGAGGTAGACATTGCTGACAGAACCGCATCAGTTTGATTGGTAGGCTGGCGGTGGGCGAGGACGTGAAGAACTGTATCAAGGCAACTGTGAGCGTGTTGAAGCCCAAATGGCATGGATGAATGTCAGACATCGACAGCCACAAAATGGAAAGAAAGAATGTGCAAAACGTCTTAGTTTTATCAAAGAGGTAAGAAGCAGGCTGTGGTCTGCGGGACGACCTGCGTGCCATCTTACATTTACAGCTTGCCTGCCAAGGAACACCCAACATATACTTCACAACGCCAGTCAAAGGGCTACATAGTAACGGCAACGCCGCTCCCAGAAGGCACTCAGCAACGCAGGCAGCACAAGCCCCAGGCCGCATCGGACAAGACATCCAAGACGCGTCTAACCTTGTTTTCACACTTCTTTCCTAGCTCATGGATGCCGTACGGCCGCGCCTGACACCTCCGAAGACACGCAAAACAACTGCAGGCCATCGAAGGTGGCCAGTGAGAGCATGACAACATTGTGTCATGAACCTGCAAAATGTCCACATGATTCTACCAGTCAACTTTGCGACAGCTGGGCTCATGAGGCAGGATCCACCAATAGCACGAGTTGGTCGGGCTGAGGTGCAGGAGTCTTGGCCAACCGAGCCAATACATCCAAGTTGCGGACAACCCTCAGCAAGTACCGCGCAGTAAGACATTGTATACACACCAAAACGGGGGTCGGCCCGTCGTGTTGGATCCAGTGTCCGGCAAACCCCTGCCGGGTTGCTCATGTGGTGAACGCGGTGTATATCAACCGTGACGACGTCTTAGTTGATGGCCCTCCTTCGCATGTGCGAATCTGGCCCCCAACTGTTCTTGAAAACGCAGACACTAATGCGCTTGTTGCGTTGGCCGCTTCCTGTTATCTGTCATCACAGTCACCGAAAAACAGAATCAAGACCTGTCGGTCACAAAATGTTGGACAAATCCCGACGAAGTTTTTGCTACCTCAACGGATGACGCGATGCCGGCTACATCGCTACTATTTCCAGGTGTCGTCACGTACTTGATCGTGCTCGATCAATCCTTTGCACCCGTGAACCCAAAGCGTCAGTTTTTCCTTTCCCCCCCAAAGTTACGCCTAGCCTGGAAAAGATTACATGCCCCAAAAGTACACGAACGAAAAGAAAACAGATTATCAAGCCAAAGTGCCAGGAAGCTGCGCGTGCGCGGATTGCCGGAAAGTCCGCGATGGAAAATCATCGCTTGAGAGCGCAATTGCGTTCGATCAATGGGGCCAGGCGAGCGAACTTCAAACTTCTCTGACAGAGTATCAATGGCAACGTCTGGGTCGGTCGAGTCAGCGCTGTGTTCTTGTTTGTTCCAAGAGGAGAAGACAAACTAACTTATACTTCGATCGGACTTTATAAAGATTATGCGACGGCTCTCCCCGCGGTGAATTACTCCCGCTATGCCTTTCCTGCTGCCGCGCCGCCGGCAGCAGCCGGGCTGTTTTCGACGATGATACCGACGCCGGCACCGCCCTCTCCGTTTCCGAGCTGGATCTTGGGGCCCTTGGTGAGGGCAGCCTCGGCGTACGTCAAGGCGCGATCGAATCCGCTCTGTCGCTTCTCGACCTTCTTGTTGTCTCGGCCCGCAATGATGCCGCGTTGAGCAGCTCCCGCGGCGGCGGCGGCAGCGGCTGCTGCGCCCTCGCCAGCGGTGCCTCCTGTGGTCTTTCCAGCCTCTGCCTCTCCGGCCCCGAACGTGAGCGCACCATCACCGACCACCAACGCAGGGGAGTATGCGCCGAGGTTGATGTTCAGGGGTGCGGGGGCGGCGTTGATGCCCACGGCCAGAAGGGCCAGGGTCATGAGGGTGCCAGTGATCTGCATGGCTAAGGATTTTGAAAGTCTGAAAAGGATTGAAAAGATTGGATATCGTGTCGGCGCAGCCGGTAGTCTCTCCTCTGGAGGATTATTACGTCGTACTAGGTTGAAGTGGATAGTCCTGCTAGAAGAGAAACGAAGACGAAACAAACAGCACAGCTGAAGTCGAGAGTAAGGATAGACGGGAAGTAAGTAGAAGCACACGCGTCAACGAGTGGCAAGGCAGATTGGGAGGAGAGAGCGTAATGAATGAAATCCTCACGGAGTGCCAAGAGGAGGTTCAAATACTCGACGTGGAGAATCAAGGAGAGGCAAAACGTGGAGTTGTTTGTGAAGGATGGCGAGGAGGCATGCGTCGATACGGCAGCATTCATGGCTGCGACTGCGACGCTGTCATGCGTGTCAAGACCTGGCGGTGCCAAGGCCAAGCGGCTCTATCAAAAATAGAAGCTCATTGCAGCGGCGGAAGACACGAGATGATGGGCCTTTTGCGACGTTGCCATTGGACACTCGGGGCAAAAGGGACCAGGAGAGGGCAAAGAGCCGCCGTGCAGGGCCAGGGAGCCATGGGGTAATTTTGTGGTCTCTGGTGGTTGCGCGGGCTGGGTGGAGAACTGGAGATGTATGTCTGAGCGTAGGTGAAACGATGCAAGTCCCATGAGTGCCTTCGACGAGGTCTCCCCGAAACCATATAAGGGCTTGGCAAAGGACCTCAATGTGACCGATGCTTACAATGAAATTAGTTTCCCTGGACCGGATGTGCTGCATCCCTTCTCGGATCTCTACACCGTTGCGAGGTAAAGATAGATGAAGCCGATGTTTGACGTTGGAGCACGAGGGGTTAGCAACCGAGAATCCGATCTGCGACCTGCCACAGGCTAACGACTACAGACCGTTTTACGACTTGCAGCCCCAGGAGAAATATGCCGCTCAAGTGCGTTGCAAGATGCATCGCTTGTAAGCTCCTCGGGCTTGGCCAAGACCATCTAGGGGGCCAAGAGATAGGCGTTTCCCAATGCCAAATGATCCGGCCAGCGATCGGGCCACCAAGGTCGCATCAAGACTTCCAAGAGATCTCTCGCTGTCACTGATGGAAGTTATTTTTCTCTTGCTTCTTTCCGTAGCGTAGCATACGAGGGTACGCTGTCTCCATACCAAGAAGTGTTTCCCAGTCTTGGAGGCTGATTGGACCAGACGATGTTTCTTGAGGGCCCATATCGAAAACGTACGCACCTACCGACCCGGGCCGACGGAGTCAGTACACCCACATACCGACCAACATCCTTAAGATTCGTCTGTAGTTTACATAGGGCGAGAAGTTTGGCAATGGCGATCCGACATGACAGCTCTTGGTGAAGTTCAGTTTGGAAGACTGTTGCGCGGGCAGAAAAACACCCTCGCCGGCTTGTTTTGTGCGAACTGCAGGCCCATGTCGAATCTCACCCTATGGCGCATCGACTGGCCGCCGGTGAGAGGGAATGGTCGCTGATTCTGTCCGAATTGTTGGTTCAGAGTGATATCGAGGCGTTCCACAACCCTTCCTGGTAAGGGCGCATACGACCGGCGGAAACACATGGGAGGGGTGCCGCCCTAGCTCTGCGAACCTGAAACCACTCGCAACAAGGGATTTCTCTACAGGTGATTCCTGACCCTCGAGCGCCCATAGCTTGACATGGGTACGGATGGTCCTTGGCCAACCAGAGGCTCTGCTTCAAAGTCAGAGTCGTGCACCAGGTAATGACTAATGTTTTGCAGCCAAAGGATTCACGTGTTGCCACCATGATCGCATACGTCGACGCAATGAATCATGTAAGATAATGCACAAGATATTACTCGCAAAAGTGCGTCTTTCAACAAAACTTGTTTGGAGATGAGGATGCAAGTGTGGTTTCCTCAGTGTTGGTCTGCTACAAAGCCCCCTCAGACAATGGTACTGTTTGACAAGAATCGTTCTAGTCCTCTGAATGGGGCTTATTGGAACCCCAGGTCGTCTTGTGTTCGGGACTGTCTGAAAACTAGGCCAGGCCTTATCATAGATCGGTACTATAGACTAAGAGATGTATATCATGTCAACCCTTGCACTTGTAATAAAGCATTTGCCAATCACTAACTTGGGATTTTGTGGTCCGCCTGAACCTCCGTGACTACGCTGGCGTTGCACGGTAACTGAATCCAGTGTCTGCGGGGGGGTTAGCTGCCGCCAGTTTCATGACTGGTTTTCGAGCTTCATCCTTCGAACCGTCCAGCGCATGAAGGTCGCTGCTGACATGTTTCTTCTGACAGATTCCCGCTCCGAAATACTTGGCAATCCCATCACCACATGCACTCTCTTATTGCAGTCTTGTCATATTGCCAAGATTAAGACTCTCTAGCCAGTCGGTGTCCAGGGTGGTCGCTCAGACGACCTGACACATGGTACTTCTAATGACCGAGAACATCAAACAGTCGCTGTGTTCATCCAAAGGGCGATATTTTAGTACGTGAAGCCCGAGAAGACTTCAGTCTTTTTCGTCTACCCGTGTATCTTGCTACCTAACTTAACAATCTACTTTCCTTGCAAACCCCTAAAGGCCTTGTTACACGATACTTATTTCTTTACCCTGTACTTGGTTTCCTCAATTAACCTTTACTGCCGACATCCGTAAACCCCATGCTTCTAAAAACCAAGGCGTAAGTTCGATCTTCGGGTCTATTTCACTCGTCAGCGTTACTGGCAGATCCTTCTGCCCTTCAAAGCGCCTTCCATCTCAGCCTCTCAGCCTTGGCCAGGACGAGGGCGGGTGTAATCCCGCTTCTCGGCCCAGACCTGCGAGTAGTTGTTACAGTGGTCTGGCTGCAGCCACGTGTACTGCTTATGAATCTCGGCACTGTGGACGGTGTCTCTGAGCACGGCCAGGAATCGATCCAACTCAGGGACCCTGACATAATCGCTGTAATCCTTGGTGTCAGGCTTGTGATCGTTGGATGGGTTCCAGACCGACCGAGCCTTGGCGTCGTTGAGGATGTGTCGAACCATCTTCTTGGTATCTCTCTCAATTCGAAGGATGCGGCACTTGGAACAGCAACCAGGCAGTGAACCTCCTTCGGTAGTGGTACGCGGGAACCTCCTGAGTTCGCCCATATTGCTAGGCAAGCCCAGGCCAATCATGCCCGGGTTCTTGCAGCTCCCGGCGCAATCGATGTACTTGCCTACAGGCAGCGCGCAGTACGGACACTGTTTCTCGTTGGTTGCGATGCGGGTGATGCAGCCATCGCACATCATGTGACCGCAGCAGAGGATCATGCAACGGTGCTGGGTGCCGGCCTCCGCGGCGCTCATCGAAATCGCGCACCGGGGACAAGGAATGGTATAGTCTAGAAGGGCTGCGTCGGATGTGAACGTGGGTTTGATGTTGGGCCAGTAGGCCTCGATTTGGTCTCCACCATTGAGCCCGACGCTTCCTTGTGTGGCTTGCAAGCGTCCACTGGAGACCGGTATGCCTCCGTATCCAGTCGGCATATGTTGGCTGCTGGACACGCTACCGGCAACACTTTCGGCCATATTGTTTCTCCAGTGCGAACCGGCTTGGCTTCCGGCTACACTGCGACTTCCAGCCCTTGGGTCAATGTGGTTGGCTGGCTGGCCAGTCGCCCAAGTCGCGGTAGAGCCAGCGACGGAGCCCGCGACGGAGCCTGAACCTCCGCCCCTTTGAAACCCTCCGAAAGCATCCTGTCCGAGGCTGAGTTGCTGCTTGATATGGAGCTCTGCGAGTCTAATTCGCTCCATATTTTCAGCGCCGTACTTTTCCATGTTGGCTCTACGGAGTCTCTCGAGCGCAGGTGGTCCGTCACTGACAATGGTTGCGTCCGAACTGGTCTCGGAGGGTACTCGTGCTCCCCCCCGACAACTGTCACTGTTACGACTGCCGCTGCGACTGCCAATGCTCAAATTTCGGAGTGCGTCTAGGGTGAGTTTTTCCATGTTCTCTGGTCTGGTGGTTCCGCTTTTGGGTGATTTTTTGTATGTTGCTGCTGTTTTTTGCAATGGTGGCAAAGTCGGTGCTAACGAGCTGCGTTCTGGTACGTCTTGGGAATATAATCAAGTCAACCCGTGGAAGATGTTGCTTAAGTTAAGTATCATTCTAAGTGAATACCGAGTAGGCTCAGATGTCTTCTCCCTTTGACTCTTGAAATCTTTGTTCGCGCAGGCAAACTGCTTGCCTTCACGTGTTTCTCCTAGCACCATGCGTTAGCTGGTCAGAATGGAACTTTTGCTTTCAAGTTCGTTGGCTTCAAGCTGTTTGATCTAAAATTATGCCTGGATCTAGGTAGTCGTTGTCGTGGGCGAGTATTGTTCTATATGGTATTGAACTAGTCGAGAGTGCTGCCCTTGTCCAGCCAGTTGGTATTTCCATCAAGCTCCGCAACTCGTATTACCGCATAAATCGAGCTTCCTTTGTCGCAACTGGAAGGGTAGCCTGGTCCTACACGAATTCAAACCACGCAACTGGATACAAGCTCTTTGAAACTCACTGACCATCATTCATGGAGTAGCCTTTCATCATGTCAATTGGATTATCTTGCTTGAATTGTCATGTGGTTTTTTTTCGGGGGGGGGGGGGGGGGGGGGGTGGGGGGGGGTTTCTTTTTGGGTTGGTTTTTTTTTTTTTCCCTTATGATGCTATTTTTCGGGGCTTTCTCCATTGTGCCAAGACTCGGGGTGAGAACCGGCTGGGGTTGATTTCCTGATCCGGTTTCCAAGACATTCTCCTTTTGTCTTCTCTTCCCAACACCTTGTCTCCCTTGCCTTCGAGGCTCCAACGGTAGATGACGGACGATACCCAGCTTGCCAATTGTCTTGGTCTTCCAGTCAAGACTTTGTACATCCGACTTTGCCAGCCCAGCACTGCTACGCGTAAGCCTCGGCCTGGGTCGACAGGCGGCATAAATCCGAAATACTTGATTTAGGTTTCTTGCACCACAACCAAGCGACTAAGATCCCTCCCCACCTGTGGAACCTGCCGAGCCGCTGGCGCGGTGGCTCGAAGCGGGAATTATGTTATGAAAACTCAAAACCCAGGACGCCTGCCGTCATCGAAGATTCGTTTCAACTCAGCCCTACGGCATTCTGGGGACTGACGTCAACGTAGGGTTCCGAGAAGCCGAATGCATAGCGTGGAATGCTGCAAAATGCTTCTCTTGGCTCCTGTACACTTGTTGCCTTGCAACGCGTCACCATGTAGAAATGGCTTGGGGGATGAACACCTTTTAAGTAAAGTCGATTTCCTGTGCCTGTCAATCAACTGCGACCCTGCAACTTCTTACTTTATCGATACCCCCCCTACTGATACCCCAAACTGCTGATTGATCGATTGGATCACACTGAATTTCCACATCCCTGCCATCATTATCAAACAACAACAACCCTTTGCGAGGCGTCTCAATAAACATGCACAAGGTTCAGAAGTATCCCGCCCCAAACTCACCGGTGGTACGCATGATCGTGCTGGAAACGGACGAGCCTCACCCCGATACCCACGCAACCAAGGGTAGCTTCGGGGAGATTCTACACAGTCATTTCCAACATGCCGGCGCCGAGCACGATCCCCCATTGGGAATCGACACCGATCAGAGATTCGTAGTGGAAGACAAGGGAGGCACAGTCCCCACGTTTGAGGAGTTCGATAGCTACCAGGGCGTCTTGATCACTGGAAGCATGTACGATGCACACGGCGACAACCCCTGGATTCTCAAGCTTCTCGATGTTCTCAAAGGTATGTGAACACAAGTCAGTTTTGCTAAGCTTTGCTCGTGTCTGACACGAGGGAACCTCAGAACTATGGGAGCGTCGACCGGATCTCCATCTCAGCGGCGTGTGTTTTGGACACCAGCTCCTCAATCGGATGCTCGGCGCCGACGTTGCACCAGCTCCGTCACAAGACTGGGAACTCGGTCACTGCAGGATTGACCTCTCGCCGGTAGGCATGAAGCTTTTCCGCACAGATGACGACCACGTTTTCCTTCACCAGATGCACCAAGATCAAGTAGTCGCGCCGCCAACGCATGAGAGCTCACGAGGGCTCC
Source organism: Colletotrichum spaethianum (assembly GCF_022836535.1). NCBI lineage: Eukaryota > Fungi > Ascomycota > Sordariomycetes > Glomerellales > Glomerellaceae > Colletotrichum > Colletotrichum spaethianum. The sequence continues at coordinate 392,038 of NW_026054790.1, forward strand.
TCAAGCCCGGCACGAAGGTGGATATCTGGGGTCACAGCGACCACACGAAAGTGCAAGGCATATATATTAAGGGACGGCTCTTTACGACTCAAGCCCATCTGGCTTTTGACCAACACATGGTCAGGAGGCAGATTCAAATGAGAGTCGATAGTGGAGGTATTCAGGATTTGGAGCACGCAGACCAAGCATCAGAAACGGCGCACCTGGATCATGATGGCGACATGGTGGCGGCTGCTATCTTGAGATTTTTCCACGGCGATGACGATGAAATCGAATGATTTCCTCACTGAAGAGTTTTTATCGATAGCCACCTTGGTGTCTCCGTCGTTTATGTCTGACTCTCTCACAGGGTGTAAAAATTCTCGGAAATTAACGCATTAGGCATGTTTTAGTCAATAGATATCATTAAGTCATAGTCATCTTGAAAGGTTGAGTCGAAAGCTTGAGTTCGGTGGCTCTTATTCACATCACCATACGAAAGGCTGAATAGGGGAACTAAGCGGAATAGACGCAATAGATTCTAAGCATACCATAAGCCTTCTCTATGCACAAGTTCTAGGGAAGGGCAATATGCAAATGTGATAGTTGTTGCTAGTTCAAGACTGAAGCGCATCGGGACTGTGTTCGTTAGCTGGCTGCTCATTCGTAGTGAAATTGAGCCTATTCAACTTCCTTTCGGCAGTGTATAATAGCATTTGACGGAATTACTTGGAACTAAGGTGTAGTTGCCCATGCTGTCATGACAATGTTGAACTGATAGTTTTAGCTTAGCGGAAACATATCAATCCTGTGAAGCTTGACTATGCCGTAATGCCAACCCCGTCTTTCCCAGTAAAGCCCCTCTCCCACTTCGTTAACTTGATGTTTTGATGTTTCCGTCGTTACAGCTTACTGGAACCAGTTCTGAGCTTGCTAGGGTCTGTCCAAAGCCTCCCTTGAACCTCTCCTTTGTCCTGAGCATTGAGTCCAGCTGGGATATCTTCGAAAGAAATCTCTCCTAGTTCTGGCTCAATCTCCATCTTTGATAGTAGTTCCAAGACGTTCTTCAAATCAGCTTCGTTGGCACCGAATGACCCAACCAACTAATGCTGCGTCCGACCAGGTCGGTGCTCGAGATTGTGACTTCCCCCGCCCCCAGTCCAACAACTACAACCTTGCCTCCTTCCTTGACACGCTCGAGGGCCGATCTCGTGGTCTCTTTGGCACCGACAAAATCAACCATAATGTCGAAAACATACTACCAGCCTCTTCCAAGTTCTTGTAACATCCGCGAGCACCGAGTCATTTAGCATACGTGAACTTGTAGTCCACAATGTCGATACCGTACACTGTGGCACCCTTGAGTGCTGCAAAACCAAGACCTTGCATCCCCAAACCGCCGATACCGATAATTCCAACCGTTTTTTCAGGGCACACGCCAGCTTCAATCATTACGGCATGATAAGCAGTGGCCATCGCGCCCGTCGCGACCGCAGCCCGAGAGAAGGGAACGCCATCAGGGATTCGAACTAGTCGACTCACTGGTGCTACTGCGTACTCAGCATACCCACCGTCGAACCCGAGTCCAATGGCCATCTCCCAACCCCGGTCTTCCAAGTCGAGTGGATGCGAGAGGAGCGACACGGCGACGCGATTGCTAGGGCGGTACCTAACCACGTTGGGGCCCACCGCAGTAATGATTCCTGATACTTCGTGACCCAGCGTGATGGGCTTCTTGACGAGCACGGCGTCGTACCCTTTGATGAGATGACAGTCCGAGTGGCACGATCCTGCTGCCTTCACGCGGATCTGCACCGAATCGGGGCCAGGCTCGGGTTATGGGATTCGACAAAGCTGTAGGCCTTCTTTGGGAGATTCGTACTGAAAAGCTTGCATATTGGCTAAAGTCGGGGGGCTGCTTTAAGATGTATTTGTTCCTAAGGTTTGGCTGCTATGGCTACTGGAATGAACGGCGTTTAGCTGACACTCTGTGTTTCTGGGATAGACTCCATTATCCTTGGCATGAAGGATGGAACGCGTGACTGTGATGACGATCGGTTACGCAGCTTCCCGGCATGTTTCCACGTGGCAGAGCCTGAAAAAAAGTAGCGTTGACGGACTTCGAGATTACAGTACCTCTTTAAGCCCGGAATGTTGTTACCATACAATTTTGTATGTACAGACGACAACGTAAATGACAACGAAACCATACACCTTCTCGGTGGAAAATAAGCTGGTCTCGTCTCAACCTTACGTAAAGTTCCGAGGCATACCCGTTGATATCTTAGATTGCCATGCGCCTAACGCCAAATAGAAGGCTTCGACTGTATGGTTGTTCAGATTCGGTTTTCAAAGCGCACAGCGCTTTTATGTCCCCGGAGACAGAGATCTAGGTATTCAGATCGAAAGTTATCCACCTCAGTTGCCAGGCTATTCTCGAATATCCACACTACTGTTCGGTCGGGGTTTGACTCATTAACAAGGGTAAATACTTTCAAATGGAGCTCCATGCCTGACGGCAACGGGCATTATGAGAAACCCGAGCTACCGTTTCAAGTTTCCCAAATTCTTACTTACCTGGAGAGACACAGGTTCATTGGCCATTTCCAACGTTACCACTCACAAGATTGTATTGGAGTAACTATTGGTGTATTCAAGACTGCTTCAAATTTCTCACTGTTAAATACTCTCAAAACAACCTACATGAACAACCCAGGTTCTCAGAGTTGGTGCTTGATTTGCTACCTAACTCCTGTTTCGCTAATAGGCGATCGAGAATACCCTCGAATATATAATTGTCCGTTGAATAATGTGAGATAGATGCTACTTCTGGCCCCTATATGTCTAGCGAGTTTTGCTTCTCATCATGTGTCAAGGACTTTGCGCAATCCCATGTCGGATAAAGATAAGACAAGTATAGACAGGTGTGTTTACAGAGGTAGACTTGATCTATGTATCAAAGCCTGGAGTCAGAAACGCCCCAAGCCTACGATCAATTAGCCACATCTCGATAATGCTACGTCACTTGGAAAGGCGAACTCACCCAATGATGATGTAACAAGCGCACATCAACGCTCCCTTCAGCCTACTCATCTTCAACACACTACTTGAATCGCTAAGGAAAAAGAAGTTGACTAGCACGGCCGCTCCGACTAATGCAGCCGCATCGAATAAGTTGAAACTAAGAGATAGCTCTCGTCTCATGATCCACGCTGCGATGATGGTCAATGGAGCCACGCACAGCGCGATCTGGACAGACGAGCCAACGGCAACTGCGATTGCGAGATCTAGTTTCTCTTTGTGTGCCACCGTGACAACGGTGACAAGCTCGGCCACGTTTCCAACAATGGGGAGTATGATCAGGCCGATAAAGGACTCGGATAGATGGCCTTGATGCGTAACCTCATCGATTGTGCCGACAAGAAACTCGGCACACATCGACATCAAGGCCGAACTGATCATCAACACCAAGACAGATAGCGCCTTCTCGCTATTTGATCTCCGAACAATTGAGCGCTCCTGATCCGTATTACCGACGCCTGTTCCACTACTGCGTGGGATTCGTAAATATGTTAGGTCAGATATCGAGAGACTTTGAGAATCAATGCTTATGTTGGAGGGATATCGGCTCCTGCGACCTTGCGTAGAAGAGGTGACTGGTTGAGAAAAGGAGTGATTGCACAAACACACCACGTCATCGCAAGAACTCGACCGACTGCTACAGTTTCCTGACATCTGAGCTTTACGACCACGCATTACTTCCGAGGTTGCATCATCAGAGGTGAAACTAGAGATAGAAGCGTCGATGTTCCTTAGCTCAATATGGGACTCTTCATCGCCAGTCGCAGTTTTATTTTGTTTTCGATTACCTTGATCTACAAATTGAATTGTGCGTGATGGAAGAACCGGGGAGTCGAGCGAGTTGGTTCGTGGGCGAGTTGAAGGGTAGATCTCGACATCAGCCGCCTGCGACAGAATAGGGCTATATGGACTCGGCGGAGTGTGAACCCGTAGCTTATAAATAAAATAGAGCGTGTAGATAACCAAAACAACAAGAGCTGATGCTCGACTCATTCGTAGTTTCGCGGCATCTGCCCCTGTAGTCTCGTCCAATGTGGAATTGAAGGCAGCCTTGGATCAGTGAGCTTGAACCCTGGGCTATGAAGAGAATGAATCGTGCTCACTGGTATCAGAAGCACGAACACTGAGACAAGTAGGAGACAGCTTAAAAGTTGCGTCTCGACAGCATTTAATACCGGGTCTTCGTGGGTTACACCGTTGACGCAGAGAGCGGCGCCAAGAATTGGGAGCAGGTTGACGAGCATCGAGCCGAGAATGGACGCCTGAACAACGTGAACCTGCTTGTGTTTGAGCGCAACACTGAGTCCGTCAGCACATCTCGTTCCTACTAGGCGATTTACGCTCGTACATGCTTCGAGCGAATGAGGTTAGCAAGTGCGCTGAGTTCCGAAGGCATAGGGTTGTGACTTACAATAGGATAAGCTCTACCAGATTCCCCAGTGTAATGTTCAGTAGTGCTCCAACCGTGTCTCCAGCATCCTCAGCAATCATCTCGGTAGCTGCGGTGAGTAACGATGACAGCGGCACAATAGCAATGCCATTCGTTATGAAGACAACTAGAGGTGCCTTGTCTGATAAAAAGGCCCATAGGCCAACTGGTACGAAGACAAGGAGGCCGTTCAGCCAAGAGAACATGTTTGCTCGAATGGCTATCTGAGGCTATAATCACGATGAAATAGCATGTTGTGATAAAGATTAGTTTTCGCTGATCAAGGGGTGCTTGCGAGTACATTGGCTTCAGAACCGGCAGCGCCGGAGAAGCTCAGATATCTTCTGTTCCCGAACATCCGAGAGGAGAAGCGTTAACATTATGCAAGGACGATTTTCCATCTATAATAATGTGCAGAAAAAATATGGGATGAAACATTGATAACCGCTGGACTTCCTGTGAGTGTCATCCCAAAAGGTTTTCTGTATTGACATCGCTAGCGCAAGCGTATGCGTCATGAGCTCATGACTGTCACCAGGCGCAACTCTGCAGACAGACTGCGCACTTCTCAACAAGTCTTCCTATAATTATTTCTTATCCGTGCTCGTTTACCATGGCTTAAAAGCGTTGCGTTGATTTTATATGCTGCTTCCAAGGATGAATTTGCAATAGCGCTAGATAGCGGTCCCAGGAGGAACCAAAAGACGATCGAGATGCACTGCGCCTTTATGAGAGGTGTTTCCAGCAGAAGGCCTCGTTGAAAGCAGTTTCCGCCCAGAAATCTGCAAATGCCTTGAGATCCCATGTGGAAACGCTGTTGAATCCTCTCATGTTATGCCTTGCTGACTTCCGATTGGGATTCGTATTACTATGTTTTGCTTGGAGTGGACCTTAGTGAACCTTCACGCCTCCGATGGTCTAACTGTTCTGGTGTATGCGCCTGCGCCCGGTCGAACTTGGGCTGTTGGGGCCTATGAGTCTCCGGTAATTACCTGATCTTCCTGGTCGGCGTTGACAAAAAGAATACAAAAGCTGCAGCCCGTTCCTGTTCATTCTTTGCGTTAGCAAGAAAAGAAAGTTAAAGTAAAACGGGCCGCTGGAAATGTAGATCATGCCTGTTGATCGACGGAAAGGCTGGTTTCTGCTGCCACCAAAATTGCGGAGCAGGTACCGAGCTCGCTGTTGGCCTGCTGCTAATTAATTATGCTTCACCAGACCTCTTTACCCTTGCGGCACACGCTTAGCGAAGGTGTTGCAGTTACCTATCACATCTAGTAGCAAGATGCCAGTGTTCGCTCGTTTTGCAGATGATGCAGCATCCCGAATGTAGCCTACTTTCCATCCAATAACTACTCACTAGACCTACTAGGTTTGCGACCCGTTCCTGGGTTGTTGCATCAGTGCTGCGTTGCATGCTTTGTTTGATGTTGTTGTCCACATCACGCCTCATGTAATCGCGCCCCTGGTACATAGCATCCACCCCCAACCACACTCCGCGCAACGGCGATGTTTGCTATGCATAAGATCACTCACTATCGAAGACAGCTGTCATTGATTCAAGCCAACAATCAGGATATCGCTGAAACTGGGGTAGACAAGCGGTGTGTCAGCGGCTGAGTCCAGAACCCCGCGCGCGCAGGGATACACGCCCAATGACAAAGCTCAAGGGTGAACTGAGCCAAGCAAACTTGTACGACATTCGGTGCATCTCCGCAGTCTAACAAGTGACGTCAACCCACTTTCCATGTCCACCTGCCAAGGAACACGAACAACAAGCCACCACGAAGTCTGGGCATCAAAAGCGCGCACCTGTCGTCTCCCTTTGCAGATATTGGGCTCCAGCTTTACACCGTAGTCTTCGCGAGTTCCCTGATAGATCTCCACCTCTGCAGTAAACCGGCCCCACTGTCGTGGTACCTTGACTGATATATCAACATTATCCTTTGAAGTTCTTCGTCTTTTCAAGGCCTTACTGCACCTTACTTCATCCCCCATTTTTACTACCAAAGCACTTTCAATCAACATGGCATCACTCGTCGACAAACTGACCGCCTCTGGAGGCACCGAATCCGCAGGTAAGAGGGCATCAGACCCATAGTCAAGGGCACTCGAGATGCGAGACGTGATCTGACGAACGTACAGGATTCCTCAACGACATCATCGAACAATTATGGCCCAACATCAACGTTGCTGGGTGCAAGATGGTGAAGGACATCGTCGAACCTATGTTTGCCACCATGCTCCCAGGTCCTCTCTCTTCCCTCAAGTTTGTCAAACTTGACCTTGGTCCTGTTCCCATGCGTGTCTCCGAGGTGGATGTTCACAAGGCCGACAACGGCGGCATCAAGCTCGACATGGACGTAATCTGGGAGGGAAAGAGTGACATTGAGCTCGATGGGAAAATGGTTCCAAAAATGGTGAGCTCATCACCACAAGCACATGGACTCACTTATACATGACTCAGGCGTCGCTAATCTGTATTATAGGGCATCGAACACGTTCATCTGAAGGGCAGACTCTCAATCTTGCTCGCACCCTTGACCAATGTCATTCCTCTGGTATGAATCACTTCCTGAATGCATTGTCGGGCATCACAGACTTACAACTTGCCAGATTGGAGCTGCACAAGTTGCCTTTATCAATCCTCCTGAGCTCAAGCTCGATTTCACCAACGCAGCCAATATCGCTGATTGGGCCTTGGTTGACAAGGCCGTCCGAAAAGTCATTCTTAACATTATCTCCTCTATGGCGGTTCTTCCCAACCGCTATCTTGTTAAGCTCGACAACAACAACGACTACTTCAAGACCTACCTTCCCCACCTTGGTGCTCTGCGACTGACTGTCGAAAGGGCAGTTGGTATCAGCGGTCCCAAGAAGAGTGGCGCTAAGAGGTTGTTGGCCAAGATTGTGAAGGATATACCCGACTGCTACTGCAAGGTCAATGTTGGCGCTGAGGATGAATGGCGTACGACAGTTAAGAAGAACGCTCATGATCCAGAATGGAACGAGACGCACGACTTCCTTGTCGCAGACCACGACCAGCAGATCTTCATTGACATTCAGGACGATGATCTAGGAGGCGATGACGATATCGGCATCGCCTCTACCACTGTGAGAGATGTTCTGCTCAATGGCGGTTCTCAGCAGTTGGATCTTACTCATAAGGGAGAGCCCACCGACGCCAAGGTTCTCGTCCACGCCAAGTTCTTCAACTTTGTAGATGACGCCGGTGCCATTACATCCACGCAGAGCCAGAGCGAGGGACAGATCGTCGGTCTCGCCACAGTTCTCATCGCTAGCGCTCTTGGACTCCAGGGCCAGCGTGACGAGCTGAACCCCAGCATCAAGGTGACGTGGGGCGCAAAAGAGTTCCGCACCGCGGCCAAATCCTATACCCCTGGAACTGACATCTTCAACCCGTCCTTTGACCAGGCTTTCCGCATTCCCGTGACGGCAGACTTGATCGCCAACCCAGCAAACTTTAAGATTTCTCTTCTGAACAAAACCAACGAGACCGGTTCTGTCGAGATCCCCTTCGAAGACGTGCTGCGGGCTCCTGGCCTGGTTAGAGAGGAGAGTTTCGACGTTGGCTCTGGTGCTACGGTTAGAGCCAGCATCTCTCTTCGCGGTTTGCAATCAGCTCATTGAGCAACCTGGTCGCGCCGACCATCGTTAGATTTGGTGTCTTTATGTAACATTATACGAGTATATACGATTAAATGAGACTTGTCAATTATTCGAGCAATCTGCGGGTCTTGTATGCCAAACAGCAAAGACAGTGCTACGTTCTGAATATGAAGTGGTACTTATTGATGTTCGAATACAGTAAATCCCTCATCCTGCCACGGAAAATGCCTCCCATCTTTCTACGATGTCGACTTCCGTTTTCACAACGTAACACCTTAAACGTCTGTGATATTTCATTGGCTAGGATCAATGTGTGGCACCACGTCAGCGTTTGTGATTGCGGCTGAGGTATTAATTAAACATTGCCCGCATGTAGACTCCCCTGTTGTGGAGCTGTCACTGTTCCACCCTTACACGACAGCTATCTTGACATTGACTATATCAACAATCCAGGGTCAAAGGCCCCTCGGCCGATCTCATCGAAATGGCCGACCAAGAGCATTTTCAAAACGCAAACGCCTTGCACGTGCAGTATCGAGACCTGGATCCGAGTAAGGCAGAGATTCGTCTGGTTGAGTTAGACCCTTTCAGAGCAGCGGAATTTACTTCGGACTCTGGACATCAACCAGTAGTGCGATGCCGCTTGAAACATCACAGCCTCAGAGAATGGCCTTGCCACTACACAGCGCTGTCGTATGTTTGGGGAGACCCTAATGTAACGAGCCCTATCTACTTGGATGGTCTAGAAATCCAGGTCACCAAGAACCTGGAGTCGGCCTTAAGACACCTAGCAATCGAGCAATGGAACGATACTGATTCGAGACCAACGCTCTGGGTTGACGCCATCTGCATCGACCAACGGAATCAGGTAGAGAGAACACAACAAGTCTCTCTAATGAAGGATATCTTCCGGAATGCATACCAGACACTCTTGTGGCTGGGCCCTGCAACCGGAGACAGTGACCTAGCCATTGATACCCTGCGCCAGATGAGCCTAGCAGCGAACTTCCCCGGTCAGCACTTCAATTCGTGGTCCAAATTCCCCTTCACCGATATCACATCTGACCCTCCGATGGCTACCATTCGAAGCATTCTCGACAAGGCCCTCGCCGAACTATGTCTGGATGATTTTGCCAGGTTGAAAGCAATAAGCTCTTTATTCGACCGGCCATGGTTTCGTCGGGTCTGGGTGATTCAGGAGCGAGTCTTGTCACTGAACTGCGTTGTCTGCTGCGGCCGGGAGTGGGTTACGTGGGAAAAGTTCCGTGAAGGATTCTGGCTGCTTTGTGGCATACGCGATAATCTCAATATTGTCGGCAGTGACACGGGGAGGCAGGACAGCTCGGCGCTGGCGACTTTCCTCACGACAGGTCTCAACAAAGTAATACCTGTGTCTTTCACCCGGTCCAACTCTTCCCTATTGGTTCTCTTTTCTCTACTTTCCGGTATGGCAGCCAAAGCCCAACTTCAAGCCTCAGATCGCCGCGACTATGTGTTTGCATTATTGAGCTTGATCGACCTGAATCGAAGCCCGTTGATCCTCGCCGATTATACCAAAGACTGGAACGCTGTCCGGATGGAAGTCGCCAAAGCATGCTTGATTTACTACGGACCAGGGTTCCTGTCTTTTGCAGGTCTCAGTCAATCTACGGAAGACTCCGCTTCGCTTGGACAGAACGTCCCATCTTGGGCACCGGACTGGTCATCGGCATATTTACCTCAGCCTTTAAACATCCCTTCCATGTTTGTAGTCAGAGGCAAAAACAGAGAGCGCGCCTACTCAACGTTGCTGGGTTTCACTCAGAACCTCTCACAGGCCTTTTCCGACGATAATCGACTGTTGTTGGACGCTTTCCAAGTCGGCGATGTCTCAGAGCTTGGCGACCCATTCCCCGAGGCAGATGACCTTGCCGACGATACAGCTCGTGTTGCTTCTCTCAGACTCTGGCTTCAAGGTCTCGAGGCCATGATGCCATGCACTAATCGAGTTTACTGTACTACAGAGGAGGTGAACGAGGCCCTGTGGAGGACCCCCATAGCAGATCGGGCGTTTGCCTACAACTGGGAGACCGAGAGAGCTTCATATGAGACACTCTCGGCATATCGTGCGCTGAAGGCTGGCGAGGTTTCCGAGGGTGTGAAATATGCAAACATTGCCAGCATCAAACTCCTTCGGAGACGCCCGTTTGTGAGCGCGAACGGTTTGATCGGGCTCGGGCCTACAGGGATGTCCATTGGGGACTCTGTATGGGCTGTACCTGGTGCTGACGTGCCATTTGTTTTCCGCTCAGCTGGTGCCAGTAGCTTCTCAGTTGTCGGTGAAGCCTATGTTCATGGTATTATGGATGGTGAACTCCGGCAGCTGCTGCCGGCGATCGAGTTTCAAAGAGTTGTGGTGGCTTGAGAATAAACATATCACATCAAATCGTCCAACTCCCCAAACCATTACAATTCATTTGTAAAACTCAGCCAGGGGAAAATGCCAAATCAGTCTGAGTTTACTCACTTTTGTGTTTCAAAGTTAGGAAGTTCATATCCAACATGTCAGTAGGGTACAAATTCATGAAACCTAGGCTAATCATTCCAGAGTACTACCTGTGTTGCATCAATGGTAACCAGTGGCTTATGAAATTAGCGCCTGGAACGGCGGCCCGTTGAATGGCGGATAACCAAAACAGCAATAGGGTTCCCTGTAGCTACTTGCAGCAATACTTATAAAGCCTGTGCTCTACCAAGAGATGCAATGCATCAAGGCCAAGTCAAACAAGGACTACTTAATTGTGTGTCGAACATAGAAGATCGATACTATGAGGAACACCCTGGGTACAAGTACCCGGTTTCAAGGAAGAGATAACCCCATATGCTCTACGGTCGTTGCGTTGACGAGCATTTAATACTTGTGGCCATGACAAAGCCCCAGATGTTCCTGCAAACGGGGTGGTCCTAACGCTACGTCTCAGTGGAGACCACTGAAGTACCACCGGTTCAACACGCGTCGGGCCAGTTGGGACCGACAGCACTTCTCTCCACGAATCATCCTCATTTCATCCCGCCGCTGTAATGCACCTCCCAACAATGCATCTTCCGCATCTTCAGTGCTATCAGCACATGATCATGAGGCGGGGTTCAATAAGGCCCGTATACATACTGCTTCAGAGAACAGCTGCATGATGAGGACGTAAGGAGACACGCTATCATAGTCTTGCGACGGCAAAGGCTCATCATGGCATCTCAATCCGGGTTCGACGAGTCCATCAAGGGCGCTTTGCCCGCCGACTTCACTTGGGGCTTCGCAACAGCCGCTGCCCAAGTCGAGGGAGCTTGGGACAAGGACGGCAAAGGCGAGTCCATCTGGGACAAGTTCGCACACACGCCCGGCAAGGTCAAAGATGGAAGCTCCGGAGACGACGCCGTGCGGTCCTACGATCTCTACAAGACCGATGTGGCCCTTATGAAGAGGTACGGCGTCAGCGGTTACCGCTTCTCACTGTCGTGGTCGCGCATCATTCCCCTCGGTGGGAAAGACGACCCGGTCAACGAGGCCGGCATTGCATACTACAACCGCCTCATCGACGAGCTGCTCGCCAACGGCATCACGCCTTACGTCACCCTCTTCCACTGGGACACGCCGCAGGCTCTCGAGGACAGATACGGCGGCATGTTGGACAAGGAAAGATACACGCCCGATTTCATCCGGTACGCCCGCGTCTGCTTCGAGCGCTTCGGGGACCGCGTGAAGAACTGGATCACGTACAACGAGCCGGGGGTCTACACCCTCGCCGGTTACGCCGCCGGCGTCCACGCCCCAGCCCGTTCGAGTTTCCGCGAGCTGAACGAGGAGGGCGACTCGTCCACCGAGCCGTTCATTGTCGCGCATACGGAGCTCGTCTCCCACGCCTACGTCGCCGACATGTACAAGAAGGAGTTCCAGCCGGTGCAGAAGGGCAAGATTATGATCACGCTGCACGGCAACTGGTCCGAGCCCTGGGACGACTCGGACCCGCTCGACGTCGAGGCGGCCGAGCGCGCGCGCGAGTTCGAGATTGCGTGGTTCGCCGACCCGCTGTATAAGACGGGCGACTACCCGGCGTCGATGCGGGCTCAGCTGGGCGATCGGCTGCCGCGGTTCACGCCCGAGGAGAGCAAGCTCGTGCTCGGCAGCTCCGAGGTGTACGGGATGAACTCGTACTCTGCATTCTACGTGCGTCACCGCGACGGGCCGGCCGACATCAACGATCACAAGGGCAACATTGAGCAGTTTGACGAGAACAAGCAGGGCGTGCCGCGCGGGCCGAAGAGCGACACCTACTGGCTGCGCACGACGCCGTGGGGGTGGGCGAAATTGCTCCGCTGGATCTGGAACCGGTACCATGTGCCGATTTATATTACGGAGAACGGCACGACGGCGCAGGGCGAGCACGACTGGAAGCCCCGGGGAGCGGATGATGTGCTCGAGGACCCGTTCCGCATCGACTTCTTCAAGAGCTACCTGACCGAGGTGGCCAAGGCTTCGCAGGAGGGTGTCGTGATCAAGTCGTACTTTGGCTGGACCTTCACCGACAACTGGGAGTGGGCGGCCGGTTTCTCGGACAGGTTCGGCGCGACGTGGATCGACTTTGAGAGCCCTGAGAAGACGAGGTACCCGAAGAGGTCGGCTCTCTTCCTGGGAGATTTCTTCAAGCACTTGATCCATAAAGATTAGGTGGGAATCAGGCTCTATCCACTTATGCACTCATCACTTAAAATCCATGTACGCCCGTGAAGCGCCGTGCAAGCCAGTGAGTGACATTTGAGGCAAATAGTCAACAGAGAGATCATTGGTCAAGCTCGACTTTACTCATCTCATAAACGCAGGTAAGCAAAAGATGAAGAATGTTCTAAAAACAAAAGGATTAGAACCTGCCTCGAGGGCGAATCGAACGCCCGATCTTCTCATTACGAGTGAGACGCTTTACCACTGAGCCACCAAGGCTTGTTAAATCCTGGCTATTTCTGGCGATAACTCGCTCCATGATGCTGGAAGAGAATTTCTTAATGGGTCTTGGATCCTGCGCTTCTGCAATACGCGATCGCTTGTCGGGGTTTGAACGGATGTTTCTGGGGTTCATAGCTAACAGGGATACCTCCAAAAATGGCACATGTTGTGTGACGGGCAGGGACAACGGACAGAGGCCCAAGCTCTTCTTTAGTGAAAACAAGGTTACTGAATGAATGAGATGGGGGCGAAATGTGAACATCTCACCCAACATTCCCACGGTTAAGTCTTCGACAGGCTCAATCGGCAGGGCCTTATAGTGAAAGCTTCAGGCCGAAACGGGATGATTGATTACACGTGCGACTGCATTTTATTGACTGCGAACCACTGCCTATACCCACAGACGGCCTGCATGCATCAAGGCCATCATCCAGTCCTTCTTCCAGCCGGGTACGCCGTCGTAAGCCAGGTTTCCATAACCCATCTTGGAGTGCAACACTACAACTCGAGTCCATCTCCGTCACTCGCCGTACTAACTGACTAGTTCTTCATCGTGGTAGCCTCCGTGACCTTGACCCAAAAGTTGTCCTGCATGAAGAGGTTGAAGTTTACGCTGTGCCACGGTTTCGCTGGGTTCATTATCTGGAAGTCAAAGTTACGAAGGAGCTGGTAAGTCGCATCAGCATGGTTCTTTCACAACAGAACGAATCGGAGTCGGAACGGATCTCACCTCGACGTATATCTTGCTCAGCTCCAGGAACGCCACGCTCTTTCCGGCGCAGCCCCATCTTCCGTACCCAAACGCCAGCTCGGCCGTCTTCTGCATCTTATCCTTGGTCGCCGCGTCCGCCTCGATCCACCGTTCGGGGCGAAACAGATCCGCGTCCTTGCCAAAGACGTCAGCGCGGCGGAGGGTTCCCCACACATTCTGCGCGATGCGGGTTCCGCCTGGGATGAATCGTCCGTCGATGGTATCTCCTTCTGCGGGCGTCTCCTTGGCGCAGAGGCCGGTGAAGGGGGCGTTCATGCGGAGACCCTCGTAGATGACGGCCTACTCATGTTACGATGTGTCGAGCATATGGTAAGGGTCCTGGGGATGGGAAATACCTGGAGGTAGGGAAGCTTCTTGCTCTCCTCATAGGTGATGGGTGACGAGACGTGGCCCTCGTTGATGGCGGTGGCAATCTCCTGCTTCAGCGTGTGGTATGTGCGCGGGGAAGTCATCGTATACAGGAACGTTGTGCGGATCGCAGTGGCAGTCGTGTCGGAACCGGCGATGATCTGGAAGAGAACCTCTGTCTCGCACTCATCCTGGGTGACTCCATGGCGAACAAATGCACCCTGCGGTCCCTTAGCGTTGGGTCCGTCTAAGATGGGGATGGCCTCTTACCAGCATATCGCGTTCTTCCTTGGCATCCGGGCCGAAACGCTTTGCAACAACCTCTTTGGCAACTCTTTCGCCTTGTCAGCATGGCCCTGTCTCTGGAAACACTACAAAACGTACCCCATCAGCTTGCCCAGCCCGCTCTTGTCCGTGTGTTTTGGCCCTAATGTGCCCAGGACGAGCTTCGAGAACATAATCTTCTGGAGGTAAGGCACCTCGCTGCAGAGCTGCAAGTAGGGAATAGCCGCCTCCGTCGTACTGATGTAGTCGTGCACGTCCGAGTCTGTGGCCAAATACCCAAACTCTTCGCCGTATGCAAGCTTGGTAATCGTATCCAGCGTGAAAAACTGCGCAACCTTGCCCAAATCCATGGACTTCACCTCGTCACCAGTGGTAATGTACTTTCTCCGGATGAGGTTCACGGCGTTGGCGATTTGCGAGTCGACACCATCTTCCAGCGAAGGGTTTTCCTTCCCGGCGTACCCGCCTGCGCACTTGGCTTTGAGCTTGTCGTGGGCGCCTACGTCCAGCAGGCTGAACATGCTGTCCTGGTGGGGGTTCAACTTAGTCCCGTTGTACCACGACGAACGGCCGTACGTGGATCGCACGGCATTCATGCGGCGGAGGATGTCCGGGTCGTCGGTGACAAGGTCGTTGGGACCGATGCGCACGAGGGAGCCATATTCGCGGTTCAGCTTGGTGAAGTTCTCTCCCGGTTTCCCGGACCGGGCGTTGGACATGATCCAGAAGTAGGAGAACTTCCCGACGAGCGGGCCCGGGAACTCGCGGAGGTGGTTCCATGCGATGATTGACGAGACAACATAGTAAATGATGAACGCAACGGCCGGATACAATAGCGCTGAACCAGCGTCAAAGCTCGAAGGAAAGTCGAAAAGAGCCATGTTGCTCTTTGATCTGCCGACACGCAAAAAAGGGCTTGAAGCCGGAAAACATGGGATACTCAACAATCAACGCACAAAAGGAGACGCCCTCCTTTTAATTGGGACGAACATCACTGCCTTCCACATCCCCCCGCTCTATTGCCGAGCTTGCCACGCATATCATGTCGAAAGGCCTGAAGACCGGTGCCCCGCCTCTTGTTACATCGCCTCGAATAGTTACCAGTGTCTGGAAAATTGCTCCTCATGCTTCCATGCCCAGATGCCGGGGGTCGTCGGTTAGTGGCTTAATAATGGCCCGGGCCGCAGCCTTCGGTCATTGCAACGTTGATAACGAGACTTTCCAATACTCGCGTAGACTAAATCTGACGGTTGCATCTGATAGCCTTTAGCAGTCTCGCTGCATCAATCATGCCCTGTTGATGGACCTAGCAGCGCCAATCACGGTTTCAGGTTCGTACCTAGGCTATGGCACGAAGCGAGAGATCTGCGATTGGGGCACATAACGAGATGTGCTAATGGTTGGACGATCCAGTGAAGATATTGGAGAAAAGAGGAGACTTTGGGACATTTTCCTGACAATTTGCTCCGGCGTTGTGCGACGCCAATCTGTTGCGTCACAGCAACCCTTGGCGTAAGCACTGAGCTTTCGCGAATGCCGCAGCGGGCCATTGCCGCGTTTTGGAACGGTATCGTTGACCTTTGAGATGCCCATCAGAGAGTGGACGTGATGCCATACTAGTAAGCACCCGTGGATGGGGTCAATATGGGTTGTGAATGTGACTGCTCATCACGAATGGGTACAAACTGCTCAGCGACCCATACAGGGCCCATAAAACGGGCAAACGAAGGAGTAATAGCCCCGATCCCATTGGACAAGATGGGGTCGCAGAGATTCAAGAGAAGATGCCTTCAAAACCAAGATGCGCGGGCAGACGGTTGCAAGCTTTGGTGATTGGTGAGAGAATTATTGGTAGTCTGGGCTTCAGGACAACCCGAGGCAAATGCAAAATGAACCGCACGGGGGAGAAGGCAGAAGTAACAAGACATAGTGAAGATATGGATTCCCTATGGAACCCTCAGGTACAGCATTCCTCGACCAAGAGAATTCACGGGTACAAGTTGCACCGCAACGGAGTTACCTCGATCCCTGAATCGTCTGGTCCTCGATCTGCCAATAGAGTAGATTGGCCATTCAAGGGCCCTGTGATTGTTGGTACACTGTTGTCTACACGTATTGTACATCCGTCAGACCGTCGCGATGAAATTCGGTTCCGCCGGAGAGCCCTCAAGGCGCTTTGGTGCGCAGCTGGACGCCGTGCCACTGCTTCATCATGTCGCCCAGCACGGCGTTAACCATGCGCTGCTGCTTCAGCATGTTTGCGCCCTTGAACTTGGCCGAGGTGATGTCGATGGCGTACATGGAGCCGCAGCCACCCGACACGTCCTGCACGATCAGCTCCGAGGGTGCGAATTCGGTAACCAGCTTATCCCATATCGTCGATTCCGCAGTGTCGAGGTGGTCGGGCTTCTCGAGAGCTGGCGATGTGGACGTCTCTGAGGAGTAAAATCGCTTCGAGCTCGTCTGGGTGTTTTGGAATGGTGATCGGGTGACGAAGGCGGAAAAAGGGCTCGATCGGGCCACTGAGGCAGATTGGGAGGAGTAATGCCTTGTCGCGATCGGGAGGCTTGTGGTGGAAGCTCTGGCGATGATGTGGTTCGGGGAGGTTTTGGAAACCGCAATTACGCGGCGGCACGACCTACAGAGCATCTCGGAGGTTGTGGAGGGCTGTACAATGGTATCGGTCTGGTTTATGGTAGTTGTCTTGTCTCGATCTATGGGTACTGCGTCTTTTGGTGGACGTCAAAGTCAAAGTCAAGGTTGTGTACACACCCAAGATAAAGGTAGCTTGGTGTTTGGAAGCTTCACCTCCAAATTTCTAAGCTCGGCCTGGTTGACGTCAACAGTACCCGGCCGATTTGCCGGCGTTTGGCCGAAGATCATGTAAGCAGTACCGTGCGCAGCTTGAACACTTAGTATCAAGTACTGTGCTATACTCAGATGCATGTTTGTGAGTCTCAGTGTGAGAATTTAGAATTACACGCCTAAACTAACCTCTCATATTTATCATCGGCCATCTTCCAAAGCTCATCAACTATCGTTCCAACTTCATAGTAAGCTAAGACTACACATTGAATTCAAGAATAGGCTAAAATATCTTTGCAGGCTCGCCCTCAGTCCAGGGGCTTCTTGCAAGGGCCACTTTCATCACCCTGGCTTCATCATCACTCTCAGCCTTCAGGCTTCACCTGCATAGGGACCCGCCGCTACAAGCCACTCGAGACGTCGGAAAAATGTCCTTTGCATCTCGATGTAGCCTGGCTGCCCGTCATAATAGCCGTCACCCGGCAGTCGCCCAAGTTGAGATTGCCGTCTGTCTGACCCCTTGGCCATCGACAGCGTCCCCCGCATCCCCGCATTCTTCTCCAATGATTTACCCCAGATCGTGTGCGCCAACCTGGTGCGACGCTAGCAGCTGAGAGAGATGAGGTCGTCTTGCGGCTCTCCTAATTTCCTCCAATCAAAGATCCGGCCGGCAACGCTTTGCCAGCAGTATGGCGATGGGCGCATCAAGTCATGGCGGCCGCGATGCTACGCTGGAGGCCGTATAAATGCTCTCTACATAAGAGTGAGGGCAGTTTGCTTGGTCTGGCAAGGCAGTTCGCTTTGGTCTCCTCGTTCTTGTCCTCATGGCTCGGTTGTGTTATCTGCTTTCGGCGGCTCTGGCCTGTCTCGGGACAGTCGCAGCTCAAGATCCTACGGTCCAGGTCCTCAATGGTACGTATCGAGGTCGTCATCTGTCGGAATGGGACCAGGACGCCTTCCTCGGTGTTCCTTTTGCGCAGCCTCCGGTTGGTCAGTTGAGATATCGGTGGCCACGGAGTCTCAACTCTTCCTTTAACGGGGTGCGAGATGCCACCGAGCAAGGCTACAGCTGTATGCAGTTCAGGGGGAACTTCAACATGTCGGAGGACTGCTTGACGCTCAATGTTGTCCGGCCAGCTGGAGAGCACGAGAAACCACTCCCAGTTCTTGTTTGGATATTTGGTGGCGGTCTATATACAGGCTCTATTGTAAGATCTAACCCTCTTTCTCCTTGCTGCTGTGACTAAGAATTGGTGTGAAGGCCGACCCGCAGTACAATCTCTCAGGCATCGTCAAAGTCAGTCAAGACATGGGCCAGCCCATCATTAGCGTGGCCATGAACTACCGCCTCAATATGTACGGCTTCTTGCAAACCCAACAGATCCTTGCAGAAGGGTCGAGCAATGCAGGCCTGCTCGACCAGAGGTTGGCTCTGCGATGGATCCAGGAGAACATCGCGGCCTTTGGTGGAGACCCGGAGCGGGTGACCATCTGGGGCGAGAGCGCTGGGGCGCAGAGCATCGCCTACCAACTCTTCAGCTACGACGGCCGGGACGACGGACTCTACCGCGCCGCCATCCTCGAAAGCGGCGGGCCGACCGGAGCACAGGTCCAGAACTTGGCTTACTACAACGCTCCCGTCGAGAACCTAACGCGGTCCGTCGGCTGCTGGACCGCCAAAGACCAACTGGCTTGCCTCCGTGGCTTGAGCCAGACACAACTCTTTGCAGGAAACCCCAGTCAGGTGTGGAACCCGCTGATTGACGGAGACTTCCTGACGGGATATCCAAGCCAGCTGATTCGCGAGGGCAAGTTCGTCAAGGTGCCTCTCTTAACCGGCGCCAACAGCGACGAGGGTATCAACTTCAACCCGAGCAGCCCCAAGCCAAACACGGAAGTAGACCTCTTCAACGGCTTCACCTACTGGCGCTCCTACTCGCTCTCGCCGCCGACAATCCGCAAGCTCTTCGAGCTGTACCCCAACGACCCCTGCACTCAGCCGCCGCTCTCCATCACAAACTGCTCCGTGTACCCCGAAAAGGGCCTGCAGTGGAGGCGGGGCGCCTCCATCGGCGGTGACCTGGTCATGATCTCGGGCCGGCGCAAGATGTGCGAGCTCTACTCCCAGCCCGAGGTCGCCCAGCCTGTCTACAGCTACCGGTTTGACCAGCTGCTGTGGAACCGGAAGCCGATAGATGGCGTGCAGCACTTTGACAACGTCGCCTTCAGCTTCCAGAACATCTCGGGCCTGCTCGGGCCGTCTCCGCAGTATGACAGCCACGTGCGCCTCGCCCGGGCTATCGGACAGGCTTATGTCAGGTTTGTCTATGAGCTGGACCCCAATCCGCAAGCTGGCAACGGGACGTACGCGAACAGCACTGGGCTGTTGCCGTACTGGCCCAGGTACGACTTGAGTGCCCCGAAGAACTTGGTTCTGAACGTCTCAAAGAGCTTTGTCGAGGATGACACCTGGAGGAAAGAAGGCATCGACTTTATCAACACCTACGAGGTGGCGAGGGAGCTCCTTGCATGAGATACTGAGCCGGTCGCCAAATTTGGGACTATTGTAGTCGGATGGATATACCGGGCGATACAATGGGCCCCAGTGGCATTTGGGACTCTTGTCGACCGATGAAACCTTGCTATAGAGAAGACGTGAACCACAAAAAGGATTTAATAAGCAGAGTTAAGCATGCATTTAACCTTATTCTATCATCTTGGGTCCAGTGGACCGCACGAGTTCGCCATTTGACCAAAAGGACGGGGCAAGTACACGTCACGCAACGCAGCAGCCCAGTCGACACCCTTCCAAGGCGGGCTGGCACGGTGACATCGGCAGATCTGTAAGGTGCGGTCCCATTCTTACCGGAGGGCTGGGTTGGTTGTCTACAGAGAGCATTGGCATGCATCCAACAACGTGCTTTGTTGTTACTGCTTAGGGTAGTCCCGAGGTTGGCACCTTGGCAAACCAGCACTTGTAAATTAGCGCCGGGTCTCTTGTTGACTGGCTCTCAGGTATGAGCACATGTTGTTGAAGATTCGTCCTCGTTGTTGCGTGTTAAGTGAAGCTGGGCATGTCTTTGGACACAAGTACGAGAAACAAGATATTGGTTCGCAATGTCAAGCATTTGGTCTTTTTTAAACAAATTCAGCCGTGGCCCCAACTCAAATTGTACGAGCCGGTAGATTGTGACGAAAATGAGCCGCATAATATCGACAAACGGCGTATAACATGCACTACATGAGAACCCCATTACAATGAATGAACTTATTTCTCGCTTCACCGAGGATTTGAGCATCGCAAACGATGCCCTTCAGAAAACCACCGACCTGTGGTTGAGCAGAGTTCACGCCATAGTAAGGTTAAACGGCATTGCCTTTGCCAATGTTTTATGATCCGCGACTTTCGCGTCCTTTAATAAGGAAGCCCCAGGGCGATCCCAGCTGGATGAGAGTCATTGGCCCTTGATCTTAAAGTTCACAGCTAGTGCTCGGCGGAGCCGCTGTTCAATGAACTGTTCATAAGCCTCCCCGCATCCTCAATGCAGTCCGTCAGGAGATATGTAAATGAATCGTGCAATCCTTCTCTACTATTAGTACTGTATTTTTGGAAGCTAGGTCCTGCATTTCAAAAGTTCTTCAATCATGAGCTCAACCCGGCCTCGACCAGGATAAGAAGCTTTCCATGGGAACACCGAGTGGATATCCCAGATCGCCTTAGCATCCAGCATGGCCGCGCGAACCCCTTTTTGGCTAAACGTAAAAGGGGCCGGTAGGCGTAGGTCCGGGCGTATCAATGATGGGGCCGCGCTCATAAATCAAGACTTGTTCAGCCTCACAGCTCATCATTCTCATACGCAATGATGCACCAAAAGCAACATCTCGCCCATTCATTTTCCCGCGTTGAGCCAGACCAAGACCAAGACCAAGACCAAGACTCGACCGACCTTGCACCGGAGAGATATCCAGCGTTGCCTTGCATGGGCGCCCGCATCCCGCGAACCTTTGTGTCCGGTCTAAAGCCGGGGGGGTGACCACTGGGTTACCTATCGTCTTTTCGGCAGGTGAATCGGAGGAAGGCCCAGAATAATAATGGGGGAGTTGTGGAACATGGGACGACAGGTCCACGTTTGTTTTCTAATCTGTGCGGAGGTCTCCCTGCTGGGCTCCGTCGCCTCTTCCCCTCACCTTTCTCCGCCACTTCTGGGTTTAGCTCTCGCTCTCCTTCGTGCGGGGGTAACACGAGAAAGATGATTGAGAGCATTTGACGATAGCGGCTAACAAAAGGCCCTTTGCCTCTATCTCCTGCCCAATGTGAACAACCTCGGCCGCTTGTCTGTCGGCTGAGACTCCAAGAATGCTATTGTGTATGCAAACTCGCCTCCGGTCAGGATTGCTACTGGCCAGTTCATTAACTTCCTAGTGGGTGTCAACAGCCACTACTCGACACTGACGTGCCGAGAACAATAAACAACGCCATCGAGCGGTCTCACTGCGCAACCGGGATGTCCGTCCCCGCATGGATGCTGCCGTGGTCCTGTGCCTGAGCATTCTAGAGCTGCTCCACAGCACACGAGCTGCAATTCAGGAACGCACCAAACAGAAAGCCGAAGTGCGCTGCTTCCACGGCAGTAGAGTTTCCTTGGCCTCTTGGCCATGGGGATGCCGTTGCATCGAGCAAAAACATCCTCGGGGGTTGCGAGACGTCAACAGGTTGTGTGAAGTCCGATCAACAAGAAACCCCAACGCGCAGGCATCTGAGGAGTGATCAAGATGTTCCTCTTGTGCCCTGATAAGAACAACCGCCCTCGTTAAGCAATCTTCCGTCCCAAGCCACCGAGACCGAAAAACAAACACCCCGCGCCCAGTTACTGGGCGAGCATTTTGCCGTTGCGCATCCACATGGAGCCGTTGCCGATGGAACTCGAGCCATGCAATGTCCTTTTGCCATCTGCAACTGCAGGCCCTTGCTGTGCAACCAGAGCTAAACCCCGTCGGCGCCTTTCTTCAGTCAGGACACAACGTTTGTTGGGGGCGCCGCCGTGCTCGTTGCCCAGAGATCTGAAAGGGCACGAATCCGATCTCCCGATTCTGCCAATCGCTCTTCAGCGATAGCGCGACGACAGCAGCGAGCCAGGGGCAACCTCGCCACCGACGGGAAGACGCGAAATAAGAGTGCGCCCCAAAGCAGAAGAGACGAGACCAAATCCCGGTCCAACACGGGTGAGGCAGCGACCGGGACCGGCCCTTCATCAAGCTTTCGTGACTTTAACAACCTGACCAACAACAGACGGAGACACATGCCTAGATAGGAAGGCCATCTGGGCGGGTGGGCCACCCAACTTCTCCAATGACAGCACCAGTTCGGTTGAATCGATTTTGGCTTTCCTCCCTACCACCAAGGACCCTCAAGAAGGCAGCTCACAAGGCGGGCCCAATATGTTGATCCTCCTGGAGCTGCTTTCTATCGCTGGGGCATATCTTCGTACCGCACACTGCATATTGCCTGCAAGGCAACCTATCGCTCCCTGCAATCTCCTACTTCCTGGTCCCGGTGTCCCGTTCGCTTGTCCTTTGCATCCCTCACGCCTATCCGTGGCTCATGATCCCCACCCATACCTTGAACGGTTATTGCATGCCGCCGCGCTTGTGCATCCTCGCACTTTCATCTGCGCCGGTCTCTTCCTCCACCTGCCTGGCCGAGCAAGCGTCTGGTTCCAAATATGCTCCCTTTCATATCATGACGACAACGACAGGGTCCCCGCAAGCTGTTATAACGCCCGCCAGATTATAACCGACCTGGCTCAGGGGGAAGGTTCACAGGCCCCAGTCGAGCAGGCCCTGCCATAGGTAGCTTGAGCTACATTGCCACATTGTTTTCGATGGACTTATATAAGTGAATGCCGCCGTTGTCGTGAGATACCTTTCGTCTCCCCAGCTCCGGTCTCTCTCAGGTCATCCGTCAGCCAAGCACAATGGTCAGAAGCAGTCTCTTGCTGCCGCTTCTTGCGGCGGCTTCCGCCGTCCAGGGCAAGCTCGCCGCCCCAAAGACCGTTGCCGGTGCCTTCATTATTGAATTGGACGACAGTCAGGTTAGTCGCTGCCGAGAAATCCACAGACCATGCAGAGCTCTTGGCTCATCGCCTCTTTTGACAGGACACTTCCGACTTCTACGCCGACATCGACGCCGACGTCGAAACCGTCACCCGCATGAACCTGAACTACACTCTGTTCAAGGGCGCGTCGATCCAGTTCACAAACCTGGACAATGCCGAAGCGAAGGCCGCCAGGCTGGCTCGGCTCCCCTCGGTCAAGAACATGTGGCCTGTCCGCACCTACAGCATCCCTGAACCTGAGGTTATCTGGACCGGCCAGCAAGGCCGTGACTACATCGACCTGAAGAAGCGTCAATTGGGCAACGACACCTTCTCGACACACGTCCAGACCCAGGTTGACAAGCTTCACCGCAACGGCGTCACCGGCAAGGGTATCAAGGTCGGTATCATCGACACCGGTATTGACTACCTTCACCCGGCTCTCGGCGGCTGCTTCGGCCCCGGCTGTCTCGTTAGCTACGGATACGATTTGGTTGGTGACGCCTACGACGGCTTCAACGAGCAGGTCCCCGACCCTGATCCCATGGACTGCGGTGGTCACGGAACCCATGTTGCCGGCATCGTCGCCGCTCAGTCTAACCCCTTTGGATTCCTTGGTACCGCTCCTGGCGTTACCCTCGGTGCCTTCAGAGTACGTGCTTTTTCCCATTCTGTTTTCCCCCTGTTTTCATAGAGTTTCTACATGGGGAATTGGCTCAATTGCTGCTGGCCGCTTTTTGGCTTATTGTTGCCCTTGCGAGCGCCACAGCTGCACTTGGGATCTGATGTGAGAACTTCGGTTCCCGTGAAGGATCCACTATTCCCGAGGCCGTCTCCGGCGACACCGGTCGAATTTGGCAACGCGTAATGTTCTGGATTGTTCGCTCACACGATTTTGAACAGGTCTTTGGCTGTGATGGCCAAGCCGGCAACGATGTCCTGATCGCTGCCTACAACCGCGCTTACGAGGCGGGCAGCGACATCATCACCGCCTCCATCGGTGGCCCCTCCGGCTGGACTGACGAGCCCTGGGCCGCCGCCGTCTCCCGAATCGTCGACGCCGGTGTTCCTTGCACTGTCTCCGCCGGTAACTCTGGTGACCAGGGTGTCTTCTTTGCCTCTACCGCCGCCAGCGGCAAGCACGTTACCGCCATCGCTTCTTTCGACAACGCCATCACCCCCGCCATTCTGATCGAGAACTTTTACACCATTGCCGGTGGCGCGCCCAGCAAGTTCTCTTACACCCCGGGTGAGCCTTCTGAGTGGGCTGGTGTCGAGCTTCCTCTCTGGACGCCCACCACCGACTCTACCTCGACCGCCGCTCTTGGCTGCGACCCCTACCCCGCCGACACCCCTGACCTGAGCGGCAAGATCGTCCTCGTCAAGAGAGGCACTTGCACTTTCGTCGTCAAGGCCCAGAACGCCGCTGCTGCCGGTGCCAAGTACCTCATGCTCTATAACAACATTGCCGGTGCCACCTCTGTTACCGTCACTACCGTCCCTGAGATCTTGGCCGTTGGCATGACCACCCCGAGCAGGGTGCTGTTTGGCTCAAGGCTATCGCTGCTGGCTCGGAAGTCGTTCTCCAGATGACGGACCCTACTGAGGCCGAGCAGATCCTTACCGAGGCCGTCAACACCGCCACTGGAGGTTCCGTCTCTAGCTTCAGCTCCTGGGGCCCTAACTGGGATGCCCACCAGAAGCCTCAGTTTGGTGCCATCGGAGGCAACGTCCTCTCTCTGTACCCCAGAGCCCTTGGTTCCTACGCCGTTCTCTCCGGAACTTCCATGTCCTGCCCCCAGACGGCCGGTATCATAGCTTTGATCGCCGAGGTTCGCAAGACCTTAGACCCCGCCACCATTGAGAACCTCCTGTCCGCCCACGCCAACCCGGTCAAGTTCAACTACGGCACTGGCCCTGAAGAGCTCCTTGCCCCTGTCCCCCAGCAAGGTGCTGGTCTTGTTCAGGCCTACGATGCTGCTTACTCCTCCGTCATCCTCAGCACCTCCAGCCTTTCTTTCAACGACACTGACCACTTCATCCCTGAGCTCAACTTCACCATCAAGAACACTGGCACTGCAGATGTCTCCTATGACCTGAGCAACGTCGGCGCTGCTACTGCCTACACCTTCGCTGCTGCTGGCGACCTGTTCCCTGCTGTCTTCCCCAACGATCTTTCAGACGAGTACGCCACCTTGGCCTTTAGCGAGGACAAGGTCTCTGTCCCCGCCGGCGGAGAGGCCACAATCTTGGTCACCCCTACTCCCCCTAAGCTCGATGCCGGCCGCTTGCCCGTCTGGTCCGGCTATATCGCCCTCAACGGCTCGGACGGCTCCAGCTTGTCACTGCCTTACATGGGCATTGCCGGCAGCCTCCACAGCCACGTCACGCTGGACCAGGCTCTGATGACCACCTCGACCAGCGCCGCGGCCACGGTCTACGATCCCGTTCCCAGCAACTACACCTACGTCCTGCCTCCCCCGGGCACCGCCAACGCGACCGATGCCATCGTTCCGGCCCTCGCTGTCAACATGGCCTTCGGCTCTGCCATTGTCCGTGCTGACCTGGTGCCTCTCACCACCTGCCCTCCCAACGCTACCAAGGAGGTCTTGGGCACCACGACTCTCGGCCAGCCCCGCTCTTTCCCCCAACTGTACGTCTCCCGCGGCATCTTCTCCGTCGACTGGGACGGCCAGCTGGACGATGGCAGCTACGCCCCTGCCGGCAAGTACAAGTTCGCCATCAAGGCTCTGCGCGTCTTCGGTGATGCGTCCAAGATTGAGGAGTACGATACCACCGAGACCGAGCCTTTCCGTATCATCTACGGAGCTGTCAACGCGACTGCCCCTGCGAGACATTAAAACGGTGTGTGTGTGTGTCACGATAGTATTACATGTCTATACGACATTTCTTGTAATTAGCTTGATAGGGCAGAAATAATGTCTGATATCCATAAAAAGTCATTATGTTCTGGACTCGTGATGTCGCTTGGCCGACTTGCCAAGTATCTCTTCAAAATGATTCAACAGATTTTGACTCGATGCCATCACGGTATGATCCATGGCTTCTACTGAGCCTATAGTATGTTCAAATAGCTCTGCAAGAGTTGGTATTCACTGGTGAATCATGGGAAATCTGGTTATGATCAGTTCCACAGCCTTGTGCGGGCAGATAATGTCGAGGAGTGGGCTCTCATTGCTAAGGTAATGAAGGTGACATTCCGTGATGGATAGTCTTCGTTGCCCCCCTTCCCGGCCGACTAATCGTACTCGGCGAAGTTGCTAGGATCCCTGTCACTGGAAACTACTTACACCTCACTTTTCCTAATGAGCATCTCAGCACGTCTTTGGATGCAGCCACCAGAGAGCCAATAACAGCGGAGTGATCAGGCCCTGTCTAAGTTTGCGCCGAGAAGCAAAGTCCCCGACGGATCGGTTTGCAATATCACATATGAAAGGTGGGCCTCAGATGAAGTCTGTTGAACTATACAGAGGATCCGCATTCGTAATCTCTAATAACCCTTATCATCCAAAGCTTCGTGGTCAAACCCGCCAGTATCACCTGCCCCGCTCGTCTTTCTTTGGCAAGCTGCTCTTCTCCGCACAGTTCACTGCAGTCGATTATCAACTTTAAACATTTATATCAAATTTCCCCACGGCCTCTTAGCTTCAAATCCTACCCGTGGAATAGAGTATTCAGGGTCCCCGGCACTGTGCCGGTACTAGGGCAGGCGTGAAACTCGATATCCAATAGGTCCCAGCAACGCCTCGGGTCAACCCGGAACCGGTATCAACTGAGGCCCAAGCGACGAAAATCTCCGAAGAGCCTCGCTCCCCTTGACAACATTAGGCCGCCTTGGCATAGCCGGTAAGGTTCCATCTCAGCCTTACGGGTTTGCCTCTGTTTCAGCTGGTGATTGCTTGACTTCAAAAGTAAGCCTATCACAATCTTCAAAGCGGACTTCCTCGAGTCTCGTGGAGCAACCGAGCTCGAACCGCCCATCCAGAGCTTCACAGAAACGAGAATGGCTGCACGGGAGGAGGAGGCACGTTAAGACGCACGTGGGAAAGCTTGAAAGAGTTTGGGTTAGGCCCAGCTATTGCCTTCAACATGAGCATACCTTTTTTCAAACGAAGCACACAGAACGCCACAAGACGCTTTCACCTCGTCTAATCAACCAAAGTTCTCCATGCTTGAATGGAAGCTTGGAGCGAAGCCCGGCCCCTCCGGCTGTGCGGTGTTCTTTTTCCCAAACCTAACGGATGGATAGGCCAGTTGGTGTTCATGATGAAGTCAATGCTGGCAGATCCCCAGCACTGAGGCTGGAGCTCAAGAAGCTCAAGAAGTTGAGCCCCCCCAACTACTTGCCCCCTTGTCCCAATGAGCTCATAGTTCGTCCCATGTTTTAGCTATCCTCTCCGACCGGTTTGAAAGAGACATCTCAGATCGTCCCGTCTCATCCCCTCGACCTCAATAGTTCGCATCCTCCCTCTGACACATGTCCGTCGCCGATTCGGGCCAGTCAAAGCTCCAGGGAGATGCTTTCCGTCCGAACCTGAGCGAATTGTATCATTTCCAGGACGAAACACTCGCAAGCTCTCATTCGCCCGAGGTGTGGGCATGTATAAGGCCTGTGAGCACATGTCAAGCAGCCGAAAAAGGGCTTGGCATTGTATTGGAAACAGACAGCGCTCAATCGGCGCCAGCAGCTCTCGAGCGCATCTCAACTTTGCTCGTTCTTTGCCAAGCAATTTCGAGTCTCATTTGCTGAGGAAACCCCGTTCGCCGCTTAGTCAGTTGCTTCGCCGAACGGGAGGCTAGATGTTACGGTTGTGCCAGTCGATGGAAAGACGGGCTTCCTAACGGTCCTAGACTGACACAAATCCCACCCGAACAAAGCGGCAGACGTAAGACCTGCAATCACGATATGCATTATTTGATTGCCTTTTTGGACGATTTGGCAGAGAAGCCATGAGTGTACTTTGTCAAGTTCTTGTGTGCCAAAGAATGACACGGCGGAGTCTGCTATATCGCCCATACTAGAATTCACTATCTGGAGGCTTAATATTGATTTCAGTAGATGTCGCTAATGATTATATTAGCGTTTGTAACACGGAACCGATCATATAAATTTGTAACATTCTAGTCAGTGAGAGCAGCATTCATCCAGTATAGCGCTGACTGCAGTTACTTGGACTGGCTCGATGGCCTGTCGCCATGTATGAATCTGCCTGATGCCATGCGACAACATGGTTAAGTGTGGACAATAAGCAAAAGTCCTTTACAATTTTCCACTGCACATAACCGAACACTGAAAAATCAACATACCTTCTTGCAATGATGTTGATAACATCAGACCTTGTTCAAGTCGGAAAAATTGGAATGTCAAATATGGTTCATTTGTACTCAGGCTATAGATATCTCATTTAAACAACTTAAACATGGTCTAATACGTGGTATTGTCATGGAAACTGAGCTAAAGGATAATACATGTAACCCAAGATAGAAACTATCAGTTTTATTCTAAATGGATTCCTCTGTCTTTCTCTGCGTAAGTCTCCCGTTTTGGAGTCACATGAATACCCGGTCTCTCTAACAAGAACGAAATATGTAGAGATTCCCTTTTGAATACTGTCAGATATCACAGAGACACAAATGGTGTATCAATCAGCTCTTGGCAGATGGTTCCCCTCTCTTAAACATATCTCAGTTCACGTAGTTGCAAAGCAAAACTATAGGTTTGCAGAGAACATTTGGTTAGAGACTGGGCGTCTTTTAGTATTCACAGATTGTCCGAACTTTTCACTTTGACGATTTGTTTGGAAAAGTTGCGAAAGTAGTTGTCAAATACCGTGATATTCTAAACCTATCTTGGATGGTCAACGCAACGGGCTTCCCGGCGACTCGAACGATCGTAAGGGCTTTGCAAGCTCTCATAGGAGCAATAAATTCGAAAAAAGAGACTTCATTTCACGCACATGCTCGCGGTGATAGCTGCTAGGTAATGACATCCAAGGGCACGGTAGGATTTGATGAACACGTGGTTGCTGCCGTCCATTGCGACACTTCCCTTATTCTAAGATCCTTCACCCGAGCCAACATGGGAACTGTTATTGCTGATTCCATGACACTCCCGACTGTGTGTGAAAACAGGTATCATTGGAAACTACTGAAACCGAAAATTATAGGCCTGAAAGAGTCGTACAGCATTCTATAACATTTCACAAACTCGAGTGAAGCACAGCGCCAGAACAGCCAATACTAGGTTATCTGAGCAGGAGATAACTAATAAGAGACTAATTGTATGTATCCTGGTCTCACATACCAGTGGGTCAAGGTTTATGGGAGTCGAGCACCAAGCTGCCAAAACGGCACCTCGGCTTCCAAGGGCCATGCTCACCCCCGTAGCCGCCGTGCCGAGCGGCAGAGGAGGCCGGCGACCACCGAACACGGAACAGAACACGGTCGTTACTCTGGTATGTAAAGCGATATGGCCTTATTATTGGTTCAGTATGCAGAACCCGATGACGATGCTGGGTTTCCGAACACAGCGGTGCCGCAACAGGTTTTTCTCAAAGCACCATGATTTGCAATTTGCAATGGGCTGCTGTTGTCTTTAGAAAGACACCAAAGATACAGAAACGGCAGAAGAAAACAAAAGGCCCGACATGCCCGATTTTGTGAGCAAGACACTACTCAGCTCCGCCGCGTCTCCAAGCAACCGGCTCCTCCCAGTTTCACATCTCTGATCCACGAGAGAAATGGTGGCACCACAAGCTCCTCTGGCAAATGATACTGATATCGACGGCGACATAGCACTACATCTGTCTCAAGCAAAATCACCCGCGTTTGAAGAACCACCGAGCCGAGTCCTCGGTAGTCGCAGCAAAAGAAACGCGGTCCCTCGGGACGTCCCGGCATGATCGGCGACCATACAGCCCAGGACGCCAGAAATAACATTATGGTTTCGGAAGAAGAAAAACTCAGCGGCTGGCAACGCCTTTTGGACGCACGATGAGGATACTTTTGCTTCCCAGCCCCAGGCAGACCCCGACGCGAACTCGGTCAGAAGCAAACGAAGACGCCTGGAACAGTCGGGGGAAAAAGCATAACCAACTGGGCCTGGTGTCGATGATACATTCGACGCGTAACATCTGTGACTGCAACCCGAGCGACACACCGCGCGCTCGAACCCTATGCAGCACTGATGGGCCCTCGAGGTCCCAACGCAACCGTCTAAAACGTTTCTTTCCTACGTTTCCGCCACGTCCAAATTTGTGTCAAAGAGCACCACCACATCTACCAGTTCTGAGTCGATGATTCCTTCACAGAAGCCAAGCAGTCACCGCTGTGCTAGTTCAAGTCTTGCGGGTATGGGGCACCGCATCACGTCATGGATTGCGCCGTAATATTGTCAGAAACAACTCCCTATTCGCAACAGGATATAATCAACTCAGGCCTCGGTAACTAGCACATACGACCATACCCATTGGAAAACTCGGGATCCCGTCCGCTCTCCCATAGATAAGCCAATGAGGGCCGGATTAGTAGTTGGGTCGGTGACGACCAGCGAATACCTGGTGTTGTATGTTTTTTGCTCTTTGCCCAGATTCCGTTTTGCTATGTGCTGTAAATAGGTTGGCGACGATACTGCGTTCGCTCCTCTTGAAAATCACGTAAATACCACACTAAAAGCCATACGTGGACTGTGGTATTGGGACTGAAAATGATCGATGCGGTTTAATATTGTAAGATTTCTATATTCATACATCGTAGAAGGTATATCCATGTCACATTCTAGACCACTCCTTCGCCCTTCGATTAGCAGCTCCTTCAGCGGCCTTGGCATCTTGTTGGACCGTGGCCGCAAAAACAAAGGGAATCCCTAATATCCCAAAACCCCATCAGCGCCAACCATGATATTTGTCTCTCGCCCATGCTGTCTTTCGCCTCACCACGCCTCTCTCCAACCAATCCTTCTAGTTTCGCCAATCTGCCTTCCACATTACAGTCGCCAGTCACCGTTTCTTACGGCAGCATCGTCGGCGATGAGCGTCCAGAGCAGCTGTCCTCGTCGACGTAGCCCTTCTCGTTGCTCGAGTCGATGTCGCTCTCCGTCGCCCACCGGCCAGGGCACCCGGGGATGTCGCGCTCGTGCTCACGGTACTGCTTCTCGCGGCTGCCCTCCTCCTTTCGCTGGCGGAGGTTCATCGTCAGGGACGGCGGTTTGGTCGACATGGGCGCGTTGCTCTTCTTGGTGTCGCGCATGTCGACGTCGGGCATGCCCATCTTCATCATCATCTCCTCGTGCTCCTCCTCCTCCTTGGCGGCTTCGAACATGGACCGCAACAGGTCGGCCTTCTCGGGCGTGCGGACGATGACGTCGAACTCGAAGGCCGCCGGCTTGGCGATCAGCAGAGGGGTGTAGTCGTTCCAGTGGACGGGCACCTCGGTGCCGTCGGCGTTGCGCTTGCGCTGGATGTTGAAGGCCCAGGCCATGCCGCCCATGGTCAAGAAGAGGTCCTGGTCGACGATGGGAATGCCCTGGCATGTTCTGCGACCGAAACCGAACTGGCTGAAGCCGTCGAGAGTAGGGAAGCGCGTGAGCGGCTCCTTGTAGGTCGGGTACTCGGGTTGCAGCCAGCGGTCGGGGTTGAAAGACTCAGGATCAGGGTAGATAGACTCATCACGGGTGATGCCCCTGGGGATTAATTAGTTTGGGCCAATTGGCAGAAGTGCCGTGGTACTCACCACTCAAGAGCGTGGATGGTGGCGCCAGCAGGGATGAAGTAGCCGTTGTAGACGTCGTCCTTTTCGACAGCGTGGGGGATGCCTGCACGTCATCGTCAGCCAGCCGAACCTAAAGTAAGCTTGAACACACCACCATTTTCTCAACGTACCAGTAGGGACAGGGGGTCTCCAACGGATGACCTCCTTGACGACAGCTCTCAACATGGGAAGCTTCTCACGATCCGCCCACTGCGGGCAGCTGCCTCCGCAGACCTCGTCAATCTCCTTTTGCAGCTTAGATTGCCACTCGGGGTAGTGCAGCATGGCGAGGAGGAAACTCTGGATAGGGCTGCCGATGGTCAAAGCGCCGGCGATAGCCATGAGGCCCACGACGTTCTGGGCCTCCTTGAGGTCACCCCATTTGCCCTTTTCGTTTCCAAGGCCCTCGTTTATGAAGGTGCTGATGAAGCTGGGTGCCGCGGTGCCCTTCTCGACCTGATCCTTGACGAAGTCGACGTTGCTGGTGAACTGTTTCGTCTCGAGTTCGTGGCGTTCCTTCTCCTTCTTCTTCCACGGGGACAGGACTGCCGGGACGTGCATGAGGAAAGAAATGACATTAGGGAGAGCACCGGCAGGCGAGATGGTCTCGAGCAGGCCAAAGGTGGTCTTGCGAAGGATACGGGCGGGATGGGCAGTGCCCCAGGACAGACGGCTGACAGTACGGCTGGTGAACTGCTCGATGTACTCGCGGTACTCACTGGGCTTCTGGTACAGGAGCCACAAGAAACGATCGCGCTCGCGGGTCGGGTACTCGTGGAGGTCCTGCTTGTCACTCTGGTTCATGAGGTGGTGGCAAAGCTTGCGCTGGCGCTTCCATGTTTCTGTACGAGTGTCAGTCGACGCAGACATGCCACTTCATGTGGATGAGTATACCTGTGCGGCCGAGGAGGGCAAGGTAGTCACCGCTGGTTCGGTTGTCCGGAAGGTTGGGAATCATGGGCCGGTCAGAGTAGATGACATTGCGGCGGCCGAGGAGGTCGTGGGCGACCTGCTCGGAGGAGATCCAAACGTGGACCGAGCCGAACATCTCTTGCTGGTAGATGGGGCCATACTCCTTGCTCCACTCGTAGAACTTGAGCCAAGCTGCCTCGGCGGGCACATCATGGACACGTCCGATCAGGGGCAGACCTAAAGTACGGTAAGCTACGTGAAGATAGCCAGCGACGTCGAGACCACGTACCCTTGGGTCCGGGGAGAGGCTTCGCGCCCTCAGGAAGCTTGTTCTTGAGCTTGATAGCCGTGTACAACCGCCATGCACAGAAGACGATGAAGGCGAGGAGAGCCACGCCTATGGCCATGATTGCAAATCTGGTGTGAGTTGCACAGTAAAGAAATCAAGTGTCGTCGATGATGGGGGAAAGGGGGGGGAAGGGGGATGGATAAGGGTAAAAGAAGTCGACACTAAAAGGTCGAGGGATGAAAAGAGTGAAGAATGATTCCTGCTGTTGCAGGAAAGCAGAAACAAGAAGAACCAAGACGACGGGTCTGGAGGACGGTGTGTCTCTCGACTGTTATTAAGAAGAGCCAGGACCAGGGTGAGCCATCCGGTCATGGGCGCCCAAGCGGACCGACGGGGAACGGCCAACGGTCCCTTTGTCTGGAAACATGAGTGAACCGCGTGTGGACATACGCCGGATTCCCCAAGCGCCATGGCAGATACCACCTCGTCGCCCAATGACCAATTCACTAGACCAACGCACAGCGGGCGGCAGCCAACATGTCAGGCCACATCTCCGTCCACCGTCCCGCAAATAACGCCCAGAGTCTTGGTCCGGCCCGGATGATGGTAGGCCATCTTTTCCAAACATAGCACACGATAGTAGTGTTGCGCTTGCATACCTACCGTCCTTGCTGATCGCTTGAGTCCTTTCCCAATCAAGCGGTTCGTCGAGGTCTGACATCTGCTGGGCACTGAACCTCTGGGGAGGAGATGCATCAGACACCCGGTTCGCCTCGATAAACGAACATGGGGGAAGCAGAGACCCGAGGCCCTCCCCCCTCTGGAGCTGACGGACAACTAGCAAATACCGACGCCCGTCCTTGCATCTGGTGCGCGAGGGCCAACAGCTCATAGACGTCAGCAGGGTTTGCCTTGGCTGTTTAGGGCCCGAGGAGACGGTTAGGATTTGGGTTGACTGTAGGATGCGTTTTGCAGCCGCGGGAGCTCCAAACACAGGGGGCCAGAAAGATTGGCCGAGTCGACACCTCACCGCTGCAGGGAGCAAGAAGCAGGCAAGCTGTTCCAGGTCGACCCCCGTGGCGAGAGAAGGATCATCCTCGTCCTACTATCGTCTGAGCATCTGAACCTTGCGCCCTGACACCACACCGGCTTCAGGTAGAGCTGCTGTGGTGGGTTGCCGGAGTCGAATCGGGAGAATCGGGCTCGTCCGGTCTCGGCACAGACACCGAGCCATTTCGCCGGGCAGAGACGCTGGCTTGCAGCTAAAACCTTGGACAACATACGAGCGGGTAGGCTCCCACATTTCCTCCTGCATAGAGCTGTCGACGGAGCCCTTCCTTTGGAAGCATTCTAGGCCAGGCACTCCCGCTGTGACACTATCTCTCGTTCCTCTTGTTCCTCGTTCGCGCCATGTTCAGAGCCAAGAGTGAGGACCTCACAGCGAGGCCGAGGCGCATGGTGCTCCACGCCGGATGCACCAACAACATCTCTGTTCCGGAGCCTGGGCAGAATGCCAGTCTCGGGCTTGATGGTCTTGGGAAGTGTCCCAATAAAGCAAGGGATAGACAGGCAATAGTTGCTCCCTCCCAGGCAGTCTCCAGAGGGAAATGTGTCGAAAAGGATATCACCAGAGTCATCGACTCTCGATGTGGAGGTTAGCAATGTCGATCACCTGCAAGCCACGGCGTCGCGGCTGCTGTCCAACCGGAACCCAGGAGCCAACAGGCTTCCGCAGATGGAGCGAGAGCCAGAAAAGGCCAGTAAAAGCCAGTCAGAGCCGTCGAAAGCCATCGCAACTCTAGCGTTTGAGCCTATGCAAGATTCGGCGTTGGCAGGGATTTGGGACGCCCTAGCGGGATCCGAGCGGGAAGATCATTTTCGTTGGCGTCCAGAATGGGACTCCCCCACGCAGGTCACCGAGCGTCAGACAAAAGCCACTTGATAGACCGCCGACGCCTCTCCAAGGGAGCTAGGGCAGCGCCAGGAACAGCCATCGTAGGCCTCGCGCTTCTCAGCTCTCGCTGCACAGAGTCTGCTATGACAGTCAAAGACGGGCCAGGCTTTTCTCACCTGAAGAGACGGGGTCAGTTTGCTGCTCCATGCGAAACACACCCGTCGCGACATTCGACCTGTGCCGTGCTGTGCTATGCTTTGCTTTGCTCCTCTGCTGCAGAGAGCAGCCCTACTGGGATTGCCGCCGCCGCCGCCACCTGCACTCTCAAATGTCATTGCAGTCATCTCTTGGGTCGTCTATAGTCTTGTGCGTGGGAAAAAATTTGTGTTCAATTATTCAGCACTAGTGGTCTGGTGCATGCGAGTCCTGTGGCTCATTGCCGTCTGTCCGACGACGGCCGCGGAGGCTTCGAGGACACCGAGACGATCGATGGGCTTCCTCTGATCGAGGCCGTCTCTTTGTACGACGCCACAACGGCTGGGGCCGCCGGGTCATCGTCGAGTGCCACCACGTCGTGGCTGATAGCTAATGGCCGTTGTGCCGGCGCAGCTCCTCATCCGTATCCTTCATTGGCACGAATGCTGTCGGCGCCGTTGGCATTTGGCTCACGATTCCGACACTGGCTCTCTCCAAGCGGGCTTGGATACGCCCGGCATTTTCCTCCACTCTCCTCCCCCTCCCTTGCGGTAATGGTTCCGTCATGGTGCTGACATTTTTTACATCCTGTTTGGGTGGTCAGCACGAGGTTTCACATGCAAGACAGAAGGGGAGCTGCAGGCACTGCTGCAGCACATGGCGCGCACTCACCTCTCGACCGGGGACAGTCCCAACAGACGCATGCCGTTGTAGAGCACGGTCCTGGCAGCAGTGTACAGCGCCAAGCGGGCCTTCTGGATCTCTGGCTCGCTTCCGACGATACGCAAGTGATCGTAACTGCTGCTGACGACGTGCGTCAGGCGGAACAGGTAGGTCAGCACCGTAGTGGGCTCCAACGTCTTCAGCGTGTTTTGGACAACGTCGGGGTACTGGCTGATGACGCGGATCAGCTCGATGGCATGCTTCTCCGTCAAAAGGCTGAGGTCGGCCTTGGCGACCTCTTCTTCCGGGACGCCAGCCTTGCGGAAGATGGAGCACAGCCGGGCGTGGGCGTACTGGAGGTACGGACCCGTGTCACCCTCGAACGAGGTCATGGTGTCCATGTCGAACTTGTAGTTGTTGATCCTGGGCGGAACGTGTCAGTGCATCCAAAAGCGCCAGTGAAAAGTACGGACGACATTACCTCTTTCCGCTCATGTCCTGGACCATTACACTGCTGATGCCAAGGATGTCGGCTGTGGCCTCCGGGTTCTCGACCTGGGAGTACTTTGTCTCGTTCTTCCTCATCACCTCGTGCATCTTGTCTCCAACGTCGCGCAGAATGTCGTCCAAGAACTTGACGGTACCCTTTCGGGTGCTCATTCCGAGCACCATGCCAAAGTTGATGTGCTGGCACTTCTTTGCCGTTTCCGGGTAGCCCATCAGCTCGATGATCTTGAAGAGTTGCTTCAGATGCAGGTCCTGCTGGGACGCCACGACGTAGATCATCTGGTCAAAGTTGTACTTCTTCTCACGGTGCAGAAGCTCGCTGATATCCCGGGTCAGGTACAGGGCTGTGCCGTCCTTCTTCCGGATGATGGGGCGCTCCAGACTCTTGCCGGCCTTTCCGGGGATGTGCTTGGTGAAGTCGATGATGACGGCACCCTCTGACTGCTCCGAGATCTTCATCTCCTCGAGCTTCTTGGCCGCCGCCTCCATGTCCTGCTCGGAGACCTGGCTCTCGCCCGAGTACTCGTCAAAGTGGATGTTGAGGCGGGCGTACGTCTCCTTGTAGCGGGTGATGCTGAGGTCACGGAAGCGCTTCCACTGCGCAACGGCAGCCTCGTCGCCGGCGACCATGGCCTTGAAGTACTTGCGGGCCTGCTCGTCCAGGCTGTTGTCCTTGAGCGCGGTAACGTCCTCGCCGGCCTGTTCCTTGGCGGCGATCTGCTCCTTCTCGTCGCTCATGGCAGCGTTGATCTTGACGTAGACCTCGTACAGGTGGTTGATGGGGTCGGCCTTGAGGGCCTCCTCGCTACCGAAGCGGTCAAAGCCCAGGGCCAGGAGGCCGTACTGCTTGCCCCAGTCGCCGAGGTAGTTGATGCGGGTCACGTCCCAGCCAGCGCCGTCGTACAGGTTGGCGATGAAGCCACCAATGATGGTGCTTCGCAAATGGCCGGCATGGAAAGGCTTCGCAATGTTGGGGGAGGAGAACTCGACAATGATCTTCTTCTTGCCCTGGGAAGGGTCCTCGGGGTTCTTGAGGCCGTTGTTGGGGTTCTTGCCGAAGGTCTGGCCGCGGCTGCGGACCTGGGGGATGAGAAGCTGGGAGAGGGGACCGGTCTTGAACCAGAACTGGAGGAAGGAGCCGTTCTGGAACGAGATGGGCTTCTCGATCAAGGGGGACTCGGGGAACTGCGAACGAGGGCATGTTAGCCGACTTGCTCGGAGGGCGCGCGCTGGCTTGCTCCACGATGCCGAGGATGGGCGATGGAGGGCTGAGACTTACCTTCTCGAGCCACTCGGCAGTGAGCTCGGCAGGCTTCTTGCCCTTGATGCGCAGCGCAGGGACAGCCAGCACCAGGTCACCCTTGTCCAGGCTCTGGGTCCATTGCAGGGCGTTGTAGATGATGTTCTTCTCGACGCCGGTCACGTCGTACAGCAGCGAGGTGATGTGGGAGCGGTAGACGTCGATGGGGTTGACGTCGGGGTAGCAGCCGGGGAAGGACTCGAGCTTGCCGATGGACAGCTTCTCCAGCTGAGCCGTCAGCTGGTCGGCCATGGTCGCGAGATTGGCGGTGGTGGGGTTGTAGGGAGGGTTGACGAGGGGGGATCGGCTCGGGGACGAGGTCGACAAGAGTCGCGTGGTCGGTCGCAGGAGGTGGAAGGTCGAAGGCGAGGCTGAAGAGGCTCCTCGTCCAAGGCTGGCGGTATAAACGTGGGCTGAACGAAGTGAAGAAGAAGGAGAGAAGAAGAAGCGCGCAACGCTAGTCATTAAGAGACTTGAATGGGTTTTTGCAAGGGGGGTGTGAGTGGAGGGGCAGAGGAGCGGAAGGGGAGGAAAAAGACGAACGAGGGGGAGGGGTCACGATTCGCTGGGCGCTGGGCTGCGAGGACTCACACACACACACACACACACAAACATGGACTGACTGGTAATAGCTTTGTCTCCCGCAATGAAAAAAAATTGCGGACCGGGCCCCAACCTGAGTCACCAACCCATTCGTGCCTGTGGTTGGCTGCTCACCGAGAGTGTCGTCCTCACCGAATGAGGGGTAACAGTGACATCCCGAGGGGCTCAGTGCACCGAGAAAATGCCCCGCCATTGACCGATCGGGAGGGTGGGGAGGCTCGGTGAGGACGTAGACCTCTGCCCGATGACTACTTTTCGTCTGCTGCGTCAAGAACACTGCGTTGGCTCATCGCTGGATGAGTTTCCAACGTAGGACCCTAGCAATTGAGTCATACTAGGTCCCAGAAAGACTCATCCTGTTCCTTGACTGAGCTCGACTGAACTCGTCTTTCGATCACGCTGACTATTCCTGAGCTCTGATACTTTGATTCTGGGCTCTACAGAACCATACTAACTGGTTGGAGGGTCAATTTTGTACATTGGGAGATCCGAAGGAGACATCTATATTCATCAGAGTCTTACTCGTTGATTACTAATCTATTCCCGACTTCATTCATTGCTCTCTTACAACATACGTAACTAATCTTCATCTCAGTCTTCAACGTCAACATCAAAGGCAGAATGTTTGCATTTGGACAGGCTCTGATAATACCAACATATCATAGGCCTCAGTGTAAAAGCATCCAGTCTAAATTGGCTGAGTCTAAAGTCTCGCCGCACTCGCCCGTACCAACGACTGCGCGCGGTGGGGTGGTTGTCAACCTTGACAATAGATGAGATTCACACCACTCGGACGATTATCGACTCACTTGACCACACGGAGAAAGCATGAGATATCTTCAACTGAAGTCTTTACATTCTGCTGAGCGATTAGCCAACTTGCTTCACTCCGCCTCCATCGTTTCTTCGGCGTTGTCCCTGGGCCTGGTCTGCGGTCACCTTGGCAGCTTCCGCGAATCGTCTTCATTTCATCATAGTCCAATTATCCTACGAACCCGTTGGTATATACCTCGTCATTACAAACATGCAACTAGAACGAATACTCCTCAACAAACAAATGAATACCCTGCGCCCCCGTCCCCTTGTGAACGGCCCTCTCGTCCGACAGCGCAGCCACGCAGTTCCTGACCGAGCTCGTCAACGACTGCCCTCCGCATACCACAACCGACGTCTCCCCGCCCGAGGCCTCCACCGGCTGCCTGATGAGCTCCTCCAGGTCCGGGCGGCAGTAATACTCCCTCACCGAGCCCGTTGTCGAACCGCTCCGCCGCCGCGGCGTCAGGGCCACCGCGTCCCCCTTTTCCAGGTCCAGCACCCCCTTCTCCTGACAGCACTCCCCGTCGTCGACGGAACCCTCCGACACGGCCCTGCGATGCTGCACCGACGATGAGCTCGTGCCGGAACCCCCCTCGCGGTCCGAGTACAGTACCGTCGTCGCCGCCTCGCCCTCCCTCGCCTTGCCCGACCTCGTGATGGCGATGTGCACCTGCAGCTCGATGCCGGCCTGCTGCGCCCGGTCCATCGACTCGCGCAGCCGGTGCGTGTAAAACTCAATCTCCTCGCCCTGGCACGCCAGGAGCACGAACTCGATCCTCGTCGTGCACGTCTTGCGCCGGCCCTGCACGATGCTCTCGAGGATCGGCAGCGTGAACGACGCCCCCGTCGACGCCGAGATGAGCACCATGGTCTCGTAAATGTCCCACCGCGGCGGCGCCCCGTACGGGCCCATGACGAACCCCGTCAGCGTCTCCTTGTTGCCGGACGCGTGCGCCTTTTGCGCGTACCGGTGCAGCCGCTTCGAGAAGCCCCCGTGCGCCCGGATGACCAGCTGGATGCTGTTGCAGATGCACGTCTCCGGCAGCTGGTGCGCGCAGGCAATGGTGTACGGGTGCGCCTCGAAGGGCCCGACGCGGGGGAGCCAGAGGTACAGGTGTTGTCCGGCCTTCCAGGAGAAATGCACGTCCTTGATCGTCAAGACCGTCGTCGACGACCCTACCGCCTGCACCTGCACCTCGTGCCCGACGCGCTTCATGCCCTTGCACGTCGACTTGTTCGGCCGCAGCCTCGTGTTCTGCCAGGCGAGGAACGCCCACCTCGCGAGGCGGTCGAAGCAGATGAGCGCGACCGTGAACCAGAGGTACTGCCTCGCGTACTCGGGGATGTGGACGTACACGAGCCAGATGAAGATGACGCCCGAGAGTATGTGCTGCGCGACGAACAGCTCGTACGCCATGCCGCGGAGCGGGCGCATGCCGGTGAGGAACGTCCAGATCAGGATGCCCCACGCGCCGAGGCCGTACTTGATCACCGGTAGGATCCTCAGCTGCGTCTCGACAAAGTCGGCGCGCACCCACTCGGTCCAGAAGTGGAACCCGTGCACCGTCGCCGTGACGAACATGGTCCTCGCGACCCAGCGGTGCAGCCAGTTGAGCCGCTCGTGCGAGATGCCGGCGATGAAGCCGACGACGTTGACCTTCATCGCGAGGAGGTAGACGAGCGGCATCT
The DNA here is from genome assembly GCF_022836535.1 of Colletotrichum spaethianum. Classification (NCBI taxonomy): domain Eukaryota; kingdom Fungi; phylum Ascomycota; class Sordariomycetes; order Glomerellales; family Glomerellaceae; genus Colletotrichum; species Colletotrichum spaethianum. Next base: position 433,071 of record NW_026054790.1, read on the forward strand.
GCATGACCGTCACCCAGGCGTTGCGGAAGCCGATGCGCTCCCAAAAGTAGGCGTCCTTGATAACGGCGTTGTCGGCCATCATGTAGATGATGACGGCCCAGTAGGCCAGCAGGACGAGCACGCGGCCGAGCGGCGGCGGCGTCGCCCATCGCAGGCCCTTGATGGGGATGTAGAGCTGCGGGTGGCCCGCCTCGCGCACGATGGCCGTTGCCGTGGCCCATATCTGGGTGATGCGGTTCGACGGGCGGGTCGGGAACCGTACGGACTCGGAGCGACATCGTCTTAACCTAGAGGGGAGTGTTCTGTTGAGTTATCAAAGACGCGAGAGCGAGGCCCGAGAGCAGGAGAGGTTTCTCACCTTCTGAGGCCTTCGAGGTAGTTGATGCCCCGAATGATGCCGAGGAACCCCACGACGCCGGCGATGATGTACCAGAACGACTGCGCGAGGTGGATGTTGGTTTCCTGGAATAGCGCCGTTCCCATCGTCATGCCGCCCATTCCCATTCCCCCTCCGCTTCCTCCTCCATGATTATGGCTCATTGCGTTGGCGTAAGATTAAGAGCCCCGAGTGGGTGCGCGGCAGTTGTAGGCTCCAGGCGCGAGGGCTGTTCCGCGTCCGCCTCAAATGGTCGACGATATCCAGCGCCGTCGGTTACGAAGTGTCCGTTTTTTACAGTCGTCGGCCAGACTGTATCGAGGAGCGAAAACACCCGATGTGAAATGTGGTAAAAAGGCAGCACCGCGCCAAGGTCATGAGGTAAGACGAAACCACGAAACCATCTCACAAACGGATCGAACCGCCCTCACTTGCCCATAAACGTGAGTAAAGTGTGCCGACTCTCTGCCCGGAACGAAAACACAACCAGCCTACGAGAGTTCCAGCGGCCCGGCGTTGCTCGTGTTTGAAGTCGGGGAATCCGATCAGCGATGAGGTGAATTGAGCAAGTTCAAGAAGGCAAAGGCTCTCGGCAGCATAAGCAGGATGCCAGATGTGAGTAAAGATCAGTCAAAGGTAATTATGGAATGGCTCGGTAGCACAGGAAATGCGCGGGTTTAGGAAGAGGCTGCCGGAGGATCGTTGCTAGCGCGCTGCGGCCCAGGACGCATCCGAACGGGCATGGTCATGGCATGAGTAGCGGGAGGGCGGGATGCCTCACATGAGGCGGCTTGACGTGACGATGCGTCCTGCTGGAGTACATCATAAACCCAAGGCCACGGCACGACATGCCTGTTCCTTGGTTGTCGAGGATGGACGTCTCGGCTGCACTTCCACTTGACACTGGGCAAGGCCTTGTTAAACGACCTGCCAGATCCCAACTTTGGAGGAAGTTTCTCTGCTTTGATGTTCGGAACGCTTATTCGGAGGGGCCGGTTTGATAACTTCCTGGCCGTCAAATCTTGTTCACACTTACACCCAGCTTGGTCGTCTCTAGTAGCCCGTCCCTTCAAATGCTTATCCTTCACATCTGCTCTCTTTTACTTCCCGCCTTTTTTTTCAAACAGCCGCAAATCACCAACATGTTTGCCCCTGACATTCCCAGGGTCTTCAGCACGGCACCCGGGGCCATCCAGGTATTAAACCCGCCGGACATGTTGCCTCAGAAACATGCTCAGGTTGTTTGATCCCTCATCCCACTTGGTCTTCTTTGAACTCACCCTGAGCCCAGAGCAGGGGTGCTCCCAACCCGCACGCGCGCAGACGCCACAATTTGCTCAAAACCTCTCAATGACATCCCCTTCCGGCCCTGTGATTGGTGCGACCCTAGTCAGAGAGACAACGAGCCCCTGCGCACATCTCTGAGCTAATCCGATCAAGGTTAACTACCATCCCTCCCACTTTGGCTCTTTTGCAACGGTATGTGTGCCCACCCCTGCGACGTGTTTCTTCTCGTAGTACGGAGCAGTATCATGGGCGGTCAAGGAGACGCCGCTGAAGACAGCTTAAACTGCATATACAATAGTACTATGTATTATATCGAGGCCTCGGGATTCTCTTTGCAAGAGCCTCGCCGTCTGGCTTGGGTGTACTTACATTGTAGAATATGGCCCTCCAGAGCAAGCCTGCGCAGAGCCGGGGCGACATCCCGTTGTCCCTGCATGTCATGTTAGAAGGAGGCGAACATGCAACCCCCATCATCGTGAAGCTCTGGAGCTAGTCGGCGGAGCATGCAGTGAGCAAGTTTTACCTCATCTCTCTCTCACCAGGAGGAGCCAAGCAGCCAGGCCAACCACGGCCACCTTCCTCTAAAGTCTCGAATTCATGTGCCGTGTTCCGAGAAGAAAGTGGCCGGCTCGTCGTATCTGACCTCGTCGTTTATCCCCGGGATCCCAGAGCTCCGTCGTAGGTAATTCCCTTGGCCGCAGCCATGCGGCAGCACTCGCCATTCTCGCCACGACTCGCATGTACCTCGCGTGTCCGTCGACAGAGTGCTCAACACAGTCCGACGAGGTCGGAACACGAAAAGAGAGCTTTGCTGTTACCCAACCTAGGCTCGTTCGAGACAACCGGCGCAACCAGGCTAGCCCTACAGGACAGGACAGGACAGGACTGTTGCTCGGGACAGTTTCCCCCTCCCCCAATTGACCAATTCCTATCCTCGCGCCGCCGTTCATAAACAGCCCGTGTGGCCCCGTCAACCTTGTCTCGGTCCTTCATCATCTCACCTCTATCCCAACTCACAATACATCTGAACTCGCGCTGCGCGCCGTCACGTCCGGATCTACAACAACCAAACCCATACCGTCTAATCATCGCCTCGTCAATCAAACACTCTATCCAACAGACCCTAATACAATCCCATCAAACAACCGCCACAATGACTCGCATCCTGCTCCCCCTTCTCGCCCTCTCCTCCCTCGCCACGGCGCACTTCTCCCTCACCCTCCCCAAGCCCCTCGGCGACAGCGACGACAACGAGGCCACCGCCCCTTGCGGCGGCTACACGGCGTCGTCGTCCTCCGAGACGACCGACTTCTACGTCGACGGCGACGCCATCGGCATGGAGAACGGCCACCCCCAGACCAACTGGCTCTTCCGCGCCACCCTTGACCGCACCGCCGCCGGCGGATGGACCCAGATCTTCCCCATTGTCCTGCAGACCGGCCTCGGCAACTTTTGCGAGCCAAAGATCGCCGTGCCGTCCAACTTCACCGGCCAAAAGGGCATCATTAGCGTCGTGGCGCACTCGCCCGACGGCCTGCTGTACACTGTAAGTCATGTGAAAAAACCCTCCATGTTTCCCTATCGGAAGCCTCTCCGGGGATCCGTGAATGTTCGCGGAAAAAATGAGCCTCGACTAACACACCCGCGCGCCAGTGCGCCGCCGTGAACTTTGTCTCCGGCACGGCCCCCACCCGCTCCGACTGCAAAAACGCAACAATCACCGCCGACTTTACCTCCGACCCGACTCTGACCGCCCTCCTCACCGGCGGCGACGCCTCCGCCAGCGGCACGCCCTCCAGCTCCGGCTCCCCGGCCAGCTCGGCCTCCACTACGCCCAACGCCGCGCCCCGCATGGCCGGGAACCTCTTCTCCGTCGGCGCCGCCGCCGGTGTGTTTGCGTCTGTTGCCGCTGCTGTTGGCGGAGCCGCCATGCTTTTCTAGATAGTATTTTGCAAATGAAAGCTTCGAGGTTGAGAGAACCTGCCTGTACATTGTAAAACATCGGACTATGAGGTTTGCATTGGTCGAAAAGAGGGACGCCGGGCAGTTTTGTGCTATGGGGCGAACCTGCGATTGTCTATGGAAACAACGAGAAGACATTGAGTGCCAGACACGAGACATGGACTACTCGCGATCCAGGGCTCTCAGAACACGTACGTCATAGTTGCGCCTCGAGTTCTGATGTGTCACCCGCGTGCATGCCCAGCCGAACAAGAACGCAGAGCTGCTAGAGCTGGATATGAATAGGACACTATACTCTATGTATATAGGGGATGGGCCCCCTGTTCTGTACAAGTTACACGAAACAACATCATTCGCCAGATGCCCTTTTCCTTCTATGATCATGAGTGCACAAGTCAAAACTCCTCCATAGCGGATACGTGCCGCATTACAACCGACCCCTAACTCTCCAAGGGCCACGCGCGCCCGCTGCACCAGCAGCGCCAACCCCAAAGTTGTGAAGCCTCTCGCCAATCAGGTAGGCCTCATCCCTGATGCGCGCCTTCCAGTTGTTGAACACGCCCACGATGCTCCAGAAAGCCATTGCTGCCAGTGCGCTGAACGCCGCGGCAGGATAGGATAGACGGTAAATCATCTTGAGTTCGTGAGGTGCAGGTCCAGGTGCTCCAAGGAGGCCGTGAGACTCCATCCAACCCACCGCGTAAGGAGGCCCAAAAATTGCCAGGCCCCCGATCAGGAGCCCAGGCACGACGAACGCTCTTGTCAGTACGAGCACGTCAGGTTGCAGCCAGCCGCGACGTAGTACGGCGCGGACAGCTTGGGCCATGCGAGTGCCTTCATACAGACTGGTGATGGCACGGGCACCAAGCTTGACGTAAAGCAGGCCCAGAGTCCATGACTGTATGACTCTTGTCGTGTGCTGGTTGGTGACGACGATGCCGTCCTTGAACTGTCCGCTATGGCTGGTCTCAGTGATGTAGGGCGTAGGCGGATACACGTAGGTGTGGAGGGGAATGAGGCAGTATAGTTCCATGAGCGCCGTCAGGATCAGAGGGAAGACGACTAGAAGGATGGTATATGCATAAGCAAGCCTAGCAACTTGAATGCCCATGAGCGCGACTCCCATCGGAGCATCACTCTGCCACACGGACTGCAGAGTAGACGAAGCCCAAGCCGCCATCTTTTTAAACACGGTGCGGGCATGGAAGAGGAAGTAGGCGGCCGAACCTAAAATGTAGATGCCGATGCTGAAAGCATATATATCGTTGGTCCGGATGTGAGCAGGGATGAGGACCTTAAACATCTTGCGACCGAAAACGAGAGGCACAATTGTGAAGCTCACGCCTGTAACGGCGGCAAAGATCCAGATGAACATGATGAACAGGAAGACCCTGGCCCGAAAGTGCGGCGGGATGTACACCAGCTGATATTGGTCCGTCGAGTAGAGGTCTGTGTCGGGGGAGTCGGCTTTGCCGTCCAGACGCGAGTTGTTCTCAGAAACCGGCATAAAGACGCGTCTTCCCTTGGGTATCTTGACCTGGTCCGACGCAGGTGTGCGCACAAAGTGACCATCTTGGATCAGCTGTCCGGTTTCGACAAGGCGGGCTTTTCTGAGACTCAAAATGATCATTTGATCATTTGGAATCGAGGATGTTGGCTTGGCTGTGCCACCCTCGAAGGTGTCTTCCCATGTCTTTGGTACAACTTTGTTCTGCTTGTTGACCTCCAGAAACCACCGCCTCCACCATGGTAGATTCTGAAGATCCGAACCTGGACGCAAAGCCAGAATCCCTTCTTCGTCAATGCGACGCTCGCCGAATAGGAACCAGGTTAGACGCAGTCCTCGAGCGCATTTTCGGAACCACCAGGTATACATAGCGTGTAAGCCATCGCTGGGCTTGAAGAATTTGACGGCCAGAGGCATTGCAAAGTTGTAGAACAGCAAGTCGACAGGGAACTCCAGCACAGGCTCGTTGGAAGAGTAGTGAATCGGCAGAACATTGGGGAGACTGAGAGCCAGGCCCCAGACCACACCGCCGAGGCAAACGATGACAAGCGCTCCGTACACAAAGGCAGAGAATAGAATCTTCCGCAGCTGGGTCATGACGTTGCGCTCCAGTACATCACGGACGGGATGGAACTCCGGGTCATCGGGATCACGAATGAAGTCTGTCAGAGTTAGCAGGCGAACGGATAAGACACAAGACTGAGAAACTTACAGAGAACGCCTTTGCGCATGATCTTGCGGCACATGGAGACGAACAGGGCAAAGTGGAACATGTACCCTGTTCCCACGAACCAGTGCACAAATATCGAGGTTAGCGGGAAGTTGATCGTGAAGGCGACCCGTGATTTGAGGGTGGTAGCCTCGAAGAGGGGGAGAAGAGCCACGTCCAAGAGGAGACCGCAGTATAGCGGGAAAATGAGCATCTCGATGCTAATGATAAGAATGACTTTCATAACGCCGCTGGCCTGGTTAAGCAAGTCGATCAGCGAAGCCTCCCATTCCTGGCCTGTCTGTCCAGTGGAAAATGGGGAGCCGCGTCGCAAGTAGAGCGCACTGATGGCCGAGAAAGTGAAATATCCGCAGAGAATCGCCCAGAATCTGTCGGTGCCTGACCAGTACGATAGCGCGGGATTGACGGCCGTCGAGGGCTCAGGCACACTAAAGCTGATCACCCACGAGCCAGGGTTGAGGACGCTGGGGGGAAGGTCCTGAACCGCGTTCCACGCATACATAATTGCGTTCGCCAAAAGGGATGCCACATGCCTGGTGTTTGCTACGAGGTCGCGGTCGAAAACAGAGCTCAGGATGTCGCCTACAGCAACAAGTGAGTCAGACAATGAAGATTTGAAGTTTAGAAGTGCTTCGTGACTGATGGCGGAGAAGTTTTGCATCTCGGTAGTTGAGATGATGGGCAACTCGCTGGTGAGGCTTTCGAGAACCCGGCTAGACGCGCTCATGAAGATGTTGAAAGTCTTCGTCATGAGTAATCCAACACCGTTTCCGGCCGGGAAGCCCATCATTCTTCCTGTCGTGTAGATGAAGGATAAAGCGAGACTGCCCAGTCCGGCCATGACACCGACAGCTACGTCTTGAATGAACTTGGTCATGCTGAAAAGCATACGGACGAGGCGCATGGGGTTCATAGCTGCCCAAACGCTGATCCGTCCGAGGTTGTAAGGTACGAAGACACAGACAAAGATCGTGACTGAAACGAGCACAACGCAGAAGATGGCATTTTGGAAGAGGCCGGCGATGGGTCCGCGCATACCGATTAGTTCCATGATACCCTCGAAATCTTCAGCGTCATCGATGGCTTCAGGGTCAAGGCCGGCGGCCACGGCAGCTTCGACGACCTCGCGGTCCTGTTCATTGCCGTCCTGGTCATCATCGTCCATATCGTCCTCGAAATCATCGTCATCGCTGTCATGGTCGTGGTCATGGGCGGCCTCATCATCGCGTCCACCTATGTCCAGCTCTCGAATCTCGATATCCCCCCACATGAAGTCGGCAACTCGGTCCATGACTCCTCGCTGAAGAGGCGGACGCTGAGCCACTCGACTGTCTTCGGCTTCTTGGGGCATGCCGTTGGTTTCATCGACCGCTTCGACGGCGATGCCAGTGTCTCGTCGCGGGCCAATGCCGTCTGCGGGCTGCGCCTCCAGCTCTGGATGATCGAAAATGCCGTTCTCCTGAGAAGGCTCCGCAGTGCCGAACCCGAGATCCAAGTCGGAGCCATACTCCAGGCAACTGGTACGGGGTGTAGTGGAGCGACCAGCAGAAGGTCCAGTGACACGAGCTCGAGGATTGGCATCGAACGTTTGCAGCGGCTCTTCAACCTCGGGCTCAGCTGGAGGTAACGAGTTCAAACCAGAGAAAGACCAGCTGTTGTTTGCCAAGGGGTTGATGGTATCATTCCGTTGTGGGCCGTCGGAGACAGATCTAGGTCGAAGAGGGCTTTGGAAAGGTGTTGACCTCAACTCACTTGCACCCTCGCCGCCAGCAATAGGTTCTTGGTGATCTTGCTGCACGGCCTTGCCCTTTCCTTTGGCACTTTCATCGGTGCTGCTTTCACCTGAGGCATGGATCGGCCAGGAGAACTGAGGCGTTGAAGGGGCGGGTAGCTGAACTGTGAATGGGGGCGGGGCTGGCGAACCTCCAGAATTCGAGGGTCCATCAGATCTAGAGTCGTTGTTTTTCGGCTGCGGGACGCCCGTCTCTCGGTTCTTATCCATCATAGACTTTGTGATCCTGGCCCAATAACCCAGTGGCTCATCCAAGTCCTCCTCCTCAATGATCTTGAGAATCTTTTCAGGATCGCCATTGGCTTGGCGATAGATGCGAAGGTATTCATGGACAGTGGCGACAGGAGTCTGCGCATCCTTGTCCTTGTCGGAACTGCTCTCTGGTGGCGTGTTAAAGTCAAAATCTGGTTCAGCGTTACCGTAAGCGCGTGGACCGAAAGCATCAAGTGGCCTTGGCAGTGAGGATTCCGCGACTTCAGCTGTCGCTTCTTGGTCACTCCAAGCCACATGAGGCATGCCGTCTTGACCTCCAGGTCGCTCGCCAGTCGTCGATTCGTCATCCTCATCACTTTCACTCGGCCCTCTCAACTCCTCGTCTGGGAAGTTATTTAGCATGTCGACGTCGTCATTAGGCTCGTGATGATGATGCTGATGCTGATGCTGCTGTTGTGCCTGAGGCTGAGCCTGCTGGTTATCGTTGGCAGCGAAGGCAGCCCGCATGTTGATTTCCGGCTGTTGCTGGACAACGTAGTCGCGAACCAGGATGACGAGAATGAATGAGATGATGACCAAAATCGTAATGATCTGACCTTCGAGCACGCCAATAATGGTCCGGTTTACTACTGGGTATCTGGTCATGTTACGCAACCACGACACGCCGCTTAAGAGAGACGGGTGGCGATCCAGAACAGGGTCACTGCCCCCAGCGAGTGTCGCGGTTGAGTTGTTGGAGCCTGAGGACGTGATGGACCCGAGCAGCATTCTCAAGAGCGCAGCCGACATGGAATCATTGGTTGTGATATTGACACCGTGAAAGGACTGGCTGAACGGGAGTTCCTGGCCCTGGATGATATCCTTCAGCATGCCTCCCAAGTTTGCCGGCGTCGTGGTCGGTTCCAAAAGAGGTGATGCCGGGCAAACGTTGGAGTTGGCAACAGAGAAGGCCACCGAGACGCCTCGGCTGACGGTCGCATTCGAGCTGTTCCACAGAGCGCCGCTACCCAGTCCTTCATCGCTGACCCAAAACAAGAAAGCCCAAACGGATCGCATCAGGTAGGGCAGCCAGCAAAGCCAGACACTGATGACCAGCGCAGCCCGCAACCACACAAGTACGTTCCTGAAGAGATACTTGGTCATGTGGCCGACGAAGACGTGGGCAGGCAACGTCTTGGGCATTTTTGGCGAGTACAGCTTCGTGAAGCGGAATGGCGTCTTGCAAAGCTCGCAGTGTTTCTTTTGCGAGTGGGAGAGCCATTCCATCAAGCAGTCCTGGTGGACGTATTTGATGCTGCCGCTGCATTTGCACGGGTAGAAGAGCGGCTCTTCGGCGGTTGCCTCTCCTCTGCAAATGCGGCAAGTGTCTGGATCGAGTGCGCCAGCATCGTTCGCTTGGGATCGTGGCCTCGCAGTATCGTGGAAGGCAGAGACAGTCTTCGAAGACGACAAGCGCCGTCGTGAGTGCGCGACAGCGTCGGCGGCCATGAGTGGCTCCATCGCGGGGTCGTCCATACTGATTGAGTTGGAGTCAGAGTCGGAATCGGTGGTGGCGGCGGCGGCGGGGACGTAAGCCCTTTGCTGAGATGCAGATCTATTAGGAACGCATGAGTGCCCCTAGACGATGGACAGTAAAGAGGTCGAATGGACAGAAACTCGTAAGCAGGGTTGACGATGGTCGCGGCTCGGATGGGAAATTCGAGGTATGGACACGTGAAGAGAAACTCGCAGGGTTCGAGGTCGAAGTCGAAGTCGGAGCTACGCAGCTCGAGAGACAGGAATAGATTGCGGGGGCAGGCGAGAGCTACTTGGCGAAGCAGATTGCCGCACAAGTCGACAAGTGATGAAGTGACAAGAAAGAGAGGACGAAGACGAAAGAGGTTTGGGTATCATAAATCGTCAAGGCATACAAGCCACTCCAGAACATCCGTGATACTGGGGATTGGATGGTGGATTAATTAAATCGACCGAGATCCCTTGCGCTGAGATGGCTGAAGGTTCAGGTCCAAGTGGCAGCGGCAGTGGCAGTGGCACATTGACCCAACTGGCTGGCGGGTCCCCGTCGAGTCCGCAACCGCGGTCCGAGCAGGGGTCTGGTACATGACCCGGATCTTTGGATCATCCGCCCCGTGCCGGCTCCGCTGAGTGAGTCCTCGCTACCTAAGCTAATCCGAGGTGCACGTGACCCAGTTCCTCCAACTCGAATCCCCCAATTAATTGGTTTGGAGAAGGAGGGCCAAAAACACAATAGTGTAGAATGGCATTGCCTGCTGCAGCATTATGTCATTGTGCCTTTGCCATGTTGCGGTGCACCTCAACGTTTTTGATGATTCTTCCCACTTCGGCGTCATTGAAGATCAAGTTGAGTACTCGACTGGCGCGAATGCACAGAATTTAACGTTATGCGAAAGGAAGTTGAAGTGCAAGTAAATATCTGAGCAAATTAAGACCACGTCAATACTGGCGCAGTAACAGAATCACCGTATTGCACGAAAAGGAAAAGCACATGCCAGACCAGATGGTGTTTCTTGTCGTTATGGAACTTCGGCTAGGCCCTAGGGTCCAGAAGTTGGGTAATCACCTCGGATCAAGACAGCAGCAGCAGCAGCAGCAGCAGCAGCATCATCGTCGTCGTCACATGGGTCGTGCAAGATGGTGCAAGATGCCCGGCCACTCGGCTGCACATTCCCGAACTCCAAAAGTCCAGGGAATTCAAGCTGGTGAGCCACACTTGCGTGCGAACGATGCAATGCTGCATCACTAGAGCCTCGTCTGGCCCACTTGATTGGACCCTGGCTGGCGTGTTTCGAGGGGTTGTGGCTCATGGACGACGGCGTGGTTACCGTCTGCCAATCATTCAAACCAGTCCGTGCCTGCGTGCCTCCCCTAGCAGGGTTGTTCAACAGTCCCAATGTCTCGTTCCATGCGGAGGTATGGTGAGGACTGGACATGGGATGGATGGCAACAGGCATCGACGCGAGGGTGGGCCGGTGCCAGCGCGGGAGACGAGCTCGACGTAGGTAGGTCGAGGGTGCGAGGGCGGAAGAGATAGGTAACTTGGCGATCTGTGATGCCTTGCTGACCTGCTTGTTGTTATCCGCATGCTCACCAACGTGTTTGGTTGGTTGGTAGCACGCGATGGAAGCAATAGCTGTAAAGACGATGACGTTGGTGAGACATTCCACGGGGTGCTGCTCCGAGGTGGCAGGCAGCTCTTGCGCGCCCTCAGATGCAGATTTCCAACAGGCTAGTGGTGCCGCTAGAGCTCGACGTCTCACTTATGTAAGCTTCCCCAAGTGAAGTACCTTTTTTCAGCAATCGCAGCGCAAAAGTACCTGCGTGTACATGCCCGGGCGCCCCTCCTCCTCAGGCCAGACACTGGCGAGGAGGAAAAACTTGGCCCAGAGTAGGAACTGGCCAGGCTGGAATGGTCACCTCCTACGTAGGTAGGAAGGAAGGAAGGAAGCACAACAACAAGAAACTGACTTTTTTGCATCAAAGTCCCCTTTTCATTCTCCTCCTTTGTTATCTTCTCTCCTCATCACCTTCCTTCAAGCCGACGACGTGGCCAGAGTGTCCCCTCCTTTCGCCGTCTTCCCACATACGACAGAGGCAGCGTGTCCCTTGACGACCTGAAGCAAAACAAAAAACCATCGCCATCCTGAAGGTAGATCAATCATCATGAACTCCTGGCCCCACAATCCTACCCCCAAAAAGTCCCAGTCACCACTGCCCACTCCCCTGCAATCCATTGGTGCTACCCAGCTTTTGGCCGCCCAGCCCGGCCTAGCCCGCCTGAACCGGCCCATGTCCGCCGCCGACTGGGACTGCGACATCTGAAAATCATCAGAGCTCCTTGTGCAACCAACCAGCCCGTTATCCTTTTTTCCCTATCCTCCCTCGACCTTGCTCCTACTTGACGTCTTCGCCCTCGACTTGTTTTTTTCTCTTGGTTCTTCCTTCCATCATCCCTTAACTGACCAACCTACTTAGCTCAACGCAGCTTCGAGTACCGCATCCTCTCGTCTCCGACGCGTGCATCCGGTTTACCTCGCCGCCCGCCCGACGCTTTTCTCTCTCCAACCTCGCCGGTAACATACACAAACTCACGTCACGCGCAAGCGAGCCGCCTGGTAATCTCCAGAACGCACGACCCTCCGTCATGGAGGCTACCAGTGGCTATGCCAACGGCTTCCCCAAAGTACCGAACGGAAAGATTAACGGAAAGCCAAACGGCAAGATGAGCGGACAGGCTGTGACTATCAAGAGGAGGACAACTCCGAAGCGAGGACCGACCCTGCTCGGCCGCTCATTTAACATGGTCGCAAGGTTGGTGCACACATCCCCACTGTCGTCATGGCGATAGTTACACTTGGCCAAGACCCCTTGACTGACGACGCAACCCAGGATCCTGACTTGGTATTCCATCATATCAATCCTCTTCCGCTGTCCTGCGAACCTCGAGGCCTGCGACGAGTCCTCTCCCAAGATTTGCAAGCCGTACTTCCAACTGAAACACGCCGTAACACCCCACCTCGAGCCTTACTATTATACCTACGCCGCTCCCTACGTCGAGAAGGCGACGCCCTACTACAACATCGCCAACGAGAGAGTATTTGTCCCTACCAAGGCCTACGCCACCAAGTACGGCGGTCCCCGCCTGCAACAGGCCCAAGCCTACGGCCAGGCGCAATGGGACAAGAACATCCACCCCAAGCTCGCTGTCTACCAGAAGCAGGCTCAGGAGAAGTATGACCAGACTGTCGCCCCCCATGTCGCCAAGGCTTCGACCACCGTAGGCCCCTACTACGACATCGCGCGCACTAATGCTCTGCAAACCTACCACGATGTCATCCTACCCTCGTACCGGTTCGTCCACCCATACGCCGCACAGGGCTATGCCGTCGCCTCTCAGTTCACTACCGAGACGGCTGTTCCGTCCGCCTACTGGGCCTGGAACAAAACGTACAGCTTCCTCGACGCCACTGTTTGGCCCCAGTTCCGTGTTTTGTACATTGAAAATGTCGAGCCCCAACTGGCTAGAATCGGACAGCGCCTTGGTCGCTACAAGAACAAGACCAAGGGATCGCTCGAGAACGTCTCTGAGAGGTAAGGAAACATTGTCCTCCATGTTCACCACCCGTAACGAGAGACTAACAACCTGTACAGTGCCACTGCTAAGGCATCTTCTTTCACCAAGCCTGCGGCTTCAACCGCCTCCACCGCCGCTTCTTCTGTTTCCTCGGCTGTCTCATCCGCTACAGAGAAGGCTTCCGTGGCCATGGAAAGCGCGCATATTCCAGACGAGTCCGAGGTCGCTCAGCACGACAAGTCGGAGCAGGTCCACGCGCCCCCGCCTGGCGAGGACGAGTCTGACCTTCGCAAGACCGCACGCGAGATTGTTGCCGAGGATCTTAGCAGCTGGCAATCCAAGTTCGCCAAGGCTGCCGAGGAGGGTGCTTCCGAGATTGAGGACCGTGTTCAGGAGATCTCCGAACGCGTGATCAAGGAAAAGGCCCATGGTCAGGGCAAGGCGCTTGTCGCCGAGCTCCAAAACGCTGCCATCACCGAGATTGATGCTTTGCAGAAGCAGATTATCAAGCTTGTCCAAAAGTCAGCCGACACCCCCGAGGGTGTCCAGGATGAGCTCTTTGCACATGTTCGGAAAGCTGGACTCAACGTCAAAGAGAAGGCGCAGAAGATTCGTGTCTGGAAGGACGAGTACGAGGCCGACATCGAGAGTGCTGTTACCGAGGCCGCTGATGAGCATTTCAAGATTCTTGAGAGCATCCGTGACTTGGCACTTCAGAAGATTGGAATGAAGTGGGCATGGATGGACGGCATCACCTACAAGGATTGGGCCAAGTACCATGAGCTGAAGGACCGCTTCGACGAGTGGACCATGGACCTGAAGAAGCTCATCATTACCCATCCCGGCCTGGAGAAGGCACGCGAAGCCTCGAACGAGGTTGAGGATTCAGGCATGGCTGCTGCTCAATCTGCTGCACAGGACCTCGCCAAGCTTAAGCAGGTTGGCCTCTGGAAGCTCACCGCTCAGGATTCTTCCGACAACTTCGACAGTGAAACTGCCCGCCTTGCCGCCGAAGAAGCCGAGCGCCTTCGTGCCGCCGAGGCGTCCGCCACTCCCTCTGAGGCCATCTCCACCCCTGAGGAAGACCCTCTGGAATCGGCTGCCAGCGTGATCGAGGACGAGTCGCCCGCCACTGACCTTGGCTCTGACGGAGCGGCAAGCTCCGTTAGCAGCGTTGCTAGCGAAGTCAAGGAGAGCCTCAGCAGTGCCATTCCCGCTGTGTCTTCTGCCGTGTCCGAGTCCGCCAGCAGCGTCGCCAGTCAAGCGTCGAGCGTTGTAGCCGGCAGCTCGTCCAGCACTGCTTCGGGACCCGACCTGGCATCCACCATCATTCCCGGTAAAGACCAGACTTACGTTGTCGGCACCGATGGATCGTCGCCTGCCGGTGATGAGGAGAACGCTGTACCTGGCGAAAAGCTCGAGGAGGAGATCATCCCGGAGTCTGCGGAGGACAAGCCTGTTGCTGCCGATACCGAGACTGTAAAGCCCGCCTTTCTCGGGGCTGCCGCGCAGTCTGTCTCGAGCAGAGTGCCCATTCTGGACGACGATGAGGACGCCGACAGCGTTTCTTCCAGGGCTCAGGAGGCCTACTCTGCCGCCATTTCCAAGGCTTCCGAGCAATATTCCTCTGCCAGCGCTGCCATCTCTGCCAAGATTTATGGCACCCCCCAGCCGACGCAAGAAAAGCTGATTGCCTCTGCTTCTGGTGCCTATGCCGACGCCATCGCGGCCGCCAGCTCCCGTTACGATGATGCCGTCAAGGCAGCCTCCAAGGCCCTTTATGGCACTGCCCCCGCCAAGTCTACCCCTTCCTATGATTGGGCCAGCGTTGAGGCCATCGCCTCCCAGCGTCTGAACGAGGGACGCCTGTGGGCTGAGCAGCAGTACGAGAGTGCTAAGATTGCGCTTGGTCTTGCCACTGCTACCCCTACTTCCCAGGTCGAGAAGCTCCTTGATCAAGCCAAGTACAACTACTATGCTGGCCTGGGTGTCGCTCATGCTCGCTACTCCGAATTCCTGGCTGCCGCATCCTCGGCCTTGAGTTCCGCGACGGCGACCCCTACTCCTACTAATGTAGCTGGCACTGCGTCCTCTGTTGCCTCCGTTGCCACTCGCTCGGCCGACGCCGTGGCTTCTGGAGCGCAGAAGGAAGCTGTTGCCGTAGCATCCGCCGTCAGCGATGGCTTCTCGGCAGCCGCTTCCATCGTCAGCGATTCCGTTTCCGCCGGCGTCCAGGAGGTTGTGGATGCTGCGCAGGCCATCGAGAAGGGGGTTTCAGATACCTGGGAGGCCGTGGTGAGCCGCGCCAGCATTCAGATCTATGGCAAGCCCACACCAACCGCATGGTACGATAGTGCCTACAGCGGCGCCGGACAGTACGCGTCGCAGGCCACTGCAGTCGTTGCTGAGAGTCTTGCAGCGGTTCAAGGCCAAGCTGCTAAGCAGTATGAGGATATTAGCAAACTTGTCTCTGAGCTCCTGGTCGGCAAGGAACCCACTGTCTCCGAGAGCGTTTTGGGTCGCCTGCAAGCTGCCTACTCTACGGGCATTGCCTCCGCCGCCAGTCTTGCCAGCGCTGCTTCGGCCACTGCCTCTTCAGCTGCTTCTGTTGTCACGAACGCTGTCAAGGAGACTGTGCAGCATGTCCGCGATGAGTTGTGAACAACTCGTCTCCAATACTCTCGATACACCACAGAAAGCATGATTGCATGAATAACAGCACACGAAGTCAATCTCAACACGCCTGTTACGGCGAAATCCCCCATCACTCTCTTTTACGTACCAGATACCCTCGCGCCTCGAGTATCGAGGCCGACTAGTCCTGAAGATCTCCTTTTCTATCCGGCTCTCAATTGGCCACCTGTCAGCCCTACTCCCGAAGTTACCGACACTGCCTGTCGCCATTCCGTCCTCTGTAAGAGGGTCTGAGCACCCGATTTCTTTTTTCCTCGTGTCTGAAGTTGAGGGAGGAGAGGAGGGCCCGGCGCGACGATTGTATTGCAACATGGCAGGGCACGAAGCTGGCGTTCGGCATTGGGAAACCGTCGTGTTTATTTGGGAATACAATGAGCGGCTGGCCCAATACTATTTCAAGTTCATGTTTATGTATGCTCACGTGTTATGTTTGCCTGTATAGCTACAGTATTTTGTCAATCAAAAATGTTCGACAACGTCGATTGCCAGTGACCCTTGGCGCTTGTGTATGTAGACTGTATTCATACGCTCGGTAATTCGAAATATGTGTCCATTCTTGTTTCCGGTCGTCTGGATGACAAAGTGGTGAGTGGCTTGCGCTGTAAGCTTTCAACTGTATTCAGACGGTTCATGAGAGAGAAATTGCTTTGAGGAGAGCAAAGCCAAAACGGGAGGCACTGATCTTGCGATATGTTGTCTGGGAAGAAGAAAGAAATGGTTTTCACATATTTGGCAACGAAAGTAAGGATGGTGTGAATTTCCGAGCCACATATGCTTCTACCATATTTTCTCAATCACAAGAGTCGTTTCGGCACCTGAATGGCAGTTCACATCCACGTCAATATAATGAATCTTGCTGGGCTTCGCTGTGCCTGCGATTGGCGGAGAGAAGCCCCTTCCTGCCAGGCCGTAGGGGATAAGGTGGGTTGGGTCAGGGTGTTGGTGAAGGGTTGAGCTCAGTGGGTTATTGTGTTGTGGCGAGCAGTTTTACGGAACCCGAGGCAGTTGATTCATCCACAGGCATTGTGGTTGTTTGCATGGTTTCGCGTAGTTTCAAAGTTCCAATATATTGTGTCTCGTGATTACATGATTGTCTACGTTTTCAATATTGGCTTGATTGTTGCTGGAAAGGAAATCGACGAAATCATTACTGAGTTAGGTACAAGGTGTAAAGGCGGCCAACTCACTCAGAAACACATCCATCTGGCCGTACACCCCGACGCAACCTTTGGGATCGCGAGAGGTCTTGTGTGATTCCTCATCCATTCCCAGCTGGTTGTGGCAAGGATTCATAACCCGGTTTACGGCTGGACTTGGCCCCAAGAAAGACTTAAGCGACTTTTTATTTTCTATTTTAGGAACCACAATGATGGGCGGCACCATGTGGTAGAGCGCTCGGTTTTCAGTCCAGTTCTCGACAAGGATGATTGTGCCATGCGTATCTCGACCTGCGTGCGCTCAGGGTAGCGACTTGATTGGTTTGGGTACGGACGCTGGCCAGCATCTATCTGCCTTCTTATTTTCAGGTATAATGCAAAGTTGGTCTATGTAGAAACTTCGCACTCTGTATGAAGCCATACCAGGTCTAACCATCAAACTGAATCCCGCAGTGCGGCTTCATGGGTGCAAATATGTCCAGGGGGCAAGGCTGTGATGCAGTTCGACTGTCGGCAGCCTGGGCTGACTAAGGGGTATACTCACTTATCCGGCCTCAGCTCTGCGATATTACATGGTTGCTTCTCAAGGAATCTTTTTCTTCAATATATGATGTGAGTGGACGAACACGGCTAATCCTCACACTGTCATCAAATGCAAGACGTATGGCTGTTGACGCACGACTCGACGCTGGTCCCCTACCCCTGAATCGGACACGATGGATCACGAGACATGAAATACAGGAATGGCATAATAAAACTGGTATGCTGCGTGCTGGCTACTAGCAGAGTATCACATCGGCACGGATACGGCAAGCCAGATGCAGTAACAAGAACTCAATCCAGCTTTGACTGTCACGCTTCTCAACGTCGTGAAATACTCATGCAATACACCCGGCGCGAATACCCGAGCCGACGACGCTGCGGCCTTGGAACTACCAGGACGAGGCCCTCATTACCTACGGGGCTTCCCCATATGACCTCGAAGCGGCCAGAAACGATGTCACCAGGAGGATCCTCCTGATCAGTTCATTCAAGGCATCGGATGTAAGGGTTACCAGATGCCCAAACACCGCAGAATGTAGCAAGGAGTCTTGCTTTGGTCAAACTACAATGGGAGCACCGCGCTAACACTATGGAAACGAAGAGACTCCCGCGAGAGACATTTCCACCATGGGCCAAAACAGAGGACCGAGCAGTCCGCTGTGATTTACCAACATGCATCATCGTGAGTCTCGAGTCGCAACACCCTGGGCCGGCATCCCAGTGGGGCCACAAGGGGAAATGGAGAGCTACGTGCGCAACTTGCTGAAAAGAAATTTCTTTCGTATGTATCAGGTTCGAAAACCACACTGGAACTGTCTTTGAGTGGGTTCCCTGCGCGGCCCGAACAGCCCGACATTGCAGCATGTGAAGGGTGTTGGGAAGCGTCTGGATTCGTCAGTGTGCAAAGTAAACAGTCTCGAAAGTGATCGCCGAGCAGGCAGCAGAATTGTCCCCATTCACACATGTCTAAGGAGCGGTCTGGTTGGACCGAGCGTATCAAGAGTGGCAGAAGAGAGGAGCAGATGTTATCCTGGCATGGTTGTCTCCAGAGTCCACAGACAGGCTTGGATTATGATTCCATCAATGTCTCCTACAAGCAGTGCAATTCGCCGTTGGCCGCACAATATGAAGGACAACAACAGGTTCCCCGATGCAGCTACACGACTTGGATCATCACACTCTCTCGCCTGGTGGTTCGGTCGGGCCAACTCTGCATTTCGACATCGAGGTTATTCCGTGCCGGCCACGGTACCAGGTTGCTTCCGCCAAGAGTCGACCGCAGAAAGCAGGAAGGTCCTGGGGAAGATCAAGAAATGGACATTCATAACAAGTACGGGAGCCCCTGCTTTCGCCGGGTTACTTGGCCAGAAGTCTGTCACTGCTTTGGGGAACAATGGGCAATTAAAGGCTGCTGGGTGCCGCAATGTGGATATGATGCACGTTGGTGTGTCGGAGACAATGTGGATGCCACCCGTATGTGTGACTTTTAGTGTTTAGGCAGCCACATAAAAAGACGCCAGCGGCCATGGCCGTGGGGTGACGGGCATTGGAGAGGTGCCATGTTGCCGGGAAGAAACGCCGCAATTGCCGTGCCACAGCGGATGGACTTCCGCAGTGGGATTCATGACTGCCTGTCTGCTCGAGTGGTAAGATCTTGACGAAGGTGGACCAAGCGATCTTCAAGACCTCAGTTATGTGGATTGGGGCCGGGAACAGTCACTTCATGAGGACGGGGATGAGGATGAGGATGATGATACACTCCAGGGTTCAGAGGAAGGATTTTTGGTGCTGAAGCATCGCCGTGCCTGGTCATCAAGACGAGTCAGTGAAATGACTACACGATCCATCCGCTTTCGAGTGGTGTACTTCGAGGCAGGTAAGGTAAGTTGGTGCGGGACAAGATGTAGACCCGGACACGGACTTGGTCGGGCAACCATGACGAGACTCACTGTTGTCCCCTTTAGAGGACAGCTAGTATAAGTTGGGACAACGCAACGGTGGTAACGGCAAGGTTAGCGCAGACGGTCCGCTTGGGCGCATACATAATGCCAACCGGGGTGTTACCACTTGATCAAGTCGCAGCTTACTCAGAAACGAAGGCGATGATGAGCAAGCAGCTAACGTCGGGCGCATCCAAGGAGGACTGTGAGTGATGAGAGGTTGTCGTCCGATGGCTACCCGTGGATAGGTGTGCTGATCCCGCGTGCAACACGTTGACTGTGGATGCCGCGAGTGTAGAAGAGATGCACCTGTTCGTGGAAAAAGAAAGGGGAGTGGTGATCAAGCATGGGAAAGACGAGCAGACTGGCAGATTGTGCCGTCTTGACATGGAGATCATCAGTTTATTTGGTGGACGGCAGTCGAACGAGTGCCTTGCGTACGACGACGACGACGACACATGATAGCCGAGAGAAGTACATGCATTGTCTCGGGTTCTTTCTTGTCTCCGTCCGCGAGTTTCTGTGTCTTGATGCTGGGAAAGAAGCAGCAGACACAATAACGAAATCTAGGCAAGTGATATGTGTCTGTCCTCGTCTCATTGGCGCAATCGTACATGGTGGTGGTGGACAAGAAGGAAAGAGTACGTACCGCTGCCTGTTCTACGGCAAGCCCCGACTGCCCAGCTGGCTCCACTTTGCAGGCTCCAAGATTATTCAACCAATTAGAAAGGATGCAATCTGGTGATCCACCATTAATAAGCGGGTCTAGCCGAGACAAGCCAGGCAAGCGAGGCTACCTTAGAGGGGCATCGCTCCGTCTTCAGGCAGCAGCATTCCGACCAGCAGCAGGAAGCCAGGAGCACGCACACCACACAGCACAACGGCGCCAGACCGCATCAGATCGCATGTTACGCATTGCCATTCCCCCATCCACAAGCCACAATCCGAGGACAGAGTCCCACGCCGGCCTTCCATTTGACGGCCATCAACGACTTGTGGATCGCTGACCGCGGACCGCGACCGTCGAATGCCTTTTGGCAACTCTGAGGGTCGGTGCACCCGCTGCGGAGCCTCCGTCTAGTCTCCCTCTTTCACCACACCCCCGGTAACCTGGACATTGACATTGGCATTGGATGCCACCCACGACCTAGTCCAAGTTCATCCCTCGCCCATCCATCCAGCCGTCCGTACAGAGTACTCCCGCCCGTGCCTAGTGAGTTATCGCCAGGATAGGGCAAAGACCATCCGTACTGTAGGCACCGAAATAACTGCATCCTTCCTCCCGCTGCGTCGGGTCTAAAGGCCAAAACGTGGGATCTTTGGTAGCAACCTCGGGGCCCTTCGTTCTCCTTGATCACCACCACGAGACCCACGGCTTCGACACCAACTTCTTCTTTTTCTTCATTTCCCTCTTTGTTGTACCTCTTGCCGGTAAACCGCAACTCCAATTCTTTGCAGGGGCTGCGTCCGACAAGACAAACCGACACTTCAAAGGCTGCGACTGTTGGAACATCGCATCTGCGTTGCAACGCCCGCGCAACCAATGCAACTCTAGCCGCGTAATCACCTCTGCCACATTCCGGACGAGATTGCGAACTCGACGTTGCAATTCATTCGTCAGGGTAGCCAACAGAGCCCCTGCCCACACAGCCTGGCTGATCCGCTCCCGATTATCGACGCCGACGCCGAGTCCCGATTCTTCATCACCACTCCCGGGTCTTTTTTCCAAGTCACCTCACAATAACATCCACAGTTATCAGATTATGTCACTGTGAACCAAGAGACCCAAAGACTCACAAAAATCGTTTCATCGGGCAGCCCTTGCTCCATTTTCTCCTCAACCCACCGACGTCGCACCTCGCCTCTCAGGTGAGGGCGGTCCTCACTGCCCTTAGTCGTCACCCGCATCAACCGTCGACATGGAGGGAATCCGTACCACCGGTGGTTTCATGCAGCGACGTCTAAGTCGTCTGTACAATGACACAAAAAAGTCTTCAGACTTTGTCCAGGAGCCTGCCAAGGCCCCCGAAGACCCCGAGATCAAGTCCCTGTTCAGGAAACTGCGCATCCAGAAGGACCGTGTATCTGTCTGGGGCCTCGAATGGACCGATCCTAACCAGTCAGATGAGATTGACAGCTCACTGTCAAAGGCCGGCTTGAGTGAGGTAGTCCACAGCATTCTGTCGAGAGTCCGGGAAACTCTGTCCGAGTTGGATGCCTTGTGGAAGAGCTATACGAATCCCCTCGGCAGCGTATCAGAAAAGTCGGCTGGAGACCGCAAGACTCCGTTCGTAACATGGGACAAGGCAGTATTCGCCGATGCCATCGCCGACCTCACCCAGTCGGTTGACACGCTTTACGACCTTTCCAGAACCCGCTCCTCAGGTCACATGTCATCACGCTCCAAGCTCGAAAAGTCCATGGCTTCCACCGAGGAGCTGAGGCCTTTCGAGTCCACCAGGATGCAGACGCCTCAGCAGATCGACCCGGCGACGCTGACCAACATTCGCTCCATGCAAGCAGAGCCCATGACCGAGTCCAGAGCCAATTTCCCGCCGAGAGACATTGTCTTTATGAGCAAACAGGCCTGGTCAGAGTTGTCACAGCACATCGGTCGTCAGCCGTTTGCGCCGCTGTTGTTGGAATACGCAACGTTCGATTCCATCTACTCGGTCACGGGCATCATGCCGCCCATGTCACGCTTCGAGAAACTGTCAGCCGGCTTGCAGCAGGATTCGCAGAGGGCCCCGGGTACCTGGATCGGCCTTCCACGGCTGTTGGGCTACTTTGAGGATCTGGAGCATTCCCGGCTTGGACTGGTTTACCATTTCCCGCCCAACTTTAACGCAGTCTCCTTTGAGAACTTCACCCAAAACCCGCTCTACAATGTTTGCACCCTTGCCGATCTTCTCTCGCGGCCGGACTTCGAGCCGACCTTGGAAGCCAAGTTCCGTTTGGCCTCGAACCTCGTCAATACCGTGTTCGACTTGCACGCTCGTGGTATCACCCACGGCTGCATCATCGACAAGAATGTGTCCTTTTGTAACATGGCCACCCCGGACCTCACGACGGGCCCCGGCGAGGTGGACATCCGCCGGCCCCTGATCTCATCTTTTGATCTGTTCCCAGACGCGCCATCAGATGAGGAGCCGGTTTCGCCATCGCTTCCTCTGTTCCGTCATCCCTTGGACCCTCGCACGACGCCGGCATCTCCGATCAACGACAAGATGGACTCTCGAATTCTTGACCTGTACTCCCTGGCCATGGTTCTGCTGTCTATTGGACTATGGACCAAGCTTGAGAACCTTGTACCCGACCCGTCTCAGCCTATTTCCGAGTCGATCCTTAATCAACTTGGAATTCGCTGCTCCTCCATGTACAAGAGGGCTGTCGAAACTTGCTGGAACGCCGTTGATACGCAGCTCCAAGGAGTTGCCACCGACGAGGAGCTTCTTTCCGCTGTACAAGTGACTGTGACGCGCTGCCTCGATTCATGCGCGATCCTCGACAATATGAATTCTCTCGAAGATCGCCTTAACCTTGACCTTGGCAGGAAGACATCTTCTCCTGTTGGGACCCCTACCAGACAGAGCACATCTGGACCTTCAAAGGACACACAGGCCTCTCGCCCGTCTGTCGACACACATCGCTCCTCATTCGACACCAAAGCCCCCGTCTCGCAACCCAGCCCCGCCCGCCGCTCGTATCCTTCAGCCGCGGAGGAGAAGCGGCAGCTTGCTAGAAAAGAAGCTGGAGGTGAGTCAGGCCCACGGCTCTGGTGTACTTTGCACACTAACCATATGACAGCCGCCCCGGCAGAGCTGCCTGCTGAGACAAAGTCTGCCAAGCCGCCTTCGTCCAAGACCCGGCTTTATCCTCAAATCCCGCTGCCTCCGGATGCCGTGGAGAGGTGGAACACGTTTGTGATGCCCCAAGTCAACCAGGCCTTGCGCCATTTCTATCGAAAGCACCGCGAAGAATCAGTTGAAGTATCCCTTGAGTCCATCGGCAGCTCCCCGACAAGAACACAGCCGACCGTTCTGGTTGTGTGTACCTCTGTCGGCAAGGTCAAGGCCATTCTGACACGCAAGTTGGGCGAGCTGTTTGACGGCAAGTCTGGGTTTGGCTTGAAGGTGTGCAAGGGACAGGTCATGAGGTCGCGGAAACAGCCAGGCGATGTCAAACGAAGCGCAGCACACGACGAAGATGAAGAGGGCGCTGTCAAAGCTGCTAACCCCGACTTCCAAGCGCGCCCCAGTAACGGCGCCAGTATTGGAGCTTGGGTGGGGGACCGCCACCTGCCGCCCGTTAGCTTGGGCGGCCTTGTTATGGTGGATGATAAGCCGTACGGAATGACGGTTCATCACATGTTGGATGACCCCGAAGAAATCTACAAGCACACCAAGGCACAGGATCCGGCGATGCGGAGCATGGCGAGGGACACGGATGATGTGCGGTTCGACTGGTACGCAGAGTCGTCGGCGGAAAGCAGCAGCGGAGATGACTATGCTTGCGAGTTTTCCGAATCCGAGTCGGAAGCGTATTCGGAGACGGACGTCACCAGCGAGGCCTCCGACGAGAGCGACGATGAGTCGGAAGGCGAGTACGACCAGCCTGGCGACATTCCTGGGGTTGAACCGGGTTGCGGGGATGGTTATATTATTACGCAGCCCGCCATGGACGACGTTGACGAAGAGTTTTATCCTTCGGAGGAGACAGCAAATGAGGACCACCTGGATAGTTTCACCGTCGGAGAGGTTTACGCATCGAGCGGGATCAAGCGCAGGGAGCAGAACGGCCTGATCCACGAAATCGACTGGGCCTTGTTTGAGTTCACGCCCGAGAGGTTGCCCGAGGATAACACCATCCCTCGGATACAGAGCAAGCAGCTGTCACCGTCGTACGGAAAGTTTCCATCGAAGCACGGCAAGGTCATGCACCCCATGACCGTGGCGCCGACATCCGCGCTGCCGGGCTTGGAGGTGCAGTGCATGGCTCGCACGAGCGGCTTGCAGACGGGGCTCATCCTCCCCGCCCTCACGAGCGTCAAAATCTTTGGACGGGTGACGCCCAGTCACACGTACCAAGTCAGCAGTGCCGCCACCGAGACGCCTACCGAGCTGGCCGGTGACGGCAAGAAGCTGCCCATGGGCATACCCGGAGACAGCGGTGCTTGGGTCATTGAGCGTGCCCACGGCCGTGTTTGCGGACATGTTTTGGCGTGGAGTGGGCGGAAGCGCGTTGCCTACATCTGTCCGATGGACGTGATGCTTCTCGACATCGCGGAGGCGCTCGAGGCCCGGGAAGTCGGGTTGCCGGGTGGCGAGCCGGTGGTCAGCCTCCGGGATCGACACGAAGAGGAGGAAGATGAGGGCACCTACAGGGACGACGAGCCTTCCTCGTCGCCCTTCTTGGACCCCAGGGATGACGATGATCTGGATGAGGTGTCGGAGGAGGGGGATGACGACGACGACCTGCCGGTACTCGTCAGGTCACGCGCGCCCCCACGAGGGCGGAGCGAGGGCAAGCAAGAACAAGAAAAGGGAGAAGAAGAGCAGCAGCATCAGAAGAAAGAAGGCGGCTCGGAGGAGCGGGAAAAGTTTGCTTCGGGCGACAACCATGATTTATCGCGCAGAATGGAGTCTATGGGCATCGGCAGGAGTCGTATGGGCATTGGCATGTGCAGCTGACTGGCTGAGGGCCTGGGGGTGCGCCCCGGCCTTGGAATACCCCTTTTTTGAGTAGATGGCGCTAATGAAGTGACGAGGCACAAGTAATCAACGCATTCCAATGAGCAGTCCGAGTAACGTTATTTGCAGTTCAGTATCGGGGACGGGGACGGCGGGTTCGGTTTGACGAGTTGAATTTGGAAAAACTGTAAACAACAGATGCAGACGCGCTACATAAAGTCGTCCTCCCAGTCGGCGTCGCGGTTCTGGTTGCTCGTCGACTCCATGTTCTCCTCGGTGAAGATTTCATCGTAGGCATGCTCCTTCTGCCACTTCTTCTCCTTGCGCTCCTGCGCGATGCGGGCCTCTTCTCGTTTCTGCGGGATGTCAGTAAGCCCACTAGTGAACGTGTGTAGTTTAAGGGTGATGGAAATCTAGCAAGGCGTGGAAAGAGGGAAGGAAGAAGTCGGCTCGGATCGACGATGGGAGAAAAGGGGGAACAGAAATGGAATGATAGCAAGAGGGAAAGAAAAAAGAAGAGAACAAAAAGAAAACATACCCTCGCAAGAATATTCGCCTGGTCCCTCTTCCTGAGCTCCTTGAGGCGGTCCTCCTTCTCCTGCTTGAGGTCGGGCTTCTTCTCGACCTTTGTCTTGTTGAGGCGGTTGACGATGGGGTTCTCGCGCTGGGGGACAAGGATCTTCTTGACCTTGCGGGGGTCCTTGAAGGAGACCTGCCCGACCTCCATGCTGCCGTCCTTTTTGAGGTTGGACCAGGGCGTGTAGATGACGGTGACGTTGTCCTTCTTGTTGCCCTCGATGGAGTTGGCCTTTGTGAGCTGCGCGAGGTCGACGAGGAGCGGCTCGGGGATGGCATCCCACGTCATCGGGGACGTCGTCGAGGGGTCCTTTGGGTCGGGCAGGCGGAGGTAGATGTGGGCCGACGAGAGCTTGTCAGCGTGGAACTGGGGGTGGGTGTCAGTGGGTGGTGTTGTGAGACGTTTGTGTGAGATGATGTGTGAGGGTGGTGGATAAGAGGGAGGTGAGTGAGTGAGTGAGATGGAATGCGTACCCTGGTGAGAGTCAGTATAGATCCGCCATGGGTGAAGGGGAACGGGCGACGAACCAGACGTCCTCCTCCCAGCCGTACTTGATCAGTTCCTCATCTGTTTCCCGCAGTCAGTCCATCCGCTCGGCTGAACGATTGCCTCCCTCTCTCAGCGCGTGTGCGCCCTTCTCCCCCGCGGACGAAGCACCACGTACTCTCAAACTTGTCCTTGCCGACGTAGATGAAGGCGGCCGGGTCCACCGCCTTGGAGGTGAAGTAGTAGACCATCGTGAGGAGGGAGGGGGGGTGTGCAACGCCGTCCGTCACGTCCGCTTGGTTGCCGTTGCTCGCTGTCGTTTGCTTGCGCGCGTGCAGGTGTCTTTCTGGTGCTGTCTCGAGCCGCGGGGGGGTCGGTCTGGCGGGTGTGGTTTTGCGACGCGGAAAGGAGAAATTTCGAGGTGGGGGTGGGGCGAGGCTCAAGTACTTATGGACTAACATAATCCTGGATACCCAGGCTGATACGTGCGTGACACGGGGGTAATGCCGATAGTGAGTAAGTAGCGTCCCTCGAGCACGGAACCGCAACCATGTGAACTTGACATCCCGTCAAGTTGCCGGCGGCGCGGCAGTCAAATAGCAAAGGTGTGAGCGAGGCCCGGTCTGACTTTTGCCTAGCGTGATGAGTTGCATCCTCTGACAACGACTTGCATTATGGAATTTATTCTACGTATTTGCTGGTGAACTCAGAAGAGAAAGCCTACGGCTCGTTGACCCAGCACCAATCCCCAAAGTCTAACGGTTCAATTCTCTAGCGGGTTGCTGTTGCGCCGCTCACTGGAATCCGATCGGCGCCGGGCTAAGACAGCGCGATCGGCAGGACGGGATCCCAAACGCACGCACTCCCCCAAACTTCTCTTGATCCCCTCAGAGAAGCTGGCACGATCCCGTCTTCGCCAACCTCATCGCCGGCATCCCACGAACCCACCCAAGATTGTGTCCCCCACTTTCCATCTCGCTACATATTCTTCCTCATCTGGCCAGGAAAGCAAGCCTTGTTGGCTCAGTGGTAAAGCGTCTCACTAGTAATGAGAAGATCGGCGGTTCGATTCCGCCACGAGGCATAACCTCGGACAGTCCAGCTGTCCACGACACCTTTTGCTTTTTTTTGTTCACTGTTTGTTTGACTTTGGATAAGTTCATCACTTTCATCGGCACTTTGGTCGTTTGGTCTTTTGGTCTCAGGACGTCTCAATTAGTCTGTCTAATATCTATCATGGCTCGTATATCATAACGCTTAAAACTTGGCAGTGTCGTAAATGTCATCGGGGTCTGCAATTGTCAGTAAACAATCAAAGTCAAAAAAGGGAAACGAATCACATACCTTTGCCGTGCTCCATGATGAATTCCCGAATCTCCTTCACCTTGGTTTCAACCTCCTTGATCTTGTCATCAAGGCTGGCCTTGACCTTCTCATTCACCTTGGCGCCTCCTTTCAACGCCCGGAGCGCGACGTCGTATCGGCTCACGCCGTTGAGAAGCATCATGTCAAACGGCGTCGTTGTGCTACCCTCCTCGCGGTACCCATCGACCGTCATCCTGTCCAAGTTGGGCCGTCCAAACAACAGGCCCTGCAGCTCGGTCGGGTAGCCGTGGTAGTTGAAGCATACGGCCCGGTCCGCGGTGAAGATCTCCTCGAACGCCTTGGTCGACAGCGCATGCGGGTGCTTGGCCTCTGCCTTGAGAACCATGAGGTCCGTGACGTTGACGACGCGCACGCGAAGCTCCGGCACCAGGGTGCGCAGCAGCTCCGCGGCTTTGACGACCTCGAAGGTGAGCTCCACGCCAAGTCCCACAATCACCACGTCTGGGTCCGCGCCGCCGTCGGTGGATGCGAAGGGCCACGTGCCCGCACCGAGGCGGCAGTGCTCTTCGGCGGCGTCTGCGTCTAGGTAGTTCGCTGTGGGCTGCTTGGACCCGATGACGAGGTTGACGTAGTTCTTGGACTTGAGGCAGTGGTGGACGGTGCTTAGGAAGCAGTTGGCGTCAGGCGGGAGGTAGACCTGTGTGTGTAAGTCAATGCGCCCGGTTGAGGGCGAGATGAGGAGCTTACTCGTGCGGCCTGGGCCTTGAGGTTGAGAACTGCTCCGATGAAGGAGGGGTTCTGGTGTGAGAATCCATTGTGCTCCTGACGAGTCCACGTGCTGGTCTCAATGTAGTTGATGGATGCCAGGTCTCCGCGCCACTTGACCTGCTTGGCAATCTTGTTGAACTTGGCATACTGCACCATCATCGTGTGGACGATGCCCAAGAAAGACTCGTAGCTGGGGAACAGGCCGACGCGGCCCGTGAGAGTGTATCCCTGCATGAAGCCCTGGCAGCAGTGCTCCGAGAGGATCTCAATAACCCTGCCGCCTTGGTTGCGCGAGTACTGGTCCCACTGGAAGTTGCGGCCGGTGTGATCCAGCACGGCGTCGAGCTTGTTGCTTTCCAGCTCGTCGGGCGAGAACATGCGGAAGCTGTGCGGATTCTCCTGCATCACCTTATCCAGAAGCTTTCCCGTCACCTTCATGCAGCTGTCCTGCTCACCGGGGTTAACTGCAAGCGGCTTCCAGTCGGGGAGTTTGAGGCCGATGTACGGGTCGTAGGTGGCTTTGAGCTGGCCGAGCTTCTTGGCGGCGTTCTTGGGGATCGCTCCGAGAACGCTCTCGGTCGGCTTGCCTTCCGAAAGGAGGTTTTCAATGTCGTAGCTCGACAGCCAGTCACGCAGCTTTCCGAGATGAACCTCGTCGGAGCCGGCCTTAGCCAAGGGAACCTGATGGGACTTATAGGAGCCTTCAACAATGACTCCATCCACCTCTTTTGGTCCAGTCCATCCCTAAACAAGTCAGCGTGTGATCATGCAATCTGTAAAAGGTGAGCCCACCTTGGGAGTGCGCAGAGCAATCATCGGCCATCGCGGCTTGGCAATGGCCTCACCGGAGCGGGCAGCCTTTTGGATCTTCTTGACCTCGGCCACCGCCCATTCCAGGGCGCTGGAGAGGTCGGTGTTGATGTCTTCAAGGTCCTCGACAATGCACACCTGGTACCCGTAGCCGGAGAACAGGGCGGTAATCTCCTTGTCATCCATACATCCAAAGATGGTGCGCTCGCTAATCTTGAAGCCGTTGATGTGGAGAATGGGAATCACAGCGCCCGACTCCTTGGGGTCGAGGTACTTGATGGCATGCCATGCACTAGGACTCATCAGCATGATTCTCCTCTACACGAGAACACGGACTTACCCAGCAGTAGGACCGCTCTCAGCCTCACCGTCACCGACAACGCAGGTCACGATGAGATCTGGGTTGTCCATGACGGCGCCAAACGACACGGACAGGGCGTAGCCAAGCTCACCGCCTTCGTGGATCGAGCCAGGTGTCTCGGAGTTTATGTGACTAAGGCATGTTAGCGCACGGCCACGACCGACACGACGACAATATCCTTACCTCGGGAAGCCTCCGGGGACGGAGAACCTCGTGATGAGGTTGTGCAGGCCCTGCTTGCTGACATCGTACTCGCCAGGGTAGAACCTCTCGAGAGAGCCTTCAAGCCACAGGGCCGCCAGAGCCGCGGGGGCGCCATGGCCCGGGCCAATGACATAAATCATGTCCATATCATGGTTGCGAATAAGTCGGTTAAGGTGGGACCATACCAGAATGAGACCGGGACAGGTACCCCAGTGACCTGACGCGTTGTTAGGGGATCGTCCCAAAGGGACATTAAGGTGTGGACTCACCCAGCAGCCGGGGCTTGATATGCTCGAACTTCAATTCTGACTCCAAGAGCACGTTGTCGCGCAGAAAGATCATCGCTGGGGCTTGTCAGCTGCGAACGAGCGGCAGATCTGGCGGCGGATGGAGTGGGTAAGATCGCCTTACCAGCAGCAATATAGCAGGCAGCATTCTGGAAGTCGCGCAGAGACTTTGCATCTTTTTCGTCCAAAGGCTTCTTATCCCTCTTGACGATGAGGTCGAGGATGTTGTCGGGGAGGTGAGAGGGAAGAGGCGGCGGGTTCGCCTCTTGGAGGACCTGGCCAGCCATATTGACGACGGACGGGATGGGATGTGCGTGATGTTCGAACGATTTGGCGCTGGGGTGTATCCGTGCCTGAACGTGGGAAATACAGATTTGCGTTCGTCCGTAGTCTCGGTCCGGCTCCGATGAGGTTGGGTTGAGCACCTATGTACTGCAAGGGTAGCTGACAATGATGTAGTAGATGAACTGGGATCTGAGCGACAGGATGCAAAGCCGTTTGATTCGCGGTTCAAGATATGTCTCAACCGGAAGCCGCGGCGAGATGGTGACTGCTCAAACAATCCGATAAATGGTTTCGCGCAGTATCAAGAGTAGCGTAGACGAACAGCTAGCTAGTTGTAAGCTAGACCGGAGTCTGGACCGTTGCGGTGCCGGTGAGGCGGGAAGTGGGTTCGTGTGACGGCGATCGGTGAGGTCTATGACGTCGGCGCTCAACCAAACGGGAGCGAAGGCACACAAACACGGAAGTGGGAACAACGGGGAGATGGTGGATACTCGGAGATGTCACTGCTTCAAGTTGGCAAGAAGTTTCGAGCTCTACAATGTTCGACTTGGTTTGCACAAACCCCGAGTGCTACCTTAAGTACGCGACGATGCCCGTGTATGGCATCTAGAGTCAGCCTACTTGCTGCAATGACGGGAATCATACCTGTCAAGTCAAGGTCGGTAGAACGTGAAGCTTGGCAGGGAATAACATCTAGCCGTTGCACTTGCTACTCCATATTGCGTGCAATTTGGATCATGCAGATGTCACTCCCACGTTGGCTGTCAATCGAACTCTGTTGAGACGGTAGCATTGAATGGGGGCCAAGGTAGGTACTGCGAAGGGACTGCCGGATCGAGGATGGGGGCTCCAACGTAAGAGCTGCAACAAATGGATACCGAGGAGATGGGCTTTTCGGAATCAGAGCCCCCTCCCGGTCTGGGTCGATGAAAGTGCATCTCGATGAATTACCGGGCCATGATCTCACCTGTGTTGCAAATTGTCGAATGAGGCGCGTCTTGTTACCAATGGCTTCGCTGCACATGCAGGTGGAGGAGGAAAAGAGAAAGAAGCTTGGGCTATTGAGGGGCAATCGAGGGGCATCTGGATCTAAAGGGGTACGTACTCCCAGAGTTTGGCGAGTGGCCCGCTTTATCACCTGGTGTGCCTGGCATGACGGGCTACCATTGGACAGCAAACTGGAGCATCTGCTCCTCTTCTCCACTTCCCGGACCATACGTCCGACTGGCAAGGCAGGCATGGACAGGGGCGCATGCTGTTTTGGGACGCGGCGACTTGGAGCTCTGACATCAACATGGCGAAATCGCGATGCGCCTGCGCTTTCTTTGATCTCTCTACACCAAACAATCCCACACATTCTGCTTCTGCTACCGCCGTGTCTGTCTCTTTCCACCACGCTCCTCGCCCAAGCAAACCAGGCTAGCGCACATCCACCATAACTGCCGTGGTACTCGAGAAATGTCCCGCCAATGGAGCTCCCTTCTGAAGCACGGCCCCTTGCCTGTTGAGGGGCGACTATCGTTGTTCTCGACTGGTTTGTGAGCATATGGTTGACGTCAGGCATCGCCAGTAGATCGACTTCAGTGTGCTGCTCGAGCAACAGGACATGGATCAAAGGTTGACGGCCCAATGGCAACACTTGCTTTATAAAGACTGGGTTGACTGGGGGGTTTGAGGAGGTGCCCGCTTCTTGATCTTTTGATTTCAACTTCCTTGTCTTCCCCCGGGTCTCAGATTTCTTATTTCTTGCCTCTCTTCTCTCCTCGTACAAGCCATTCCTCCTTTCCCAGTCTTCTATTTCAAGATGGCAAGCATTGTTCCTGATACCCTAAAGAAAGCCGGAAACGTAGTCATGGGCCAATCAAACAAGAAGAACGCTCAGCTCGCTGAGAACATGGTTGAGCCTAACTCCAAGGCTCCCATGACCACCGACTTTGGAGTCAAGATCGAGAACACAGACGACTGGTTGAGAGTCACCAACAACGACCAGATTGGTCCCACGCTTCTCGAAGATCAAATCGGGAGAGAAAAGGTTCATCACGTCTACTGTCCAATACCCCCAAGAATGGTTACTAACGTCAGCAGATTCACCGCTTCGACCACGAGAGAATCCCCGAGCGAGTTGTCCACGCCAGAGGTGCTGGTGCCTTTGGTACATTCAGACTCTTCGAGAGTGCTGCAGACGTGAGCAACGCCGGCATTTTGACCGACACTTCGCGCGAGACTCCTCTGTTCCTCCGCTTTTCCACTGTCCTCGGTAGCAGAGGTAGTGCCGACACTGTCCGCGATGTTCGCGGGTTTGCTGTCAAGTTCTACACGGAGGAGGGCAACTGGGATCTTGTCGGGAACAACATTCCCGTCTTCTTCATCCAGGACGCCATAAAGTTCCCCGATGTTATCCATGCAGGTAAGTTGCCGTGTTGATACCTAATCTGGGAGCACAGTATACTGACCAAAACCAGGCAAGCCTGAACCTCAACTCGAGTTTCCCCAGGCCCAAAGTGCTCACGACAACTTCTGGGACTTCCAGTACCTGCACACTGAGGCCACTCACATGTTCTGCTGGGCCATGTCTGACCGCACCATTCCTCGTTCCTACAGAATGATGCAAGGTTTTGGAGTCAACACGTACACCCTGACTAACGACAAGGGCGAGCGCCACTTTGTCAAGTTCCATTTCACTCCCACACTTGGCGTTCACTCGCTCGTGTGGGATGAGGCCCTGAAGCTTGCTGGCCAAGACCCGACTTCCACCGCAAGGATCTGGCAGAGGCCATTGAGAACGGCGCCTACCCCAAGTGGAAGTTCGGTATCCAGGTTCTCCCTGAGTCTAAGGAGCATGACTTTGACTTCGACATCCTTGACGCCACAAAGGTGTGGCCTGAGGAGCTGATCCCCATCCGCTACGTCGGAGAGATGGAGCTTAACAAGAACCCCGACGAATACTTCACCCAAACCGAGCAGGTCGCCTTCTGCACCAGCCACGTCGTTCCCGGCATTGGCTTCTCCGACGACCCTCTCCTTCAAGGCCGCAACTTTTCTTACTTTGATACCCAAATTACTCGTCTAGGCATCAACTGGCAGGAGCTTCCTATCAACAAGCCCGTGTGCCCTGTCATGAACTTCAATAGAGATGGCCAGCACCGTCAAACTATTTCCAAGGGCAACGTCAACTACTGGCCCAACCGTCACGAGGCTGTCCCCCCCGCCAACCACTCCAAGGTCTCTGGTGCCTACGTTGACTTCGCCCAGAAGGTGGAGGGTATTAAGCAGCGCACCAAGAGCGCCAAGTTCAAGGAGCACTTCAGCCAGGCCCAGCTCTTTTTCAACAGTCTGTCTCCCATTGAGAAGATGCACGCTACGAACGCTTTTGCATTCGAGCTGGACCACTGCGAGGATCCCATTGTGTACGAGCGCATGTCTCAGCGTCTTGCTGACATTGACCTTGGCTTGGCCCAGTCTGTTGCTGAGATGGTTGGTGGCACCAAGCCCGAGAAGGCTGGCCGCGCCAACCACGGAAACACGGCTAAGGGTCTCAGCCAGTTGGAGTTCCTGCCCGAGACGCCCACCATTATGTCCCGCCGTGTTGCCATCATCATTGCTGACGGTTTCGACCCTGTTGCCTTCGGCGCCGCCAAGGCTGCTATCGCGGCTTCAATGGCCATTCCTATGGTGATTGGTACCCGTCGCTCGGAGATCTTCCCCGCAGGAGTTTCCAAGACAGCTGGTAAGGGTGTCATGCCCGCTCACCACCTCGAGGGCTTCAGGTCCACCATGGTTGATGCCATCTTCGTCCCCGGTGGCGAGGAATCTATCAAGACCTTAACCAAGAATGGCAGAGCCGTGCACTGGGTCCGCGAGGCGTTTGGTCACCTCAAGGCCATCGCTGCCACTGGCGAGGCTGTTGAATTTATCCGCACTGCTGTCACTCTGCCTGAGGTCACTCTGTCCAACGACAGCAACGTTGAGTCAAGTTACGGTGTCGTCACGATGAAGTCGTTTGCGCCGGAGAGCCTGAAGGAGACTGTCGAGATCGTCAAGAACGGCAAGGGATTCTTGGAGCAGTTCTTCTACACCATCGCTCAGCACCGCGTGTGGGCTCGTGAGCTGGACGGTCTTAGCACCCAGCTGGCGTACTAATTTGTCGGTTTAATGAAACGAAATGCGGATGGCGTTGGGAACTCAAAGGATGGGATATTTAGTATAATGACCAATTGATCATGACTTTCAAGTTGCCTTATTTGCCATGATAATTGCGCGTGATGAGTGAAGAGATACAATCTTCATCTATTGGAATCTCGATACCGAGAGCAATTTACTTACACTTACACCATGTTGCAAAATATTTATTTACCAACATGTACGAAAGTAATGGGACATTCTGTATCATCGACATGAATTTTTATTGAACACTCTCGGCTTCTACGGTTATTACAATATTATGCACTGGCAGCCGCGGTCGTCGTGGGAGCGGCAGTCGTCACAGCAGATGTTGGCGCTACCGTCCCCGAAGCCGTCGAGCTTCCACTTCCAGTTCCTCCGCCCTTGACCACGGTCGCCCTCACGACCTGGCCGAGAGTGTTGAAGACGATATTGACGAGCGAGCTGAGCGGTGCGTACTCGAACGTCTTCTGCACCAGACCATTGCCGAGGTCCTGCTGGTTCCCTGTGAAGGTCATGTTCTGCTGGTAGTTTCCGATGATGGTACTCAACGCGCCGGTGGCGCCGCTCGCAACCTCCTGGACAATGTTTCCGAGGTTGTCAATTAGGAAGTTGATCTTGGTGTCCCCGTTCACAATAGAGCCCAGCAGTCCGTCGACGGCGCCAATGACGTCGTCGACCACGTCGCCCACGGTGTCGAGAAGGTTGATGAGCAAGGGGTTCAGGTCGAGCGAGGCCAGGGTGCGGTTGACGATGTCAACGAGGTTGCCGAGGCGGATGACAAGCTCGAGCTCGGCCTCGACGTCGACGATGGTGATATTGACTTTTTCGATGCCGATCTGCACGCCGGCGTTGATGGTAACGAGCTTGGCGACCTCGGCGGCGAGGTTCACCTCCGCCGACAGGTTGTCGACGTCGAGCTCGATACGGCCGACGGAGAGCTGGGGGACCTTGAGGTAGACGTCTGCGGGCGGCGTGCTGGAGGGGGCGGAGGTTGTGCCGCCTCCGCCGTTGCCGCCGCCGGACGACGCCGTTCCCTGCGCGGTGGTTGGGGTTGGTGTAGGTGTTCCTGTGGCCTCTGGCGTCGATGGGGACTGCTGCTGCGCGGTGCTCGCCGTTGCCTCTGACGCGTCCGTCGCAGTTGGGGTCTGCGCCGCGACGAGGGCGACGAAGACCGCGAGCAGGAGGGAGAGGATGGAGGACCTCATCTTGAGACTGGGCACGTGGGACAAAGGAGTGTGTGGTGGGGTTTGAAAGGAGCGACGATGGGACACCAGGTGAGAGACTCGGGGAACACTGGTGAGCTGCAAGAGGGACTGCGCTCGCGACCGACTGGGCTCGCCCGGGGGATATAAGGCGGCATCGTGTGCGTGTGTGCCGGAATCAAATCAAGGTTGTCAATTTACCTCATTCTGCTTTCCTTCAACCCCCCTGCTCCATCGCGGAGTGCATCCAGCTTGTCAAGTCACTCATCTCCATGGCGCTCACACATGGGCATCCATTAGCATGCATCCATATCCCTGGCGGGGTCTGATGCAACGCGGCGTACCCCATATCTAGGGCGGGTATTGGCAACGGTTCCGTATGGGCGGTGTCCACCCCTTTTCTTTTTCCGGTTGGTCAGTCGACTATTCGTTCATCATAGCTGTTGGCCTTTCATAGTGATGCTTCGTTCTCATAGGAGAGTCGGATTGTGAGACAAGCATGAGCCCCATGACAGACTGCAAGCCACCGGGCCGAAGCCTGAGAGGGGGGGACCGCATGTGATGGGATGACAGAAAAACCTTGGAATATTCCATGTTCATACCCAGGTTCTAGGATGGGAAATGAGCAGACCAGAAGAATTGCCCGTTCTCCTCATGCGTGCAGTATGCGTTTTCTGGCCGTGTTGCATCGGAACCAAGCTTGACAAACACGGATGGGGGGAGGAGTGGATATGCTCCTGCGTGAACTTTTTTCGATGGTAGCCAGTCGGAGGATTCGCTGGGGACGGGGGCACAGCGTGCGGAGGCGGCTTCCCAGAGTGAGACCCGGCCGTCAACTTGGAAGTGGGAGAGATATGCCCTTGTCGGTGACAGCCCAAGGATGTTATGTCGGGGGAGAAGAGGGGAGGGGGTTGTACTATGGAGGGTGGTGTTCTCGATGCAGTGACGGCCCCCGAAGCCTTCATTCTTGTCATCACGCCCGGGACTTACACCCCTCCCCTCACATCTCTCGTGCCATCTCAGCCGAGTCGATCGGCCATACTTGTATCGTTGGGCCCCCGACATCGTCAGACCTCGCTCGTCCCCGCGGCCCCTTTGTTCAGTCCGTCTCACACATCACCAAACGGCCTATATCGGCCATTCATTCATTCTTTTCGAGACTACCCTCTCCTCCCCAAACCACCATGATGGCCCGCTTTGTGACCAGGGCATTCGCCCTCCTCACCCTTTCAACCCTCGCCCTTGCCCAGGACGAGCCCAAGGGCGACGGCTACTTCGGCTACGACCTGAAGCGCCGCGGCGACAATGAGTCTGCCGTGTACGAGACGGCAAACACCAAGACGGGCATTGACACGCTGAACCCCATCCCGGACGTCTACCTCAACGCCTCAGTGTCGGTCGGCGAGATCAGCATCGAGGTGCAGAACCTCACGGCCAAGGTCAACCTTGACGCCAAGGTCCTGAACCTGCTTCACTTCTCGGCCGGCGTCGACGCGAGCATCGACCGCGTCAAGCTGGGCATCTACAACGTCTCAGCCAAGGTCGAGCTCGAGGCGCGCCTGGAGAATGTGGTCAAGATGGTGGACGACGTGCTCACGAGCATCGACCTGAACCCCATCATCGCGACGCTCGGCGACACCGTCAGCGACATCGTCAACAAGACGACCGACGTCATCACGGACCCCGTCGAGAGCGCCGCCGGCTCGGTGGCGAAGCGCGACCTGACGTACCGCATCGAGAACAACATCCTCTACTCGGTCAACGACTTCTCCGGGCGGACGCACACGAACCGTGTGCTGGCCCAGAACGGCTCGCTGTACGACGTCTACCTGGACAACAGCGGCAACGAGAGCGGGTTGAAGATTGTGGGCTACTACAGCCGCGACATGACGTTCAGCGGCCACAACAAGACCATCACGGTCGACGGGCAGGTCAAGGAGTTTGAGCTGCAGTATCTGTATACGCCGTACCCCGGGCTGGAGGCGTTTAGCAACATCTACGTAGACACCACGGGCAGGGTCGTGAGGACCAAGATCGTAGCCGAGGCCGAGGGCGGGGGCACGGCGACGATTAGCAACGATGACGGGAACGATCTGTAGGAAGCGGTAGAACGCTCGGGGTTAGGGGTGCCGGATGAATCGAAAAGGCTTGGCCGTAATCACTTCCCACTGACATTTGCCTCCTGTTGTCCCACGAAAGTATCAGGCCCAAGCGATTTCAAACGTCCAAATGCCGTTGGGAGATGGTGAGGCGTGCCAGTCTGGAAGCGGACTTGCTTCCGATGGCTGGACCGTCCGATTCGAGCACCGGGAAGCCGCCTGTGGGACGCGGGTTATAGAAGAGACCAGGTATTGACCGGGGGGCATGCTCTCGAGCGTTGGCTATTTTTTTCTTCTTCTTTTCTTCTCCTGGTGGAAACGCGGTCAAAGCTACGTTCAAAGTAGACAGCGAGAGGTCCTGTCCGCGCGTACGTGGGCGACGAAGTGACGTTGAAGGCTTAACAGCGCTGATATCGCCTCATTAACACCTCTCGATTATACCCGACCCAACCCAGACTCAGGACCAAATCCTCCGCGCGCTCGCTGTAACATTCAGAGTTTTCGGGCTGAGCCTTTTGTGAGGGAACCGGGGGGAGGAGATCATTGCCCCCATCGGGGGAAGCGCACGGCGCGCGATGATACCCTTGTCCTCAGTCGTTTGCGGCGGGTTTTGTGGACGCTGTGGCGAGGCTGTGAGGTTTGGATGCGACTCTTCTCCGCTGCTGGGTGCAATTGCCGGCCGGAAGGGAGACTCAGGGTGACGCTGCCAAAGCCCACGGCAACAGGATGCGGGACCTTCAGCGTCACACCCGTCGAGTAGGACATGGACAATAAGACGCCCTGCGACTGCGACTGTGATGTGTCGCTGGCTTTGCTTATCTCGAACCATTTACACGTCTGATAACTCATCAGTGTTCTAGGCAGACTCGGCTGTCAAGAAAGAGACGGGGCGGTGATTTCGGTAGAGTTGGCGTCAACCGTTCAACGTTGGCGCTAGCATCCAAATGGCGGGATCGTCTAGCCCCTTAACACCGTCGACATGCGCTTTTCTCGATTCGCATTTAACCGCGAATCAAGGCCCACAAGTTCCAAGTAAGCTAAAATCTCGAACTTGAGGCCACTGCAGGAACCACTCCTGCTAACAGAGGAGGGCCCCTGTTATGGAGCAATCGTTTCGGCGAGTTGAAGAGCTGAATGGTTTGGATCTGCTCACTCCACCTGTAGGCGCGTTGGCTTCCTGCTAGGTATAAGTCCTAGGCGGAATCGACCCAGCCTGAGCCCACTGAGTAAGGAGATTATCGCGCAGTCAGGATAGAGTAAAGTGTCCACCACCCCCTCTTTGGGCCTTTTTCTCGAAGTCGATCGCGCGGTGCTACTCACGGCAATTGGCTAGACCAGATCTCGATAGACTCCGGGTGTTTGAGCTGGCAGATGCAGGAATCAAGGCAGAGGAAATTTGCCATGCTTCACCCCTGCGAATCTGGGCCTTTGGCGATGCCGCAGTGCTGCCATGCACAGGAGAAGGATGCCGGCTTTTTGGCTCGAGTCCATGGCCGGCAATGCGGCATGCAAGGGCAGTTGGACGGTCCAAAAGTCCAGGAGGGCGGGTGATGCGTAACCGCTCATGCGATGCGACCCTAAGATGTGATGGGGTTCGTCACTTCTGTACGGATAATGATTATATGAGCTGCTTCGCTATAGGGCCTCCCCTTTTGCTTTACATTGGGATGATCCGATACCGTTGCAGCAAACAAGTATGATGGCATTCTGGCAATATGAGGGATTGTATGCGGTCGCGGCATAATAGCCAGCACGAACCGGCGCGGCCTGTGTAGTCTCTCATTATGCTGCCCCTGCTGCGCCGCCCGTCCGCTCGTTTCGTCTCATCTCGGGAAAAGGGGAACCATGACCGGGTGCAACAGCCGTCGCTTAACAACTCTCTTTTTTTGAATCTGCCCCATTGTGTCGTCATTCGGATGGCAGTTTGACAATTTGGGATTCCCTGTCGACGATGCCTCTGGTTAGTCAATAGCGCACAGTCTTGCCTCGATGCCCCCATCCGTGTTGTGGCAGTCCCTCGCGAATAACTCTCCGCAGTGGCCCACGAGTCGTTTTTATGGGTAATATAAGGCCTTTTCCGCCTAAAGTTCAGAGCCTGATCGGTTCCGAGATTTCATCGGCCCGTGGCAGTCTCGTGGGTTCTCGGGATGCATGTACTGGCCTTTTAAGGGCGCCGGTACAGACCCCTTCTCTTATTGATGTAAGCTATATCGAGATATCTAAACAGCGCCCAGATGATCTGGTTTTGTACTGTCGTACGGAGAGATATGCAAAGAAGCATTCGAATCTATTTGATGTCCTTGTAGAGAAAGTCCCCATTAAGCGACCGACCAACTGCTTCATTACTAGAACCAGCGTATAGAGAAGGTTGTCGAGGCATAGGTCCACACTAATACCACTGGGTGCAGAATACCGCGACAGATCAGTGAAAATCTTCCGCTCGCTGTGCCGGTACTCTGACTTAGAGACAACCGCAAGGCGTACATTCCATACAGTTGAAGCAGGTAACCTTCGGGACGTTTCTATTTTAGAGGCATAGTCTCAGAGAAGAAATTATTATGCTTTTATAACCCGATCAAACACAGCGTAGACATCGTTGAATGCGACGTCACCGAAATTATTCCGAATGGCGATAAAATCATGCGGATTGAGGGGGTTGCGAGTGATGCATTGACACAAGCCCTTGGACGGTGTACAACACGGTGCCTAGGGAAAGCTTCAAATCAGAGCAACGTGAAGGAGGTAGCACGTCAGTGTTATGCTATTCAAGCGCGATACAGGTTAGCCATCACTTTGAAATTATTCGACCTGGCCGGAAAGCAGGTATCAACTTCCTTAATCACGACTTAAGCCCCGTAATCGCGACAAAGTCTTCATTTACGATATAAAAACTACTGAAGGGTTTTCAGAAAGGAACAATAGTCAGCTTTGTCTGGTTTGTCGCGCGGGAACTGGGTGTTCACGTTGACACATGTCGCTACTCTCCGGCACTTGCCTGAGGCCCTTATTGTCAGACGCCTGAACGGCAAGTAGGTAGAGAATCGGAAAAATACGGCTCCTGAACCAATTCGCATGCATATAGGGAGAGTTTCCATGGAAGTCCAACATGGCCATTCGTGTTGAGTCCTGTGACGATTGGTCAGTACGTTCAACGAGTTGAGGATGTCGTTCAGCGCAAATTGCGACTTGTGAACATACTATTCATCCGCTGCGACGCGTGCACGTATCGGAGTTTAGCCCCATAGCTGTTGCTATATTTCGCCGTG
This sequence comes from Colletotrichum spaethianum, assembly GCF_022836535.1. Classification (NCBI taxonomy): domain Eukaryota; kingdom Fungi; phylum Ascomycota; class Sordariomycetes; order Glomerellales; family Glomerellaceae; genus Colletotrichum; species Colletotrichum spaethianum. The sequence goes on from NW_026054790.1 coordinate 473,889, forward strand.
TGGAGCTTGGACGTGCTGAAGCCGGATTGGCATGATGCCGCGGCCGCCGAAACTGCTCGACAACCTCAGGTTGCATATTATCGGGGACACCCGTCATGACTAGATAGATTGGCAGAATTCTCATCAACTCCGTCATTCGAATAACAGCTCAACCAAAATTCATGTCTCTCAGCCCCGGCTCAGAAGTGTCGATCGTGTGTACTCGCAAACCCCTGTTGGGGCCCTGCTATCATCTTTAGGTTCTGAACTAAGCTGTGAACAGGCTGCAGCGATCGCCGCTTTGGGCGTTGATGTTTTGATCCATCCCATCGATACATTGATTACTCGCACTCAGTCACTCGCCTACAAAACGCACTACAAAAACGCCAATGGATCGTTTCACCGGTCCCTTTTCCAGGGGCTGTATCAGGGCTTCGGCCCGACATTAGTTACCGGCATGCCATCAGCTGCTGCGTTCTTCACTATCTATGAGGGCTTGAAGAAGGCCTCCAAAGACGCCAAAGCAGCGGGGTATCTCCAGGGTGTGCCTCTGCCAGTTCTCCATGGCGCCAGTAGTGCCGCTGCCGACCTCGTGGCCTGTGCCATTATTAATCCCGCGGAAGTTCTGAAGCAGAATGCGCAGGTATATCAACAAGACGAGGGGTCGCCCAAACGCCAGTCGCCCACGTTGAAAATGCTGAAAAGTTTTATGAAACAGCCCACAAAACTATGGACAGGATATACGGCTCTGGTAACGAGCAGCATACCCGGGACGTGCCTGACGTTTTTACTCTACGAGTCTCTGGCAGCAAGATTACTAAAAAGGCTGGATCAAAACAGCAGGCAAGGTCAAGGAAGCATAACGCAGCAGATCCAGGTTCACACACTCAGTGCGGGCCTCGCTGGTGCCTTTGCTTCCTTCCTTTTCGTCCCTGTTGACGTGGTGAAGACGAGGATGAGACTGGCAGCCGGGGCCCAAAAGCCACGTCCCCGTTTGTTATTTCCGACTTCAGTCGGAATCAAAGGGGATGTGATAAGACATGTTGAGCACACCCCACCTCGCACGGTCAGAGGCCCCTTGCGTGTAGCACGAGAAGTTTTCCGCACCGAGGGTGTTCGTGGCTTGTTCAGAGGGGGCACTCTAACATGCTTGGCGGCAGGCGTCGGGAGCGGGCTCGGTCTAGGAAGCTACGAAGGCTTCAAACATTACTTTAAGGGTTCTACGCAAGAACAAGAAGAGGCGTTATTGTAATCTACCGGTTGGAATATGAGATCTCAGCTCAGACGTGTGTAATATTAAACCTAGAGTAAAGTTCGCTTGGTAAGAGATGGCGTGGATTTCAAGGCTTTGAAAATGTGTAGGATATCGGCATCAAGGTTGCGCTCACCGCTCAATGTGAGTTTAGAGAAGATGGGTTTCCAAATGGGCTAGAATAGAAAGCAGATGGTTCGCATCTAATCAGATTTGTTTAGCTACTGCAATATCGAAATAAACACTCCCAGTCCCCGACTAACCATGTTTACAACACAAAATTAGAAAACCCAACTGCTACGCAGATACGATGAGCCGAGTTGTGATCCAAAAACCAGCCCGAATGTTCCCTAACAGCGCATCTATCAGGCAGAGCTTGTAATAACATTCACCTCATCGTCGAAAAGAGACTCAAGTCTCCGGTTAGGAATGGCGCATGTGCTCGCAGCTGTAGGACAAAACTTGACGCAAGCGATCAGGATCTCTATGTTGCAAACGTGGGGGGGCGGTTTGAGTTGACAATGAGAATTGCCTCAGTTCAGTGTGGTTTCTGCGTACACGTACTTGCTGCTCACCCAGTGGAACACGGGTTCCATCGTTGTATCGCAGTTGCTCATTTCAAGTCTTTCCGCGCTGTCTTGACAGAGCCGGAGTGTCTCATTGTCGTGGTGTTCAAGTTGGCGCGTACTCTCTGATTACTGTTCGAGCCAGTTGGGAAAGGGGTCATATATGGTCACCTGTGAAACGGATTGGTAGCTACTTATACTGATGTGAGGGTGCAGAGCCTGCAGGCGTTCTGTGATGACTACACCAGACTTCCGTGGTTCGTGGACTTTTCGATTCCCATCTCCCATCTTGTGTGCATGATGTTATAACATTGGCGCCACACGCGCTGCCTTCGCCGGCGCCGTCTTTCTTGACGGTCCTGCGGTCAGGCAAATGGGAAGGCATTCAGTGCCCGGAAATCATGTCCGCCACGCGGACGATTTGATGAGGTATCCAGGTGATGACGAATCCCGGTATGTGGGCATTTGCGGCACTTTCATTGAGGAAGCCACAAAGACCGACGTCGGGGACATCTGTTTGACAACCGTAGCAGTCGATGGGCATCTTAGACAGACGAGGACGGGTAGAGTGCCACCATGTCAAGATTCCGAGGAGACCTAACAGAGCATGAAGAGTGCCACCGAAGGCCATAAGGGTAGCCCATAGGAGAGTCAGCCTTTGTCGGTTACAGCAAGCCACGATTAGGCAGCTGAAGATGGCGTCAATGCACATGACAAACGCGAACATGAAGATCATTGCTGTGCATAGTTTGGTCCGCAGAGAACTGTAGGCCCAGATTTGCTGTTCTTGCTGCCGCATAATTGCGACTGGAGGGCTAAGGGGCTTAGATGGAGAGTTTCTGAGTGTTAAGACGCAAGGAGCTGAGAGAAAAAGCACTAGGGTTCCTGTTGCGAACGTTGGAATTTGAGGCGTACGTAGAAGGAGTTGATAATGCTACCCTGAAAAATTGACAAAAAGTAACTAACCCGTAAGAGTGGCTATACCAATCGCGGTGAGGATTTGAGCCTCACGCGGGGGTCGAACCCGCAACCTTGAGATTAAGAGTCTCACGCTCTACCGATTGAGCTAGCAAGGCGGGTCTTGTTTGATGACGGCCTTTCCAAAAACACAAAATATGAACCCTCCACCAAATCACTCCTTACCGAAAACTAGACATTGACTGCTCTGCGAATGGATCAACGCATATTTACAAGCAGCTGTGTCCGTTAATTTCACTGAAATCGAGCAATTTCGCTGTTTACACGTTTGTGCAGTAGCAGCAGCCTTCTCTCCGTGTGAGCCCTCGTCCAAGGCTGCCTACCTTAGCTTTGGACTCAAGGCAGTAGCCCTTTCGGTTTGCTTTGCCTTGCGAATAGGGCATGTGACGAAATCACTCTAAGTTGTCGCCGATTCTGGCCGGCCAATATGCATATACCTTAGTCATTAAAATCGGGCGCATCCACTAGCGCTCGTTTGAAGATCTTGAAAGTTTTCTCCTATTGACGATGCGACAAGAACTCCGAATTCGTTACTAGCCAGAAGCGCGTTTTGCTCAACCCGCGTTTTCAATGTTGTCCTTCATGAAACTTTACAATTATCTACTATGATCAATCGTTGCACTGTTCGTAGCGTGATTTCGGTACCAAAGCAACCATACACCGAGAAGCAGTGCTTGTATGGAAAAACGAGAATGCTTAGTGCCACTAAACTCCAAAACGCCTCGCCTGTAGTTGATAAGTGGAAATACCGTCTCTTGTTAACCACCCATCCCTATCGATCGCCCCCTTTGCCGTAGAGATTGGCAGGAGCTCCGTCACCTAATTCGGCTCTAGGGGCTGGTTGCTCCATGCCGTCCAGCTCGCTGACCGGGTGCAAATCCACTCCTACACCGGAATACTGGCTCAGGTGCCGAGGGTTGTGGCCGCTGAGGGAGCTCACGTTGCTGTCCGTGTAGGTGGAGAGATGACGCTCATCGACTGACATTGGAGAGCCCGGGTGCTTGACGGGGAAGTAGGGTGACTGCGGCGGTGATGTGGACGGGTACGAGTTGGGGGCGGCGGTTGTTGCGTAACTGATGTGAGATGCTGCGCATGTCAGTTTCTTTGTCCTTACGAGCAGTGAATGCTTAGAGGAACTTACCACGTGCTGGATCGTACAGGGCCGGACTATGAGACGTGTAGCCCATGTCCGGATGATGACTCGGGTGAGCACTTTGAGCAGCAGGCTCCCACGCAGGCTCCCGTCTTTCATTACGCTTCCTAGCATGCCATCCACATCTCCAGATTACCGTCACGATGATGCCAACGACCACAGCAGCCCCGATGGCGATACCGGCGATAGCTCCCGCGGAAAGAGCGTTGCCTGAAGAGTTATTGGAAGGAGAGGCTGACGAAGAAGAGGAAGAATCTTGAGTGAATATTGTTCGGTTGACTGCATCGGAGCTTAGAGTCGTCCCGATGAGGTGGTCTGTTGGGCAGAGGCCATCGGGCTCTTGACAAGGGTTCTTGGCGCAGCATCCGATGAACGGGACGTTGTTGGTACATGTGTAGAAGAACTGGCTGGCCGGCCTCGGATCATCGCATCCCTGAGGCGGAATGTTTGCGTATTTGTCCGGGTTAAACGAGGATATTCTCAGGTCCTTGGTCGGGCACTTTCCACTGCCATCGGCGCATGGGTTTGAAGCGCAGCAGCCCAGAAACTCGGTCGTATTGCCCTCGCAGATGTAGAAATCGCCGCCTCGTGGGCAGCTAAGACCTAGGCTGCTACTGACGGACATTGTATGGGGTTTCGAGGAAGTGGTTGGTCTCTTGTGCGAAATGCTGTCTGCCGCTTGCTCTTGACTTTTGATGTACTAGATGCACATGAGAAAGGATACAGCGACAAGCTTAAAGACGCTGGTGAGCACACTCATGTTAAGTCAAGACATACCGTCACGAGATGTATATAAGCGTGTTCAAAGGAGGCCCACAGCTGGCATGCAGCCCAACTTCCATTTGGCTGATCAGCACGTCGGCCGGGGTGGTCTTTTAGGAACTCGCATTTTGACTGGGGCTGGACTGGCGATGCACCCGTCAGCATGCCCAGCTCTCTCTCGATCTGTTGTAGGCAGACGAATAACGTCCCTGCCGGCGCATCGAAGGATGTCCCAAATCTCGCACTTGCGGGTCCACAGCCTCTTTCGGGAGCATCACCCAAGAGCAACGGTTCACTTGGCATCTGGAGCAGGTTTGTAGACAGTGGAGGCGGGGAGTTTCTCGCCTTATCGGCTGCGGAACGACCAGCGCATGTTCTCTGGATCTGTCCAACGTCTGCGGCGCTTTTTGGGAATGTTCCAAGAGGGTTTGGGACCGCGATTTGTCCTTGAAGGCACAGTGGCTAAGACAATGGAACCGGTCAACCCGAGCGTGGAACGGGAGATGAATGCGATCATGAGACTTCTACCATGCATGATTCCATAAAGCCTCTTGGACAGAGACAAAAGGTCAGCACAGTGCAAGTATGATGGGCGTGTCATCTGTCGATGACGGACGCCTCGGTGCCAAAACTGCAGTTTGCCCGTTTCCTCGACCCGCGCATTGGTGCTGGGGAGGAAGGTGGCTTTGCACTTTGAAGGATTGCGGAGTTCTTGGCTGCTCAGCTGAAGGATCGCAGTGAGATAAGCCCTGCCAACTCTAGCGAGCAAGGCTAAAAATACGAGAGAGGTTTGTCACGGTTGTAAATAAGAGCCATCCCGATCGGGGAAAGTGGCTGACATGCTGACAGGATTCTAAGATTTGCAGTGTGGACACACAACTTCGGTTCAACATTGACAGCGCAACACTATTACGCAGAGAAATCTTTAGTGTTGGAAGGGCCAAGGAAATCTTGTGAGAACAAGGGACAATTAATGTCACAGGTCAGCATACAGGACGACCCGAACGGTCGAGGTGCGGGACGCATCTCGAATCATTCATTTAGCCTAAGAGACGATAATTACGCTTATTCCAGCGAATCTTCTGAGTCGACACCTGGCGCAAGCCTTCAGAGGTCGTCTTGCACCCAGAGCATCTGGGCGTAAAGGGATCGGCGATTACCTCAAGTATAAAGTCATCGGCTGTGCGCCAACCCGGGGGCTTTGATGGAAGGAGTGCGCCTTGGAGGTTTGCTCAAAAGCTATCAGGCTCGACTGCTCCGAATCGCTCTTGGCAGAAGCTTTCGTGTTCGAGCCTATGCATAGCTGTTGCGTTGGTGTCGTGCAGCTTCCTCATTCCCTTGAGGATGAAAATGGTCAAGGAAGCATGGCATACTCATCGTTACGAGGGACAAATGCTCGAGAGCCTTTTTTCCAGCCCATGTAGCGAAGAGGTTCGACTTGGAGCAAGTGGTCAATTCGAACTTTCGTCCATGACCGATCCAAAACGTACACGAGATTGTCTGGATGTTGGTGGCGAGCACCGTGAAATTCCGAAAAACCGCAGCAAATTGTCGTGTTTGGAAAAATTTTCAAAGGCCGTAGGGGAAATGCTCCGCCATGCCAGAAGTCTCGGAGTGCCGTCGATGGGATTGCCGGGATAGGAAATCTTCCCAGCGAGGGGGTTCCCGGCATCAGTGGTTTACAGAGGACCCAGCCCGAGGGAACGCAGCCACCAGGTCAAGACTTCCGGCCCGGGCCATGATCGGCTTGTCATATAGAACTCAGTGTAGGCCCGGAGTGGCTAGCTCTCCTCGGCTTTGCTGGTTCGTTCAGGAATGAGCCGGCTAGGAGAGGGTCTACTTCGGGTCCGGGTTGAACATGTTGAGTCGGGATGACATTCTCGCCGTGCACCTTGAAGCGTGTCTCTTGACGGCCCCGGCTTGGAGAGGGTCCTTGACAGGCCCCGGCGCCGTCGAAGGATCGGAAGCAAGTGCCGTGCCTAGAGAGAGTGAAGAACCCGAGCTTTCGGTCTCGAACAGTCGTAGCCACTTCTCGGATGACATGCCCTCGAAAATGGCCAAGTACGAGATTTCCTTTGCAATGCCTCATCATCGGATGGTCACACTCTTACGTCGTCATACACACTGTAGATGCGAAGGCCGAAAGCTTGCACAACCGCATAGTCATCTTGCACTATCGGTGAAGGATCGTCGGCGATGCGGAGCGGGCCCTGGTAAGACGAGCGGGTTTTCACTGAAGTCTATCCGTAGGCCTCCAAACTTTCGCATTCCTTCTTCCCAACACCCAGACGGAGTCACAGATGCGGGTGTAGCATTGATCCTCTCGGACGGGGTTGAGACTCGTGGCGGCGCCATGCTCAACAGCTGAGCGGCAACCTTCCATGTTGTGCTCTTGTGATGGTGATCCGTGCCGGGATGTGGAGGTGGAGCCCGGGGGAAGACCCCGAATCACCTGTCTCGAGACTATCGCAGCCGACACCTGCGGCCCCATAGTCCTCTGGGCGCATCGGGGAGCTGCATGTCGTCCGAACAGCGAAAGAGCGCGAGTAGGGCGGTCCAAAGCTCGTGCAGCCACGGGCCACCAGAGGGGTCGCGCCGACCGCGATAGCGAACAGGCGGCTCGCGTTGGTGATGCACTCCAAGGGAAGCGAATAATATCTTTGTGTTTACATGTAGGCGGAAAGCCGAGCAAAGGGGTCCGTTGCATTGGGACAAACCGCCTTGGCCTGCGTCCGGGGCTCGGTCCGGGCGGTCAAAATAACTCGTACAATAGGGGGAGCGGCCGTGTTGCCGTGGGAGCGAGTCGGTCGTGAGTGGCGCCAAGGGACCGGCCAGGCAACGCTAGCTCAGGGACAGTGGAGGGACATCAGGCGAAAAAGAATATGCATAGGCAATGTGGCGTGCATTCGGCTCTCGCCTTTTGGTGCGGGAAGCGATGTGCATGTAGGAACTAGGAGACTAGCAGGTAGAACGGTGTCGTTTCACGGACGTCCGATGCGCGCACGTCCAAGTCCGGTCGTCTCTCCACGGGCATCCGGGCGCAAGCAAAGGAACGGCCTCAGGTGAGGCGGGTCCAAACTGGCAGCGAGAATAGAACAACACATGGAACGGACTGAATTTCAATATGTCGAGATGTCGTACTTAAGACCCGGCAATCCAACCCAAATATCCAATCTCGAAACACCCCACAGAACTCAATCACTCTCTCATCCAAACGACTCCCGGTATCTCCACGATCCAGTTCACCGCAACCGTCACACCAACACTTCTCCGACACAAGTCAACCTATAAAACCATTCAAAATGCCTGGTCTTACCTCCGACTCTAAGGGTTCCAAGTACGACGCCATCCCCGGCCCTCTGGGTCTGGGCTCTGCGTCCCTTGAGGGCAAGGTTGCTCTTGTCACCGGTGCCGGTACGTCTCTAAACAATTCCTAAACGGGATGCACTCTGCGGGAGAGCCCGCAGCCGAACAGTAGCAAGCTTAGACCACACTGCGGGGCGCATTTTCAGGGTCCGTTCGTCTGATTTCTGTGCTAACATGATGGTTCCCAGGCCGTGGCATTGGTCGTGAGATGGCCATGGAGCTCGGTCGCCGTGGCGCCAAGGTCATTGTCAACTACGCCAACAGCGCCGAGACCGCCGAGGAGGTCGTCCAGGCCATCAAGAAGTCCGGCTCCGACGCCGCCTCCATCAAGGCCAACGTTTCCGACGTCGACCAGATCGTCAAGATGTTCGAGGAGGCCAAGAAGATCTTCGGCAAGCTCAACATCGTCTGCTCCAACAGCGGTGTCGTCTCTTTCGGCCACGTCAAGGATGTCACCCCCGAGGAGTTCGACCGCGTCTTCGCCATCAACACCCGTGGCCAGTTCTTCGTCGCCCGTGAGGCCTACAAGAACCTCGAGGTCGGTGGCCGCCTCATCCTGATGGGCTCCATCACTGGCCAGGCCAAGGGTGTCCCCAAGCACGCCGTCTACTCCGGCTCCAAGGGTACCATCGAGACCTTCGTCCGCTGCATGGCCATCGACTTCGGTGACAAGAAGATCACTGTCAACGCTGTTGCCCCCGGTGGCATCAAGACCGACATGTACCGGTAAGAACATTCTGCATACCTCATCATATTGGAGCGCAAAACTGATAAAAGCATAGTGACGTTTGCCGCGAGTACATCCCCGGTGGCGCTGAGCTCGACGACGAAGGTGTTGATGAGTACGCTGCTGGCTGGTCCCCCATGCACCGTGTCGGTCTCCCGATCGACATTGCCCGTGTCGTCTGCTTCCTGGCCTCTCAGGATGGTGAGTGGATCAACGGCAAGGTCATCGGCATTGACGGCGCTGCTTGCATGTAAACACACAATACCTAATATATCGGAGTAATGACTATTGGCGGGGACACTAGATTGGACCACTGTACATTTTAGATTTATCACATGGGATATAATGAATAAAACCATGTGCCCATAAAAACCCCCGCGAAACAATTCGCGTCAAGAGCCTTGTGTTGCGCATCTAGTTCCAACGAATGTCAGCCTGGAATATAGGCCTGTCCTCTGTCTTCAATTAGTCCCGGCGGTTCTATTCCCTTTGGGCATCTCTCTAGGCCCCGTGTTGAGTAAAAAGGGAACCGAAATGACCACCCTATTCAACCTCGTTTCCTTTTCACTGACTATCGCACTCGGCTGGCCAATTTGAGTTCTGCTACTAACATTTGCAGTCACAAAGATCGTTGTGCCCATCCTTTGCAGAGTCCACTGAGTCAGTCCACTGTTCGAGCCGCAAACTCCGACGCAGGAGTCTGTACTGGTAGCGCACACAGGGCCAGTCGTATGGGGTTGGTACTCACAATTCATGTTTCTGCCAGCAGCCACCAGAAAATTGGTTACCGAGTGTCTTTGAGTCAACTGCTCTGGTTATACGAGCTATCCGTACAAAGAAACAAAGAAACGAAAGGGATGACGACCCCGCTCTCTCTCCACCTGCCAATAATCAAACTTATCTGTCCACGGTTCCTACAAACCCACATACAGTTCTTATATTCTCCAGGATAGTAGCTAGACTAACTCATCTATCATATACTGCAAGGCTGGGTCCATTTCACCGTAATGAGGCCATTCACGCTCAACTAACCCCAACCTCCCATTATGGCTACGCAAGATGCCTTCAGCCGGTCGCGAATCAGCTGTCTTAATCAGGTTAATTCTGACCTGATCAAGTTTGGCCGCGATACGATGGATAAAGTAGAGACTCCCAGGGTTCTCGTGTAGGTATGATCAGGGTGCTGGTCATTACGAAAGACAGAAAAGATATTCCCTTGGTTCTCCTTTGGGAGAGAAAAGTCAGTGGAGTGTGTGTCGACTGTTCGAGTCTGATCTGAGATTCCCAAGCTAGAGAGGTTTTTATACACCTCATCAGACCATGCTGAGCTAAGAGATGAAAGAAAGCAACGCGAAGACCACCTAATGGGAGCAGGAAGCCCTGCCCCGTTCTCGTACTCATCAACAAAAAGGAAAATTTAGTGCATGGAGGAAAAATGCAATGAGAACTTATGTTAATTGCATATCGCAGTATCTGTAAGTGTAGTGCAGGATGACGCCCAGCATTTATGTCAGATGCACAAAGATGAACCTCACATAGAACCTCGCATTATGAATGTCCCATTCTTGCTTGAGTTGGGACCTGAAGACCCAAATTGAGTTTGAGCGGAAAATACGCTAACTCACTTTGGACAGATCTGCTCGCCATATTTGTGTGACAACTACTTAAGTCATGCTATTAACACGGTACAAGCATCAGCATTGCAAGAGCAGCAGCCAAAAAAAGATCAACACCCACTTAGGACCGGGTTTCCCAAGCATATAAGAACCTGAAGAATCGGCCACCCCGAGCACTCATTGAGCTCGTTCTTCTACCAAACCTGCAATCTAACAAACTCTTCCAGCTTCACACTCTTTCGATCTCACGTCTCAGTCATAATAATTCCCAAAATGCGTTCGACGTCCATTTTCCTTGCTTTCGCTGCCTTTACCGGCATGGCTGCTTCCAAGCGCGGCTGTAAGCATGATGAAACCAACCCTGGCTGGGGCTGGTACTGGGTCGTTGTGGGCGACAGTCTCAACGCGATCGCCGCCGACTTTAACACCACAGCCGTCGAGCTTGCCAAGACAAATAATATTACGAACCCCGACTTTCTACCAGCCTGGGTGACCATCGTGGTTCCCTGCGAGTCTTGACCGAAAGACCGCCTACGCCACAAGACACAAAACCGACGGACCAGTATCACCCACCTGCACTTGCTGGGACTTTGGCACTGAAAATCACATCGCAGCAACTTTGGTGGTTTGGAAAGAAGAAGAAAACAGGGTTGGGTGGTCAATATTGAAGTGCCGTCTGACTTGGAAGCAGATTGGGCTTAGTTTTTTTGGACCTGCTGATTAGACAATGTACAATATCTGCAAGATTGGCAGAATGCGATGGGATTTCCATGACTGGAAAAGTGTTTTGATTCATTAAACCATAGTACATGATTTGACGACTGTAAATACATATCTTGAACTTTTGATGATCCAAACCCTCACTGCGTCTCAAACGCCGAAGTAAGAGCCCGGTTTTTTGCCAAAGGTTAGCCTAAGATTCCCCTATGTTGTGTGACTGAATTGGACGCAAGCTGTTGCAGATGTCTTTTTGAACGAACGATACACAAAGATAACATATTTGGCATGGTTAACACAAAAGCCGATAGACAGCTTTGTTGGAAATCCCATAGGCCATCGACTACATAACAGGAAACTAGTCAGTTCACTGGCAGTGTACTGAGAGTGTTTGAGAAACAAATGGTTGATTGAGCAGGAATATTTACATGACGCATTGCGCTGCAAAAGAAATAGAGACACCTAACAAACAACACCTACGAAATTGCACCTTGGGTGGATTCCTACAGTCACTGATGTCTACTCCCTCTCAAAGTTCCAGTGGCAACCCGTTTACTTCCCCAATTTGCGTCATTGATCAAAAACCGAGGGTCTGGCCAGCAGCGCCGACAACCTTGCTTTTAAATCTGAGAATACATCGCGGTGGGCAACCAGGATGTTGTCGAGGATTCTATACCAATGGCATCGCCATTTGAGTCCTTGGCCTGAGAGATAGCCAAGTTGCGAAGAATTATCTTCTTAACATCCTTGCTGTGGAGACCAGTACGGAAAATCTTGGATCCCTTCTGGCCAACAATGGTCTTGTGGTGCTAAAAGCCTGCCGTATGCAGTAGGCCTGTGAGGTTGAAGTGGCTTGTATTTTCCAAGTGAAGTATTACGCAAGGCTACTACTTCAACAATGAACACTGGAAGATTCGTGCTGAAGCGAACTCTCGGAGTTGCCTTATTAAATTTGACAGGTACACTCGGAAATTACGCCGGATCGTCGGTTACGCCGTTACCGACGAGAGCCATAACATGATAAAGCACATGCCTATTGAAGACAAGGGAAGGCCTATCCTATCTACTTACATAACAGCGGTATTTCTAACGCAGTGCAAAATCAATGCGCACGTTCATGATTATCCCGTCTCATGGTTCATTGAAGGATAAGTACACGGTCCACTGTTATTGAGATACATCATAACAAGAGACTTAATTTTGCCTTCATCAAGAAAAACGAGGGTTCTGGTGACAATGACTCTAACACAAGCACACAGCCAGTTAGTAGTATTGTATTAATTGCTAGTGTACCCCGAAGCTGTTTACAAGATTAGAAGACTAAGAGACAACAAGCGAAAAGCGCGCCTTCTCACCTCCGCTCATCATTGCAATAAAGTTTCTATCTAAAACAATTCTCTTAATAACTGCTCTAATCCTGAGCCCTGTACTATGCGCGGTATTTCTTCCCCCGATTTGTTTGTGTGATTATGGTTTGTTGACTTGTGTCCGTCTATAAAGCTTGCAGTAGGAAACCTCCCGAATATCAACGAAGCGCTAAATTCTCATTAACCTTAGGAAACGAGGCCTATTGGGTCCAAAAAGACATCTTTGTCCCGACAGAGATGTCTACACGAATGGCTACACCCGGGACGTTGACCCTGTTGTTAAGGCTGAACTCGACCTTGATGAGGATGAGATCATAGTAAAAGCAGCATGGACCGCCTATGACTATACGAAGCCAAAAAACCTTCACCTTAACGAGATCCTAGAAGCCATGTGGAAAAACAGAGGCTTAAAACTTAGCGACCTGCGTTCTATACAGGATAAAAAGGTTATAAACAAACAAACTGGTAAGGCAATAGATGCCATAAGAAAACGCCGTGGCTTGGGTACTGACGCAGCATTTACGGTCACGAAACCAGAAGGAGGCAAACAGGTTGCAGATTGGACTGCCCTATATGAAAGCTCTTTTGGAAAGGTGTCCCGGAGGGTGGCTGAAGAGGGTGGGAAGGGGGTTAGCACATTCGAAGTCAGGAGTGAGGTGGTGACTCAACCACGTAAAACTATAGTAAAACTATAGTAGATGAGTACTTGACCACCCAGCTCACTTAGTATAAGCACAAGAGAACGATTATATCTACTCACTGGACTTAACTGTCGCTTGTATCCACTTATCCTGGTCGGGACTCGACAGCATGTCCTTTGCCAGTGTTGTGGTCTGACCCATGAGCATCAGAACAGTGTCCTTGGTGTTGTCGTACGTGTCGGAGTTGGTCTTGGAAAAGGCCGGCAGCGTCTTGAGAGCCGCCGAGAGTTTCAATCTTCAAGAGATCAATCAAAATGTTGAGCCACTGGTTTGTCTTGTCTTCGGGGATGGGCGAAAACGTGTGTTCCATGTTGTCGGCGCCGTTGGCGAATGGTCCGATCAGTTGCAACAGAGTCTCGCGGTATGTGTGGTACATCTTATGGATCGTGATAATGGAGTTCCCGATGAACTGCGCCGCCCACCCAGAGCTGTCGCCGTTGGCACCGGGCGGGGATTCCATCGTTTAGTCTGAGTTGTCCATTTCCCCGTTCAACATCTCGCAGCCCATCGAGAAACCCGAGTTGAGCGTTCGCTCGAGAGACTCGGAGAAGCTCAGGCGTTGGTCCCTAGCGGTACTGAACCACATGGAGAAGACCTCACGCCAGCGTTTCCACGTAAAAGAACGTAGAGAGTTAGGTATATGTTGCATGCCAAATGGTCATGCTGTTGGATTCGATGCGTGGAATGAGCAGCATGTTGAATAAGCATCTCGAGTGTCCTACTGAACTTACATTTCTTCCCCTTCCCCTTCGGACCCCATAGTCTAGCCTAAAAAAGCGACATATCATGAGGCATGTTCCTGCCAAGAACCTACGGGTACTGGTCATCAGACATGTCGAGTGCATGGGAGAAGAGGGAAGCGAGATAGAGTAAGCATTAGAGAAATGACCAACTGACTAGCTTCGTTTCATTGGATGCTGACCCTTGCACCTATACAACCGACTACATGAAGAAAAGAAAAATGCGGCACAGGGACCGGCTGGAACAGATGTTGGGGGAACGGAGGAAAGGAGGCCACCAGTAGTCATATCAGACAAGGAGGAAAGCGGCGACGCCGAGAGCAGCCGCGAGGGTTGCGCCCCCTGCGACGGCCAGCTTCTGGTAAGCATTATCCTTCTCTGGGCAACCAGAAGGTGGGTTCGGACGTCTGCATCTCCGAGCCTGCTCGTCAGCCTCCATGCTCTCAGCCGTAGCCTCGTCGATCTTGACTCTGCAGGGGTTCGAGGTCGGGGCTGGAGAGGGGGAGGCGATGAATGCACAAGTACCATACTGGTCGTTGCCGGAAAGGGGCTTGGGGACATCTTGTGTCTTGTCCGTCACGGCGATAACAACTCCCACATTGGGGGGACACTTCTCCTCGTTGGCCGTCGCCTCAACGAGGTCGGCTTTCTGGGCGCCTTGCTTGATGTCGAAGTGGAGCCGAAGTTGGTCACTGCTATTGCTGACAATGCGGACTTCACCGCCACTCTCGTCGCACCGTCTCCACCATGTCGTCCAGAGGAGCTGCAGAGGGCCCTCGATTTCGAAGTCCATGAAGGCATAGAGAAGGTAGGGCTCCCTGGTGTAGTTTGCCCATTTGAGGTCGAAGGTCCTCTCGTTGATCTTGTCGAGCATGGTCATGGAGCCGTTGAGAACGTCAAGGTCAACGATGGGCTCGAGATATTGGGCTAGCTTGGCGTTCTGAAGTGCAAAGATGATGGGAAACCTTTGCATTGGCGCATACGTCTCGTTCTGGCGCGGGAAGACGAGGCCGATATCCAGCACGCCGTCGGCGGCTTGAGATATGGCACCTAGGTAGGCCAACGCGCCCACGAGGGACCAGACGGTGTGGGAAACGAGACGCATGGTGGTATTTGCTTTTGTTGTTGCTGCTGCTGTTGGTAGCGGTGGTGATGAGGATTGTGACGGTGATTCTGACTCTGACGGCGATGGTGATCTTGCGGGAATTGCAGCCGCTGCACGGCGAAGTTGTCAATACCTGGAAATGAAAGTGACTACGGTTGACTACAGGGTGTATAGTCGGTCAAATCAGCTTTGTTTGTTATGCCCCGATTAGGAAGTAAAGTAAGTTTGGCCTCCCGCCTTGCAGTCCCGCGTAAGCGACCAAAGATGCGGGGAGAGAAAGACGAGGAAAGAAGATTTCCGCTATGCGTCCGCTCGGGATGCAACCTGACCTCCGACATGGAGCTCCGGGTCAAGCTCTTCCCGTCAGCGCGGAGTCTCCTTTTCTTTGCGTACCGCATCACCAGGATCAACAGTGTCGGCATGCTTGGCCCGCTTGGCTAGCTTGGCCCGCTTGGCGTAATGCCGTTTCCCGTCTCGGCCTGATCCTGCCACATTGGCAGCGCGTGCGTGGTTTATGTATGTAAGGGCGCTTTGGAGCGTGGGACGTCACGACCCCTGCCGCGCCTGGGTCCAACTTTTGCTCCCTGTTCAACACTAAGAGCCGCATACTCTAAGATGATCTCGCCCGAAGAACAAGGCCCCGTCAGTCTGTCTCCCTGCAGAAGTGCATTGCAGAGCCTTGGGATTGGGGGTCTTGGAGGGAAAAGTTCATCTTCGCCTCGCAAAGCCATGACTGCAGGCAGCAAACTATCACCAGACTTCATTTTCTTCAGTCAAACACAGGATATCTTCGCATTTAGCGCAATCCTACGGGTTCTGGTTTCTGATCAATTCCTTCGTTACTCACCAGACAGACTCTAGCAAGCATGCACTTCACGCGTCTTCAACTTATGGCGGCGGCGGCCAGCCTCCTCTTCGGCCCAGCCTTAGTCTCGGCTGGGGCACACGTACGCCGCGGTTTCGAGTGCTTCTGCGAGATGCCGGCCGACAGCGGCGAGACATGCGAGAGCCTATTGTCCGGCTGGAGCATCTCGGAAATGAGTTCATCAACATCAACCCCGGTGCCACCTTCTCCAACCTCGAGGCCGGTAAGAACTACTACGTCGTCGGCAAATTCACTCCTGACGGTCCCACCACTCCCCCAACCCAGCCTTTGTCTACGGCTTCTACTTCCACGAGGCCTACCACCACCACCTAGCCGCCGACCGCCCTTCGGACCTCCACCATGACCAGCGCCGCCACGGGCCCCACCGTTTCTCCCGTCATGCCGGGGCCACCGCTAATTGCAACCGTTACTACAAGTACCAGTCCGGCGACTCGTGCGATGTCGTCGCCTACAAGAGCAGCATCATTGTCTCCCAGCTGAGAGCCTGTAATACCGATATTAACGCCTCCTGCTCCAACTTCTGGCTTGACTACTACATCTGCACCCGTGTGCCCGGTACCGTCACGCCAACAACGACAGCAAAGACCACCACCGCACCGGGGCTGACCAAGACGGCCCAGCAGTCCGGTGCTGCAGGGAACTGCGATAAGTGGTACAAGATTGCCTCTGGCGACACCTGCGACACCGTTGCCGCCAAGAACAAGATCACCGTCGCGATGTTCCGCAGCTACAACGCCCAGATCAATTCCGGTATGTCCAACCCTTCATGCACACTCATCGTTCCTGGCTTCGCCGCTGACATTTTTCTTCCCAAAAAACAGGCTGCAACAACCTACTGAAGGACTACTACGCCTGCGTCGGCACCCCCGGCGCTGCCACGCCCATGCCCTGCATCGTGTCCAGCTGCAGCCGCTTCCACAAGGTTATCTCGGATGACTTGTGTGATGCCACTGCGTCGAAGACCGGCATCACCATGGCCAACCTTCGCAAAGGGAACACACAGATCAACTCGGGGTGCACTAATAAGTGGCTTGATGCTCTGATTTGCACCAATGCCTAGGTTCTCAGTCGTACGAGGACGTCTCGATAGTTCTGTATGAAGCCATAATATCACTCTAAGAACTCAGCGAATAATTCATTAATTATATAACCAATCAACCCAATGCGGTTCTGCTTTTGAGAAAGTGAGCAACCTAAAGTTTTAAATACCGCAAAGTAAACCCCGCCTAGCTATAAACGCATATCTGAGTCCTAAATAAGTTGTATAATACGTTCTACTCCTTACCGTCTTTCTATATACGTAATCGTACCGAATTTCGTTCGTATGGGGCGTTTGTTTTTACATTCTTAGCACTTCCAGGACCTGCTTACCAACTGGCCAACTCTTCGATGTTACGAGTGAGTAAAACCAAAGCGTCTGCCGATTGCAAATCCACGGGAAGTTGGCCTAATAATTTTCCACTTTCCCACGAAAAGGTTCCCCTCACACTATGTACTACTTATTCCTCGTTTTCTCCCAAGCAATTTCTAATGTATCCACTGACCATTAATTGAAGCCATGTTCGCTTGTCGCGTGACTCTAGCGAATACTGAACGTTGACCAATCCCATTTGTTATGACTAAGCTTCGTGATGTTGACTCTGACTAATCCTGATATGATAATCGTCCCCTCCGAATGAGGGGTTGGAATCTCTGAGTTGATACAGCAGGATACGATTAAAGGTAGTTCTTGGCAAGGCCTTGCATAAACACCAGTAATAAAATGGATCTCATGATTTGCGGTACTTGCGGCGTGCAGTTCGACAGCCACGCAATCAAATCATGCAAGATATGCGACGACCCTCGCCAATACGTCGCTGAAGACGGGTAAGCTCCAAGCGTAGTCTCCTTTGCCCTTCCGTTAGAAGCAGACTGACACTTGCAGCCAATGGTTCACCACCCTTCGCGAGCTCCAAGACTCCAACAAGTACACCAATGTCTTTACTAAAGACAAGTATAACTCGGGCGTTATCGCCATTCGCACCGAGCCCCAAGTCGCCATCGGCCAGCGTGCGTTTCTCCTCCGGTCACCCGCCGGCAACCTGCTCTGGGATTGCATCACGTACCTGGACGACGAAACCGTGCGCCGCATCAAGGCCCTCGGTGGCATCGCCGCCATCGTTATCTCCCACCCTCATTACTTCTCTACCGCGCTCCACTGGGCCGAGGCCTTTGATTGCAAAGTCTACGTCTCGGTTGAGGACGGCGAATGGCTTACGCGCCGCGGAGACGCCCATGTGTTATGGGAAGGACAGGAGACGGAGTTACTCGACGGACAGTTTCTGGCTGTCAAAGTCGCAGGCCATTTTCCTGGCAGCTCGGTGCTGCTGTGGAAGAGCGAGAAGAAGTTGTTTGTGGCGGACTCCGTCATGGTAGTGCCTAGCGGAGTATACCACGTAGACCGGCCCCCGGGGACTGCGAGCTTTGCGTTCATGTGGTCATATCCAAACATGGTGAGTGATTGCGCCCCTTGCAAGACGGGGCGATCAAAAGCTGACTTGAACGAACTGTGTAGATCCCGCTTTCACCCGAGGCCGTGCATGGCATCTGGACGGCCGTTGCGGGGCTTGACTTCGAAGACGCACACAGCGCTTTTGTTGGACGTGATGCCAGGGGTGACGCAAAGAAACGGCTATTGGAGAGTGCCCAGCTTTTTGTTAGATCTATTGGATATACTGATCATCCTATTCATAGTGAGAGTATTTAGGTCCTTCAACGACAGCGACCAAGACTGTTCAAAGACATCTTTTAACATGTTTTGCACGTTGGACGAGCCAAGTCATGAGGCATTTTCGGAGCATCTTAGTCTTTCTATATAAACGCCCCGCATATTGTTTCTATCCATGGGGTATTCTGATAATTTCCTGACCTTTAAACACAGACGCCTAAAAGGTTCGAGACACAAACTGAAATTTGATGTATATCGGGGGATTCAGCCGAAAAGCTTGTCCAGTATTTTCTCGAAAATGTTTCTGTTGAACCAGTCAGCAATTTGTTACTCAAAATGTTGCAAGAGATGATAGCTTACGCCGGCGGTGTCGGTACAAAAGTCCTCTCGTACTCATCAATTTCGTCCTTCAAGGAATCAGCATTACACATTCTAACACAATGTAGACTGCTCTTCAGCAAGCGCACCTTGTTGCGGTACAAATCAACCTCCTCAGGCTTAAAGATCTTGGTGCGTTTGATGATCTTCCAACCAAGATACAAGACGGGGAAGATGCCGACCATGGTGTATCTAGTTGTGTCAACGTTTGTCTTATATGGTTTGGAGGCAATCGTGTTGAACTTACGAGAACAAAAAGTCGGGGATGTTCCAATACCCGTCTAGGGGCAGAAAGACAGTGTATCCACTAACAAAAGTCATGATGAAGGTGCCGATGAGACCGTACCAGGCGGCATACGGCTGGAACCAGGCCTTGTATGGCAGCGAGTCGCGGCTGATGCCCTGAGCCTTGAGAGCGCGGTAGAAGCCCAGGTACGCCGTGCACATGCACGCAAAGTTGATCAGTTGCGAAGCGGTGACCAGACTGACGAACCAATTCAGCACGACGGCCGTGTTGGCGCTGAGCTGGAGGAAACTCAGAAGTCCGATGAGCAAGACGACGATGACGCAGTAGACCGGAACACCCTTCTTCGTGCACCTCTTGAACAGCGCAGGCGCCTTGCCCTCGAGGGCAAGTCCGTACAGCGAACGCGAAGCGCAGTAGACGTAACTGTTGCCTGCGGAAAATGCGGCCGTGAGCACCATGGCGTTGACAATATGGGGCAGGACCCCGATCTTTAGGCGGTTCATGGCTACAACGTAGGGAGATGCAGAGGCACCTGGCTCGCCGTCCTTGAAGGCGCGAGTGAGTTCCTCGTCATTGTAGGGTACCAAGATGCCGACGCAGAGAGAGCCGAGAACGAAGAAGGAAGTGAGACGGTAGAAGACGGCGTTGAAGGCGCGGGGCATAATCTTGCGCGGGTTCTCCGCCTCGCCGGCGGCCATGGAAACGTAGTCTGGCCCGGCGATCGTGAAGGATGCTTGGATAAGACACTGCAAAAATCCGAGAAATTTGCCGAGGGAACCACTGTAGTAGAGTTCCGCAAAAGCTCCGGGTTCATACCAGTATCTAAAACCAAATCGGTCTCCCAAGGGGTTCCCGCCGAGCATGACGATGAAGGTGAAGATGATGAGGCCGACGATCAGAAGGAACTTGCCGAGCGCTGCCCAGAACTCCGTCTCGCCGTACCACTGCACGGCCATGACGTTGATGACACCGTACAAAACGAGGATGATGGCGATGATGCCCCCGGCCGGGACGGCGTCGCTCCAGAAGTGGATGATGAGGTTGCATGCGACGACCTCGAAGGGGACCAGGGCAGCTTCGAAGACGAAGAAGTTCCAACCAGCAGCAAACCCGAAAGCCTCGTCGACGTAGCGGCCGGCGAAGCGGATGAAGGGACTCGAGATGGGGAGGTAAGTGACCATCTCGGCCATGCTGAGAGTCACGGCCAGGATGAAGGTACACCAGACGCTGAAGGCTATGAACAGACTCGCTGGGCCACCGTTGAGCAGACCCCTTCCGATTTGGACCTGCAGGAAATGTGAGTATAGTGCAATCGTCAATCGGGGAGTGCGCAGTTCCAACGTACGTAAAGAGCGGTTCCTATACATGTGTTAGTCTCACTTCTCTTGATATCGTAGCTTATGAGACGTACCGATCGTGCCACCGATGCCAATCAGCTGGATGTGGCGCGACTTGAGTTTGCGATGGGTATGATCCTGCTTACTGCTCGAGTCCAGCGAGGAACGAAAGCCGCCGTCCAGGGGCTCGCCGTACTGTTCGCCGACGACCTTTTCATCGGGGAAGCGCCCGTGATGGGAGTAGCCATAATTCGGCGGGTCGCCGTGGTGCCCTGCGCGCTCGATGCCCGTGGATGACATGGTGGAAGAAGTAGGAGAATGCGGGGGACTGACCCCGGTTTAGTGGGGGACTTCGGCGCGGCGTCGTCTTGAATCCTTTGGGACGGCTCACGAGCGGATGCTTTCGAAGCCGACAAAATATACAGGATCGGGTTGGGCAAGCCGGGTAGAGTTGGGAGCCTTGGTGAAGACGCAGGAATGCGGCCTTCGATTTACCGAATGGCTTTGAGGAGGAGTGAGAAGAACTGGACCTTGAATTCCATGTGATTGTTCACGATGTAGCGTCGAGAATCTCTGATTTAGTCAAGACTATTGAGGGCATACAGGTCAGACACACATCGAGCGATGAGAGCTGCAAGAGAAATAAAGAGAAGCAAGGAAGCCAAGAAGACATCTCTCGCTCGCCCAACGCCGGGGGGCTGCAGATCCCTTTTAAGAAAGGCACCAAAAATTCCCAGAGATCAGGGACCGACAGGACACTGCAGCGTCGCACCGAACAGAGCAACAATCAGTCTAACAGAGCGGCGGAATGGTGGGGGTAGGGGGAGGGGGGGGAGGGGGTGGAGTTGGTGAGTCTGCAAGAGAGCGGATTCTTCTTTTGGCGGATCTTTAGCGAATCACATCCAACGTGGAAAGGGTCCGAAAGAGGCCTGGATGCGACTGGGGGAGGATGGGGGCGGCGGCGGCGGCGAGCAGTCCCATGTTCGCGAAAGGTTACCTCCTCTCATCTCTGTGTATGGTGTCATGCGACTTCTCCCGAATGTTGCCAATTAGTTTTGGTAATGCTTCGTACACAAGGTATGCTCATAGTACTCATCCAATACAATCATAAAGTACCAACACCAGCCGGCACGTGTCATTTCAACCTTTGCAGGGTCCAGGCTCCCTGAGCTTAAGTTCTGCGCCAAATGTTTCTGGTCACGGCGGTCCCTGAATGCGAACCACTCAGAAACGACTGCTTAAAGACGGAGAAAGGTAAAGGATGACCCACTGCTACTTGCGAGGGGCGCCTGGGGACAGATGCGATATGACGCGATAGAGCCCCAGGATAGATAGTGACGGGGAGGGACAATGGGTCTTATCAAGGCACCCCGAGGAGGCACAGTGAGAGACGGTCTCAACGCGCCCCTGTATGACGGCCATATCGCCGTCCGCTAATCTGGTTGCATACGTCAAACTGTGCGTAGGATGCATGGGGAGAAATGAAGGAAGATCAAGAGTTGTCGAGAGTCACCCGGTTGGGTAAGCTGCAGGAAGCGCATCACTGTCCCATACTGATAGCAGTCTATCCATCCGGGCGCAGGACCATCATCAGCGTCGACATCATTCGTCAGCGCGTCCCGGCAGCTTGGCATCGGTCTGTCCGGCTCATGTTCATCCCACGCAGTGCAACGCGCCAGTTCGCGCCTGGTGCGATCGATAGAACGAGGGATTTACCTTTGCGACGAACAAAACCTCGAAGCGACCAACGAGGCCGGTTCGAACTGGAATGGCGTGCTTCGCGCGGGTGAAGGTGTCGTTCCCAGCTGCCGTCGCCGCATAAGTGGCAGCTCTGGTTATTTGAACTACATGCCTGGTCCCAGACTCAGGCCATCAAATAACATTGCGATGGATCCTTGAGCCAAGGGAATGCGAAGCTTTTTGGGATGAGCGACAAGCAATGAGGCTGGCTGCTGGGGGGGACAAGACACCGAGAGGGCCGCATCGTCGTGGGCCCTTGCCGTTCCGTTTCCCCCGTTGTCGAGGGATGCGCGTTCTGCCACAGGAACATTGGTAGCATCTTGGCTTTCGCGTGCTAAAATTCATCAAGCCTGCTTCTGATCCGCAACCCAAGGAGAACCTTTGCTCGTTGGTTTCGCGGGTGGCTGGTCGAGTCGGCTGCACTCTCGCGTCCCTTGCCCCCCGCCTGGCCAGGAAGCTCATTGCCATTCCCCGATTGCGTTACCGTTGGCTTTTTGATTGCGGCTCTTGGCATCTTGGCAGAGGTATGAAGCCAATGCCATGCCGTAGCAGCCCGTCAGGACTCCTTGGCGTACGGAGGTGCAATGGCTTCTACGTCGCGTTATCGAGCAATGATTACTCGGCAATTTGAGGCGCGAGTGTCTTATTGGGTGACAAGTTGATGAGCCAATGGCTGAATGACAGGCTTGAGAAGGACAGTCGGTTGTCGCGAAATGTGAAGGTGTGAAGCTGGTCAGTTTCTTCCTGACCCAGGGCATATCCCTGGCCATTGAGCTGGTCTGGCGAGATCCCTGGTGAACGCTCCCCTTCCCCCCACCTTTGACCTGTGCAAAGAGGCCAATGGCAATCTTTGAGACTGCAAGTCTACGGCTCAGTACTGCCGGTGATCACTATCCAGCATACCTTGGCTCGCGCGTGTCGTAAACTGCATCTGGAGCTGTCTGGGTCATGAGAAAAGGCAGAGGTGCCATTCGCCAACATCCGA
The DNA here is from genome assembly GCF_022836535.1 of Colletotrichum spaethianum. Lineage (NCBI taxonomy): Eukaryota > Fungi > Ascomycota > Sordariomycetes > Glomerellales > Glomerellaceae > Colletotrichum > Colletotrichum spaethianum. The sequence continues at coordinate 497,198 of NW_026054790.1, forward strand.
TGACAATCAGTCCTTTACCATAGGTCGCAAGCCACAAAAAATAAAAAATAAGAATAAAAAGCGCCCTTTCCTGTCAAGGAATTGAGTTTGAACGCCATTGTCTTGGTGGCTGGGTTAGAGGGGTCATCGGGCCGGCCATGAGCTTGCGGTCTAACGGAAGGGAATTTCACGGATTGTATCAGCATGGAGATTGATCTCATTCAAGAGTGTTTGCAGAGCACGTTGCTATGTTTCTACGCATCTGGAAAACAAGCAAAGAGCCCAGGTCATGTCAACAGCAGGTGATGGGGAGGCGGGATTTTGGCCGCGGCCAAACTGGCGGGGAGTTTTGTGTAGCTTCTCTTCGCAGGCGCAGGAACCGCTCCCCGCCCTAAGAACCCAGAGGCATTGGTAGACGACCCGCAAGTCACCGAACGGCCCTTGGATCTTGGGTGGGCAGTGACAAAAAGCGTATCCACTTGCGCGCAGCGCCCCGCGGGGCAAAGGTTTTCATCATTCTAACATTGTTAGCCCATGATCCGTGAGTGGTGCTCACATGCTTTTCCATAGCAGTCAATGGCCTTGTTTTCATTTATGAAAGAAGCCAGCTGGAAGTCTCTGGGTTCTAAGCCTCTGTGCGGAGATCGTAAACATGCGGGAAATATGGTCGCGAGTTGAACAGCTTCAAAAAAGCCGCAGACTCGGTTCACAAAACGGCCAGCCCTGGAGGGATTTCCACTGCATCTTTCCATCATCCCTTTTTCAAAAATTTCGGCAGTCTTTTCAATGTCCTCATACAGTCAGGTGTTACTCTCAAGTGCGAGCCAAAAAGTGCTCCACGCTGGTCGTCGGGATCAAGGGCTTCATGATTCCACCAGAAAGACGTCCTAGCAACAACCACCAATCAAAATGGTCTATTAGTCTAGTTGGTTAGGACGTCGGATTCTGATCATACTCAGTCTCTTCCGTAGGCCCAGGTTCGAATCCTGGATGGACCTCATTTTTTGAGGTTCTCAGAGACTCGCACCGCTTCACGAGGAGCCCGAGGTCGGTCATTGATTCTGTTTTTCTTTTGCTACAATAATTTGGGTTGAAGACTTATTTACTATAGTCAAACCTATAGCCGATACTTACCTCGTAGGGTTTACCACTTCGCAACCTTCTCATCAGACCAGTACTCTCCAGTCGCCCCATCGATATCCGCAATTGCCAGATGAACTGGAGTCTGCGCACCTTGGTCTGGCGTCTTGCTGCCTCCCCCTCTGGTCATATCAGTCACTACGTAGCCTGGATGACATGAGTTGACCAAAAGCTTGCTTCCCTTGCCTTTGAGCTCTCGAGCAATCGCCCTCGTCATGCCAATCTCGCCGGCCTTGGAGACAGCGTACGCTGCACTCGGCCACCCGTCCTTCTCATGTGTCCCCTCCTCCACCGCGACAGTGAATTCCTCCATGAGTTTGGTAACTTCAGAAACCGATGATGCGTCGAGAAAGCGCTGCTTGATCTCGGGCGAGTACTTGCTCAGTGATCCGGATATCGACGCAACGTTGACGATGCGGCCGTCGGACTTGAGCACAGGGATCCAAGCTCGCGTCGCTTCCAAAGTGCCATAGTAATTGCATGCGAGAGTGTTCTTCACCACATCTGAGTCTAGATTTGCATCGTCAGAAGTACAATCGGAAGAATACGTCGGTTGATCACTTACCGAATCCTTGCATCGCAATGCCGGCATTATTGATGACAAAGTCGACGCCTTCGGGGTGCTCCTTTTTCAAGAACGAGGCAAGATTTGAGATGCTGTTGGAGTCTGAGATGTCGAGCTGATGGTATCTGATGTCGGCAGCACCGCCGTGCGCAGACAGGGCCTTAGCCTGCTTGATATCCGCATCACCTTGGATGTTGCTAAGCGCCTCCTCGCCGCGAGACTTGTCTCTGGCCGTCAGGTAGATGAGGAGCGATCCGTTGTTCAAGTGAGATTTGGGGTATTGCAGCGCAAGCTGTCGGACTAGTGTTCGGAGATGTGAGCAGATGGTCATGACGTTGTCCGGGGATAGGAAGAAGGTTACCAATCGCGTATCCAATGCCTTTGTTGGCGCCAGTCACCACACCGATTCGTGAATATGTCATTGTTAAAGTGGGTTTGTGCTTGTGTCTCCTTCAGTGATTACTCCAAGCTATTGAAGAAACTCTGTTTGGGAGATGACTCTGTTTTTGTATCTCACACTCGATTGCTGGTCCATGACATCATTAATGCTCGCCCGCTATTAGTCATCGATTCACTGGGGATCTTCAATGATGTCTGTTTCTGAGGGCATCCATCAACCCAAAATACGTGAGGTTTCTCTGCCGGCCGACACATTGACCGTTGGCGCCCCGGTGCCAATAAAACCAAACCCGGCACCTGGCCGCTCTAAATCGCCGACCGATTGAAGCCGGGAACACCGCAAAAGTGGGGAAACGGATAGTTGCCAGTGCAGTGGCGGTCATTCAGCTCGTATGCTACGGGAAGATCTCTGCCCACGCTTTGTACCAATTTTCCCGCCATGCCGGAATCTTTAAGACACACTTTTGCTAATATAGATCTCCTCGCTTACTGTTGGATTGGCTCACAAGGTCCTAGAGAAGTTTGATCACGGTCACAGCGCAACCCCTGAATTCGGCTTTCAAACCATCTCGTCAGGTGCTCAAAACTACCTCTAGTGAGCCGGACTCTGTTGCATGCATCTTGGTTTTTTCTGTAAAACGCTTCAGAGATCTTGAGAAGGTGGAAGAGACCTACAGCTACCCACAAATGATTTCTTGGGACGTCCTGAACACGGCGCTTGTGTCACAGGCATCAACGGAACTTTCATTTCCACCATGGAGGCAAGACATAGCAGCTCAATTTCTCTAGGTTCCAGCAGCTGATGACCTCCGTTGAGTTCCAATAATTGGTATTGTCTAATTCCATGACTCGCATGGTCCTTACCAGAATTGTCGAACGTATTACGTAGAGATACTGGCTTTTGTCATCGCTCTGACTCTCATCGCCCCCTGATCTGCTACAAAGTTAGCAATCCGCAAGATTCAAAGTTGTCGTAAAAGATCACACCCAGTCTATCAGTGGATATGAAAAGGTCCGAAGGCCGAGGAGCACCTCAAACCGCAACGGTCATCGACAACAGAAGCCTAGACGGAAACATCATCTCCCCTCCTGAACCCAGAACTTGGAGTCGACCTGGTGCCAAATTCTGGCGATGATAGACGAATTGAAATGACTTTTGGGCGGCGTGGAATCCAAAGGTGTGTTGGCAAAGTAGAGATAAACTGCTTTACGAGTATTGGTAGCGCAGGACACAGATCACTAGTGGGATTACAGCCAAATACAGTCTGCTGCTGCAGACCGACACTCATTTTTAGTAAGCCCCTTTACGAGACAATGGAGGGGTAATAGCGAAGACGGGTGTCCTGAGAGATAGTGCGTGTGTTGCCCAGTGTGCAACAAGAGCGCCCAAGGTAATCTCGTTTATCATAAACACGACTGTCAGATAGAAAGTACCTTAGGAATTTCATTGGGCTAGACGTATACATCACAAACTATTTTACCATCGGGGGAATGGAGACGCAGCCAGGGCCCTCTTATGGTTGTTCGACATGGTTTCCTTGAACGAAGCGACCTACAACAGCCCACAGTTGGAACTCGCCCTGGCACGTTGCCAGATGTCTAGACACGCATATAGCAAATGACTATGTTGAGTTTAGAACCGCAAACTGCAACAACACTATTGAGGTCTTCTCAGTAACTCGTTTAATCCCTGCAAGACTCAAAACCAACGCTTGCTTTTACGTATGTAACTACCCTATCATTTCCTATCACGGCCCGTTGATGGCGACCAACCACGAGCGATGATCCGCCCCACAGCAATATACCGTCCGGAAAGGTATCCCGGGGCGGGGCAAGATGCACAGCAGCTTATCAGCTAAGATGTGAGGCTTTAAAAGCGGCAGATAGGACACGCGACCATGGTTGTGTGACTTGGCCCTCCGTTTTCAGTCGGTAGCTAATCTTTTCTACATGGCCTGCAGTCCAAAAGGACCTGATCAAACACAAGGTTCATCCACTTATTCGAAGATGCAGCGGGCTACAGTTTGGTATACGATGGTGATGGGCCTCCAAGCCTTAGGGGTCAGCTCCTATACTGGTGTTAGTACATGGCCTGGTAACTCATCGTCAACGATCCCTTCATTTTTTCCCTTGCTAGAAAATGCAGGTTCCGTGGACCTATTCCCGATGCCACTGTGTGGGTCATTCTCGTTGGAGGAGGCCACCATTGACCAGATGCAAGCTGCAATGGACGCGGGGACCTTGACCTCACAGCAGCTAGTTTCTTGCTACATTCAACGGACGTACCAGACGCAAGAGTATATCCAGTAAGTAAAATGCCAGCAATGCCGATTTCTGTTGGAGAACTTATAGTCGGGGAAATTGACTTGAGAGCCAGCTCTATTTTGCAAATCAACCCGGATGTCTTCCTGATTGCCGAGAAGATGGACACAGAACGAAAGGCTGGAAAGGTCCGCGGTCCTCTCCATGGGATTCCGTTTACAGTCAAGGACAACATCGCAACCAAGGACAACATGGAAACAACAGCTGGAAGCTTTGCTCTTCTAGGTAGCATCGTTCCTCGCGATGCTCATGTGGTTGCTCGCCTTCGAGATGCAGGCGCAGTCTTGTTCGGCAAGGCAGCGCTGAGTGAGTGGGCTGATATGCGCAGCAACAACTACTCCGAAGGCTTCTCTGCACGGGGCGGCCAGTGTAGAAGTCCGTACAACTTCACCCTTAACCCAGGTGGAAGCAGTACGGGAAGTGCTGTTGGTGTTGCTGTGAACGCCATCGCGTTCTCGTTGGGCACGGAGACGGACGGGAGTGTCATCAACCCTGCGGAGCGCAACGCCATTGTAGGATTCAAGCCCACGGTTGGCCTTACTTCTCGGGCTGGGTATGCTGGACTTTTGAGATAGTGAAATGGAGGGTGAGCTAACTTCAGTCAGTGTCATTCCCGAAAGCGAACATCAAGATTCTGTAGGAACTTTCGGACGTACTGTCAGGGATGCGGTGTATGCTTTCGATGCAATCTATGGAATCGATCCACGAGATAACTACACATTGCCTCAAGAGGGCCATACCCCAGAGGGAGGATATACGCAGTTTCTTTCAACAAAGGAAGCTCTGAAAGGGGCCACTTTCGGTCTGCCTTGGAATAGCTTTTGGGTCTATGCAGACGATGAACAAAAGGAAGTTCTGGGAAAAGTCCTCAAGCTCATCACCTCTGCCGGGGCGACCATCATCAACAACACTGAGATCATCAATTATGAGAGACTCGTCAGCCCTGATGGCTGGGATTGGGACTATGGCACGACTAGGGGATACCCGAATGAATCTGAGTACACCGTTGTAAAGGTCGACTTTTACAACAACATCAAAACCTATCTCTCGGAGCTGGAGAACACTGACATGAAGAGTCTTGAAGATATCATCGCATTCAACTATAACAACGATGGAACCGAAGGCGGAAACCCTTGGCCACTCGGCACTGCCGCGTTCTACTCCGGCCAAGATGGGTTCCTTGCATCCCTTGAGTCGAAGGGCATCAAGGACGAGACTTACAACCAGGCTGTCAAGTTTACACAGCAGTCGACACGAAACGGCATTGACGGTGCTCTTGCATCGACCAATGGCTCAAGACTGGCCGGACTTCTGGTACCTCCCGACGTTGGCCAAACGTACCAGATCGCTGCCCAGGCTGGCTATCCTATGATCACCCTACCTGCGAGTGTCCGGTCCACAGACGGCATGGGTTTTGGTCTCGCTATTATGCAGACTGCCTATGGGGAATCAGAGTTGGTCAGATGGGGGAGCGCCATTGAGGATTTGCAGTTGACCACGGAAGGAAACCCGTACAAAAGGACTCTGCCAAAATGGCATGAGTACTTAACAAGGAACGTACCGGTCTTCTAAAGATGTACAGACCTGTGTCTATCCACAACGACGGACACGTGCGTGCCAGGGAGGGGCTGATGGGGCAAACGTGAAGCCATTAAGAAATAAAAAGATTTTCTTCCAGCATGAATATCCAAATCGTTTCTTTAGCTGGAAAGTCTCACTCATCATCCATCTCAAAGCTTGATTTTCCAAGTGAAGCCCTCAAGTACCGACGTGAAGGCATTGGGCCAATCATGCGCGCCTGGTTGATTTCCGATTTGGAATCACTCGCAAATCGACCAGCTGAATGAGTGTACGATCTTTCAGAACAGGGTTATAAACGAGCAAGATGAGTTGTTGGGATCAAGACCTACTCCGATTGGGTTGTTACAAAGATGGTCCGAGGAGTCCGAGGGCAGGATTATCGATCAGCCCAAGGTCAACAGTGCATCGGTGGTAACCAAAGCGAAAATTAGCCGTCATCCTAGCTAGCAACTTTAGGCAATTAAATTGGCGGATCGCATTGGCGCGACGGATGCGCCCGCCGGCGTGGCACAGCCATCTCGCCCGATGCCGCGGGCCGCCAATGCAAGGGTCTCTAATCGTCCAAGACACATGACGGAGCGTTCCATCATTTCCCCATCGCCCAGGGCGCGGCTGTCGTACGTGGGGTGTCAGCTTTTGGTGCTCAGCTTCGCCTCATTCAACATTTCCTTGCTAGGAAATATCGAGTAGCTCCTGGGCCCATTCCTTGGAGGCTGGAAGGATGACGCTAAAATCTCACAATGGGCCCTGTTAGGGAACATGAAGGTCTTGGGCTGATCGCAACATTCATGTCTGCCTACCAAGCATTACGTGAATCTCTTTAAGTACACTTTCTGTCCTGTGTTTCTTCGTATGAATGGAGCAAGGAAAGGTGAAAGGAAACCAGCGACAAGAAGTTCGCCAAGAACTTCAAGATGAGCCGCCAAACATTTGGGTTCAATGCCAACAACTTACCTCAGGACCCGTTTTACCCTCAACAAGATCCCCAGGGCCCCAGTTTCCTCGACAATGCTGGATGTCTCTGCGCACTTCAGACCACACCAGGAGGCGGCGCTCCGGAACCAGCCTGGCAATGCATTGGAGACCAAAAAGATGACGTATACACAATTAGGAATGGAAGATGGTTCAAAACGCTGAATGGAGTTGGCAATGTCAACGGAACAATTCATGACGATTCCAATCCACCAGACACCGATCATCCGATGAGATGGTTGTCTGGTGCTTTGAGAGATTCACCGGGTGATGATGGGCTCACTGTTGAAAATAGCGCTTGCACTGGCGAGAACAACACAAGGTATTCAACCTCATTCTACGAGGCCACAGAGCAGATCAATATTGGCCAATACCCGCTGAGTGGTGCTCCATGTTTAAGAGGAGGGGCCATGCCAATTGAGATCCAGCCCTTAGAGAGTTGGCAGGCAGATGGATGCAGACCTGGATTTCTGTGTAAGTGCAACTCTTCAATTCAGTGCGAGCTCAGGGAATAAATCTTGCTGACATTGATAGGCGAGAACAACACCATCAACTCACTACCTCAATACTGTCCACCACTGGACGGATGTCAGCAAGCGAGATTGGCAGGGTTTACTTGCACGTTCGAAGGCAGGAATATCGGAATGGGCCCCTTCGAACCAGTCATTTGCCAAGCAGGCAATTACTGTCCAGAAGAAGAGAATGGGAAGGTCTCTCGTGTATGCCCTACTGGCTCCTACTGTCAGCCCGGAGCGGCCACGCCGACGCCGTGTTTGACTGGTAGCCGGTGCCCGGAAGGCTCCTCTTACGAACTCTTCCTCATCCCCTTCGTGATTTTGATCATTGTCGACGTCTTCATGATCATGGGCATGATTATCTACAGGGTCCGCAAGCGCTTTCAAGAACGCCAAGCCAACAAGTCGGCAGCTGTAAGACCGCCTTTGAAGCATCGCGGAATGGGCAGTGTAAGGGCCCAGATCACAGGGTACCGCGCACTTTCCAACGACACCGATCAAGAGATGCTTCCTGTAAGCGCAACTTATATGCCAAAGCGCACCGACTCCTTTGGCGGTGGATTCTTGGCCGCACTCGACCTTGGCTCTCAATCTTCTGTCAACACGCGACCGACTAGCGAGCAACTCAACCCACAACTCATGGCATTTGTTTCTTCGATGCGCCGGGCAACGGATGCCACCAACTTTGGTCTGTCTTTCAGCTACTCCGAGCTCAGCTTTCAACCCAAGAAAAGCTCCAAGAAGATCCTGCAGAATGTTACTGGTTCCATAGATCGCGGAACTCTCACAGCGGTTATGGGTGGTTCCGGTGCTGGCAAGTCGACTTTCGTTAACGTACTGATGGGCAAGACGAAGAACACGGGAGGCACAGTTGCGGTCAACAGCAGTCCTGACAAATTGAAGCGCTACAAGAAAGTCATCGGCTACGTCCCCCAAGACGATATTGTTCTGCCAGAGCTTACGGTCTACGAGAACATTGTCCACTGCGCCAAGATCCGACTGCCCCAGACCTGGTCAATTGCCGACATTGAGTGCCACGTCGACTCTGTCATCGACTGTCTAGAGCTGTCACACGTACGAAACTCGTTGGTGGGATCGGTCGGGAGACCTGTCATCAGCGGAGGGCAGCGCAAGCGTGTGAGCATTGGTATGGAGCTTGCAGCAGCCCCGATGGCCATTTTCCTCGACGAGCCGACCAGCGGTCTCGATGCCACTGCGGCTTCGTCCATGATGCGAACGTTAAAGGCTGTTGCGCGTCTTGGAATTACTGTCATTGTTATCATCCATCAGCCTCGGACGGAGATATTTGATTTGTTCGACAACCTGATCCTCCTGGGTAACGGGCAAACCATCTATGAAGGACCCCAGCGCCACGCACAAGATTACTTTGAGGGCATGGGCTACAACTTCCCGGAACACAGTAACCACGGCGACGTTATCACAGACATCATCACCGGAAACGGCCGCGACTACAAGCATATCGGTGAAATATCCAAGGATTCTCTCATTTCGAGCTGGTCAAGTTATCGCCAGGTCAATGCCAATAAGGAGCGCCATGCTTCATCGATCATGAGCAATGATGGGATATATTCTGCCATCAAGCACCGTGGTGCTCCACTCTGGAAGCAAATCTGGCTTTGCTTACGCCGCGCAATGATCCAGCAGTATCGAACTAAAGCAGCCTTCTGGGCTGAGATGGGGTTGGCCGCACTTGCCGGTCTACTCCTTGGATTGGCTGAGCATTCGAAAAAAGGAATTCTGTTTGTCGGCACATTCAACGAGCCATACTCTATCCTGTCTACAGCAGTCGATTTCAAATCTGCGCCTGAGCTGGCGCTTCTTGTCGCCATCGCCATCGGCCTCGTCGCAGGTGCACCCGGTGTTAAATCCTTCTCGGAAGAGCTGTTGGTGCAACGGAGAGAAGCCGAAGCTGGACATTCGCGACTGGCGTACTTCCTTGCGAAGGTGCTTTCCGTGCTGCCGCGGATGCTGTTCGGCTGTTTGCACTTCACGACTTTTCTTCTGCTCCTGACGGTCCCAATCATTAGCTGGGGCCTCGCTTTCCTGGTCAACTTTCTCTACTTCTATTGCATATATGGTCTAGCGAGCATCGTCAGTATGGTAGTCCGACGAGAAGATGCCCCGCTATTTGCGACGATGATCAGCCTCATCGTCGCTATTTTGTCCGGTGCTGCTCCCCCGCTGGCCAAAGTCAGGGAGTGGCATATGGAATGGTTATGGCGTGCTTCACCTGGCGTTTGGCTCGCAGAAATCTACTTTGGCCAGCTTGTTTCGCCCTTCGGTTATCTTTACAATATCGAATCAGCTGCAGCGGGCTCTGGCTTTCACTTGGATTGGGTCTGGCGTAATATGGGCGTTTTGGTGGGCATTGGTACCGTCTATAGATTGGTTGCTTTCTTCGCGATGCTTTTTGGGCACCGCAGGCGTAGGTAGAATGTTGTTGCAGGTGTAGTTTCAAAAGTACAGAGCATCAGCCAGGAACTGGCCGTCATGTTTTGAGAGACGGTTCAAGCATGCTAGCATAGTGCATCTATCTATCCATTGCCATCTATTAATTGTGTACCTGAGCTTATTAAAGTCTATTGAGCACATCACCTTTGTGAACCACATCAAAACTGGGTAGGTTGCCTGCTAGGAAATGGAGAACTAGGGTGTGCTCTAGTATAGAACAGGCAGTTTGCACAAGTTGTGAAGTGGTAGAGTGGAAAAGAAACGGGCTCAGAAAGCCGCAAATTGAAACGTGGCTAGGTTTCAAAGTACACATCTTTGTGAGCAGCATAATTGTCCAGGCCGTCAATACCTTCTTGAAAGCCCAGAGATTTTCATTGGGACTTCTTCTTGCTTGGTTGCATCACCTTCATCGCTGGAATATTGGGATTGCCGATGCATAATGGTCTCGTACCCCAAGCACCGGTCCTCACAGATCCTTTGACGGTATACAAAACGGATCTGAAGATAGTTCCGACTTCTGGAGGCGAAGATACGGAAATCAGACGACCGGTGGTCATTGCCACTCATATTGTTGAACAGAGAGTCTCGCACTTGCTCATGGGCCTTGCGTTAGTCGGCACTATGACTGGCCCTCTACTTACTGTACTTCATACAATGCCTTCATCCGTGTTTGCTGATGCATATTCGTTGTAGGGGTAAGGCTTCGGCTGTGTCCAATTACTGTATATCAGAAGCTAACTTCGTCCATCTAGTAGGGCTCGATCGAACCGAACGGCATTCTGCAGAAATTTCTTTATCTTCAAGCAGAAAAACGTTTCGTACAGCGTGACGAACCGTTGTTGCAGGTTCGTCGTCGAAAGATCTGGTTTCGTATTCCCCTTCAGTTTGTGGATGTTAAAGCTTGCGTCCCTAATTCTCATACGCTTGGTGCCATCGGATTTCCAATTCTTGTCACACTTCTCAATCCTCTAAGAGTGACACTGGTTACCAGATGGTTCTCACAGAAAGAGGTGCAGACACTGGATGACTTCACGGCCACGAACAAGATGGTTCTGGCAAGCTTGGGCGGTAAGCCCAGGCTGCCCAAAGGCTCCCGCAAAGAAGACTGGGGGCTTGAGAGAGGGCTAACGAGCGCAATTATGGCGTGCCGCGACAAAGAGAAGGAAGCCTGCATCTTTAATCGCACGGAGTTAAATGTAGTTGCACGCATATAGATGGCATGGGCGGCATGAAATGCCCAGTGAAAAGGAAAAGAGTCCTATTGCATGTGGTACGTATCAATGCAGACATTTACATTACTACATTTTCATGAATTTGGCCTCAACGAAACAAAGATCGTCGGGAACTTCAAAACTGTGCCCTGGAGCTCCTAATTGTTGCACCACGATATACTGCAATAGACGACCGTGTTAAGGTTCTCGTGAGGTGAACTACTATTCACTAGCACGTTCTGAAGCATTGTTCCTGTATTAAATTTAGTTTGTATTTCGTTTTTATTCCATATGCTCTTTTCCAACTTTCACTTTTCCTTTTCTTCTTTTTCCGTTCGGGTGATAGGACAGGTACTTGCAACAGAATGCTTTGATATCGTGTTAGTAGTTGAGGAAAGAAGTTGCTCCTGGTGACTAAATTTATGGTGTGAGAATAGATAGTTACCACAACCTTCATACTACAGAATATATGCTTAACTTCACTGAACATTTTCAGAATCAATATGATGGCTGCCGCTGATATCAAGTAGGAAGGAGTCATATCGTAGCACTGGCGATAGGACTTGAACACACATGACGGATAAATGGAACATCACGAAAGATCTAACATCGCAGTGATAACATGAAGGCAAATAGCGTGAATTATTGACCAGGGCATCATCATACGTGGGGCATTTCGTATCAAGCTCATTCTTCCACTTAGCAGACCTCACCAAATGTAACGCATCATTGCATTTGCGTGAGCTGTCAATGCATGAAGCTCCACAGATACTCCACTTGATGGAGTCTTATATGTATGCAAGACGCAATTGTTTGAAGATTGTCATAAGCAATGAGGGGTTTCTCGTTGCCCTCAGCGGAATTAAGAGTTCGTGGTTTCTCAAAATTGAGATTTGTTCCTCTAAATCACAGGCCGAAATATTGTCACCATGGTCCATGTTTTCTTGTGAGTGATTCTTATTATATACCTTGTTTCCGAAACAACCAGCAAGACTGAACCAATTCTTACAGTGTTGGCGGCACAGGCCATATTGGTGGCGCCGTGCTTGACCAGCTCCTCCAGAAGCATGCGGACGCGAAAGTAAAAATCTTGGTGCGAGATGAGGCCAAGGCTGCGCGCTTGGTCGATCTCTACCCACAAGTTGAATACGTCGTTGGTGACGCGAGAGATCTCGAGACTCTAGAAAAATGCAGCCAGGTGGCCGACATCGTTATCAACACGGCTCCGGATATCACGCACGACGAGGGAATTAAGGCGATTTTATCAGGTCTGAAAACTCGACGCAGTACTAATAATAAGAAGCCATACTACATTCATACGTCAGGGGCATCTCTCATCTGGGATGAGCCCACTGGCTCCAAGGACGCCCGCTGGTGGGACGATATCGCCGACATTCGGGACATCAGTGCGTTCAAGAGCGTCGACGACACGCACGCCGTGACCGACAACATCGTGCGAGATGCGGCTCCTGATGTCAACGTGGCGATCGTCTCGCCGGGTTTTGTTGGGGGCATGAGTCCCTCCATTGAGCACCCGACCCCGATCACGATGCCTGCCATCCTGCTCACCGCTCGTGCTTTCAAGTCGGGCTGGCAAATCGCCGAGGGAGAGAATACGCACGCCTGGATCCATGTCTTAGACCTTGCAAGGATGTATTTGATCCTCGTCGGAAAGGCCATTGACGTTGCGTCCGAGTCTAAGCCATTTTCCATCTGGGGACCAGATGCCTACTATTTTGGCACCAGCGAGGACATCTCGTTCGGAAACTTCATGAGACATCTTGTGCATGTTATCAAGGACCAAGAAGTGATTGAAAGCACCGAAATAAAGTCGGTCAGTGTGGCCGAGGCTGCGAGGGCCAGCATCGCTGGTAGCGACTACAATCCTAACACCTCGCCGCCCCCACCGGACACCTGGGCCATGCATATTGCTATCATGTACGGAATCAACATGCGCATCAGCGCGTCGAGGATGAAGATGCTTGGTTGGAATGCAGAGATGGGCACCATAGTCGATAGCTTTCCACAAGTAGTCGCCGAATACTTGAAGCGGGAGAAATTGGGCGACAGAAAATAGTTGTAGCGGATACATTTGACACGCAACACCCAGTTTTCAATAACATTACAACCGTCGTCAGAGACTGAATAAACGTAATGTGATTTTCAAGCGATTCTCCTGTAATATAATTAACCCCAGAACATCTTTCCGCGAAAATACCTCTCCAAACGCTAATTTGGTTATCCGTTGCTCTTTCAAAAGCATGTAGAAGAATGAAGGCAAGTGATGGAGCCAAAATGAGCTTCTTGAGTAGTTTGATCGAAGGCAAACACTTACTATAGAGTTTGCCCGTTGATCCTTACTATCTTGAGAGACAACCATGACTCCGACCAGTGAGCTCGGTATCTCCAAAGAGATGGAGTCATGATAGAATCCTAAACTACCATATCAGAGTGACGAGATTTATGCCACTGATCAACAGCCGAAGATGAAATGAAAGTCTAGCTTTTTGATTCCAATCTTTGCATTGGCAAGATAGCCTGAATGCCAATTGCGATGACAGAGTGCGAGGCTGAGATAGTTGACGAGACTGCCAGGCTTTTACCAAAAGTGTCCCCTTGTGTTCACTGGTTTGTTATGCGCACATGTCAATCTGTCAAGTGGTGTTCCATCAGTTGTATAAAGTAATTCTAAGTGCTTTAAGGCTAAGCCAGTGAGTCAGACTTGGAGATGGACAAGGCCCTAGGCCAGATTGTTCACGTAGCAATACATGGTGATATTTGGCTATTCGTGGATTTTGATTTGTTCAGGTGATGAACAAACAATCATAGCATTGAGGCATCGAACCAAGTAACAGTGACAAACAGTGGAATCCACCCAAAAACATGTATTCAATAGATAAGTAATCCAATATGTAAGAAACCTCGATCGTTCACTTTAGCGATCCGTTATACTAGATCTTCGAATACTGCGCGCTCTGGGTACCTGGCTGTTCCGTTTGACCCTGAGGCGATGAAGAGCTTCCAGAGAAAAGCTGCTCCTGTTGCCTGTTTGTAGCATCGGTGACCAGATCAATGAACTTTTGAGCCGCATTGTCAGCGAAAAACATTTCTTCGCTAAGCATGCAGCGATTGATGAAATCTTGAGCACGCCCAAACATCTCTGCCTCATACTCTGCCAGAGCCTGCTCAATTTCGTCGACATCTTTGTGGTTATCGTCTTTTAAGCTCTTGCAATGCTTTAGGAGGCTCTGCGCCAGCTTGAGGGCGTCATGCATTGCCATGTTGACACCTTCGCCGACAAAGGGCGTCGAGACATGCGCGGCATCGCCCAGAAGCGTGACTCCAGGAACACGAGCCCAACAGAGAGAGGAGACAGGCATGCGGTAAAGCGGCCATGGGCGAAACGGTCCTTCAGCATCCGCAATGAATCGACGTAGGTCAGGAGCAAAATCCTTGAAAAACTCTGTCGAGGACAGAAGCTTCTCTTTGGTGGCCTTAGTATCGTCCATATTAAGGGCTGTGCGCGTTAAGGTCTCAGGAGCCTCCAGGCCCATATAGACTCGATATGATCGATCTGCTACCTGTTGGACCCCAAGAGCCCGTCCGTGACCCAAAGCCATCATGTTACCGGGCCCTGAAAGTTCTAGGGCAGCTTCATAGCTTGGGTTGCCGTGAGAAATTCGACCCTCGATAAAGATTTTACCCGAGTATTCAGGCTTTGCAGAAGTAAGCTAGAACAACATATCAGCCATCTGGAGTAATCATCGGGTGCATCAGTAGAAGGCGTTTTATCATGACAGGGCTAATCATCACTCACTAAGGGTCGGACCTTGCTCCACGCACCATCAGCACCAACGACAAGTAGAAATCCAGATGCAGAGGTGCCATTCGTAAAATTGATAGTCAACTCTGGAGCCTTGGACTTGCAACTCAGGTTTCTCTCAATATTTCGCACGCCATGGCCCCATTGAACCTTATGGGAAGGGATAGAATCCAGAAGGAGTTGGCGCAATTGAAAGCGGTCAATTTCTGGAGCATCGCGCCCCTCCCCAAATGTTGCCTTGAGGGTACATTCTGGATTCTGTATGACAAACCGCGTGGCATCCCAGCGGGCTAGCTTCCTGAACTCTTCAAACAGCCCGGCTTTCTTGATTGCTTGTTGCCCAGAGTTGGCGTGAAGATCTAGCGTACCGCCTTGATGCATAAGCGTTGGGTTTGAGTTTGCGTCCCGTTCGAAGACGACATAGTCAATGTTTTCGTTTTCCAGCAGGCGTGCAAAGGTCAAGCCGCAAGGGCCAGCGCCGATGATTGCTATTGGCGTCGTAGCGAAGCGGGTTTGTGTGTGTGTCATTGTGTGTTGGGATCGACGAAGATAAGACTGCGTGGACGGGAGGATTGTTTTTTTGTTCTTGAGCAGTTGCAATGTAAACATGAAGGGTGATTAAAGTAGCAAAACGGATGGTGTGTTGTCCGACTGGAGGGACAATTTTGTTTGCAACTCTGGGAAAGAAACCTCGATACGATTCGAGCAAGGTTGGTTATGCGTCATCGTGGTGGCAGGAAACGAGTATGCTATTTATATAAGATATGGTTTCCAAACCTCTAGTAAGAGATTTTGTTGCCTGCGATGCCATTGCTTTGCGGATACCGGAGTTGCTACGGCTGTAAGCCATCAAGATTCCACGTGGGATTCTGATTGGGGGTTCTCGGATTGAGCTCGGAAGCCATCCTCAGCTTATTCCGGAATTGGGGCGAGTAAGGGTGCCATGTCCCGAACCAAAAGCTTGTGATTGGTTGGACCCGGAATGTCAGCAATTTGACCTCCGAACGCAACCAGTCAACAACTAGCGCTTCGGTGCCTTACTTCCAGCGTAATCATCCTAATCTTGTGAATCAAGCATCAATCACCCAAACATCATCGGAAGAAGCCTGGAAGCAAAACACGATCGGATAGCCGACTGTCAAGCTTCAAATCTTGACGCCCACGACAATTCAAAGAGAAAGCAGCCATCTGTATCAGCATGGACCACAGCGGTGATTTAGCGCCGCCGACCGTGGCTCGTTTTGCAGTAAGCTACAAAAATGGTATGGCGATGGCTGTAAAACTCACCTTCGGGAATGCAGTGTGACTATTGCCGACAGAAGAAGTTCAAGTAAGTGATTCTCCCCTGTGTGGTTCATTACTAGCATGCGTAATTCGTATGAGTTTGTTTTGTAGTCGCTAACATTCTACGCCTGGTGGAAGGTGTTCGAGGGAGCTTCCCAAGTGCAGTGCTTGCAAGCCATGGCCTAGTAGCTGCAATTACTCGCGAGACAAGCCAACACCGACATCAGCCTCACGTCCCATGCAGGCTAATGATAGGCAAGTTCATCTACAGTGACATCTGTAGGCCGCTTTGTGATAGCTTTTCAATCTAACGAGTCTAGGTCGAAAAGTTCAAGCCCGGTAACCCCTTCCAACATCGAGCAACGGCTGCAGAATATTGAGAGCGCCATTCAAAAACTGGCCGAAACAGTAGGAATAGCTCTAAAGGTTGCAACTGAACCTACGGAGCCCTCACTTGACAGCGATGAATCTCCTCTCAGAGAAACGCAAACTACTACCAATTACCCTTTGGAAAATGAACCTGTACCGGGGTTGTTTATTGGACCCTCTCATTCATTCTCTTTTCTAAAAGAGGCCTCAAACAACATTGAGGCGGCTTCACGGACCTCCACACCTTTACCCTACCGAAACGCTCAATCCGAATTGAAGTATCTGTCGACCTCGTTGACCACTGCAACCGTTGGTATGGATGGTGCTGGCCAAGAGACGGGCTTTTACATCCCTCCAAAAGCCGCAGGCTACCAGCTCATTGGTGGTGAGTCCACCTATCGATTGATCACCGAACTTGCGCCGCTGACTGTCGATTTCGAACTGGCCAGGCTTTCTGGAACACGCGCCAACCGGCGAGCCATTTTTCAGTACTCCATCAGATGATCTCTTGAAACAGATCGTCTTTAATCCACAGCAAGTTGCTCAAAAAGCCTGGGTCGTATATTTCAACTACATCATGCTGGCACAGGCTTCTGCCGAAAAAGAAATCCAGGACAATCGAATTGAGAAATTCCGTCGTAATGTGCGAATTGCACTAAATGACAGTAGTATTTTCCTGGAGCCGAGAGAAGTCAACGTACAGGCTCTGTCTCTTTTGGCATTTCACGGCGAAGACTACGCATCTCCGAACCTCTCTTGGATGCTAGTTGGGCACGCTTGTCGTCAAGCTGAGGCATTGGGCCTACATATGCCGCTGCATCCCGACTTCGAGTCTCGTCAGCGGAGCCTATCTAATTTTTGGCTTCTTTTCATAGTGGATAAATCCTGCTCCCTCGCGTTTGGTCGGTCTCCCTTTCTTCCAGTAAATCTTTACCAAGACGTCCCGCTGCCGGAATTCAGCCACATGCTCAAGTTCCAGCCACACACCGATCCTGTTTTCAGCGACTCGCAAACGAAATCGAAACCCTCTCAATTTGGGGCCCATTTCTTCGTTAAAGGTGTAGAACTTGCTAAAATTATGGGGCTGATCATTGATTTTCTGGCTCCTGGTCCATCCGCTGTCTCAAGGCAGGAGATCAGAACACGACTCGAAAATTGGTATGAAGCGACGAACAAGGTTAGTAATTATCCATAAACTTGGGGAAACCCTTTCTTTACTAACTTAACTCTGTTAGATCTTGACTGAGATTATGGAGGCTGAGAGACAATTTCTTCAAACTGCCCATTTGAAGGAAATGTCCCTTGGCCTAAACAGCTTGAAGTTTCAATACTTACATATCATCATCATCCTTCTCAAAGGTGATGAACCCTCTGTGAATCTGAGACTGGAAGCTGCTAGGGAGGCTTTGTTCTTGCTTCCATCAGTAGTTTCCAATTGGTCATCCGTCTACAATGGAGTTATTTGGTACGTTTAGTTTGCCGTCTGTTCCCGTTCACCTTTCCAGCGCTCCAATAAAAACAAGCAAAATCTAAAAGTTATACACAACACTGACATTGAATTTCTACAAAAGGCATCTTCTATATTACCCTTTCATCCCGTTTTTTGTCGTATTCGAAAATCTGGTCCATAATCACACCCTTCAATCCGCAACCACAATTGATCAAGACCTTAAGCTACTCGCAACGACGGCATCATACTTCGCGAGCATGCGAGCCCAGATGAGTCTGCTTGCCACAGTTTGCAGTCGTCTAGAGCGAGTCGCCAGTGTTTTTCTCCAATTGGCAAAAAACTATCTGACTCAGCGAATGTCGTTGCCTGACGAACGAGGTAGTTACTCGTCGACCTTCAGCAACTCCCTCTCTAGTATGTCATCGGCGCTCACACAACCAGAGAGTAGCTTTGGAGCGACAGGTACATTCAAAGAAAAAAACAATCCCTTTAGCTGGAACGTACCTGAGGCTGGCCCTGTTCTCGGAGATGATGTGGAGATTGGGAACTTTCTCAACTGGCTTCCGGCTGACACGTTTACTACCGAACTATTCATGGACAGAAATCAACAGAATGAAGTCGTCTCAGCTAACACAGCAGAGTTCATTGCGGGAAAATCGTCCCTTGAGGGCCCTCGAGGTCGGAAGCGGGCGTTTGACGGCACATTTGACTGGTTTTCGTGGGATGCATACTACACAGACTGGAATCGTCGATAGATAGCGCTATGTAACTAGGTTGAATACTGCAACTACCCACATGTCCGAGATAAATGCGGATGTGTACCACCTCGTGGCCATGTTAAATCTGAAGTACTTCGAGAGTTTGAAATTCTTATAAGGAAGGTCAAAGGTTTCCAATCGGCTTCTAATAAATGCTAAGGGTCTATTGTGATTCTCAGCTGGTCATGGGAGGAACTTGCACCTCTGCTCTCTGCTGCTCCCTCAAGGCTCTAGTAAACCTTTCCTCAGGATAATATCCGCCTTCGGAGCAGTGATGCATTCTGTCTCGCGATTTTGTTCAAAGTGCACACTCCCATAGCGCAGCAACTCAGCAAACGTTCCGGGCGCATGGTCCTTGCCCTCGTTCTCGCTCATGTCCCATAAAGTACCCAGTGCCTTAGTCGAAGTCATGTTTGCCGCATGCGTGATTTTCTCCATGGTTGAAGTGGTCAGGAGAGTCCAGACTAGATTGTACGCCTTCTTGTACTCTTCGGATTCCGGAGGAGCATCCAATCTGACTGAGAGCAAGTCGAAGAGATGTTCGCCGTTCCAGCCGATCAAAGCCTCGGCGGGCCAGTCCTCGATCAAAGCATCAAATAGGAGCACCTTCTTCTCAAAGTACTCAACGCCACTGAAACCCTCGTTTGGTTCTTCAATCATGCTAACACGAATCCAGCAGATGATCTGCGTGAGATATTCAAAGAGTTTTGTGGTTGAGACCTCCCAGTTCCACCGATAGTTTCTGGCCTCTGCTTGGTCAAGACTAATACTATTCGCAAAGGCAATGAGTGGGTCTTCGAGAAGGCCGTCTGGCGATGTGCGGTCCTTCCATAAATGCATGAGAAGATCGTGCCTATAGAGTTGAATGAGATTGATTTTGCACGTTGTTGGATAAAAAGCTTACCAGTTCTTGATGAAAGGGTCACCCTTGCGACTGGCAATGAAATGGTTTGCCACCACGTTCCCATACATCCAAGGACCGGCGATCTGGTATGGTAACTTCGGGTCTTCCAACTTGTTCCAACAAAGATCGTCAATCTTTCGGAACAAAAACGACCCCACATCCATCCAAACGCCACCGTAACGGTACAAGCAGATCCCACGGAGGAAGTCAGCGCTGTGTGGGCCTGTCCATGGCCCGCCCATCCTTTTGGCGACGAAGGCCTTGGGGAGCTCATCCTCCTTGACCCAGTTCAGCGCATTGCTTGGCGAGTCTGCGACGTCGTCAAGAACGCGAATCGTCCAAGAGGGTCCACATATACGGGACCAGTCGGCAACGTTTCGCTGGCACCAGCTCGGCATGTTGTGGATGCCTGAGTCCCAGAAGGCCCAAATATTCTTCTCGGAAGTGACAGGTGGGGGATTGGCAATTGAGTCAAGGATGTGCTTGTCGGACCGTTGATCAAGAGAGTCGACGTATTGAATCTTGGATTGGAATTCTGGGGGTATCTGGAACCTTGGGGTAGCCATCGTTGGGGTAAAAGTGTGATATATCGTTGGGTATGACAGTTTTCTGCTCATTTGCAAGACTGGATACAGTTTTGGTAAGATCAAAGGCGTTTTAATACCTTTATTGTCGCTAAGAAGAGCGGGCGCTTAATTGCTTAACGCACAGAAGGAATAGATGGTGCTGACGCCAACCTGTATAGTAAGACCGATCGACATAAGCTACTACAGAAAACAGTAGACAGCAACAAAGTACAAAGTGCCCATTGACGTAATGTGTTAAACTAGCGCTGAGGTGAGCGCTCGGCGACAGAAAACTGAACGACGACTGTAGTACATCAAGCTCAACCGCCGGACCAGCAAATAACGGTAAGCAATATAAATATTGAATGGTGGAAATGACAGCAAAACATTCCGGCTTTCTGAGCTTATAGAACAACCAGCAACGAGATCCATTGGATGGAGAGATTTTCGTTGACTCTCGAGGCCATTGTGTCATAACCATCTCATTAGTCTGAGTGTGAACCCGTGTGTCTATAGACTTCCGCATCTGGATCTACAGGCTGCAAGCTGTTTTGGATTGCAAGAGCTCTGTTCACATCAGAATTTCCATCACTGCTAGCGGAAGGTTTGATAACAAATGATGTCAATTCAGAGATGCCTCTCGCCCATCTTGAATCGAGTCATCTTCAAACAGACAAGGCTGGCTCCAGGAAGAGCTGTATTTGGACCCGGTTCATCCAATAAGTAATCAGCATAGACAAGATAGTGTCTGCCGTGAACTACAACGTAGTAAACCGCATTCTCATAGCTTTTACAAGATTCAGTCCCTCATACGAGGATTCTTTTTTACCATCGACTTTGAGCCCAGATATTCGTAAAATGCACCAAGCAATTCCGCCATCAATTAAGTTCAATAATCCGATTCAGCTCCCCAAGCATACATGCCGTCCCAATGGTCATCCACGTTCTGGTACTTGCCCGAAAAAAACACGTCGGCGCAATGCTAGAAACCGGTTGACCCTGCTTGTTTTTTTGACATGGTTCTCAGTTTCCACAGAAGATCGTCGTTGATACTATACTCCCAAACACCAGCGAGATATGTAAATTCGTCTCATTCGCGTGTGCTTTGCAAGACCACCAATCGCTGGGAGGCGGTCTGATGATTTGGTCAACTCTAGCTCGGTGTAAGAGCTCACCAGTTTGCGCCAGAGCCGAGGACTGTACTATCCAGCTACCTCCTCCAATTCCACCACTTTAGCAATACTATCCAGGCCATCGGCATACGCTTTAGTAATAGCTGTTGAAGCGGAGTATGAAGACCCATGCCGTCTGGTTCTATTCTGCCACATTCACAACACAGGTCCGACCGGCACTCGACACACACCTCGTAAGACCCCATACGAAAAGAAAATCTGTTGAAAGCATGCGGTCCTGATAAATCAATGCCCTTGTATAGAGAGTGTGGAAAGCTTCTGTAGGATTTTCAGCTTCGGTGGGGTTGATGTTCGTAACCACCTCTAGGTGGACAGCAGTCAATCCTGTGACGGAAGAACAAACTGTGACACCTTCTGGAAGGAGTGGCTTCATACATAATCAAAAACCGTTTTACTGACGAAAAAGCGGTCTTGACCATTCCGTGATTGTGTTGCAGCCATGGTACAATGGGCGTTGCTGTAGATATCCGCCATATTCGCTGAAGCCGCCCCCAGTCCACTCGGCTGTCATGGACGACGCACAGAGAATCGATCCAGATGTACCGTACTCCAAATTTCCTAGCCAATAGTATGACGTCACGGAACGTCTTTGAAAGGGTTTCCAACCGAGTGCCTTTCTTGCAAGCTTCCAGAGTCTATATGGTAGTTGTGATGGTTTGGTCGCGTCCCCAGCAATGACTCAAGCTAAAACAAGTTCCAACCAGGCCTTGAGACTCAACAAACCAACCTATTCGATCATGGTAGCTAGCGTTGATGACTCGAGTTGGAAGCGCAGGTACCTCAAGAGATTCAAAAAAATCCTGGGTCCTCAAGACAGTCACCAGCCTAAATACCGGTTTCGGCAAGAGAATTCCCTGAGTCTATACTTGCCGAAGTTCAGTTGGAAAGAGGTTTCGATTCCAATTCGTGTTCTAGTACAAGCCTCTGTGCACATAAGTGACTAAGCAATTGGTATGGAAGAAGCAAAAGGCTGACCATTGACAACGGCAAAAAGTCTGGCGTCGAAACGAGTTCCGTTCTTCAGAACAAACTGGATCTCTTTGCTGAAATTGTTTCATGCCCCTGTTCAAAGTCGGACCACAGAGTGTAGAAGAAAGTGATATGGTAATGATCTATTTCCGGTCTTGGCGATGCCATGCTGGCTGAAACAACCCCGGCAGTTAGCTAAGAAGATGCCACAGATGTAGCAAGAAGCACTGGATTCCCTGACGTCGTCCCGACAAATCTCGGGTCCCTTATCTCTTTTTATTCCTTGTCTTAAAACTTCGGATTATTCATGACTTTCACCAAGCTCTTTGAAGTCGTTGCATATTGGGCACGGCATGGTAGCGTCGTAGGCGTCACAGGTTCTGTCGCTGGTCGACGGTGTGGGTCAGGTGAAAAAATAGTGCGAAGACCTCCAAGAAGTGCGGGCCCTCTCGCAAAGATTTAAGCGAGAATGAGCTGGTCCTTGATTTGTCTTCGTTGTTCTCGCTCTATTGCCCGTTTGGCCAATCTTGACCTGGACTTTATTTGTTGCCAAAGTTCCATAATCAAGCTGGAATACTCAGTATCTACCTCTTCCAAAATCACAAAAAGGAGAGTTTAAATCGATATGACCTTCCAGAGCTCTTCACCAAATGCATGGACAAATATCAACCCCGTTGTGTTCCATCTCCCTTTTTCCCTAAGAAAAACGCATCCAAAAAAAGATTCTTACATGTGCTTTTCTTATTAAAAATTCGATACAGATGCACAAAGGCCGTGCTCAGTGATTGCGCTTACCACTAGCTCGTGTTATTACTGAAGGCAAGATTTGACATGTGTACGTGTACTATGTTTGGCTGTTCTGCTGGATACATTCAATCGAATCTACAGTCAGGAAGTCCAACGTGCCACGGCGGGGCACAGTGATTCCAACAGCAAAGGCTAAGGACGCTCTGTGAACAGCAAACCACAACCCAGTACAATGTTGCCTTGCATCTGGCCAGTGCAACCGCCCACTTTCGGCCCCTGCCACCACCCCGCTACAGGCAGCAACACTCAATACTTAGTTTCGGGCAGGCTCAAAGATTCATGTGGCCCTGGGTGGTGCAAAAAAAGGTGCGTAGTGGACCTGAGATCTACAATTATCACGGCTGGCTAGAGGCTATTCCTTTTAAGGATGCGCTAGCGTGGGCGCTTACTTTAAGCTGAGATCCCTGGTCATCAGGGCCGCCTTGCTCCTTGCGCTCCGAAACAGGCAACTCTGGGTCGCTTCGGGGGCGACGCTGGGCACTGGGGGACGATGTTAAGGTTACTTCTAGGGCTGTGTCAACATGGGTTGCACGGCGTAGTAAAGGGGCTGTGGCGTCGAGCCAACACACGAAAGACGTTCCAATAAATGAGCCAAGCGAGAGAGGCGTTCAAGGGGTGCGATCCTTCGTGTCCGGGTTCATTTACTTTAAGAAACCCAAGTTTTCGTGACGTTGAACTTCGAATTTCTTCGTCATTCGTTGCGAGTTGAGATCTATCAGGCCAAGCGCCAATAGACAACGTCATCTCTACTATCACCAGCGCCAACAACCCCATCCTACAACAGACGCAAAGATGACCCAACCGTATATCGTTGGCGACAGCTCGCCATTCCTCAAGCGTGTGCTGGTTCCCTTTTGGGTCATCCGCATCGCGATTATGGTTCTTGAGGTTGTTCTTTACGCCGCCACAATCGCCATTGCCGCAACCAACAAAGACGACCTGAAAGACGCTGGCATTGACGAACGGGCAGCAAGCTCTGTCATTGCCATTCTTGTCGTCATCGTCATCATCATTGCCGGCTGCCTCATCCTCGACATCATCTGCATTGTCAAGCGCTCACGACGCACTTTGAGTCCCCGATTCTTCCTTATCGCCAACGTAATCCAAACCACGGTATGGCTGATTCTGTTCATCTTGACCATGTTGGGCGGCAGCACAAGTCCGATTGCGTTCATTATCGCCATCGTCATTCTGTAAGTTGGCCCAAGTGCTTCAAAACCAAGTGGCACGAAACTAATTCCTGTTCTTCCAGTGGCTCCTTCGTTGGTCTCCTCATATACTCCAGCGTCATCTACCACAAGTTCCGCAAAGGCACTCTGCGCGGGAATTACGCACCTGCCAACCAACCTTCTGCCTACACTGGGGCGTACTCCGCCAACGAGCCCACAAAGCCCTACGACCCAAATCCCTCCCGTTACGAGATGGACAATAGATATGCATAATCACTACGGAGGCGCTAGGATGAAAGTTTTGTTCTATACAAGAAGACAGTTTTAAGAGGAGGCTTATGATCAAGCGAAATAAGCTTACTGGATGTGGCGCATTTATAAGGATGGCATTTGTAGGCCTTTTCTGTGCTTGAGTTTTGTAGCGAATACCCAAGATACCATGCATGCGTAGTTTAGATTGTTTATATCGTTCAACCTAGTTTTCGTCATTTGCTCTTCGACTTGTGAACAAACCCATTTGCTACAATCGCTTGCTTCGTAGCCAATGGAATTTAATACTGCGGGTGCCTCACCACCCAGCAGCCCGTGGAGTGTAAACTCCAGCTTAAAAACAAGGCCTCCTGGCTACGTCATGCAGTCTTGCCAAGAAATAAGGCATCGAAACCTGGGCAAACCAGCTACACAGCCGCCTCGTGCCAAAAAAGCCATTTTCTTGTCATCTGTGTCTGCTTTGTAACTCACTTCATCCCAACCATCGTCGGGAAGTGGTCAACGGTTGGCTTTGGGATTGGTTAATAACATGCGGTCAAGGCATTGAGCTCTACTCACAAGGTGATTCAGCGGTCGGGGATATGAGTGTAGACGGCTAGACTGATCCCACCGTGCCGACGTATATGGGGTAGGGGTTGTAGGTTATTGCTTCTCATTGCCTGTCTGACCAGGGTCGGGAACTTGACCGTGCCATCGACCTAAATCCCATCGCGAGCGGATTCCGTGCATCGCCCTTAACTTCTTTGTCGCGAATGAAGCATTTGATCCGCGTGACAAAGATAAAGCAGGAAAGTGTGACTAGAAAGCTTTGAAAAGTAGTTTTCATCCCCATCATTACTACATGATCTTCTGTAATCTTGTAGAAAGGTCGTTTAGCTATCTGGAAGTCTTCGAGACAGTTGGGAGGTATGCCCTTTAGTGAAGCCATGCTCTAATACTAGTAGCATCCCCAATTGTTCCTGATCGAACACCCAGTCGAGGGAGAAGGAAATTGGACCGAATTTTGTCTGCTGTGGGTGTATTTTGGCAGCGTCTGTTCGACGATGGGTGATATTGGCTTTGCTGCCTGTATCCTGATGGCTACTATCGGGCCCATGGTTGGCTTATTATCCCATTCCTGGCTGTACTTCTGCGACCAATGGATCCAAGGCGGTTCAACCGCGATCCTAGCCACTCTCTTCAATCCAAACGACATACCTCGGGTCATAGTCAGCCGAATTCTACTTTTCCAGACCCGACACTTTGCGACATCGTTCGTCAGATGCGGCATTTTGTATCTCCATCTTGGCGGACTTCCTAATCCCGTGTTTCTGCCCAAATGGATCGAATCTCTCGACTTCCCCGTGGGGTCCATGCGGGGTCTCACTGATGGAGGCGGGGATACAGTCCAAGGTTGTCTCACTCTGTGCCCCTGGTTGGCTCTCTCGGCTCACACGAATGCAATGTTTTCTGGAACAGATCCCGTCGAGACCGTCTTGGACCTTGGCGGCTGTTGAAACTTGTTGTCCGATTAATGATATAAGAGTGAGGACTGAACGACGCAACTCCAGTGCAAATAGTGCCCTTCACACGTATCAGTAGTTAGGTTCTAGGATCAACCCAGCTGCTCTCGTCATGGAGAAGCCCACTTCGGCCACAGAGTATCACATCGAGGCGTCGACCTCCGCTTTCGACAACGATAATAGCGAAAAACCAACCAACCGCCAAAGAAAGCAAGTCAACGTTCAGTCTGTTGCGCTCGCGGATGCTATAGCCAAGGATCAACCTAATTACAAGTCATTGAGCCAGCTCAAACTGTATGCCATGATGGCACTCTGCGTTCTGAGTATGTGCCGCGAGATACACTGTACCTTCAATGGAGAACCCAGCTAATCATTCATAATGCAGACGGCGTGATGAACGGCTATGATGGATCAGTTATGAGCGCCATCAACGCCATGGACCCTTTCCAGGACCGCTTCAAGATCGGCACGACCGGCGAGTTGAACGGTGCTGTGTTTTCCATTTACACCGTCGGCAACATTGTCGGCAGTTTGGCTTGCGGTTACTTCATGGACCGATGGGGCCGTCGTGCCTGCATGTTCTCCGGTGCCTCTTCAATCATCATCGGGTCCGTCCTTCAGGCCAGCAGCTATCAGCTTCCCCAGTTTTTTGTTGGTCGCTTTGTCGTCGGTGTTGGAACTCCCATGTGCGCAACTTCTGCACCCGTGTTTCTTGTCGAGATGGCCTACCCTACCTGGCGAGGACTGGCTGGTGGGCTATACAATGTTCTTGGTTGGTATATCGGCGCGAATGGTAAGTCCCACTTCAAGCCCAGCATGTTTCCCCTCAACGCTTTCTACGACTGAACTCTCCTAGTCGCTGCATGGACCTGTTACGGCACCAATTTCATTCCTAATGATTGGGCGTGGCGCATCCCCTACATTGTGCAGCTCACTCCAGCCACCATTGTCGTTTCCGTAGTCTGGTTTCTCCCAGAGAGCCCTCGCTGGCTCTGGTCGCAGGGGCAGAAAGAGAGAGCAACAGCCATCTTAACTAAGTACCACGGCAATGGTAACCCTCATTCGGCTCTCGTTAAACTAGAGCTTGATGAAATCCAGGACTCTCTAGCGGCAGAGCTTGAACTAAAGAATGGCCATTGGAACTACAAGGCCCTCGTCGATAACAGACCTAATCTGTATCGGATGTGGCTTATCATGCTCGTAGCCGTGATGGCTATGTTCATCGGTGGCAGCGTCATTTCTTACTATGTATTGTGTTCATTTCTCTTCAAACCTTAAACCATCTGAACGACTCAGTGGCTGACTTATCCCAGTTACCGGGTACTTTCTTGCCTCTAATTATACTTCCAAAACATTCCTTTCTATCCGTCTAGCTAACTGTTGCTATAATCCAATTATTATTGGGTAGTATGACTAACTTCTTGATAGTTATGGTTAAGGGTGTCGGTATCACTGACTCGAGCCGTCAGCTGCTCATTAACGGACTCAATACGGTCACATCCTTCATCGCCGGTATCTTTGGGTCGTTCTTTGTCGACAAAGTTGGCCGACGTCCTCTATTCCTATGGGGCACTCTACTTACCGGCTTGGTATACGTACCAATCAACGTGCTGGCGGCGAGGGCCGAGCAGTTCGATAAGAATGGAGGCACTATACCTACAGCGCAGTCATATGCGTTTATTGCCATGGTATTCATGTACGGTATCTTCTGGTCCTTTTGCTGGACCCCACTACAGGCTTTGTATCCGGCCGAGATTCTTAACAACGTGATCCGCGCCAAGGGTATGGGGCCAAGGGCTTTATCTCTGGCGTTGCCAGCTTCATCAACACCTACGGAACTTCTGTCGCCCTCAAGCACATCGGCTGGAAGACATACACCATCTTTCTGGTTCTGCACTTTGTTCATCTCGGCTTGATGTACATGTACTGTGTGGAGACGAAGGAGCGGACCTTGGAAGAGCTCGAAGAGATTTTCAACGATCCCAAGCCGGTCAAGAGAAGCTTGCAAAAGACTTGGGTTGTCATTGACGACGGTCTGGGAGTAAAGATCAAGGACGCTACTTGATGATTGGGTGGTTTTCAACGGTGTTACTACGGTTTTACCTTGAGACCCAAGGTCATACTTAATCAACTAGGCGCTAGGTTGATGGCAGTCCATGATGAATTTGAAGCGCTCGAACCAGGAAATGTTTCAATAGATTCCGAGTTCCCCGAGGTTGATCTTGGTTAGGAGGACTCAGAAGCGTCGTTCGCTAAGAAGCACTACTATGCTGAAATTTGTAGATTTCTCCTTCCAACAACATACCTTGAACCTTGAACCCCCGGATATCATTCCGAAGACAGGCGCACATTTAAAAGGACTCGTAAGAGAGCGATGAATTAGACAGGTGTCTTCCAATGTCAATGGGACTCAGCCTTTTGAACCCTTGCGCTTAAATCACTTGTCATGAGTATTTGGAGATCCGGCCATTTGTGTACTGTCGCAAAAACGACGCCGCTAATTGCGGTCAGCAATTAACGCCTCATATCTATTGTCACATGTACTTTTTGTAGACTCTCATTATTCAAGTTGAGATTCGTGTCAGGAAAATAGACAAAAAAGTCATGATCCAACTTCTGGGCCCACGAGGAAGGAAGTGAAGGTGTCCAGGATGATGCGCTAAACTAGTCAACCCACTGAATGTAACAGCAAACGAAATGAGTACTGATTACGTGGTCTGAGCCAGTCTGGATAGAAGTACGTAACTTACTATCTCTAATTACAGTATGATGGTAGTTAGTAAACAACAAACAGTCTCACCTCTATGCTCTCTCTTGGCTCCTTCGGCATCTGCCCCGGCAACGTAAACGAAGTATGAGCCACCACTTGAGCACCATTAGAATCATGCTGCAGAAATAGCAAAACCTCCTCGGTTGTCTGATCGGCCATGAACCACCAATCATGACTCCTGCCTGCATCTTGGGGCTTTTGCAACCAGTAGCCCTCAACACCGGGCCCGACCTCGGGCTGCGGAACGATCAAGTAATCTTTCCACGCCATTGACGCTGTGTTAGCCACGGCCACAGGGCTCTTTCGCACCGTTCTCAGTGGCCTCCATGCATTGACCATTTGCCAGTGCTTTCCGTTGTTATGCACGTCGGCGTGCATGTCTGGGCAGTCCCAGCTCATAAGAATGGGAGCGAATTCACTGGTCACGTCGACGTGTGGTCTTCGGGCCGGGCAGCGATGCTTGCGGGTATAAGCCATCCCGTCCTCATAGCTAACGTTGCGGACCACATGATGGAAAGCTTTTACTTCAGACGCACCAAGCCTGTCAAGCGAAAAAGAAATCTTGTCAGCACTGCATTATATCGAGCTTACGCACACACGAGTGCACATCCAGTCTTGAAGTGATTGCGTGGTTCTTTGTCAAGAGGGAAGTTAGCCAGAACGTACTGTTCTTTCACCAGCTTTTCAAGCTCCGGAAAGTATGATTTTTTCACTTGCTCTTCGTCCAAGTAATCGATATCTGGAGGCCTGCCTAACCGCGCATATTGGAATCCAGTCGTGGATATTGAAAACTTTTGATCAGCTACCCGTGCATTGCGGACTTCTGCTAGCTGCACATCTAGAAAACCGGCGTCATGGGAGAACATTTGCGCATGGTTCGGGATTTGCCCGTCATGGTTTCGTTTGACGTAGGGGATTTCCGTGGTTATTGCATCGTGCGCGGCCATTTTGTCTTCAGGCGGCCTGTTTTGACGGGCAGAAGAAAATGACTTGTGAGAAGTTATGGAAATGTTAAGTTTGTAACTATATGACAGAAAGTTTTCTAGAACAGCCGCCGGAACGA
Source organism: Colletotrichum spaethianum (assembly GCF_022836535.1). Taxonomy (NCBI): domain Eukaryota; kingdom Fungi; phylum Ascomycota; class Sordariomycetes; order Glomerellales; family Glomerellaceae; genus Colletotrichum; species Colletotrichum spaethianum. The sequence continues at coordinate 527,251 of NW_026054790.1, forward strand.
GCTTGGAAGCACAAGACAGAGTGAGATGTTATTTACTGTACAGCGTGATTCATATTTACCACAACTAATCTATGCGCGAGTCAAATAGAAAGCTTGGCATGAACCTTAATTAAGTAAAGCCTCCACAAACGGTATTTGTATAATACAGCGGGGGACGTATAGAAAAGCTAGGGCCATTGTCAGATGGCATGGCCGACGTAGGCCTGAGTAAAAGGACCCTGTGGCAGTAGTTAAGAATGCAGGTGCACAATCAGCCTAGTTGTTGTCCCAAACACCGTTTCAAGTGTAAGAAGCTTTGAGGCTGTATTTAGAAGATTCTCAGTCAAACATGATTAGTCATTACAAACATTTGTATCTTAAACAAAACAATAAGCATTTGACTTTGTTACGCGCCCCATGCTACCCAAACCAACCTTTTCTCAACTCTAACTTCCTGGACTAATGAGCTTGCCAATGAGGGTACTTGTATACTGGGTCTTTCGGCCTTCCACGCCTTGTAAAACACCTATGATCCAAGATTTAAGGGTCGCATTCTAGCCTGCTGTTCTTAGGACTCAGGTAGAGAAAAGCTTATCAGACCCACGATGTAGGGCTTTCCAAATGCGGGCAAGCTTCGCAGTTAATCTCAAGGTCTGAGCGGGGAGTAGCTTGTTTATCTTATGGGGTAGAGCCACTTTTTCTGATTAATTATTAGCTTGCAATTTGCTACTGATTCATGTGATAGCATGGGCATATGTAAGATTACAGATTACAGCAACACTGTTCTATTCTTCAGTTTCCTGCAAAGATATCTTGTTCTCGCCGCCCCCCCGACCGGGCCAACCTTTGGACAGGGAAGCTCCTGCCGTACCTGAATCGTAAGTGGCACAACTTCCAATTTGGTGAAGCCGTTCGAATGATAATAGCGCATGTCTTAGGGAAGGCGTTGGTCGCATTCTCTTATTTCCTGTATGCTCTTTGAGGATTTATCAGCGCGTTGTATTGACAGATTTAAGAGAATAATGCAAGGCATTTCGTAATGATGATAGTGTGCTGTTGTGTTCTGGTTCTGAAACAGCGCGAAAACGACCCCGGTAACAACATTCGGAATTTCCTTTTTCACCTTTGGAACTGAGCTGTCGTCGCTTTAGCCTGATCTTGGCTAAGCTAGCTTGATCCGAGAGTGAGCCGGCTTGAGTCCGCCTGAGCCCAGGATATACTAGCTAAGCGGCGTCTATCCGTCTTTGGTGGTGACTATAATGTCTGCTCCATTATCAACAAACAGCTTGAGCACCTCGCGGTAGCCTCCGTATGAGGCTGCACTCGATGGCGTCTATCCACAAATGTGCTCAAGCCTCAAGTTACGCTCGATTTGAAGCACCAACTTGTCCATCATAAAATGACCATTCAATGTTGCCGCATAGAGCGACGCTCCTTCAAGATCACGATATTTGATGTCTGTTCTGGCTTCAAGGTACATTCTTATCATTCTTTGGCTTCTCTTTCCGCATGACACTTCAAGCGCTGCTCCTCCCAAATTCGACTTTGTATTCAAATGGTGCTTCTAGTGTTGTACAAAATAGCGTACCACCGCGCCAACTCCAAATGAGAACCCTAATATAGCGGGCTTGCTAACATAATCGTTTGTGTTGCCTCTGGGCTCAAATGCTCACTATCGACAGTCACCACTGTATCCAGGACTCCCAACTTAAGACTGGCAGTTAAATGAGGCGTTAACTGCCCCCTTTGGTGCCTAATTCTTTGTGTTGCTCAGGTTAGTACATATGTTAACAACAATACTTCGCAGTATATTCCCTAAACGATATCCTGATTCGATCTTTTCCATCGGGAAGTGAACCATCCCAGACTTGTTCGAAATCGCTGTAGCGGAGACATAGCTTCGTAAGCGAGACACTGTCGATTACCTTGTTGGAGATGAGCAAGCTTTCGTTGGCGAACAAGGCCGCCCCTCCCCCCTCAAGTCATGATCCTGCAGAGCAGGTACTGCTTAATTGGATAATGGTCTAGGTGTATCTTCCTCAATTCAGCAGAATGCTTTCCTTCAGAGCGTCCATTAAGCAGTAATACCATTCGCTTTCTGTTCCACAGTGTACCATGAAGATCCGCCTGAAGCAAAGTGATGTAGAGGCCCTGGATCCCCTAACGCATTGTTTCACAATACTGTGGTTTCACCAGTCCTTGTCGGCTCGACCCCGCAGCAGAGGTTTCTGGCGTCTTCCTGCACTCGATGGCATACAAGGGTTAAGAGAATTGCATTGCATCGCAACATAGGGAGTTAGTGGAAGGTGGAAGAAGGCTTGAATCATAGTTTGACAGCTTTAGCATGGAATGCATCAGTTTGTATTACTTTATCTCATGGGTCATACAACTGAGTAGCTAATGCCATCTCTAAGACATGAGCCAAGCAACAACTAGAATCAACAGATTTGGGGCTGGAGGAAGACATTCATGCACCTCTGTGCTCGTCGAACGAAAACTTCTACATCCTCCCGCTGGTCTTGTACGGAAACCTCTCTGGGGCCGACATTTAGATAGGAGACGCCGGCCTGACTAATCCAAGTCAGATGCTGAGAGAAGCTTCTAAGAAGAAGCGTATCGGAAAATGAGTTGACGTGCTGGGCAATAACACTTTCGTACAGGTAGGGTTGACTTCCGAGAATTTCGATCACTGCGTCTCGTATATCTGGGTCTTGATGCTCAAGCTGTGTTGCTACTGCTTGGAGAATCTCTTTGGACAAGTTTGATTGACCCTTGAGAACGCTGATCGCCGCTTCTTTTACATACGAGTCTTGATGCTTGATCCTTGCTACTACGAATTGGACAATCTCTTCAGATAGGGCTGATTGACCCTTGAGGACGTTGATAGCTCCTTGTCGTATTGACCAATTTTGATTTTCAAGCTGTTCCACTACTAGTTGTAGTATCTGTTCAGAGAGGTCTAATTGACCCTCAAGAACATCAAATGCCGCTTTTTGTATATAGGATTCTTGATTCTCAAGATGTGCTGCTACTGGTTGGAGGACCGGTTTAGACAGGCCTGAATGACCTTTGAGGATGTTGACAGCTGCTTGTCTTACATAAGACTCTTCATCCTTAAGCTATGCTGCTACTGATTGGAGTATCTCTTTGGACAGGTCTGATCGACCGCCGATGATTTCAATCGCAGCCTCTCGTACATCGGAATCCTTGTGCTTAAGCCGTGCCGCTATTGATCGAAGCATCTCTTCGGATAGGGCCGATTGCTTGATAACGTTGACCGTCGCTTGTCTTACGTAGGATTCGTGATCTTCATGATGTACCACTACTGTTCGTAGCATCTGCTCAGACAGATCTGATTGACCCTCTAGAACGTTAATTGCCGCCCATCGAACATCTGAGTCTTGATGCTTGAGCCGTGTCGCTACTGATTGAAGAACCTCTTCGGACAGGTCCGATTGGCCCCTGAGAATGTTGACAGCTCCTTGTTGTACATACCACTCTTTATCATCAAGCCTTGCTGTAACTGATTGGACCATCTCCTCGGGTAGGTGTGATTGAACCTCAAGAATGTTGACCGCTGCTTGTCTTGTATACGAGTCTTTATCCTTAAGCCATGCTGCTACTGATTTGAGCGTATCTCCAGGCAGGTTTGATTGACCCCCAAAAACGCTAACCGCAGCTTGTCGTATGTGCCACTCTTGATCTTGATAAATAGGTTGTGTTGCTATTGATTGGAGCATTTCTTCAGACAGATCCGATGGGCCCTTAAGGATGTTGACTGCTGCCGATTGTGCATCTGAATCCTAATTGAGCTGTGCCGGTAACAATCGGAGCACCTCTTTGTATAGGTATGATTGACCCTTGAGAACTTCGGCTGCTGCCTGTTGTACATACCATTCCTGATCCTCAAGCCGTAGAGCTATTGATTGCAGTATCTCTTCAGATAGGTATGATTGGCCCTTGAGGACGTTGACTGCCGCGTGTCGTACATAAGAGTTTTGTGCTCGAGCCGTGCCACTATTGATTGCAGCATCTCCTCGGATAGATGTGGTTGGCCCCCAAGAAGGTCGACTACTGCTTGTTGTTTTTACCAATTCTGATACTCGAGTCGTGCAGCTACTGATTGAAGCATCTCTTCGGGGATATTGTAAGCTCTCATTGCTCCCATTTTAAGACAAGCAAGTTGCAAGCTGTTAGAGATACTGCCTTCTATCCATGAGAGCGCAAGATGAATCGTGGTGAAATGCATTGTTGCTCGATGGCTCTGAAGACTTTCTTGTCGGGTTCACTTCGCTTAAGCAATGCATAAGCAGTCGTTGGTGAGTCGGCCCTAAGAGGTCGCGCAGTTCCTGTTCAAGTATCTGGAAAAAGAGAGTCGGTCCATCTCTGCCTTCAATGTCCAGCAATCCGGCAACAAAGCGCCACATGATGTGGTATCTTGCGTTATATTTGTGCTCCTTTAGGAAAGCGACAGGCTGTATGTCTCCAACGCGCCCTTTTCCAAACGCGAAGTACTTCAGTGGCTATTTGGTGTTCCATTGTCGTACGAAGTACCGCGCAGCGAAGTATTCCTAAAATGTCAGGTGTAGAAAGTGATGTTGCTGATGTTGAGCCCTAGACGACGGGTCTGATGTGCGTAGGAAGGAAAGCTGTGCGAGTATGTCGTCAACAAAGAATATTTTCTTGGTGTCGCACTGGTCGAACACTGCGTCTCGATGCTGTGGCTGAAATTCGATCACATCGGTGTACATTCCGCTAAACGCCAGGGCTTCCAGAAAATTGAGCTCATCATCCATGAGTTTCTTAACGTCCCTTGGACGGACGCTGTGTAATTTGCCTTTTGAAAGATTGCCGAGTTTCACTACGTCTTTTCCCCACAACTTGTCCTCTATAGCTTTGTAAAAGGCGGTCATGGTCTGCGACATGGAGTCGCCGTCAAAACCACCCCAGGTAAAACAGAGTGCATCGAGCTGGATAGGGACTCGCACAAGATCTTGTATGAGCTGATGATCTTCTAGGAATGCTTCAACTTGTGTCGCTTTTGTTGTGTCAAAAGATGACCAGATGTATTGCTTTACTTGCTCTGGATAAAATCCGATTGTCTCTACTTCGAGATCTAAAGGTCCCAGCACAGCCGGAAGCACCACGTGCGGTCTGGATGTGAGTATAATGTTCGGTTGGTTAAGCAGTTCCTCGAGGAACCTGAGCATATCGCCGTTCAAGTCACTGGATACCTCATCCAGACCATCGAGGATAAACAACGTCTTATCGCAGCACGTGTCCTCTAAGTTTTGCCACAATGCGTTAACGAGGACTTCCAATCCAGGGTCTTTGGCGAAAAACTCATGAGAGAGAAGATATCCAAGGTTGTATCCAGCAACCTGGCGCCGTTCCTCCAGTTTCAGATTTCGCAGCGGCACCCAAAGCAAGCGATCGAATTTAGCATGCCACATGTCTCCGTATGTGAAGTCGTGTATGATCTTCTTGCACAGGATAGTTTTCCCTACTCCTGCGCGCCCTCGTATAAGAATCCGACGCGGTCCTTTAATGTTACCGTCGCGATCTTTGCGTGGGTTAAAGAGTGCCGAAAGCGGGATCTCCATCATCTCGTCGGGTCTCTTGACCCTCAATCGATCGGCGAGCGAAAAAGGATAAATTACTTTCCCGGTGTCTCTTCCTTTAGCGATACTTCCACACCCGTGGGGTTTCTCCACAATAGCCAGGTTAATGTAACACTGATCCATCGTTAGTGGATCTCCTGAGAGTCGTTCGATCCGAAGCTTGTCCATGGAGTAACAATTTTTGCGAATCACAGCGTCCGCTCGGTCGATGGGGCGCTTCTGACGCATGTTCTTCAGAATGATCTCGATCTTTCCAGCCACGGCAACATATCCCGGATCGTCAGGGCCATAGAATTTGTTCATCAGTATAAGAGCGCGGTCGAGGGCGATAGGGTTCGGAACGACATCGAGCCGTGCGGAGCCGCTGTCAACCAGCTAAAACGCACGCGTCAGCAATTGCAACAGGTCATGGATGAAAGCGCAAATGAAGCTGCTTTGTTCGAAGAATGTCCATCACGCACCTGCTTTGGTTTATCCAAGAAGTCTACAAGCCAGAAAGGGAAAACCTTTCGCAAAAGATTGCTTTCTCCGTTTCGTAAAAGATAGCCAGCTGCCGGGAGTTATCTTGTAGGTAAATTGACGTGAACTTCCCAATCAGATCCTGAAGAAAGGGAGTCGACGCCTTTTTACTGTTTAGCAAGTTGGTGATTGCTCTGTTAGATAGCGTGGCGTAGCTTTGTAGAAAAGCGACTGCTTCTCGGGCTATTTGCTGGAATGCAGTGCCTCGGAAAGGTGTGGTGAGGAAGATGATCCCCCGGTGGCTCCCCACACAGAGGCGTAATCACTTCCAGACGACTCTGTAAGAATAAGAGCCTGGGTTAACGCGATGCCACCCAGACACGAGGCGATAAAAACGATGGGCCGATCTGCGTTGGCATTCCTTCGCGTTTGGATTCCCAGCAGGAGGCTCCTGGCAAGCTCGGTAGTGGTCATATCAATTGTGCTTGTATCTCTAAGAGCCTGATCGATGACTGCGTTATAAGTGCAGTAACGGCCATACTATAGTAAAAAATACCTCAGGTTGAAATTAAGTAGAGTTTCTTATATTATTAAGGCTTAAATTAAGTAATATATTACTATTATCCCTATAGAGGTTATTATCTTTACTGTTTTCTTTTTTCTTTAGGCTAAATAAGCTTTATTTCTTTTTACTTTTATTTATATTATTATTTTTTATTAAATTATTATAAATAATTATTATAATTACTTATATTTTTATAATAAATAACTAATAAAATAAAAAAAAGCTTTTTATTAATATAAAAAGCTTTATTATTATTTAACTAATTACTTTAACTTTTATTACTAATAAATAAAAAAACTTATTATATTAATTAAAAAAAAAACTAATAAAAAAGTAATAACTTAATAAAGAAATTACTTAAAATATTATTAAAGTTTATAATAAAAATAATAATAAAAAATATAATAAAATTAATAATAAATCTTTAAATAATATATTACTTTTTTTTAAAGATTTATTTAATTAATAAATACTAATATACTTTTATATTATTTAGACTTTAAAGTTTATTTATTACTTTATAAAAAAGTTTTTTAATTTATATTATAATAAAAACCTTAATACTAATAAAACTATTATAAAAAAGCTAATTTTTAAAGATCTTATAATATAAATTAATATTAAAAGCTAATTTATTAGTTTTATAACTAATAAATAAATAAAAAATAAATATAATAATAAAAAAAAAAGGTTTTTTATTTAAATATTTATTATTTATAAGTTAAGTAATATATTTAATAAAAATAATAAAAAAGTCTTTTATAGTAATAAAATAAAAAAAAACTTTTTAATTATTTATTTAAAGTATAAATAAGTTTTTAAAAAAAGGTTAAGACTACTAGATCTATATAAAAAGATATAAGGTATAAATATTAAAAAAAGTAGTATTATATTATTAGTTAATAAGGTTATATATAACTAAAAGATTAACTTTAAAATAAATAAAAATAAAGAAAATAATAAAAATAATAATAATAACTTAAAAGATATATAAAAAAGTTAATCTTTTTATATATTATTATAGTTATTTATATTATTTTTTAATACTTTTATATTTTTATAAAATTAATAATTTAATAAATAATTCTAGTAATAATATATTTTTATTAATAATAATAAATTATTAAAAAAAAGACTTACTACTATTAAAGTTAATACTTATATTAGTAAATTAATATAAAAGCTTAAGAATAAATACTTTAGTAATAAAAAGAAAATACTAAAATTAAAGCTATAAAAAAAAAAAAAGAAAAAAAAGGTAATTATTATAAAAAAAAGCTAAGATTAATAAAATAATAAAAGACCTTATAAGGTTTAAAAAAGATCTTAATTATAACGTTTATTTAGTTATTTTAAACTAATTAATAATAATAAAAAAAACTAGTAGTTTTAAAAGTAAAGTATTAAAATTTATTACTAAGTAATAAGTTAAAAAAGATATATTATATAAAAGTTTATAAATAAAAAGTTAAATACTAGTAATAAGATCTTTTTATTTATAATAATCTTTTATAGTAATTCTTAGTACTAATCTACTTATAGAAATATCTTTTAAGTAGTATTTTTATTTTCTTTTATAATATCTTCTTTAACTATTAAACTATAGTTCTTTTTTTAAAGCTTTATTAGACTATAGTTCTCTTTCTAAAGCCTTTTATAGTACTATTTAAGTATAAGCTTTTATATAGTAATTAGGCTAGTTTTTTCTTTTCTTTTACTTAAACTAGAACTAGAACTAAATAGCTCTTATTTAAGAGACTAAAAGAACTTTAAAAGAAGTTAATAATAGTACTAGTTTTTATTTATTAACTTTTTAACAAAAAGAATAAACTTAATATAGTTTATATTCTTTTTTATAATAATAACTCTTTTAATATAAATAGTAGTTAACTAAATAGCTAGAAAGATATAAGTTAATTATTATAGTAATTAATTATAGTAATTATATACCTTTAAATATAGCTATAAAATAAGTCTTAGTAGCCTCTTAAAGTAAAAGAATAGTTACTTTTTAAAAGCAAAAGTTATTTTATTAAAAAATATTATATATAATCTTTTTATAAAGATATTAAAAGGGTACTTTTACTATTAAAAAGTTAATTAACTTCTAATACTTATAGATTTTATAAAAAGTAATAACTAAAAGTAAATTAGTATTATAGTAATTACTTATAGTAATTAAATAAGTATTTACTACTAGCCTTTTAGTATCCTTTTTTTAAAAGAATAACTATAACTTTCTTAAATATTTTTTTAGTAGTCTTTTTAGCTAAAGGTTTCTTTATTAAGGCTTTAGTAATAAAAGACTTTTTAGTACTATTCTTTTTTATAAAAGGCTTTTTAATACTCTTTTTTAAAGGGTACTTATAGAAAACTTAAGTTACTAGTATTATAGTAAGTCTAAATAGTTAATAATTTTTAAAAAAAATAAAATAAAGAAAAAAATAACTTATAAAAGTTATTATTATTATTATTATTATTATTAAAAAAAAAGTAAAGTTAAAAAAAAATAAAAAAAAGAAAATAAGTAAAAGAATATAAGTAAAATAAATATAATTAATAGTTAAAAAAAGTATAAAAAATAAAATAATTTATAGTTATTTTATTTATTATTTTTAACTTATTTTTACTTTTTCTTTTTTTTTAACTTTATTTTTTTTTTTTTAATAATAATAATAATAACTTTAAAAAAAAATTAATTTAAAAATAAAAAACTAATTATTTTATTTATTCTAAAAGTATTTTAACTTTTATTTAATTTTTTATTTACTATTAAGAATATTTTCTTTTTAGCCTTTATAAAGTCTATTTATATTTATCTATTTATAGTAATTAATTATAGTAACTTAACTAATATTTCTCTAAGCTACCTACTAGGCTCTAGTACTAGTATAAAATAGAAAACTAATAATAACTACTCTAAGAATATATATACTAAAAAAGCTTATAAGTATATTAAGGAAATAACAAAGGAAATAAAAGAGCTTAAAAGAGCTAAAAAGTCCTTTACTACCTAAAAAAATCATAAACTAATTACTCTTTAAAAGTCTTAGCTATATATTAATAGTATAGCTTTAATTAAGGCTAATATAAAGGCTAAGATAATTAATAATATTACTACTATAATATAAATAACCTTTTTTTTATTTATTTTATACTTATTTTTAACCTTAAAAATAAATAAGTAAAAAGTAATTATCTAAGAATTATTACTATATAACTTAGTTTTTATTAGGCCTCTTCTAAAAGCTAAGCCCTTATTTAAGTTAATAATAATAATTAAATTATTTAGAATAATAATAATAATAATAACTAAAAAAAAATTCCTTTTTTTAGCCTAGAAAAGTAAATAAAAAAAAAAGCTAATTAATCTTAAAAATTACTATAACTTTAAAGTTAATTCTTTTTTTTTAAAAGCATTAATATTTAATAAGAAATATAAGTACTTATTACTAAATCTAAAAAAATAAATAATTACTATAAAAGATTACTATAAATCACTAATAAAACTAAGATCTTATTTACTAAGAGTACTATTATATAACTAATTACTAGTACATAGCTCTTAACTAGCTTTTTACTAAGGTCTATTACCTAAAGGTTTAACTTTTTATTTATTTTAAAGTTACTTTTAAAGTAGGCTTTTTTTTAGTCTAATTAAAGTCTACTAGCTACTATAGATATTTTTATAAAAAAGGAATCTTTTTTTTAGTTAATCTTAACTAAGTATTAAAAAGTCTTTACTTTTAAAGACTATAAGCTTTTAAAAATTATTTCTTATTTTTACTAAAAAAAGAAATAACTAAATAAAATTAAAATTTTATAACTAATAAATTTTACTAATTAATTATTTTTTAAGTAATTTACTTTTTAATATTATCTTATTATAGGTTAATAAAGTAAAGGTTTTTTTTATATTATTTAATATTATTATTTAACTTAAGACTTTAAGCTAACTATTAAATAGTTAATTAAAGAAATAAACTAATTACTATAACTAATTACTATAAATTACTAATATAAATATAAGTTTAAGGCTTTTTTATTTTATTTTTTTAAAAAAAGATTTTTTTTAATCCTATAAAAATATAAAATAAAGTTACTTTTAACTTAAAAGTAACTATAAGATTTAGTTACTTAATAATAAAAGCTTTTAAGCTTTTATAAAAGGTTTTATTATTTTATTTTTAGCTATAATTACCTATTAAAGTATACTTAACCTTTTAAAAAAAGGTTTTTAATATAACTTATGAAGCTATATAAGCTTATAACTTTAATTTTATTAAAGAAATAATAAAAAATATCTAAAAAAAAAGATATAAATTATAGTAATTAATTATAGTAATTTTTACTTTTTTTATATTTACTATTATTTTTATATTATTTTAGTTATTCTTTTATAAATTTATTTTATATTTTAACTTAAATACTACTTATTAGCCTTTTTATTAACTTTATTTATATTAAATTAGTTTTTAATATTACTAGTTATTATATTTTTTATTTTTAATATAATAAAATAAAAAGTTATATAAGCTTATTATTATATAAATAATTTATACTTATATATTTAAGTTATACTTTAAAGCTAAAAAAGTAATTATTTTTTACTTTTATTTTAAGTAATTAAATATTTACTTAATAATTATTTAAAAATAATTATATTAAAAATTATATAACTTTTAAGCTATTTTTAATAATTTATTTATATTTTTAAAATTTTATAAATAATAATAAGTTTTTAAATAAGAAATAATAATATTATTCTAAGTATTAAACCTTATATCCTTTAAAAAATATTAACTTTTAAGGACTTTAAACCTTTTAATATTTATAAAATTAATTAAACTAATATTATAAATTAACTTTTTAGCTTTAATAAGTATAAATAAAAAGCTATTATTAAAATAAATAATAATAAAAATATTTTAAAAAACTATTCCTTTTTAATTATACTATTTCTTTTAAGTAATAATAAGAATATATATACTAATAAGTATATTATTAACTACTTTAATATAATTAATAAAATATTTACTTAGTTTTTTATTACTTTAAATTTTTTTTAAGACTTTAGTTTTTTTATAAAAAATAATATATACTTTATAAAGCTTTATAAAATATAATAAAACTTTATTTTAAACTAAAAATATAATTAATTAATTAATATAAAAAAAAAAATTTATTAATTAAAATTATTATTATAAAATAAAATAATTAAATAAATAAATATTTTTTATTTAATAAAAAAGTTTTAAAATAACTATAAAAATATATTATTTATAAATTATTTTAATAATATTTAAAATTACTATTTATCAAAATATAAAAAATATAAAAAATAATAATTTAAACTAAAAAAAAGCTTTTAATATATTTAATATATAATTATAATACTATTATTATTAATAATTTTTTTTATTTTTATTTTTATTAATTTAATATTTTATTATAATAATATTAAATATAATTATTATAATAAAATAATTAAATTTTATAATAAATTATTTATAATAATTAATTATAATAATAAATAATAAAAAAATAATTTTTAAAGTATAATAATAACTATAATAATATTAATATAAATTTTAAATATAATAAAAATTTATATAAAAAAATAAAAAATAACTAATAATTTATATTATATAAAATCTTTTTTTATTAAAATATATAATAAATATATAATAATATAAGGTTTTATAATCTAAAACTATAATTATAATATACCCTTTTATTTTAAGCCTAGTATAATATAATTTAAGTTTAAAAGGTACTTATAGCTAGTGTTATTATATATTTGAAATTCTTATTACATATTTCAGTTCTTACCGCAGTCATCAATCACGCCCTAAAGAGACTCGCCGGCCAGTCACAAGTGAAGATCCGGGCCTTCGGAAGCCGCTTCGGGAGCATTGTTAGATCTGTTAGCCAGTTTACTTCAGTGCTTTCAGAGCCTCTTTGCCCTCGCCATATCCAGGTGTCAGGCGATTTCGTGTCAAGGCCATGGACGGCAATGATGTCGATGTCAGTTTCGATCTCATTGTTATTGGGGTAGACCTGGCACATTGGACACCTGGATGTTGCCGCTGAGGTGTCGCATCGTGGGCTACAAGGCGATCCTGAGATCAAGGCTTGGGCCCGCACCATGACGTGAACTGAGGTTGTGCGAGTTTTTGACAGAGAAAGAGATAGAAGACAACTGTGATTGCGATGAGGGATATTGCTTGGGCGAACATGGTCGGTCCTATCGTTACGCGACCGGCGGGGTCGTAATGCCAGCTGGTGGTGATGCCTTGCATTTGGATGGTCTCGTAATCGTACAAACGTTCGCCTTGCGCGACATTTGCTTGACTTACTCATTCGCGTGATTTGAGATCATATATTCGAAAGAAAGCGACTTCTGCATGTCCTAGTGATGGAGCGAAAGATGTCAACATAGGCAGCTGTTGTCTGTCGCGGGGCCAAGATGCGCGGAAGAAGCTGCCACGGAACAGTCCTCCAATAACCAGAATCGTAGAGGGCTACGCTACCTCGTGCTGATTGGATCATCGGCCCGGATTTCGATCGAGAGACGAGGAAGGGAAGTAGCCTGTTGTGTAGCGGTAAGCGCTGGCTGCATCTTGTCTGCCTAATGGGGTTGGAGTGAGTGCAGGTGCTCCACGAAGGATGTCAAGGGCACCTAATCAATCGACAGGGACTGCGGATGGACGGCAAGCTCTTGGGGTGACTCAACTAGGTTATTGACACGTGTACGGGCTGTTTAATACAGAACAGGGCACAAATGCAGCTTTGTCTCTATGAATACAGCGCTTGGTGGATAGGGTCAGAGCAAAAGAACAATACAAAGTTATGTCACAAATCAAATTGCAGAGAAAAAAATCTTAAGCATTGCTTTTAAACACTTAATGCAAGATACTAAGATTGCTTGTATATTTTGTGAAGGGTAAAGATTCGGCACTTGGGTGTATTTCCAGTCAGTTCCCATCACCTAAAGTGTGGTGTCAGAAGTGTCCGGCTGCAGTATGGAGATGGTATTAAGAGCCTGATTGATGACTGCGTTATAAGTGCGGTAATGGCCATACCATAGTAAAAAATACCTTAGGTTAAAATTAAGTAGAGTTTCCTGTATTATTAAGGCTTAAATTAAGTAATATATTACTATTATCCCTATAGAGGTTATTATTTTTATTATTTTCTTTTTTCTTTAAGCTAAATAAGCTTTATTTCTTTTTATTTTTATTTATATTATTATTTTTTATTAAATTATTATAAATAATTATAATAATTACTTATACTTTTATAATAAATAACTAATAAAATAAAAAAAAGCTTTTTATTAATATAAAAAGTTTTATTATTATTTAACTAATTATTTTAGCTTTTATTACTAATAAATAAAAAAACTTATTATATTAATTAAAAAAAAAGCTAATAAAGAAATAATAGCTTAATAAAAAAATTACTTAAGATATTATTAAAGTTTATAATAAAAATAATAATAAAAAATATAATAAAATTAATAATAAATCTTTAAGTAATATATTACTTTTTTTTAAAGATTTATTTAGTTAATAAATACTAATATACTTTTATATTATTTATACTTTAAAGCTTATTTATTATTTTATAAAAAAGCTTTTTAATTTATATTATAATAAAAACCTTAATACTAATAAAGCTATTATAAAAAAACTAATTTTTAAAGATTTTATAATATAAATTAATATTAAGAGCTAATTTATTAGTTTTATAACTAATAAATAAATAAAAAAATATAATAATAAAAAAAAACGGTTTTTTATTTAAATATTTATTACTTATAAGTTAAGTAATATATTTAATAAAAATAATAAAAAAGTCTTTTATAATAATAAAATAAAAAAAAACTTTTTAATTATTTATTTAAAGTATAAATAGGTTTTTAAAAAAAGGTTAAAACTATTAAATTTATATAAAGAGATATAAAGTATAAATATTAAAAAAGGTAATATTATATTATTAGTTAATAAGGTTATATATAGCTAAAAAATTAACTTTAAAATAAATAAAAATAAAAAAAATAATTAAAATAATAATAATAACTTAAAGGATATATAAAAAAGTTAATTTCTTTATATACTATTATAGTTATTTATATTATTTCTTAATACTTTTATATTTTTATAAAACTAGTAATTTAATAAATAATTTTAGTAATAGTATATTTTTATTAATAATAATAAGTTACTAAAAAAAGATTTACTACTACTAAAGCTAATACTTATATTAGTAAATTAATATAAAAGCTTAGAAATAAATACTTTAATAATAAGAAAAAAATACTAAAGTTAAAGCTATAAAAAAAAAAAAGAAAAAAAGTAATTATTATAAAAAAAAGTTAAAGTTAATAAAGTAATAAAAGACTTTATAAAGTTTAAAAAAGATCTTAATTATAACGTTTATTTAGTTATTTTAAATTAATTAATAATAAAAAAAAAACTAATAGTTTTAAGAATAAAGTATTAGAATTTATTACTAAATAATAACTTAAAGAAAATATATTATATAAAGGTTTATAAGTAAAAAGTTAAGTACTAGTAATAAGATCTTTTTATTTATAATAATCCTTTATAGTAATTCTTAGTACTAGTTTATTTATAGAAATATCTTTTAAGTAATATTCTTATTTCTTTTAATAGTATTTCCTTTAACTATTAAACTATAGTTCTTTTTTTAAAGCCTTATTAAACTATAGTTCTCTTTTTAAAGCCTTTTATAATACTATTTAAATATAAGCTTTTATATAATAGTTAAGCTAGTTTTTTTTTTTCCTTTACTTAAACTAGAACTAGAACTAGATAGCTCTTATTTAAGAGACTAAAAAGACTTTAAAAGAAGTTAATAATAGTACTAGTCTTTACTTATTAGCTTTATAATAAAAAGAATAAACTTAATATAGTTTATATTTTTCTTTATAATAATAACTCTTTTAGTATAAATAGTAGTTAACTAAATAGCTAAAAAAATATAAGTTAATTATTATAATAATTAATTATAATAATTATATACTTTTAAATATAACTATAAAATAAGTCTTAATAGCCTCTTAAAGTATAAAAATAGTTACCTTCTAAAAGTAAAAGTTATTTTATTAAAAAATATTATATATAATCTCTTTATAAAAATATTAAAAAAGTACTTTTATTATTAAAAGATTAGTTAACTTCTAATATTTATAGATTTTATAAAAAGTAATAACTAAAAGTAAATTAGTATTATAATAATTACTTATAGTAATTAAGTAAATACTTATTACTAGCCTTTTAGTATCTTTTTTTTAAAGGAATAACTATAACCTTTTTAAGCGTTTTTTTAGTAGCTTTTTTAGCTAAGGGTTTTTTTATTAAGGCTTTAATAGTAAAAGACTTTTTAGTACTATTTTTTTTATAAAAAGCTTTTTATACCTTTTTTTAAAAAATACTTATAAAAAGCTTAAGCTACTAGTATTATAATAAGTCTAAATAATTAATAATTTTTTAAAAAAAAAAAATTTTAACTTATAAAAGTTATTATTATTATTATTATTATTATTAAAAAAAAAAGTAAAGTTAAAAGAAAAAAGAAAATAAATAAAAGAATATAAGTAAAATAAATATAATTAATAATTAAAAAAAATATAAAAAATAAAGTAATTTATAATTATTCTACTTATTATTTTTAACCTATTTTTACTTTTTCTTTTTTTTTAACTTTACTTTTTTTTATTAATAATAATAATAATAACTTTAAAAAAAATTAATTTAAAAATAAAAAACTAATTATTTTATTTATTTTAAAAGTATTTTAACTTTTATTTAGTTTTTTATTTATTATTAAAAATATCTTTCTCTTAGCCTTTATAAGTGTTACAGTCAGATATCTGACAGTAGTGTTTTCTGCTAATAGGCAGCTAAGGTTAATACTTAGTAATAGTAAGGTAAGTCTTATTAGTAATCCTACTGGTCTATTAGTGTCTAGTAATTAGTTAAGTACATCTAGGTATAAATAGCTTTATAGCTTTACAACAGAAAGATAATCTAAGAGTTACTTATAAAAGAGTGAATCATGAAGTTAATTGTTGAAGAGCTATAGAAGGTATTTAGTCTAGTTAGAATAATTGTCCTTATATCTTATTATTACCTTATTAGGACTAATCTCCTGAAGTTAGTCTTTGATAAGGACTAATCCTTAGTATATTGGTCCTGGGTTATGGACTGCTTATTTGTTATTGGTTCTTTTTATTTTTATATAACTTTTCTTAGTTCTTTTGTTCTAAGAGAGGATTAATGTGTTCCTGTGTTATTCTATATATAACCTTGTCTTATAACTGCTAGGTGCCTGTGGAGTGACCTTGGTTATGTTATGCTTGTTAGGTCGTAATATTAGGTCTTCTCTCTAAAGGTCTTGCCTTTAAGACCTTATAAGTAAGTTATTCTTTTTAGGTTAAGGAGTTATTAAACTTACTTCTTTATTTATTTATAATATTAACACTATATTAAGTTATATAAAAAAATCAAAACTAAAAATAAAATCTTAGAAAATAAAGATAAAAGATTATAAGCGTTTTATGTTTCTAGAGTTTATTAAAGCTTATTCTATTATTACTAATATGCTTTATACTTATTGTTTTTATGTAAAGACTATTTATCGTTTTAGCAAAAGTTCTTTTTGCTATTATAGCTATATTAAGGCTAAGAAGCCTTATAATAATGTTTTAGTAGCTTCTACTTATAAGTATCTTTTAATTAAGTATAGTCTTTTTTATTTAACTTTTATTTATAATATAAAAATTAAATACTTAGTAAAAAAAGTAAAATAAAAAAAAAGAGATAATAAGTAAAGAGCTTTTAAGGCTTTATAAAGAGCTTACTTAATTATAGTCTTTAATAGCTATTATAACTAGCTACTTATCTAGGATTCAGAAAACTTAGAAACTTGTTTATAAGCGTTAAGCTAAAACTTTTTGTTGTAGTATATAAGAAATCGATAAGTCTAATGCCTTAAAGTTAGTATTAGATACTTATAAACGGGGAATAGTAGAGGAGTTATAGTTTATATAGGTGCCTAATAATATAGACTAGTCCTTATATAGGCTTAGTAACGAGTTCTTAGACTTAGGGCTACTAGTATAAGTATCTAGTTCTAAAGTGTCTATAAGTCGTGATAGTCTTAAAGTAGCTGTTAGGAGTACTAGAGGTTCTTAACTAGTTCTTATGAGTTGTCCTTATGTCTATACCCTTTCTATTTAATAAGATACTATACTTCTTTATTTTCTTTTCGTTTATTAATAATTTATTTAACTTTATATTTTAGTTTATTTAATTCTATAATAATATAGTTGTTAGTATTTAATTTTTATAGTACTAGTTTAAGTAGTGTAATATAAAAGACTAAATAGATCTTTATTATGTCTAGTAAGTTAAGTTTAAAGTTAACGTTTAAGATTTTCTGAATGATTTTGAAAGGTCTAAGTTTTTTATAGTTTAATTTATTACTTAGTCTTTTCATTTTAATGTTATATTATAGAAAATACACGTTATCTCTCTCTTTAAAAGTTAATTCCTTAACCCTTAATATATTAATGTATTTCTTTATTTATACCTTAATAAATTTAAGGTCTTTAGTAACATTTTCTTAGATTTCTTATAATTTATTATAATCTACTATAGCCTTTAGTACTTATAGTCCTTGTTAAGGTTCTCTATATACTATAAGCTTAAATCTATAATTCAAGTAAAATAAGGAGTTTAGTATACTTTCTCTTATAGTACTATTATAAGCAAATTAGGCTATTAGTAATAATAGTACTTAATTATTTTAGTTATAGTTAATATAATATTATAAATACTATTCTAGTATTTAATTAATTTATTTAGTTTGTTTATTGGTTTATAGGTAAAAAGCGGTTAATAGCTTATAATTAGCTCCTAGTTATAAAATCAAGGATTTCCAAAACTTAGATATAAACAGTTTATTTCTATTAAATATAATTTCTTTAGGTAATCTATAGTTATTAATAATATATTTCAAGAACATATATACTAGGTCTTTTACTATACTTAACTCTAAGTATAGGATAAAGTATACGTATTTTGTGAGTTAGTTAATAATAACTAATATACTATTATAGTAGGTTTTTATAAATAGTTCTCTTAACTTAGAGAGTTTAATAATAAAGTCTAAAAAGATTAAGTACTACGCTTCTAGTAACGCTAATAGTAGTTATAATTATCTATATAGTTTATGTAAATTATTTTTGTTTTTTTTATATATATTGTAATCTTTAATTACTAAAGCTACTTTTGCTTAAGTGACTTATATGTTGTAATGTTATTAAATTCGTTTAAATATCTTAGTAACTCCTTAGTATCTATAGGCCTTAGCACTATAAATCTCTATAATCTGTTTAGGTATTATCCTACTAGTTGTGCTAGTATTAATATAAGTACTAATTATAATAAGTTTTTATACTAAGATAAGGTTACTACTCTTGTTCTCTTTAAAGATAACTTAGGTTTCTTTTAATACCAGGGTCCTGTGGTCTGGTCTTTAGCTTAAGGCATCAGCTCTTCTGTTCTCAGATCCTTTAACGTAAATAATTCTAAAGTTAAATTCTAACAGGAATTTAGACTATTTAGTCTATTGTTTATTAAGGACTTTAGAGGTAATAAAGTAAATAAAGTTCTTATAGTTAATATAGACCTTAACTTTATGTTTAGTCCTAAATAACTAAGGTTTCTATTCTTAGAAAGCTTTAATAATTACTATAAGTTCCTTATTATAGATTTAGTAATTAAGCTTAGCTCTACTAAGTTTTTAAGAAAAGAAAGCGTAAAAGTATAGCTTTTCTTTATTATTATATTAACTAAGTTATTTACTAATAGTATAGTTTAAAGTATTAGTTTCTAGTTCAAAGGGTTTTCTTAGGTCTAAGATTATTAGAACTAGTTTAAAATAAACTTATTACTTAACTTCTTTAAAGGCTTTTTCTTATTCTTTAGTCTATTTAAAGAGTATATTTTTTCTAGTAAGCTTAATAAAAGGGTTAATTTTATTAGAATATCTTTTAAGGAATTATTAATAAAAGTTAACGAATCCTAAAAAGGATTAAATATCCTTAATATTTTAAGGTCAAAGCTAGTCCTTAATAGCTACAATTTTTCCATTTTCTATTCAAATCTTTCCTAGTATAATAGTAAATCCTAAAAAGTTAACTTATTAACTATAGAATACGCTCTTTTCAGGTTTAACTAGTAGTTTAGCTTCTTATAGTTATTAAAGTATAATATAAATGTGCTTCTTATATTCCTTAGAAGTATAAGAGTAAATAAGTATATTATTTAGGTAAACAATAATAAACACATCTAGAAATTCTCTTAGGACGTGGTTAATCATTGTTTGGAAGGTGGCAGGTGTATTAGTAAGTCCAAAAAACATAACTAGATATTTAAAGTTACCTTTCCTAGTACAGAAGCAAGTCTTCTTGTTACGAGTAGGTCAGGGCAACTAACTGCACCACAAAGTAAAAGCTTCGGTAATGATGCGCCTGCATCATTATCCCCTGTTCTGCACTATATAGTTACGCCGGCCAGCACCCTAACTGGTTGGGCCGTAACACTTCTATTCCTCACCTTCCTTCATCCTGATCAGGTTGTAGGCTCCTTTAAGGTCAATAGCTATAAACCATTTAGCGTAGTACAGCTAGTCTTATAATTCTAAGATAAGAGGTAACAGGTAGTAGTTCTTAATTATAATATTATTAAGTTATTGATAATTTATGTAAAGTTATAGTTTACTATTTTTCTTTAGTATAAATAATATTAAGTATTTTATAAAAAATATTAATAGTTAAATATAACCTTTATATAGGTTTTCTTTAAGGTATTTATTAAGTACTTTATGTTCTATTTTATTTAGTCTATAGATTTTGTAAAACTTTAGGTATACTTCTTCTTTAAGCAAAATCTTGTGATTATACAAGCTATGTTTAAGTAAGCCGGTTTCTAGTTCTTTAGTAAAAAGTTTAGTGTACTTGTAGTATTATTCTAGGATCAGAGAAAGGCGTTTTTCTTCTCGTTAATTATTAATGAATTATTCAAATTGTTTATTCTTTATAGACTTGATTCTTTTAATATATACGATATATTTATATTGCTTTAATTTACTTAGGGGTTATAGCTTATAATACTACCTCATAGTTAAATCTCTCTATTAAAGTTAACTTATTCTCTAATCTATACTTAGGTTATATTATTATAACCATAGGATTCTAAGGATAATATCTATGTCTCCTATTTATGCTATATCAAAGATCAGATATTCTTAATGGTTATAAGTAACCATTAAGAGTTATATAGTTTCTCTGTTAATAATACCTTTACTATACTTAATTATTTCTCTTTTTATGTTTTACAGGGTATAAAAATCCTCCTTGAATCTCTATGTGATTCCTTGTTAATTTACTAGTTATAGTAACATTAGGTTTGCTTATACTCTACTATTAATTATGACCTAAGTAAACTATCCTTTAATATAGACGCTTAGAACCAGGTATAAGGCGTCTATCGTTATAGTAAAGTATAAGGACTTCCTTAGTGTTACCTTCTACTGTCCCTGTGTAGTTAACGTTCCTAGTTTTTTAAGTAGTATTAGTAGGCTTACTTTCCCTTTATATTCACCGGTTTTATCTCAAAAGAGGTTTATTCTCTAATTTAGGTTCTTTAAGCCCTTACCTTTCTTACGTAATACATTATATATTTATTATATATATATTAAAACCAGTATTTAATTAGTCTATTATAGTATAAAACCAGGTGTTTTAGACTAGGTTATATATATAACTAGCTTGCTTTAAACTCCTTGATTATCTATATACTAAGTTAATAATAGAGGTAGATTATAAGAATTAGCTACTATTTCTTTTATTAAGAAAAGAAGTTATTAAGTTTTTTATTCTAAAAGTAGAACTAGTATTTGTTATAGATATAATTAGCCTAAAATACTTTAATATAGTATATATATTTTTAGTTAAGGTACTTGTAGTCTCTAAATACAGGTTCCTTTAAGATAAATACTACTAGTTTCTTATTAATTCTAATATTATTTATTCTATAGAACTAGACTTCTTAATTGTTCTTATCTTTTTTATACTATAATTAGTACTTAGAGTAGTTATTCTTAATAAACTAAGCCTTTTTAACTATTAAATTATTACTAAAGTTAATACTTATTTATATAGCTATTAGTTTATTTAGGTTATAATAAGTTAAGCTTTAGTTAGCTTTATAAAGCTATGCTTCCCTTTTATAAAAGGCTTTTTGTTTAAGGTCTAATTTATTAAAGGATTTTTTTTCTTTTAAGAATAGTGTAAATATAATTGTTTTAGTTTTTTTTTTTAATATTTTTATAAAATATTAATTATATAAAGGTTTAACTTAATCTTCTAAGATTTATAAGTTACTTAGTAGCTTTTCTTTTAAGCTTACTTAAAAGTTTAAACTTATTAAGTAATTTCTTATATTTTTCTTTAAAGCTTATTTTCTTACCAAGTACTTTAATTAATTTCTAGAGTATAGGTTCTTTAAACCTAAGTCTTAGAAGAAAAAATCTAGGTTATTATAGTTATTTTTATTCTATAGCTATTATTTTAATAAGTTTCTTAGGTTTAATACTTTTTTTTTTTTTAAGAGTATTCTTAAAGTTTTTTTTAAGTACTTATTATTTT
Source organism: Colletotrichum spaethianum (assembly GCF_022836535.1). Classification (NCBI taxonomy): domain Eukaryota; kingdom Fungi; phylum Ascomycota; class Sordariomycetes; order Glomerellales; family Glomerellaceae; genus Colletotrichum; species Colletotrichum spaethianum. The sequence continues at coordinate 549,620 of NW_026054790.1, forward strand.
TAGGAGTTCTCTTAGGCTTATATATGTAGTTAAAGTTATTCTTTAATAACTTTCAGGGTATTAAGTATATAAAGGTTGTCTTCTTTACTTTATATAGTTTCCTTAGCTTAGATAAGCTTAGTAATCAGCTATTAGTTTTGTTACTTTAGTTACTAAACTATAGTTTATTCTAAGTAGCCTCTTTTCTAGGTTTATTAAGAGATTACTATAGTTCTATATTTAGGCTATTATAAGTATTATCCTGCTTATTCTTTTTGTTCTTAATAAACTAAATAGTTATTATCAAAATAGGTAATCTAGTTCTTTTATTTATAAGGAGTTTTTCTTACTATATTAGCTTTTTTAGTATTTTTAAGTATAAGTTAGTTCTAAAGTTATTTAGGTTATTTATAGTTTTTAGCTATATAGTTAAGCTTCTTATAGTTATAGTATTTAAAGTCCTTTAGATTCTAGTAGTTCTAATAAAACTTCCTAGTTATAGTACTAATATCTATAGGTCTACTATATTGCTTATAAGAGGTACTTAGCTTATTATGTTATTAGTTGTTTTACTAGTATAAGTTAAGTTATAAGTTCCTAGGTCTTTACTATATATACTTTTTGCTGGTATTTAGCTAAGGGCAGTATACTTCTCCTTTTTTTTTTTACTATTTATATAACTTAGTATTAATTTTAACTATAATTTCTATATATTATAGGAAGTCATTAGGTTAATTAAGCTTAAATAACTTATCCTTTATATCTTCCTTAAGTCCTTAGTAAAATATAAATATCTTAGTGTTGTTAATATAATTAAGTTATGTGTAGATTCTTTAGAACTTTATAGTATAATTAGTAGTTAACTTAGTTTATTTGAGATTTATTAAGTCTTGTTTAGCTTATTGTTTCTTATTTAGGTCTTAGAACAAGGATTTTAAGGTATACTTAAATCCTATAAAGCTCTTAAAGATTTATTAGGTTTCTAGGTTATAGTATTCTAGTGTCTTATTATTTAAATAGTCTTTTAGGTAAAGTTTAAACCAAGAGAGGACTTGTTTTTTAAAGAAAATACCTATATAAATAATTCTCTTTGTTTCTATATAGAAGTTACTAGAGTAAAACGTTTAGTAGGTCTTGACTTGTATTAAGAATCCTTTAAGTGTTTTAGGGGTCTTGTTGTAGGTAATAAGGGAGTTAAGCTTGAGTTTCTCCTACTTATTTACTGGGGTTAAAATAATGTTAATAGCTCCTTATAAAGTCTAGACTTATTATTTAAGCTTATTAGTCTCTAAAGTCTTTGCTTAAAGAGTACTAGTGGTTTTATTTACTATAGCTTATAGCTATGTAATATTATTATCGTTTTACTTTATATGCTTTTATTAATCCTTATATATTTTTTTAGTAAATTTAATTTTATTATTTAATCTCTTAGTATCCTTTATTTTATTATCTAGGTTCCTAGGGGTAAGAGGTATAGGTGCTTTTCTCTTTAGACCTATTAAGGATAAAGCTAAAGTGCCTTTAGTAGATATAGTTACTATTTAGTAAGTATTAAGGTTAACTTACTAAATAGGAGTAATTAAAGTGTTATAGTTAGATATTTAATAGTAGTGTTTTCTGCTAATAGGTAGCTAAGGTTAATACTTAGTAATAGTAAAGTAAGTCTTATTAGTAATCTTACTGGTCTATTAGTATCTAGTAATTAGTTAAATATGTCTAAGCGTAGATAGCTTTATAGCTTTATAATAGAAGAATAATCTAAGAGTTACTTATAAGAGAGTGAATTATGAAGTTGATTACTAAAGAGCTATAGAAGGTATTTAGTCTAGTTGAAACGATTGTCCTTATATCCTATTATTGCCTTGTTAGGACTAATCTCCTGAAGTTGGTCCTTAATAAGGACTGATCCTTAGTATATTGGTCCTGGGTCATAGACCGCTTATCTGTTGTTAGTCCTTCTTATCTTTACGTAACCTTCCTTAGTTCTTCTGTTCTAAGAGGGGATTAACGTGTTCCTATGCTATCCTGTATATAACCTTGTCTTGTAACTGCTAGGCGCTTATAGGGCGACCCTGGTTATATTATACTTGTTAGGTTGTAATAATAAGGTCTATTTATATCTATTTATTTATAGTAATTAATTATAGTAACTTAACTAATATTTCTCTAAGCTACCTACTAAGCTCTAGTACTAATATAAAACAAAACTAATAATAATTACTTTAAAAATATATATACTAAAAAAGCTTATAAGCGTATTAAAAAAATAATAAAGGAAATAAAAGAGCTTAAAAAAGCTAAAAAGTCCTTTATTACCTAGAAAAATTATAAGCTAACTACTTTTAAGAAGTTCTAGTTATATATTAATAATATAGCTTTAGTTAAGGCTAATATAAAAGCTAAAGTAATTAATAATATTACTACTATAATATAAGTAACCTTTTTTTTATTTATTTTATACTTATTTTTAACCTTAAAAATAAATAAATAAAAAGTAATTATCTAAGAATTATTACTATATAACTTAGTTTTTATTAGGCCTTTTCTAAAAGCTAAGCCCTTATGTAAGTTAATAATAATAATTAAATTATCTAGAATAATAATAATAATAATAACTAAAAAAAAATTCCTTTTTTTAGCCTAGAAAAGTAAATAAAAAAAAAGCTAATTAATCTTAAAAATTACTATAACTTTAAAGTTAATTCTTTTTTTTTTAAAAGCATTAATATTTAATAAGAAATATAAGTACTTATTACTAAATCTAAGAAAATAAATAATTACTATAAAAGATTACTATAAATCACTAATAAAACTAAGATCTTATTTACTAAAAGTACTACTATATAACTAACTACTAGTATATAGCTTTTAACTAGCTTTTTATTAAGGTCTATTACTTAAAGGTTTAACCTTTTATTTACTTTAAAGTTACTTTTAAAGTAGGCTCTCTTTAGCTTAATTAAAGTCTACTAGCTACTATAAATATCTTTATAAAAAAGGAATCTTTTTTTTAGTTAATTTTAACTAAGTATTAAAAGGTCTTTACTTTTAAAAACTATAAGTTCTTAAAAATTATTTCTTATTTTTATTAAAAAAAAAAAAATTTAAAATTTTATAACTAATAAATTTTACTAATTAATTATTTTTTAAGTAATTTACTTTTTAATACTACTTTACTATAAATTAATAAAATAAAAGTTTTTTTTATACTATTTAATATTATTACTTAACTTAAGACTTTAAGTTAACTATTAAGTAGTTAATTAAAGAAATAAACTAATTACTATAACTAATTACTATAAATTACTAATATAAATATAAGTTTAAAGCTTTTTTACTTTATTCTTTTAAAAAGAAATTCTTTTTAATCCTATAAAAATATAAAATAAAGTTACTTTTAACTTAAAGGTAACTATAAGATTTAGTTACTTAATAATAAAGGCTTTTAAGCCTCTATAAGAGGTTTTATTACTTTATTTTTAGCTTTAGTTACTTATTAAGGTATACTTAACTTCTTAAAAAAAGATTTCTAGTATAACTTATAAAACTATATAAGCTTATAACTTTAATTTTATTAAAAAAATAATAAAAGATATTTAAAAAAAGAAAATATAAATTATAGTAATTAATTATAATAATTCTTATTTTTTTTATACTTATTACTATTCTTATATTACTTTAATTATTTTTTTATAAATTTATTTTATACTTTAACTTAAATATTACTTATTAGCTTTTTTATTAACTTTATTTATATTAAGCTGATTTTTTATATTACTATTATACCTTTTATCCTTAATATAATAAAATAAAAAGTTATATAAGCTTATTACTATATAAATAATTTATATTTATATATTTAAGTTATACTTTAAGGCTAAAAAAGTAATTATTTTTTATTTTTATTTTAAGTAACTAAATATTTATTTAATAATTATTTAAAAATAATTATATTAAAAATTATATAACTTTTAAGCTATTTCTAGTAATTTATTTATATTTTTAAAATCTTATAAATAGTAATAAGTTTTTAAATAAAAAATAATAATATTATTTTAAATACTAAACCTTATATTCCTTAAAAAATATTAGCTTTTAAGAACTTTAAACCCTTTAATATTTATAAAATTAATTAAACTAATATTATAAATTAACTTTTTAGTTTTAATAAATATAAATAAAAAGCTATTATTAAAATAAATAATAATAAAAATATTTTAAAAAACTATTTCTTTTTAATTATACTATTTCCTTTAAGTAATAATAAAAATATATATATTAATAAATATACTATTAATTACTTTAATATAACTAATAAAATATTTACTTAGTTTTTTATTACTTTTAATTTCTTTTAAGACTTTAGCTTTTTTATAAAAAATAATATATACTTTATAAAGCTTTATAAAATATAATAAAACTTTATTTTAAACTAAAAATATAATTAATTAATTAATATAAAAAAAATAATAACTTATTAATTAAAATTATTATTATAAAATAAAATAAATAAATAAATAAATACTTTTTATTTAATAAAAAAATTTTAAAATAACTATAAAAATATATTATTTATAAGTTATTTTAATAATACTTAAAATTACTATTTATTAAAATAAAAAAAATATAAAAAATAATAGTTTAAATTAAAAAAAAGCTTTTAATATATTTAATATATAATTATAATATTATTATTATTAATAATTTTTTTTTATTTTTATTTTTATTAATTTAATATTTTATTATAATAATATTAAATATAATTATTATAATAAAATAATTAAATTTTATAATAAATTATTTATAATAATTAATTATAATAATAAATAATAAAAAAATAATTTTTAAAGTATAATAATAACTATAATAATATTAATATAAATTTTAAATATAATAAAAATTTATATAAAAAAATAAAAATTAATTAATAACTTATATTATATAAAGTCTTTTTTTATTAAAATATATAATAAATATATAATAATATAAAGTTCTATAATTTAGAACTATAATTATAATATATTCTCTTATTTTAGGCCTAGTATAATATAATTTAAATTTAAAAAATACTTATAGCTAATATTATTATATATTTGAAATTCTTATTGCATATTTCAGTTCTTACCGCAGTCATCGATCACGCCCTAAGATTTGAATCTATGAACTAAAGGCTGAAGGCTCACATTTACAGTCTCGGCCTGATGAATTGATCTTCAACCTCTGCCTCGGCCCTCTTTTTGGAGTTTTCCCAAGATTTAGTCTTTGCTGAGCCCATCGAAGCCCAGATGTCCAATAGGCCGTCATCAAACGGCGGCAGTACGCGACCAGTCGTACCTGGGGCTGGATCTCCCGCAATTGACCGGAAGTACTCAAACACCTCCTTATAGAAGGGCGCAATGGTGTAGTATTCCTTTCCTCCTCCAAACTCCGCCACGCGCTTCCTTTCCCACTCTTTTTGTTCCTTCTTGGATGGCAATGGGTTACCCCTACCAGCAAGGCGACGGGCAACTGCGACAGCCTGCCATTCAAAAAGTCGAAACGTGAAGCCTCCCCCGCACTGTGCAGAATCTATCAGCATCACTTCCCAATTTGTTCAAACGAGTTTCTTTCACTCACCATGCCCAAAAAGGCGAGTGTAGGATCCTCAATGTCCCACGTGTGGTAATAGACACCTGGCAAACGACGGTCGGCTTGCAAAACACGCTTCTGAACCTGCGGAAGGAAAGGGAAGCTGAAGGTGTAACCAGTCCCTAAGATGACGTGGTCCACATCTCGAACAACCGTGCCATCAGCGAACGTGATGGCGCCTGATTTGGGACAGAAGTTGACGATTTGCTTCCGGATAGATATGTGCGGGTGCGTAAATGGCGCCCAGCCAAAGTGTGGAATAGGGTCCCCACGAAGTGAGGCGTAAACCGGATGCTGAGCAATGGGAAGGACCTCGTGCAGGAGCTCGTGAGATGAAACTGAGCCGCCAACTACAATGACTCTCTGTTGAAGTGTGTCAGTGTTTTCCAGGCCATGTGTGAATCGATTTTTATACCTTGCCCTTATACTTATCTGATCCGCGGAAGTGCTTACTATGCACAATTCGTCCCGGGAACCTTTGGTCATACTCTACAATTCCTTCGATGTTGGGGATCCAAGGAATGTTGTAATGACCAGTAGCCACAATGAGCGCGTCGAATGTCTCTTGCCACCATTGGTTTTTGCCAGGGAGTTCCTTTCTTAGAGTGAGCACCCATTCTTCGCCCTTCTTTTCGGCGAGCTCCACGGTTGTGTTGAGCTCAAGCAACTTCTCATGACCGTTCCGGACAAAGATGTTCTCAACCCACTCCCGAATTTGCTCCCGACCACGAAACGGAGCGTCATCGCCGTACTTCTCCCGGATACGGTCTGTTAGAGTGTCTGGGAACGGTTCCGTTGTGTAGCTCATGATCTCCGGTGTGATATTAGTGTGCAGGTGTTCATGCTGAGCGGTGTCTGAGAATCGGATCTGATGGTTGTTGATGGCTTCTGACTTGGGGGTGAATGCTGGGAGCTGAGTAGGGATGGGTACAGGAGCATCCGCCTTCCCGTCGAGCACAGCTCGCAGGGACGGTATAGCGGCTGGCAAGTGCGGCGTATAGATCCTATAGCAATGTCAAAAGGAAGAGTCTATATCCAGTATACCATTATCCAAGCTTACCATGTTCCGCCTGGCTCGGCTCGCCGATCAAAAACTCGGACCGTATCAAAAAATTGTTCCTTGACTAGTGCATCAGTTGCGATTGCACCTGAAGGGCCGGCGCCGATAACGGCTACTCTGCGGATCTTGGCTATCATCTGTAAAAATTGTCCTTCTAGATAGGTAACTTCCAGTTATTGAAGCTGGGGCGTTCACGCGGACTCAATATCTCGGCTTGGTGGCGTATAAGCCTGGATGCTTCCAACCTAGAAGTTGCTGGAGCGTTTTCAAAACTCGAACTCGATGATCGGTCTTTTCCAGCTAGTTTGAGGGGAAAATCAGCCATCTTGGAGCGAATTTATTCAGTTCTTCAGCTGGGTGCATGATTGCGCCACAACGGATGCCATTGCGTCTTCCTCAAACGCAAGCACGCAAGCCGAGCGGTTGTGGGTCAAATCCTGTAAGTTCACCACGCCAGAAGCGAATCGCTATCAGTTGGTTGCAGGAATGCATCGGAGGTACATCGGCTGCAGGCTAAAGACTTCCATTCACGGCGGCGAACCTCCACCATCCGGCCAGGGTTTCTCGGCGGTTCGACCGCATCGCGTCCATCGGCACCGATGTCGCCATTCTCTAGTGGACTTCCGGAGGCCCCAAATTGGGATGGCGTACACAGTCGCAGTTGGTGATGAAGGTTGAAAATGGTTCTCTTTCGGTCATCTATCAAGCCTCGAGTTTTGCAAACCTGTGTGATAATAATTTTATTCCGGCTGGGGAGTCGCGCTCTATTCTTGTGACTGAATTTTCATCGATGAAGAGAAGAACGTGCTGGCCCATATCTGGTTCAACGAAATACACAAGCAAGGAATGTGAAGAAACAATAAAAGCCTGCCTCAGTTCTCGAGTACGGCTACTTCCATCGTCTCCCGCAAAGGGTTTCAAGCTCACATTGTTTTTGGAACTTATTTCCCTACTCCAAAAGCCGCGACAAACATGGCTGGGCAATAATGACCTGCTTGGAACCAGTCACTTTCCTTTGTCACCGCCATGAGTGCGTTTGTCATGCTTCCATCCTCAAGTTCTCACCATCATCCAGCATTTTAGACAACAGCGGGACTTGGTGAGCTCTCCGTCTCAGTTGAAAAGCGTTTCTGTGGCAATGCAATTGAAAGCCTTGAACTGGCTGATGCGCCTTACGTCAGAACCCTGATCGACGCCAATGAATTTGGCCAAATCGCTGTCAGCAAGGCCAAAGTTGGCTTTTTACTGAGCCATTGAAGGGCCATTTCGAATACTATAGCGGTCGTGTAGTTATCGACTTGGTCAAAGGAAATGGACGGACGAATCAATGTCATATTCTCTTGGCACCGGCAGCCGCCGTCATGGTGTTAAATGTGACATGTTGCTTGTTGGATGTAGAACTTTTGAAATTAGAGGCTCATAATGGATGTGTGACATAGTCTCCTTAGTGCGGTGCACACCCGCTGAGATGACCAACAACATCGGCACTCATGTATTCTTTGTGGCAAGGCATTGCAAAGGGAAGTCCTAAGTCTGATATGTCGCCAATGAGGCAACCAAAGAGTATGGATGGCGCATTAGGAGTTACTATTTTGTAGTTTCTAGACTAGTTTACCTTTCTCTAGCAGGATTATGTACCACTGGTTTCCTGGTTCAGGATCGATGTCGGAATAATTAAGAAAACAATAAAGCAATGATAGCAAATAGAAACTATAACAATAGTTACACCTACGAGTCACCGCCCAAATAGCAAAGCTCTCTCCAATAAGGTACGCATTGTTAACCCTTGCTGCCCCCACTGCACTATGGATGGAAACTATAGTAGCTTGTAGTTACTGGAATTGGTCTTGAAATGGCCTCGTTGTCCCTATGCCAATTTCTCCCAAAATGACACGGCTGAACTACTGATAGACTGTTCAAATCATCCAGGCGGCGATCAGAACGGCACCCAAAGCAACAGCCCACGTATTTTTAGATTTGGTAAGTTGATAGAAAATTTGAAGATTCATGCCCTACACTACATAACAATGATCCGTCCTCATATCCTTATCCATGATAATAGACCCCGGGCATTTAGCAGTGCACAACAATAGTGACTCAGCAGAAAGCCAGATCGTAGGGCGCAGCCATGAGAACTGTCCAGCATGCACACTGGCCAGCTTATGCCGCGATTGGACCAACCGGCGCGGCCTAACCTGCATGGCCACAGCCTCGTCAACCCCTCATCTATTTGTTTCCTGTTTGACTAAAAACACAAGTAGATAGGTTACCGCCTGATCCCTTAAACTTCGCTCGCCTTCGTAATCCTAAGCTTTTGGACGCCATGAGATTCTCCCAAGTCTTTAAACGCTTAAAGGGCTCTTCACGTCATGCGGGCAACGAGACGGAGAACTCCTACGCCAGGGACGACCGAACCGCGCAGACACTCGTTCCGCCTGACGATACTAGGCCCTCTGTAGCCGGTGCAGTCCGAAACCCGTCATCTCGTGCCGATCAGCGAGAACATCGGGAGGAACCGAGAGTGATGCTTCAGAGTCCTTTAAGATCAAGCCTCCCAGAAGACCTGCTAGGAGCCCGGAGAGGAAGGTCAACGTGACCGAGGGCGGCTGGATTTAGGGAGAGGAGGCAAGCACTTGTACCCGCCGCCCGTCCCGGGCCCTCGGTCCGGCCTAAGAGGCAGCCAGGCGGCACTCGGTATGAGTGAGCGATTTTAGAGGTTTGTTAAATCATCTCATCATCAACATCCTCAGCCTTCCTGGCTGTTTAGGCATAACACACCAGCTACATAGTGAGACTCCTAAACCAATGCACGTCAGTGCTAAACTGTGGACTCCGCAACGTAATAGAAGCTGAATGAGGCAGGTGGATGGTTTCCGGCTTGCAACTGACGGTGACACCTGAGTGCGAACAAGCCCATGAGCCGAAGTAAAGCAATGCCGGTGCCCATCATATGGATCTCTGGATTGTGGGGCTTTAGTACCACGATGGAACGGGCCGCCGCGCCCCAACCCCGGCCGCGGCAGCTCCGCCCCCCCAGAGTTTGATAACGAGGAACGCAGCGGGATCCACGGCTACAAGCACCACGGCACTTTGTGAGAACCCCAGGCGGGTATTTGTGATCCTTCTGTTCGGGCTCGATGGCTTCATCCATGACTTCAGCTGCGTTTTGGCTGCGGCGCGGGCCTCGCTCAGGATCCGAGCCTAGTATCGTCGGGCAAGAAATGACTTGGGCGCGGAAAAGTGAGCTGGATGAATGTGCGAGAAGTGAACAGGGAGTCAAAAGGGACAATAATCTCCGACGCTCCAGAAACCGAACAACACGATTGCAACATCAGCGGTAACTATCAAAACATCCGGAGCACCGCCTGCCTACCTCACTTACACCATTAATCAAGCCTCGTCGTCAGAACGCTCTTCTCCAAGACCCTCCTCCTCGTCGCAGTGGTCACGGCCCCCTCGGTCATGGCCAGCTGCAATGACGCCCCCTATCCTGGAACCTGCTTGTCCTGCACCGCGACCTGCCACGGTAGTGAGTATCAATCTCCTACTTCCTTCCTTTATATCTCTCTCGGAAGGGCTGAAGCTCTAGCATGACTGTGTACGTCTAGACTTTGGGAGCCCTGGCCGCACGGCGTTGATACAGCGGATGAGCTGCCAGTTTGCCTGCCTCGCTTTTTGCGACGACTGCAACTATTACTCGAATCTACGCTGCGCTCTTGGTTTCCGAAGTTGAGGCCTTGTAAACGCCGAAGATGTCTTGAGTACCAGAACGCCAGTGATTGGATAGAAGGCATAGTACATAAGTTTCGAGCAGTTTCAAGCTCTCTCGAGTGGTTCCATCATTTGCCTCGATTCAGACTTGTCGTCCTGCGGTTGCTGCGCGGTTGTGGCTTGTTTGCTGTCCTCTTAACCATGGTATTTACGGCTTGTATTTGACTGGCAAGCCGAGGTGCATCTGACAACAATACTATCTTTATGCCAAGCAACTCACACCTCTGAGAATGTCGAGTTGCCAAGAATAGATGTAAGCGCTGTGGGGCATACTGACCTATTGCTATTTAACCGTAAGCAGCTGCAGCGCTAAATTATATGACAATTAAAGCCTGCATCGTTAAAGCCCGCATGGTTACATGGCCAAGAAAACAACCTTGACTGCGCACTCTTGCCCGCGTCAATCTCCCCACAAACAACACTTCCACGTCTCACTTGTTGATCCGGTTCGCCATCCTTTTCACTTGCAACAGGACTACTGAATGCCTGTCGTCATGGTGGTCTCGGACGCATTTTCTTACGACCGCGATGAGATTGCGCAGAGCTTGGCGGCATATTATTCTGTCCTCGCCAGAGCTTGCTATTTTTCTCCTGAAGACATCCAGTCGCCGCCGACTGAAGGCTGGAGCGATCTAGAGCTGGACGTTGACGCGCTTCGAGCCCTGCGCCGCTCCGACAAAGTAATCGACCTTTTGCGCCACATCCCGTACATCAAGGCCTGCAAAAGTGGCGATAAACCCGTGCAATGGCCGATACTTGTCCGTTCAAGGGCCATTCGATACTTGCGCGACGATGGCGACTTCTCGGACTGGTCTGCCCGTGGCGGTGACCGCCTCGCCGAGTTGGCAAACGCTCCGTTCGACCAAACCCCGGCAGGGCCCATGGATCTGCCCTCTGATGTCGTGGCTCTCAGTCGCGGATACGGTTCTAGTGATTTCGGCTCGCCGTGGTGTATCATCGACTGTGAGACTGGTATCTTGACGCCGTACACCTCCGGCACGGGACCAACGGACAAGCCGTGGCAGACTTCACAGTGCAGCGCTAGGGTGTTTTTCGACGAAATGACCTCTTTTCTGAGAAGCAAGACCATCATCGCTCTTCCTCCAGTCGGGGATCTTGAGCCCGAGATTATGGGTTCCGAGAGCGATCAGAAAGTTGACGTCAGACAGATGTTTCAATGGATCTATCAGGCGCGCGGATGGGCAACATTCGAGGAGGACCCTTCGTCTTGGCGCCGCGAGGAATGCATCGAGGTGCTTAAACGGTTTCGTATCGAGCTATGGGAAGCAGAGAAAAAGAGGCTGGCGCACGAGGCCGACTTTGACGACCCGGAAGACGAGGATTTCGAGGATCCTGACTCCAATGCCGGGAGCGAAGCGAGTCAGTCCGAGACCGCAACTGAAGATGTAGATACAGCACTGGAAGATGAAGACATCTTGGTGGATGTTTCAAAGGAGGAACTTGCCGAGGTCTGGGCAGATCTCGACGAGACCGAGTACATGATGATTGACGAAGAGTTGAAGGGGGAAGGCATCCAACATGCTTTTCACCCATCGAAACCGCCGCAACGTCTGGCCAGAGCCCCGTTATCCGAGGATAATGGACCCGGGGCTTCCCAAGTGCTTGATCAAACGCGCTGCAACGACAGCATCGAGATGATGGCCGGCGCCATCAAGAGTCACTACCTCACCCTATCTCGCGCGGCCTACTTTCCGCCGTCTATGGTAGAGACCGCGCCTGACAGCGGCTGGAGCGACGATGTCTTCCCTGCGGAGGAGTTGGAGATGCTTGGGTACTCGGACAAGGCAGTCAGTTTACTCCGGCATCTTCCGTATCTAGGCTTCGACGAGCACTTCTGGGAGGTGCTCCCCGGCAGCCAGCCGATTCGGTATCTGCGTGACGCTGAACAATTCGAGGATGTACCCAGGGACAAGCTGAGACGAGACTCTCTGCAAAAGCTCGGACTTTCGCCGTATGATGAGGCCATGCCAACGGATGTAGTGGCGCTCTCGTCTCCAAACCAGGACAGCTGGCGAGGAACTTGGTGGATGATTGATGCTGGCAGAGGTCAGTTGCTGTGTCCTCTTCAATCCAAAAGGTTCATGAGGATTGACTCGCTCACACTTGGCTTAAACTAGGGGTCATCTTCTGCGAAAGCGGGCCGAGAACCCAGGTGGAAGCTCCTGCAAATTCTTACGAGCCTGAGTCCATCGTGACGTATTTTGAGAAGTTGGTCTCAAAGCTCAGGGGACTCGAGATAGTTCCCATCCCAGGTCTGGGCCCAGATGAGAATCAAGATCCAGTCATTTGGGCCGAACCCAACTGGGAACGCGGGGCAGATGCTTTGGCAGAGATGTCGGAAGCAGACAGGCGGATCGTCCTACCAGCCAAGTCTGGTGTAGGTCTTGAGGTCAGTTGCGTACCTCTTCTCTTGAACTATTTGGTACGAGTGAACGCTGACAAATAGGCGTGAATTGTTTAGGGCGCTCGCAAGGTCTACCGTGACTATGGATGGCCCGATGAAAATAGCTTTCGGCGGTTGGAATGCCGAGAGGCGCTGGTCCGGCTGCGACAGACGACTATCTATGGCGAAGGGTTTGCAGACGATTCGGTAGACGAGGATACCGATGTGGTGATGGACGCTGCTTGACGGCAGAGGGAGAGTGATATCCACGTTGTACATGCACCTTGCGAAGGGAACAAGTTTTGAGCGCTATTGGCTTTCCGTTCTTCTTCAATACACTACAGATTGGATTCAATAGTACATGCTCTGAAACTACTCGTCTATGCTACGCTCACACAGTAGAAATAACCTGGCCAGATCATGGTGCCGCAATTCTCCCCGTTGGTGCCAAGCGAGGGGTTGAGCTGGTAGAACCGGCTCAGCTCGATGCCGTTATCGGTCGCCAACTGCCAACAAGACGCGCCTTGTGCGGGCGCCTCGGCAAACTTGCTGCAGTTTGCCGGGATGCCTGCGTGAGTGGCAGTCGGCTTTGCGGGACCGGCGGACGTCGTCGTAGGAGGCGACGAGGTGGTGGCGCTGCCAGAAGAGACGCCAATGCAGTAGTAGTAGTCCGGCCATATCATGGTGCCGCAATTCTCGCCTCCGGATCCGAGGACGGTGTTCCACTGGTAGAACAGGGCCGTGTCGATGCCGGCGTCGTTGGCCAGTTTCCAACAGTAGTCGCCGGCCACGGCCTGCACCCACTTGTTGCAGTTGCCCACGATGCCTTCCTGAGTCGGAGACGGCTTTGGAGCGCTCGTAGAAGACGCTGTTGGGGAGATTGTGGGCGACGTCGTCCTTGTCACCGTCGTGGTCGGCGAGCCCAGGCTCTCGGTGCCAACGCAGTAGTAGTAGTTGAGCCAGAGCATGGTGTCGCAGTTCTCCCCGTTGGTGCCCAAAACCGGGTTCAGCTCGAATAGTCTCTTCTGGGTAATGCCGCCATCGTTTGATACTTTCCAGCACGAAGCGCCCTTGTCCGCAAACACGTAGCGCTTGCAGACCGAGGAGATGCCTTCTTGGACCGGCTCCGGTGGCGTATCGGGGTTGTCAATGATGGGAAGGGTGGGTGTGGTACCAGGACCGCCGCGCACAGGACCATCGCTGTCGTCTGGGATCTCGCTGGTAGGCGGGCCCGTCCAGGAGCCACCTGGGCGACTGGAGGAGGAGGCGGTCAGCTTCGAGTATACTCGGCTTGGGCAGTACTCTATCTGGGGGTTGCTTACTCTATGCAGACGTACTGATCTTTGACCAGATGATCACAAGCACCGAGAATATGCGGGTTCCAGGTGGCTATCTGAACCGCGTTGACGATGTGGGTTGTGTTGGATGCGGATTCCGCAATCGATGCGCTGATGGTTATGTTAGCTTATGATCCTTGGGTTTGACTATTACGCAAACGTCATACCAGGTAGAGCTCTCGCTGACTCGGAGCAACTGACAAGACGGGGAGACGCAAGACCAGCCATCTAAAACAGCGCACCCGGGGGTGTTTGTCGTATACATCAAATCGCCCGTCGCGACGCCATAGATTTCGGCAATCTCGTTGCAGAACTCAAGCTCCGTCTCCGCAATTGTGGATTCTTCCATGACGAGGACGTCAACCCATTGCCAGCCCACAGCTTCGCAGCCCTTTTCTGTGTCCGGCACCGGGGCCTTGGTCGGGACGGGCTCCGAGGTGGTTGTCGGCGCCGGGGCGTCCGTCTCGGTAGACGTGACCTCTGTCCTGATGGGAGTGACGTCCGCGTCCGTCGTATGGGGGTAGTTGGGCAGCACCCTAGTGGCCAGCTCGCCGACGGTGGTCTGGCAGACCTCCTGGATGTCTTGGAACTCCCCGACCAGGTAGTCCGAGTAGTCGACGTCGGGGAGGAACGCGGACGTGACGCGGGCGTACAAGAGCTTGAGGAAGCACTCGGAGCACAGCAGGTCGTTGTCGTATAGGGACGATATACGGCGGTTCTCGGCGCTCACGTTCCCTGGGTTCGTGCAAAACGGATCGGCCGGGTTCGCGGCGCAGTCTGGTGTGACCATGTCGGACCCCGTCCACTCCTGCTGCTCGATGAAGCACCATTCGTTGGATGCCGAGCGAGTGCAGGCGAGTTCGAGACCCTCGAGGAAACGACCAGAAAGAGTGTCCGCCTCGACAAGACGATCACCTTGGATCATCAGGTCGTAGGCACAGCTGCTTTCAACACTGGCGTGCCAATCGCGTGCCGAGGTGAGGCAGCCGGTTTCGCACAGTGTCGTGACATCTTGCTCTTGCCACCAGAGCCCGTCAACGTTGATGGTTCGCTGGAAGAGGTCTTGGTCGCAGGCAACGGTAGAATTTCTTTCGCTATCAGTCAGTCAAGGTCCTCATGGTCTACTCAAACGTCCGTCCTTCTCTCTTTCGGCCTGGGTACACTTACAATGCCACAACACAAGCAGGTGCAATCTGTAGGATCTCTGCCAATGCTTCCGTTTCAACCAAGGGCCAGAGATTGAAGCTAAAAGCTAGGGGCAAGAATGCCAGAGCCGTCAAAGACTTGATGTGAGGCGACATTTTCTCGACTGCAGCGCGCTGAGCAAGTCGCCGAAGGGTTGGTGAATCAGACCTGGCAGAGCAACGGTCGATATACAACGACCCGGGCAGGGCGACTTTCTCTCAAGCTTTGAACGTCCCTGAAAGGCTGGAGCCTTACGGGAAAACAATAGTTTGTCTCGACAAGGGTTGCCAAACCGAAATGAGGGCATGCAACCGACACCGATTCCCGCCTTCCTAGGCCTAGACGGCGTGATGGAGGTTGCAGATATCACGCGACCCTAAACGTCCACATGCCCCATGTAACAGTCGTTCTTCATTTATTTTTGGGAAGCTTCACTCTGCAATGTTACTCTGTAAAGTTCTAAGCTTAGTTTCTTTTTGACTTGGACCGGAACAAGTCTCTTTCGGGGCAGTAGTTGACAGACTGCGAGAGCTGATGAGATTACCGCCAAGCCGGCGTCAGCAGCCTAATTGGCCTTCGAGCGGTCGTTACCGCAGGGTTTTCTCATTTACCCCTGCATGAGTCAATTTTCTCTCTTTCCGCGATTGCAGCAGTAGTCTGGCCGCCCAGCCTAATGAGGCAAATACTTCTACACGGGAACGGCTCTCACCAAACGGGCCAAGACCACGGGGCGTCTGCGTCGTACACACACTTTGTTGCGCCACGCGGGAATACATTGAGGCACAGCGGCTCCGAAATTGACGAGAACTTGAGAGGATTAGGAAGGAGGTAGACTTCTCATACCTAGCTTGGCTACGCGGATAAGGCTGTCCACGAATAGACGAGATGGCTTGTAAGACATGCCTCTAAATGAGGACTTTGCGAGGGTCACCATTCCCCCTAGTCCGTCCGTCCTGTTGACCCTTCATCAGGCATCCACGTTGCATTGCATTGAATGAACCACTTGGCCTGGTCAAAAGGTCACGGGAGAATCGGGCGAAATCTTACGCCAAGACGGTCGAGGTGGTCTAAGAGACTGAGCGAGGATGCGAATGTAATTTGACATTATCCGCTTGGCGCAGGTCGGTGGTGTTCGGACGGGATTTCGGGAAGCCCACGAAGCTTCTCTTGTTTGGAAATGATATGAAGGCGTTGGAGACGCCGGCCTTTCCAGACTTTTCAAAAGTTCGCATCAGATCTGACCATCTGCCTCGTCTGCTTTCGAGTGGCACGCCGCAACTATTTGCATACTTGTCCCAGCAACCTCTGGCCCTCCCTTCTTGTTAAAATGTATTCCCACTCAAGGCTGTCCGCTCTCTTGGGGCTCTTCTATCTCATTTCTCCGCTGTTAGCTGCGGAGAACTCTTCATACTTTAATCTGAATTCTGCTTTCGGTCTACTTGGCTCTGATCTGCCTGCCCAGCTCCTCGACCTTCCTGTCGGTACCTGCAATGCCGAGACTCCTTGTGTCAATGGCGCTTGTTGCAGTGGTGTAAGTACCGTCCGGATCCCAATCCAACGGGGCGCATTTTCTGTTGCTGTGGGGAAGACATCTGACTTTGGATTCTCTCTGACATGTGTCTTGTAGATTACTGGCCTTTGCGGTTATTCTCCTGCAGAATGTGGTGCTGGCAATTGCACCTCCAACTGCAATGCCAAAGCCGAATGCGGCCAATATGGGGTCCCCGGAAGGCAGACCTGTCCGTTGGGTGTCTGTTGCTCGCAGTTTGGGTATGTATATCTTCTGGGTGCGTAGGCGTGGCTAACTCTTTGCAAAGCTTCTGCGGCTCGGTCGATGACTTTTGCAACGTCGACAAGGGGTGCCAGAGTGATTTCGGAGGCTGCGGCCCAGTAAAGCGGCCTTCGTGCAGCAAGACTGGAAACAGCGTCCAAGGTCGGTCAATCGGCTACTATGAGTCCTGGGCCAACACTCGTCCCTGCGGCAAGGTGTCCCCTGAGGACTTGAACCTAGACGGACTGACACATATCAACTTTGCTTTCGTCTTCTTCGACCCTGTCAAGTTCAGTATCGTCCCCATGGATAAGAACGCTGGATCACTCCTGAGTCGGTTTACTGCGCTCAAGGAGAGGAAGCCCGGCCTTCAAACCTGGGTCAGTGTCGGCGGGTGGTCGTTCAACGACCGTGAGTTTGATTGTTCCATTGGCGATGACTTGAAGGTGTGCTTATCCGTTCTTTACCAGCCGGCCCCTATCAACAAGCCTTTAGTACAATGTCGAGCACCGCCGAGAATCGCGGGATCTTCATTGCCGAGCTGATGTATTTTATGGAGGTAAATGACTCCCTTCTGAGTGTCTCTTTCTCTCGAATACTGACAAAGGCGCCAGACATATGGATTCGACGGCATGGATCTAGATTGGGAGTACCCCACCGCTGGTAGGCAGATTCCTTATTTACATACCTTTCCCAGACATCTTCCTGTCAACTGGTCACTCATTCATGTTGATAAAAACTTTGGTTGCTTCCGTACTTCAGTTTTGCTAATATTTGTCGCAGACGACCGTGGCGGAAAAGCCGAGGACAAAGCCAACTTTGTTCTTCTTTCCAAGGAAATCAAGGAAGCCTTCGGCAAGCGATACGGCTACTCCATCACGCTTCCAGCATCTTACTGGTATCTTCAACATTTCGATCTGAAGAATCTCCAGCCACATGTCGACTGGTTTAACTTGATGTCTTATGACCTGCACGGAACATGGGACGCTGCTTCAAAGTTCGTCGGCCCATACGTCGCCACGCACACCAACATCACAGAAATCGATCTCGGTCTTGATCTCTTATGGCGCGCTGGGGTCAAGCCTAAGAATGTTGTCTTGGGCCAAGGATGTGCGTTTCCCTGCTTGTGCTCATGTTATTTGATGGCATGGCTCTGATTATAGGCTAATTCTGTGCACTGTAGTCTACGGTCGTTCTTTTACCCTTGAAGATTCCAAGTGCAATAAGCCCAATGGAGTCTGTCGATTCAGTGGTGGCGCAAAAGAGGGCCCTTGTTCCAAAGCCTCGGGTATCCTGAATCTCCAGGAGATCATGGATATCATCAAGGACAAGAAGCTCGAGCCCGTCCATGACGAGAAGTCAGGCACCAAGTGGATTCACTGGGACAATGACCAATGGGTTTCGTACGATGACGGCGAGACATTGGGTCAGAAGGCCGAGTTCGCCAACTCGCGATGTCTGGGTGGCCTCATGGTCTGGGCCCTGGACCAAGTCGCCCAGGATGCCGCCAGTCTCTTGAACCCTGACGACATGGATGAAGAGGCTCTGCTCGAGGCTGAAGTCATCTACCAGGATGAAGCGGCCAAGGGCGTCTGTTACACTACCAAATGCGGCGAGAAGTGCCGAAACGGTGACCACGCGGCCACCCAGACCAACGGTCAACCTGGGACGTTGTCGACCATGGACCGCTGTCCCAAAGACGAGTTCCGGAGCGTCTGCTGCAGCAAGGGCTCCATCATGGGCACCTGCCGGTGGAGAGGATACCGTGGGCTGGCGATGTCTTGCATGGGCGGCTGTGCGGAGGGGGAGGTGTCTATCACAGAAAACAGCAACAGCCGGACGGACAAGGAGGATCAGAGCTGCACGGGCGGCACGCAGACCTACTGCTGCAACGGGTTCAAGCCTCCAATCTCCAAGGAGCAAATCACTGAGACCATCAAAGACGAGGCAACCGACGCAGCGATTGCGGCAGCGGAAGCGTTGGCGCTGGAGGTTGCGGCGAAAGCTTTCTGCCGCATCGCCATCATGGCAGCGACTGCGCCACTGCGGTTCATCCCTTTTGTTGGCAAGTCAAGCTCAAGTAACATCTCTTTGTAACCCGCCGCTAACTTAGCGCCCAGGAATCATCATCTCAATCGCTCTCCAAGCAGCTATGCCGGCCTTAGTTGCCGTCTGCTCCAAAGGTGTCGCCAAGGCGGGCAAGTCCGTTTTCAAGTTCCAGGGCAAAGATTACGACGTCAAACTCGACAAGCCGTTGGAGACCAAGGTCGATCGAGGCCCGTCCAAGCCCACGAGCAAAGCACCAGATAAGCCCGCAAGCTGTAAGGGCAAGCGACTCGAGGCTCGCGTCAACCTCCGCAACAAGGACATCACACGCGTCATCACTCAGGGACCTGCGAGACAGGAAATTGTGCGGAGGACCTGCTACGGAGACACCCACGGCCAGGCCTGCTACCATTACAAGTCCGTCATCGATCGCGACAATAAGCTCAGCAGGCTCACGTGCCCGGGCCAAAAGATTGGGGAGGCGTTGCGTCCGGTCGTCGGCTCCTACAACAAGCAGCACAACACAGACTGGAGCAGCGGCTGGCTACAGCAGGACAATCTCGTTTGCCAACGCGACGAGTACCCTCCCGCCGACATCTGGCGCAGCCGCGACGACAAGGCGGTGTGGATCCGACTGCTGCCCCAGGCCAGCAACGGAGGCGCGGGACAGCTGTTCGGCGGGTGCCCGGAGAAGCAGGCCGAGGAGCTCATCCACGAGGGCTTCCACACCACGGAGAACGTCGGGTGCCGCGTCGTCACCATCACCACGCGCCGCGTCCGGGCCGTGGAGAAGGTCATTGAGCTCAACTTTGAGCGCATGGGCGGTATGCCGGCCGACTACGGCATCGAGGAGAACCCGTGCTGGCCCAAGACACTCAACAACAACGACCCCGGCTTCGCGCTGCTCAACAACGACGACTGGTACAAGGGCGCGGGCCGCGCGCAGCAGCGCGGGTACCGGCAGTACTACTCCAAGGCGCCGACGGACATGTTCACCCTGGACGCGAACGGGGTGGCGAAGGTGAACATCCACAAACGCGGGTGGACGCCACCCCGGAAGCGCAAGGCGGACGAGGTCAAGAGGCGGGAGGTGGACCCGCTGGACATTGTCGTCAGCGAGGGCAACACCACGCGCCAGCCGACGGAGGAGGAGCTGCTGGAGGACTTTGGGCTGGTCCGGTGCAGGGACGGGTCCTGCGAGAAGGAGATGCACGACCTCGGGTACGCGTCTCTGCCGGTGTCGGGCATGAAGCCGACGTCGCCGCCGGAGACGGAGGCGTCAACGACGATGGCGGTGGCCCTGCCGACGTCCCTGTCTGGGGTGCTGGCGACGGCGGCCGACGTTGCGAAGGCGGCTGCTGCGGTCATCACCGCGGCCCCGGAGTAGGATGCGGAGTGGGTGTGAGACGGATCAGAGGTCGCATGTTGCTAGTTCTAATGGCAATTTTCCTCTGCGCTGGCAAGTGAAATAGGCAGAGCATATCTGTTCCAACTTCGGTCCTATGATTTGTGAAAAGCTGCGTCGTCTCCACCCACTCCATGTGTTGCTGTGAAGCGGCTTACGGGCCAGTCTCACACATTTGTGTGAGCTTTATGTGAGATGAAAGGTGAAGCGTTGAGACGAGGATGTATTCGCCGTATGCCAGATGTACGAATCATGGCCCGTAGCCGAAAACGCATCAAACCTGCCATGGATGACTGTAATTCTAGGGAAATGTTCGAGACAACAGATGCAGAGTAGCGGTCCCGGTGTCTTGGGGGGTGATGTGTCAATTGTATCGTTTATCTTACGGATGATGGAGGGTATTTCCTTGATCTTTGATCTCCTGGACCATTGATTCCATGCTGTTTAGTAGTAAGGACGGACTTGGTGATGCGCAGCGAGGTGGCTGCGGGGGATACAAGTTCCACTATTGGGAGAAACGATGGAGAATGGGTTCATGACAGAACCATGCGCGCTGTTGACTTGGTAGAAATACAGGGAGAGAGGGACACGAATGCTCCTGTCAACCTTGAAGTCTATGCATACACTCCGCAGGAAGGGAGTGCCAGGCAGATAATGATATCCAAGAGTTCAATAATGCACGGGAGCCAGCTATTAATAATCAGACTAGACCATCGAGGAGTACTTATTGTTGAAGACGCTGATTTAGTATTTCTGGACCAGATTTCAGGTATCGAAACTTTCTCACCAACTGACTGTTATGCTACCAGTGTTTCATTTCCAATGATATTGGTATTTATCTGGTTGACAACGATCTACTGACCAACCACGGGAAGACCTGTACGCAACCCACTGATTTCTTACTCATCCCGAGTCCATCATGGAGTCAATGACGTAAGAATTTCGACCCCGCCAAAATGTAACACTCAGTTCAAGGGTATCAAAATCACTCGGGATAAAGCCATATCATCTAAACTAGATTCATTCTACGACAGTTGGTGATCCAATCACATATCATCAACTCCACCTCAGTGACTATCAATCAACATCGACACACCCACAGCATGGACCCGGCACAATTACCTCCGTGGGACCTCCCTGAGGGCGTCACATCGCGTTACGTTGACACGTCTCCCATAGGGTTGAAATTTCACATCATCGAGTCTGTACCAGACATCATAGCTCCTGATCACCGTCCGCCACTGGTCCTCCTCCTCCATGGCTTCCCGAATCTATCTTACGACTGGCGCTTCGTGATGCCAAAACTCGCCAAAGCCGGCTACTACGCAGTAGCATTTGACATGCGGGGCTTCGGCCGCACCCACAACGCGGATCTCAGCCCGATAAGCGAAAACTCGATTCGACCACTGACCACAGTGCGGGACGTTGTTACGCTGGTCCACGCGCTCGGGTATGAGTGTATTCACACCCTGGTGGGGCACGATATCGGGGCCTTTGTGGCTTCGCTCTGCACCATTGTGCGAGGAGACTTGGTCAAAGCCCTTGTTATGATGTCGCATCCATTCAAGGGTTCCCCTCAAGTACCCTTTGGGACAGCGGTCTCTCCACCGCTGGCTTCTGCTATTTTACACCAGGCTAGAGACGGTAAGAGGGAGGAAGTCAAGGCCGACCCCGATATCCAGGCGTCTCTTTTGAAGCTTGATCCACCCCGGAAGCATTACAAGTATTACAACGCGTCTCTCGAAGCAGCCGACGAATGGACCCATCCGACCGGCGAACCGATGCACCGGTTTCTCAGAGGTTACTTCCACCTCAAGTCGGCGGACTACAGCTTGAATAACCCACGACCTCTTAAAGCGTGGACTGCAGGGGAACTCGCCGTCATGCCGCACTACTACGTTATGAGAGCTGACCTGTCGATGCGCGGAAACGTCGAGTTGGACATGTCCGGCGAACCAGCCACAATCCGCGACAAGCTTGGCGATACATCGTGGCTCACCGATGCGGACCTCCAGGTTTACACAGACGAGTTCTCGCGCAACACCTTTACACTCGCTTTGATGTGGTACAAAGTACTTGTGAACCCGGCCTTGTCCGCGGATCTTCTGTGTTTCGCGGGAACAAAGCTTGGTGTCCCGACAAAATACGTCTCCGGAACAAGCGACTGGGGCACGTATCAGGTTCCTGGCTCTCTTGATGCCATGGAGAAAGGTGAGAGCGTTCGGGCTGATTGCTGGAAGGGAGCTGTCCACATTCCTGGAGCCGGGCATTGGGTCAATATGGAGAAGCCTGAGGAAAGTGTGAAAGAGATTCTGGAACTGGCGGGGTCTGTTTAGGTTCAATGTACAGAAGCGTTTGGAGGTGAGAATTGTTTGTATGACCGAAACTAACCCTTTGTTTGCATCGAAACACGTCTATTGAGCCACAAGCTCTGAGGCAGTCGAAGTTTAGTCATGCGGACGAACGATCGGTTTGTTAAAAGCCTTTTGTGTTCTTATGGCCAGCTCAAGGAAATAAAGCACCTGTCTGTTTCTGAGTTTCTGCATCGAATGCGATATCAAAGCCGTGCGGACACATCATGTGATTACAAGACTCGTAAATTAGGGAGGTAATGGTCTTAGTACTTTGATAGTTTCCCTTGGCTTTGCTCTCATGTTTTGCAATTCTGTTTGAGGCAGCTTTTGTATCCAACGTCGTGCGGGTCTGATAGCCTCGCCTCAAGACTTGCGCAACTTCTCTCCGTTCCAGGCCTTGGTGGTTTGCCTAAGATAGCTCCCCTTGGAACATTTGATCTTGTGAGTGCGGTTCAGGTGCAGTGGTAGCGTGATTCACTCATCTTGTATAGAACACTACTCACATCTGCAAGCTGATATTGTCCGCCTGAGCATGCCTTTGAAGTTCGAGATAAACTCTCATGTAGGCTCTAGACCTAGGTCTTTTACACGGATTGGCTCGCGGTGGGGCTTAGGAAGAGTCAACCATGGAATTCCAAACTTTCTTCGTCGCCATCATCAGCATCATCGTTGGCGTTCGATGGAATCCAAGATCCCTAATGATTTTCCACCGCACAACCACTCGTCGGTTCATGAACTCAAGAACGATGTAATGTGATATAGCATTGGGACTTGGTAGATGCATCATTTCGCGTCAGCAACAACGAGCGCTGAGGAGGTCTCCTTCAAATCGTCTCACTCAGCTCATTCTCAGTTCACCTATTTTCCATCTCAAGGCAGCATTTCAGAAACAGGAGGCAAGACTGGATGGCACTGGGAGGCAGTGCTCCATTTAAGCTGTCGTGCCTTCCAGAGCGAACATGCCTTTTTTGTATTTTCTGCAGCTTTCTCCGTTGATCTACTTTTCTACTTTTTCCTCTTCCTACGACATCACTTTTGCTTGTTTCTTCCTTCGCCCATCTCTCTTCGTCTTAATACTATCTGCCCAGTCTCGACTTTTTCCATCATCACTCGCTTTCCGGACCATTCCTCTCGGCTGTGCCGATTCCATTTCTTCTTACGTTAACAATAACACGCCTTCTGATCGTCTCATTCGGCCCCCGACGATTGCTCTCAATCCATACCTTTTTCGCGTCGCCCGTCTGAGGACGACAAACCCGAAGGAAGCAGCCACAACGCCAATAACATTTACACACTTAGATCGTCGATTGCCACCATCCGACCCCGTCACATAAAGAGGCTTTGCTATGTGCCAAGCTGAGAAGTGGTGGTGCATTGGATGCAGGAATATTCGCTCAGGATTCCAAAAGTGCCCAAAGTTCGATCCTGTTGCCGAGTTCTGCGAAGACACCAATCTCGAAGATCCACCCTTGAAGCCCGTCTTCGAACATTGTAACAACCTCGAATGCAAATATCTCGATCCCTCATTGGCATGGCATCCGAACCAACCTTTGTCTCCTGACTCACTAGCCTTTGCGGAGTGGCTGAAGGGAGTCAGCGAGAAGATGGACAGTCCGCCTGTCACGGCGCTGGACGCCGCGGGTGCTAAACCGAAGGCCGTGTCTCTTCAACCGAAGGGCGGCGTAGACATGGTTTCCGCCGGTGGCAGGCTTGAAATTCAGGGCTCCAAACCCATCTCCGGTAATAGTCCTGGTAAGGTGGACATCATGTCAGTGCATTTTCCACAGATGCTAAAGACTTCCTTAGTTGGACTCCAGCCCCAGATGAACACTCCAAGCGAGCATACTGTTGCTGAGAGCGGAAGCCAAATCAACCATGATAAACTCAGCAGTTCCAAAAGGAGTTCGAATGAACAGATGGGAATCCAGTTGCAGAAGATTAATGCTCAAACTTCGCAAACAACTAATGCTAATGGTAAGTGGTTCATGTTTCTCCCGTCTCCAAGAAATAGTACTGACAAAGCATCAAAACAGTTTCACAACCCGCCACAGCCAGTCGACCACCGTCCATGGCTCCCCGTTTTGTTGCCTCAAGCCTCTCTCTGGCGACCTCGCCTCAGCCTTTCTCAAGCCCCTCGAAAGCCACCAACACTGTGACTAAAGTCGAACCTCTGAAAGTGCCAGAAGGCTCAAATCCGTCGCATCCTCGTCTTGCAGACAAGCCAACTTCCAGTCATGGTCAGAGACCTTATGGCTTCAGTCAGCCACTCGGCCAAAGCTCCACTACACAGCTAGGAAGCTTGGTGACACCAAACTCGATGCTCCAAAGAGGAGGCGCACCATACTCCGGATCCATGAACGTCAGGCTGCAAACGTCGACTGCAACGACTCCAGGACGCGGTCAACATGGAGGAACTGCGCCAGTTGCACATATGCAGACCCCAAATCAATCCGGCAGACTTCAACGCGCCATGCATCCTGGGCACCGGGCGGTCATGGACAAGCTCATGAACCGCAACGCAGGGCTGTCATCACGGAGCGGCCACAATCCTTCGGTCCCACACTGGCAAATGGCCCTCCCCAACTCCCAGGGCCAGGGACACACTGTCACGCTACCGCAACACCGACGAATCTTAGCTACAAAGATACAAAACGACGGATCAAGCGTCACGGTTGGGGTGCCGTTTAGAGAAGCCGCTTATACGCAAAACTTTGAAAACGAAGTGCGTCAGTTACATGCCCAGCATTACAGACCAACGTATCACTCAAGCCTCATCGCTGTTGGGCCAATGAATAACGGGATGTTAATGGGTCACCACCCGAACAACACTCAGGACAGAAACTCGCAGCAGGGCTACATCGCCAGCACTGGAAACTTCCAGGGTGGCTTCGTCGACCAATGCGACATCAACGGACAGCAGCATGTCGTCAGATCGAATGGAACCGGCACATACAATGGTTACGTACAGCAATTGTCTCCTGCCTTGTCAGGTTCCCGCTTCACTTCTTGGACCCAGACGAACCCTCAGTTCCCGTCGTTTGGCCAGGGCCACCCGCACTACCAGACCGCAATTCCGTCGTTTCCAACACCAGGCTTGCCCCAACCTAGTCTCGATGACCCCAAGAGATCATACTCCATGGTTTTCAGTGACGGTGTTTTCTGGGGGCGTCGTCCATCCTCTTTCTTGCAATCACCGATAAGTCAACAAAGCAACTATTCGCCGGTGACATATCAGGCAGGCTTGGACGGTCAGATCATGAAAGAAGAACGCTCAGCCAAGCGTACCAGAGTACATGAGGGAACACTCGGAACACCGCAGCACACCTCATACAACTCGATCAATTCTACCAATGTTCAGGATACGGTGGGTGTCGAGAAGAACAGAGTTACCACGCCATCTCTTGTCCGAGCTGTTATTAATGAAGCGACACCCGTTGTTCCCGATGAGATGCCTCCAGCTCACAAGGACACGGCACAAGCCTTCATTGCCAATCAGACCCTGCTCCAAACACCGGCTGCTCAGCACCGCTCGGCCCAGCAGACTAGCTTGGGGGTTCCCGAAACCTCTCAAGCCGTTGTAAGCAACGGTTTCAGCAACGTCGACAGTCCGCCCGCAGTCAATCCACAGTCGGGTTACGATTACGCACTCTTTGGTGACTGGGAAGTACCGCCTGGTGAAGACTGGGGCTCTTTTGAGTCTCTATTGCAGGACGATGGACCCTCCGATCAGGATTTGGCGTAGATGACCAAATACGCGAGGGCTCTTTTGTGCTGAGATAAAAACGGGTTTTTACATACGACGTACGCCGCCCATCATATACCCTCGCTGACAACAACACGACTTTGATGGCCTATTCCGCTTGACTTCGCTGTATTGCGTCGTCCGTTGATTGTTTATGACACTGTGATGGTTCGACGAACCCCCATGCAGCCAGCGAGGGATATGGTCGACAAGAGATACGGAGGACAGATGGAAGGGAGCGCTCCGCTTTCCAAATGGCGTGACTTGCATTTTTCAGATGGGTTCCCATACTGGTGATCGAGCCGAAGCCGGGTCCAATATGGGCGAGGACGTTCGTGACCTCTGCGCTACTGAACTGCCACACATGCTCGAGGAGTTTTGTATTGCTATAGTAGATAGAAGCCATCCAAGACTTATTTTCCCGCAAATCTCGTCTGCTTTGTGATGTTGACGGACTGGTACGGTGGCACCATAGAACAAGGACATCCCCACCGTCGCCACGGATCACTTGAGCCAACCTCACAGGAAACATGCTCCCGGTACCAAATCCTCAATAACCTTGTTCTAGAGGGATAGAATCATGGGCTTCTGCGTCAATGACAAGCTGGCACGTTCTTTGTGGATGAAAGCCCGATGCTTCAAAACATGAGCGTTGGGATAGGAAACAATCAGGGCACCCCGTTTCAGGCGGAGGGAGGCAGAGCCAAGAAACAGTACGAAGAGGTCACCACTGCATCGGAGAAGTCTCACTCATGTCAATATCACATATGATGAGGGAACAGTAGGTGCATTACAGGGAGTTTTGTCCCAACATTGAACTCTATCATAACACACTTGCAGAAGAATGCTCGTACATAGTCATAATCATCCCAGAAAAAACATCTAAAACCCAATTATACCCGTATACCCCTGTTATTACGCCGACCAATTCTCTCCATATGTCTAATCGCGCAGGTACTTGAGGATCTGGTCACGCTCCTCAGGCGGCATGGTGCGGATGACGTCGCGAACACCACGCATGGCAGCGCTCTGGTTGGCTCTCAGGACTGAGCTCAGCTCAGTAGCCAGGTTGTCGGCCTTGACGCCCTCAATTCGGTCGGTGATTGACTTGCGGTTGGACTCGTACCACTCAGAAACCTCGCGGTCAGCAGTAGCAAAGTTGACCACGCCGGACCAGCTCTCGAGGAACTGGAGGTTGCGCTTGCGGGCCTCAGGCGCCTTGGTGGGGTCGGAACCAGCGGTGTGAGTGAGGACGGTGGAGGCCATGCGGCGGAGGAGGTACTCCTCGTTGAGACGACGGCGCAGACGCCAGTAGAAGAAGCGACGAGAGTTGGTCCACTCGAGTTGGTCGCGAATGACACCCTTGGCCTTCATGCGGCCGGAGCGATCATGAAGGTCGGCGAACTGGAGGGCGATCTGGGAGTAGACAGGCAGAAGCTGCTTCTCGCGAATAGTCATCTTCTTCTTGAGCTCGTCGGCCTGCTCCTTGGGCAGATCGGTGGCCATCTGCTTCTTAAGAGAGGCGTAGACAGGGTCCAGGCGAGCCATGGTCTCAAGCTGCTTGTCCTTACGGTACTTGATACCAACAATACCCTCAGGCTCGAGGACACCACCGCGGGCATCGACATCGGCATACATCTCCATGGCCTCCGGGTTGATGGTGGGGTCGACGACGACCCAAGAGCCACCACGAAGCTCGCCGAAGGGAGGAATGTAGACGAAGATGGGCTGCTCGAACTTGACGAGGGCGTCGACGATGTAGGAACCGTACTTCAAGACCTCGTTGTACATGTCGCGCTGACCACCAGAGAAACCTCTCCAGTTGGCGAGGATCATGAGAGGCAGCTGCTCACCATTGTTGAAGTCGTTGATGGCCTGGGCAGTCTTGAAGGCGGAGTTGGGGTACCACACACCACCAGCCTCGTTGGTAACCTGCTCAATGGAATCAGGGTTGGCGGGGTCGGCAGGGGTGATGTTCTCGACAGATCGGGTCTCGACAGCGATGACACCCATGGGGATGCCACCAAGGCGAGCACGACCAACAACGACGGTGCGAGCCCAGCCGCCAAGGGTCTCAACGAAGGAGTCCTTGTCGAAGAGACCGGGCTCGAAGCCACCCTCCTCAGTGGGGCGACCGCCAATCATCCATCGGACGTCGTAAGGCTGCTTCTGGGGAGGAGTGTAGACAACGTCACGGTCCCAGACGTCAGTGCTAGGGCTCACAGGGATGGGGCTGCCACGCTTCTCGGGGATGAAGGACATCCACTCGACAATCTTGGAGACACCGTCGAAGTCATCGTTACCAGTCATGTGCGAGACACCGTTGCGGTACATGATCTGGGTACCACCAAGCTGCAGGTTGGAGGTGTAGATCTCACGGCCGAGAACGTTGTTCAGGGCAGGGGCACCAGTAAGGATAATGGGCTGGCCCTCAATCTGGACGGCACGCTGGCCGAGACGGACGAGGTAAGCACCAATACCGACGGAACGGCAAGTCACCAGGGTGATGGTGAAAATGTCATTGTAGGCCTTGCTGGTGGCACCGGCGATAAGACCAGAGCCCCTCAAGCATTCAACACCAAGACCGTCCTCAGAACCAACAATGGTGACGATCTTGTGACGCTTCTCACCGTCCTCAGAAACGACTTCGGTGATGACATCCTTGGCGAAGCGCTTCTGAGCCTCATCGTCGAGGTAGAGATACTTGAAGCCGTTGTCCTGCTTGTTGCCGTCGTTCCACGCAACCTTGAAATGGGGCATGAGCTCGTTGGCGACACCAAGACGAGCACCAGAGTTGGCGGACAGGTAGATGCGGGGAATGCCAAGCTTGCGGGCAAGCTCAGTGCACTTGAAAAAGTAGTTGTCTTCCTTGGGACCAAAGCTACCGATCATGTAGGTAATGTCATTGGCAACGACGATGAACTTACGGCCCTTAGGATACTCGGGAGTCTTGGCGTGGAAGATCCAACCAACCATGCCGCAGGTATTGGTACCGGGCTCACGGTTGACCTCCTGAAGGTTGTCCTTGTCGTCCAAGACGAGCTCAGTGTACGTGACGCACTCACCAGACTTGGGCTGCTGACCTCCAATGGCACCGTGCTTCTTGACCGACTGGGTCCAGCTGTTCTGGATGGCCTGACGGAAGAGCTCGGGGAAGTCGTACACGTACTGCGTACCCATCAAGTGAGCCTTGTAACGCTTGGGCTGCAGAGGGTTCTTCGTGGGGTAAGGAGTCGAGACGGGCAGCAAGTGCATGGGACCCTTCTCCTTGGTGCCACCGATGCTGTTGAAGACCCACTCGCCCTTCTCAGACTTGCGCTCAGCGTAGATGTCAACATCAACAACGTATCCAGACGTGTTGGTGATGATGACACGCAGAGGGTAGGGGACGCCGGTCTGGGGGTCAGTGCAGATAATGCGGATCTCAACCTGGGCAACACGCAGGCGCCAAGCACGGGCGCCAAAGCGGTCGAGGAAGCCCTGGAGACTGCTCTCAACCTCCTGGGGGTGCAACTGGAACACGGGGGTGAAATTGATGAAGACCTGGTTCAAGTCGGAGTTGTTGTTGCCAATAATCTCAAGGGCGTCGAAAATGTCGTTGATGACGCGATCAGCCTCAGAGATCAGGTACTCAGCGGTAGGGATCTCGTCACGGAGACGGCCAGGACGGATGACTGCGCGGGTGAAGTAGCGCTTGTCGCCGTCGACAGCCTTGCCAATACCCTCGTAGACGTGGATGTTCTTGTTCTCCGTGAAAACGGGCTTGATGTGGAACTTGGCCAGCCTGCCGAGCTCAAGCTGGAAGGCAAGAGCGGGCTCAATGTGACGAATACTGTCGTCCTCAACGTACTCGGGGCCACGGAAGGTGTAGTAGCCGGGGTAGGCACCATCGTTGCGACCACAGATGAAGGTAATGCGGCGGACGTTGCGGTTCAAGAGCTCCTCCTTGAACTGCTCGATGATAGGAACGATGCGAGAAAGGATCTCCTGGTCACTCTTGCTCTCAGCGTCGCGGACGGCGACGTTGATAACTGCAGAGAGCTCCTCGGAGTCAACCTTGGTCGCAACGGGCTTGCGCTTGCCGCTCAAATCGGGAATGAGACCAGGGGTGCTGCGCTTTCTCGCCTTGTCAGAGACAGCGAGAGTCTCGAGAGCCTTGCCAAGTAAGTCCTCAGCATCGTCGAGGTACTTGACAGGAACGATGACACCCTTGCGGTTGGGCTCGGAATCCCACTTGTGGTTGAGGTAAGACATATCGCTGATGGAGTGGATGCGCTTGAAGTCGAATGAGCCGCCGCTGCCGCTGGGAGTAGCGGGAGAAGAAGGCGCCGCGGACTGCAGAGGCAGTCCGTACTCACTCTGACCAATCTTGCGCAGAGCAAAGTCCCAAGTGCAAAAGAGAGGCGTGTCGGTCTCGTCGGAGTGGTACTCAATCTGCTTGAGAATGTACGCACGGTAGGCACGACGAACGTAGACCTCGAGAGCAGCCAGAGAAACATAGGGGTCCTCGTGGGCAAAGAAGAGCGTCAGGACGTCGAAGACGGTGTACTTGGAGTCAACGACCTCCTTGATGACGTCCAAGCTAGGCTCACGGTGGTCCCAGGAAGCCTCACCGTAGCGGGACTCCACGACGGAAGTGCGGAGGATGTGCTCCATCTGGGCAGTGCGCTCCTCCAGGGAAGGCAGAGAGCACTGGATCATGATCTCACGGGCCTTGAGGGAGACCTTGGAGGTGGTTCGGGAGGACTGGAGCTCAGTCAACTCCTGCAGAGCAGGGCGGAGGAACTTGGCGACGTTTCCAACATTGGGCTTGTTGGGGCGGTACTCCTCGAGGATGGCAAGGATGAGCGAGCTCTTGGCGCCGACACGGCTGTGAGACAGAACAGTCTGGACGACCTTGCGGATGTCGTCCTTGTTCTGATCACGCAGCTTGAGAATGACGCTGTCCTCCTGGGTTCCATAGCCGGTGAAGAGGCGCTCAATGTCGATGTACGAGGCCAACAGATCCTTGATGACGGTCAGCTCGTGAGCCTTCTGGCCCTCAGAGTAGGAGTTGAGGACGTCGGTCAAAGGCGCCAGAGTGGTCCTGAGCATCTCAGCATCGGCGGCAGCGACGTTCTCGTCGATGAACTTGTGGAAGGCCTTGGACAGGGCCTTAGCGGGGAAGTCGGCGTGGCGGGTCTTCGCGCGGTCGACAATCTGGGAGAACTGGCTGTCCAACTTCTGAGGCATACGGCTGTGCAGAGCAGCGAACTGGGCGTTCCACTGGCTGTATGGCAGCTCGGGGTTGCGGAGGACCTCAATCAACTGCTTGAGGGTGGCAGCCATGATGACCGAGTTGTCGTATCCGAGCAAAATGTTCTTCAGGGTGTTGTGGAGAAGGTCGAAACGCTGAGCAGGCTTGGTACCAACGGCAACAGGCTCGCCGTAGACGGGGAGCTGACCAACGAAGGGCTGGGCCTGCTTGACGCGGCTGGGGTCATCCAGAGCGAGAATACCGAGGATATCGCCAGCCTCGAGAGTGGCTCCCGGCTGCTTGATGAGCTGGACGAGACCATCCTCTACGGCGATCAAAGGCATGTACATCTTCATGACCTCAACCTCGGCGAAAGGCTGGCCAGCCTTGACGTGCTCGCCGTTCTCGACCAGGTACTTGACGAGCTTACCAGGGGAGGGAGTGCGCAGCTGGGTAGGGTCGTTCTCCTGCTCGAGCAGGCAGGTCTTGCCATCGACGGAGAGACGGGTGGCACCAACCTCCTCCTTCCAGTAGACGCTGTGGGAGCGGCCGTCCAAAAGGATCAGGAGACCACCGTCACTGAGAACACGAACGCCGACGGAGCACTTTGATCCATTGATGAAGAGATGGTAGCTGTCAGTGCTGGCACGGGTAGCGGTGAACTTGTAGCGGAAGCCCTCGTAGATGAAGTCAATGGCGAAGACAGTCTTGAGGATGTCCTTGGAGGGAACCTGACCCTTCTCCAGGCTGGCGCGGTACTCGGTCATGCAAGCCTCGCTGGCAAGGTGAGCCTTGGTAACAGCACCGCAAACGACAGCCAACATGGGGTCCGGTCGCTCAGCTGTCAGCTTCTTGGTGATGAGCTCGTCAAGCCAACCGGTGGTGATGGTGTTGTCCTCGAAAGCCTCTGTCTCCAGAAGCTTGATGAGGTACTCGACCGTCGTGCGGAAGTCACCACGAATGCTCAGTTCCTTGAGTGCAACAACCATGTGCTTCCGGGAGGCAGCGCGGTTCTCACCATAGGCGAAAATGTGACCAAACTGGGAGTCGGAGAAGCTGTGAATACTGGAGGCGGTACTGACGGAGAAGTAACCCCAAACGTTGGAACTACTCCTGAAGTTTAGGTCGTGCATGACACCGTTGGAGGGCTTGAAACCTTCACCGGGGTCCTCAGAGGTGATTCTGCAGGCAGTGGTGTGACCCTTGGGTCTGGGGCGGCGCTGCGTCTTCTCGCTGCCCTCCTGCTTGAACTCGAAATCGATCTCGGTGGACGTCCTGGGATCGACACCGTACAGCAAACGGATGTCGCGGATTCTGTGCAGGGGAATACCCATGGCAATCTGAAGCTGGGCGGCGGGCAAGTTGACACCACTGACCATTTCCGTGGTGGGATGCTCGACTTGGAGACGGGGGTTTAACTCAAGGAAGTAGAACTTGTCGTCCGCGTGGGAGTACAGATACTCAACGGTACCGGCGGAGACGTAACCGACAAGCTTACCGAGACGGACAGCGGCGTCCTCCATGGCCTTGAAGGTGATGTCCTTGGCGATGGTGACAGGTGCCTCCTCGATAATCTTCTGGTGACGACGCTGGACGGAACAATCTCTGCCAAAGAGGGAGATGTTGTTACCGTACTGATCAGCGAGCAGCTGCACCTCCAAATGTCTCGCGTTGCCAGCCAACTTCATGATGAAGATGGGGGAGCCGGGAATCTCGCCGGCAGCGGCCTTGTAGAGCTGCTCAAAGCCCTCCTCGGAAAGAGCCTTGCGAATACCCTTGCCACCACCACCCTCTGACGCCTTGATCATGACGGGGAAGCCAATGGCCTTGGCCTTCTCCAGGCCCTCCTCCCACGAAGTCACGCAGCCCTTGGCGTAGGTGTCGTCAGCGACGGTGACAATGCCGTGCTTGTCAATGTCGACGGCGTTGACGCCCGTTCCCGACCAGGGAATACAGGGCACCTCGGCGTGCTGTGCAACGATCGTGGAGGAGATCTTGTCACCGAGAGATCGCATGGCGGATCCAGGGGGTCCAATGAAGACAATCTTCTTGGGGGATGCGGCGAGGGACTCAGGAAGCTTGGGGTTTTCGGAGGCGTGGCCCCTGGGAAATCACTGTTAGCATTGGCAATGCGCGCGCGCGGCAGCAGAAGCACTCACCATCCGGCCCACACGGCGTGGACGTTCATGCGCTCGGCAATATCAACAATCAACTCCACGTTGGCGTAGTTGTGGTTGTTGGTGCCGCCGGGAACTTCGACGTAGTGGTCGGCCATGCGGATGTAGTCGGCGTTGGCTGCCAGGTCCTCAGGGGTGGCCATGACAGTGAACTGGATGGCCTTCTCGTCGCCGAACGTCTCGTACGCCCATTTCCGCACCGAACGGATCTCCTTGACGGCCGCAATACCGTTGTTGGCGATCAGAACCTGCGAAACGTCTGCGTTAGCATGTCTGGCGAGCCCACCGACGAAATTGTCAAGAAAACTGGGGCTCAACGCACGTTGGTGATGACGGTGTGGCCATCTTGCTGGGCGACAAAGTCCTTGACCTTGGAGGCCGGGGCGTTGCTCAGCTTGTTGCCGCCAATGAAGTGGTCGGCGATTTGGTGCTTCTCAGCGTAGGTAGCCTTGCCATTAACATGGGGCACAGTCCGGCCAGTGCCATTGGCTGCTGTGATTTCGGTCATGATTGCGGTATCTGTTGAGGAATTCGCGGGTATCTTAGAAGGTGACCGTCATGAATCAGGGGAGCTCCAGGAGCTTTGATTCGTGGTGATATGACGTGGGTCGCGGGAGAAGAGTTTGCTCGAAGGGGGTAGATTCGAGCAGGGAGATTAATCGTGGAATCTGTCTCTGCAGCAAGGAACAGTATAGGGGGGGTATAGGCAGAGCAATTGGATCGTCGGAGGTGAAGAACAGAGATTTGTTCGAGTCTCTAGAAAGTTGGGGAAACAAACACTCTTGTTAGCAACTTTCTTGTTGGGAGAACCGAGGAGCATGAGTAGCGCTAGGAGGGGGAAGTTTGGGGGGTGGAATGCCAGGGGCAGCAATGGGATGCGCGGGACTGGTGGTTTCGTGCCAGGGAGAGCCGGGCGATGGGCGATGGGCAAGGGACTTGCGTATACGTGTATGTGTGTGCAGGAGAGACTGCGGGCAATGCGGCAACGTACCTGGTTGAGTTGAGGAAGCTTGGTAAGACAATTGCTTCCTTCTCCTGTCTTGTGGCTAAGGACAGAAGGTCTATAAGGTGTGTCAGAAAAGGGAGAATGGAAGGGAGAGAGTGAGAGAGGAGGTCGAAGAAGAGAGGAAGTTGCGAGAGGAGGAAGAGGGAGTTAAGGAGGTGTTATTGTAGTCCGGGGACTATTGGGATTGAGGATTGAGGATTGGGATTGGGGATGGGGACGGGACGAGGGAAAAGGACTGCACCTGAGAAAGTGTGGACTGTGTGGACTGGAGACAGGTACAAGGAGTGGACGGGAGTTCCGGGGTTGAGGCGTAATGACAACAGAGAGAGTGAGTGGGATAGTGAGAGTGAGATGTGGAATTTGGGACCCAAGTGACTTTGGAGCTGGGATTAGATTGGGATTGGGGATTGTTGGAGCGGCGAGGGGCGCGTGGGAATGTCACGAAGCCATGTACCTTTTTCTCGAGATGCAGGTATATCGACAAATAAAACTGGGGTCCGCGGTAGGGATGCGAGGTACCTCGGGGGTACGTAGGGTGTGTGATGGAGAGAGTGAAAGTGAGAGTGAGAGTGGGAGCAGGAGGGAACGGGAAGCTCTGGTTGAGAGGTGTAAACGCCTACTTTGAGATGGTGAGTTAATTAAATTTCCCTCGACACTGCCGCCTGCCGGGGAGGCTATTCTCGATTTCTCTGGGTACTCTTTTGCTTGTGGTCGCCGGACGATGAAAAGAGAGGGAGAGGATCTAGAGGTTGAGGCCCGAATGATGCAACGACGAGAACCCGCCGCGACGAAGAGATGGAGACAAAAGAAGGAAGAGGGGTGCAGGGACGGGACACGACGGACGGCAGGAAGGACGAGAAGCAGGGGAGAAGACGCAGGCGAGGCTGACTGTATATAATCGCATCTCACGATGGGAAAGACCGAAGCAAGCAGTCCATGGCAACCAGCACGAACAGGAGGAGCAGGCGCATCACGAAGGAGCAGGAGCAGGAGCAGGGAGCAGGGAGCAGGAGCTTCAGCTGGAAGGTTTGTCGAAGGTGGCAAGTTCCCGGCCGAGGGGTACATCGGCATCGCGAGACAGGTACTTGCGTCGGTTCCCGAGACCATGTACCACCCACGTACCCCCCTGACCTTTCGTACCTCACCTCTTCTGTTTCGCTCCGCCGGCGGGCGGGTGACGGACCACCATCACCACCACCATTGCCAACCCAAGGATCAAGATCGTCCTCAGCCAAAACCCCCCGTTCAACACGCGCATCGCCAATATTTTGCTTTGAGACCTGACGGACTGTCCTCTTCCTCTAGCCTGCTTCTGCACTACGTCTCGGGATGGTTGTGTGGCCCCCAGCATGGGCTTGGCCTAGTCTGTGTGTGTCTTTTCCCGCGTCCAACCCACAGCCTACGCTCGCCCATTCGACTCACACTAGGCATTCTCGAACAAGCCGGTGCTCACCTCACTTTACCTCTGCCGGTTTCTCTCGCACACATGCTTACAGCCTTGGCGAAACATTGTCACCTCCTCTCTCTCGGTGTCCCCCTCTCTTTCTCTTGTCGTCCCTCAATCCATCAGTCCGCCTCCTTCTGGGCCCCTCCCTCCCTCAACCAATGGCCGGGGTGTTGGGGAAGCTGTACCCAAGGGTGGGCGGCGGACGGGCCAGCGGGCTGCAACAGTCCCTGCCCATGTCTCTCCTACCTGTAGACTTTCCCCCCCATCTAAGCCCAGCCCAGGTGCAGAGTTGAATGAATTGCCCGGCGGCAAGCTTCTGGTGCTCCCTTACGTCGTGTCCACTGGAGGTTCGTTGCAGGTCTAGCCCAGTCCCGATCCGATCCCATTCCATTCGTTGATTGATGGATTGCTGAGGCCGGTCTGGGTTGGGTGTTGTGTTTCCCCCAATTCTGCCATTGCAACATCCCTCTCAGGGCGCTGCGTCAAGGCCAGGCCGAGTGAGGTACCTACGACGGCCAGGGCCCGAAAGCTGTGAGAGAACAAATGTCAGGCTGCAGATCCTCGATGCTCTCCTCCCACCCTGCCAGGTACAGGACCTTGGACTCCGGCCTGGGAACGATACTTGGTTGGGTACTTGCGCCGGCACGTGCATCACGGAGGGTGCTTAGGTACCGATTCCAGAAGCCCATTTCCCAGGTACGTACTTCAGGGGATCTGGTCATCCCAGCGGTTTCTGCCGCTGGAATTTTTTCTGATTTGGACCAGCAAGGTGACATTCTCTCCAATCAAAGCTCGTTCTTGCGCCCGTCCTTATTTTTTTTTCTTCCTCTCCTTCTTTCTTTCCCTGCTTCCTCCCGTTGCAGGCTGCAGCCCTCGGGACGTTATCGATAGCCAAAGCTCCTTTGCGCATCGACGTGCGCTGCTTGCCTGTCCATTGCTTCGCACCTCGAGATTTTGGCGACCCCAACTCTTTCGTCACCTCCTCTTGGCAGTCATGCCTTTCCTCCATCACGCCCTTCAACACCACACGCGACACTGACATGCCATGCGACGATGCCACTAGTTGGAAGACATCGCAACTGGCGCACACATGTCTTCCACATCAATTAAACGGCGTACCTCGTCGAGTGTCCCCCTCCCTTCGTGGTGGAGGATCGGGTCAGCCAACGTCGCCACCCCCGAAACCCGACGGCATCTCCAAACAATGTCCGAAGATGCTGCCAAAAAAGCACCTAATGGAGAAGACGACACACTGACACCGCACCGCACCGCACCGTCGACCGTTAGACACCGATCGTCACCGCCGTATAATTACACCCAGACCCGACACCCACGTCCCGTGAACCCCCTTCCCCCGATTCAGTCCAGTGGACAAACACGTCCAGGAGCCGATACGATGTAGACAATGCGCATCCATTGGCATCACATCTTCCTTGGGCCATCGGCCCCAAGATCTCTGTTGCCCGGCACTGGACACCGGGACAGGCAGGGCCCCTACAGGTTTCACGACAAGGCTCCATCGAGTCCATCCAAAGTACCCAGCGCACCCCTCCAGCCCAACCCCGATTGCGTAGGCGGTCAGCCAGGTGCCGCCAGGGGTGCAAGCCTCAACAACCTAACCGTCGCCTCGCTTACGCACCTCTAAACCGCCTAGCCTCGCTGGTTCTCCGTCCGGGGACGTCCATCAGCTTCCGCTAGCCCTCCAGGCGTCAGGTCCCCGTCAACGCCTCGCCGGGATGAGGAATGCTGAACAACGAGCGATGAGTGGTGATTGCCCGCGCCCCTCCAGGCCAGCAACACCGCAGCCAACCAACGTCTCAATTCCTCCTCCGTCCGCTGGCTTGGACTGACACAATATGGTCAAACGCTCTTGTCTAAACCTCTTGTGTCTCAGATAGAAAGGACAGACGGGAGGAGTGTGAGCCACGCCAAAGTCTCTTTCAGTCTCGCATCGTGCATTCCAACCAGCCCAATGTCTTGGGGAGAAATTCACCATTAAACTTCTTCCCATCGAGCCAAGCGTCCAGCCAAGGGACCACCATGCCGATAAGGGGCTACGTGGGTACGGAAGCATGGTATCATACCGCATAGAACTGTCAGGCTGTTGTTGTCTTCTCCTTCCATGTTCCCCCCAATATGTCACCGAAGCAAGCCTCTGGGCCTTGGGTTTGGAGATCCACGTCGACGGCAAATGTCGGTCCCCCCAACAATTGGGAATTGGGACACAATTTGGGG
This sequence comes from Colletotrichum spaethianum, assembly GCF_022836535.1. Lineage (NCBI taxonomy): Eukaryota > Fungi > Ascomycota > Sordariomycetes > Glomerellales > Glomerellaceae > Colletotrichum > Colletotrichum spaethianum. The sequence continues at coordinate 588,403 of NW_026054790.1, forward strand.
GTCCCCTTCACTGGGCCCCTTCCAGAAATGCCAGGGGCAGCCCACGCACCAATGAAAGAAGGGCCAAAACAAACAGGCCCCCCACCCATTGAAGGAAAAGAGCACCGCAGAAAAAAAATCGCCAACCAGCGCCAGACCAAAAGAGAAAATCTCCACCCGCAGATCCCCAACATCTTGTCCGTCCATCTGTGGAGCCCGTGCCACGCCCTGCAACCCATTGCAGCCACACTCTCTCTCTCTCTCTATCTCTCTGCCATGCAGCCAATGCGGCCAACGCAGCGCCAACGACATCAATTCGCCATAAACCGCAAGCAGCTGTCCAAGTCTTGCAGCCTCAGCGTTCACTCTTGCACCCACTCGTTGGAAGCCAACTTTGAGTAGACTGGGGTTGACAACGACAATGCAACATTGAGAGACCCGCGGACGAACGCCCACGCCCCGTTCGGTTCGCTGCTTGTGCCGTTCGTTGACTAAGGCTTTGGAGCCTCAACCCTGCTCAACCATCTGGACATACGGATATAGACCAGCGCCTTGTGTTGTTTCTCTGCAGCCTAGACGCTTAATCACACCCGTGTCCCCATGTACCGCTGCCCGCTACCTCCGCTCCGAGCCGAAACATCCCTTTTCCCATTATTTCTTTGCGCCGAGGTCCCAATGCCCAGTCCCGGCCTATCGAGTCCCCGGCAATGCAACCATCACGGCTCGACGACGTGGCGCGGACTTCCGTTCGCCCATTCCCACCGTTCTGAGTCCTTGTCCCCATCACATCTCCAGAGGTATACACCACAACGCCTCAGGGCCTGGAAATGACCGAGCATTGGCCCTCCAGGTCGTCCCGTCATCGGCGCCTCGTACGGATACCGGATGCTACGCTAGCCCCCTCCAGATAGACACTTACACGCGCTAGAGACGGGGCAAGCAGATCCGATCCTGTCAAAGCTGGAGACGTACCACCCGCAATCTGGCACGCCCACTTGAATCCATCATCCATCGTCCCTTTTAGAGATACGATATCTCCCATTGAGACGGTACCCCACTCTCACCCAGTACCGTATTTTGCCATCCTCCCTCCTGCCCGGGGCGGACGGACTGTGTCTGTGCCTCTAATAATAGCCAGGCACTCACTTCACCTCCGACCTGTGACACCGATGGACTGGAGCCAGCGGCGGTGAGGCGTTCGCTTGCGAGGCCTACTCAAGCCAGCGGGACTGATGGAGCGCCCTGCCCATGAGCCACCTCTATAAGATCGTGAACGGATACTACTATCACCGTTGCCTACAAATAGGGTCTGGTCCCCGCGCCCGCCGCTAGATGTTCACAGGTCCTCTCCCCCCACATTGACGCGAACGAGCCGCATGGAACTGTGCCTGCAGTACCGCAGGACCACTGCCGGCCGCATCGTGTCTCGAGCGGCTTTGAACGCCGGTCTTAGCTCCCCGTCCGAACTGATCTTGCAGGTACGTGCGTTGCGGCGAGCGGTCGGCCGTTGCTCTGAGACCGCAGCTGCACGACAGCATTAGCCAGACGACGTCGGTTTGGCCCAGCTGGCATGTCGCCTGTGATATCCTCCGCTGAACCGGGTCCGACCGAGATTTGGACGAATGTTCGTTTCTTACTATCAGATTGTTTATGTCTCGCCGGCACTCCGCAACTCACTCTTGTTTGATCGGCGGACGTCAAAAAGTGAAAGTTGGGATGGCCTCAGGGGGCGGTCTGTCCTAGGACGTACCGATCTCTCGGAACTGTTTGCCTAGTAGACTTGACTAACGCCACATACTGGTACTTGGCTCGATACAAGAGCCGCAATGAAACATGTCGTCCGGGACCGGTAACGCGGTCCTGGTTCCTGCACCCTGCCGATAATTGTCACGGCTCCGAGGCTGGCCTGCAGCGGGCTTCATGGTACTCACGTAGATCCCAGGTACCTTTTATGTTCGATCCAAGCTTGTAGATTTGACATGTCGGCGCCGTTCAACAAGTGTCGCTGTGGATGATGTGCATGAAGCTTGCTGTTAGGAAGGAGCAGAGGCTTTCCCAAGCCGAGACCCCAGACCTCGAAAGTGAAGTCTCGGGAGTCATCCCTAAAATTCACATGAGCAGCGCTTGTATGATATTATACACCTTGTCTCCTAGTCGAACTAGTGATCTCATTAGTGGTATATCCTCTACACCTCTGCCCAACACGCGCGCGCTGACAGATGCCTGTCGGCTACCACCGAGTACACACTCATGCTGTCCCATAACATCCGCCATTGTACGCCTTCAAGGGAGAGCATCTCCCCATCCTGCTCAGTGTGTTTCTTTCTCCCGTGCTCTCTTGACGAGACTGTAAGATTAAAGTTGCGGTGCGGCATCTTCCGTCTGGCTCACGCGGGCCCATAACATCTGCTAATCCAGAGTGGATGAGGTGATGTTGAAAGCGAGGAGGCCGAGCCGTACACCCACTCGGCCTCATTTCGAGCTTCCGGGCTGGGCACGGCACTGTGTTCATGCTTTCAACAGTACCGGAGCCTGCTTCTGGCTGGCTGGGTTCGTTGTCGTGAGCGTATTGGTCGGCGATGCCCGCTCGCCTTCAGCCGTCACCTCCATCTGCCGCCTCCATCCGCGACGACCACTTACCGAGTTTCGAGGTTCCGGAACTACAGAATACATCACAATTATTCTCTTCGTCTACTCTATAGATTACACATGCGTGAAGTGGCATCTGCCCGCTTGGTTTGCGTGCTCTCACCGGCGGCGATGGGTCTCGTCCCGCCTCGTAGCGACGACGAGTATAAGCGGCAACAACAGAGTACAGGATAGATAACTAACGAATCAAAATAGAGTGTGGTTTTCTCTGTATAAATTAGAAGAGATTTTATCCAAACTTAACCCCAGTTCTGTGACGTGGCGCGATGTAATTACATTTATAGCCTTTACTCGCAATATTTATATCGTGCCAAAATCAACCAATACCAAATTCGTTCGCTACTAATTAATGGATTTTCCCTCTCATATTGCGCAGACTGGCACACAAAAAGTGTAACAAGCATCATCAAGATTTGTAATAAGATATCTGTGACACAGGTGATCCACCACATTGCATCCTTCCCTCATTCATCCTGCCGACGGCACCCCAACTCTGTCCACCACGACAGTGAGCACTGTGTGGCCGACAACCAACCGCACCACGAAGACGCGCACCTCTCGTACACCAGAGACCGGGGGGAACTACCCATCGGATTTCCGAGATACCCACGCCAAGAACGCGGAACACGTCGTCGCGAGGTACCTCCACGCTCCCTCCATGGCTCGGCGTCTTGGCCGACGGACCGGACCGGGCTATCGGCGCGCGGGGGTCTCCGACTCGGTCCGACTCGGCCTCGACCAGCGCCGAATCGGCGACAGCCCAAACGACGGCGACCACTCGCACAAACTCCTTTCATCCCGCGTTCCGATCTCCGCCCCTCACCATGCTAGTGACACATCCCCATCTTGAACCGCAATGCCAACAACAACAATCGCCGGTCGAGACGTTTCACCATCCATCAAAACCTCTTGTTCACTCGGGGCCCAGGGCATCATGACGATTAGAGGCATTAATAATCCGGTATATTCAGGACCAAGGTGTGGTTTCTAACGACCAAAGTGGGAGTTGGGAAGAATGTATGTATGTGCGTTGCGTGTAAAAAGGCCCCTTTCGCGAAAAAAGCGTAATGAAGCCACCAAGGCACCGCCATGCTTTCCCCGTCCAAACTCATAATCATTCCAACGCCCTGATGCAGTTGTCCACGCCCGTGGCCCCTCCAATAATCATTGTAGAAACAATAGACAAAGGAAAAAAAACTCTTGAGACTTTCTGTCCCATAAAAATGAGAGAATAAGGTAATGCGGCTTCGCTGTGCTCGCAGCTTCTGTGAACCCCCCTCCTGGTGGTGGAGTCAAAAAACAACGTTCCCGCCTCCTTTGGTATCAAATCTGCCTCCGCGGGTGTGTAAGTTGTTCAAGCCTGGCTAATACGTCTCCTCTTCGACTAGTTCCTGAGCGCCACCCATTATGGAACTCCTCAGGCCCATCGAACTTCGTCTCCCAGAGACACTGCTTCCGCTCTGACGTCGCGAGCTGGGCATCGGAATGCTGCTGGTGGGCAGAGGAATACCGCTCATGGCTGTTTCCGCCTCCAGGCGAGAAAAGGTTCCCCTCCTACTGGGTGTTCTGTACTCGCCAGTCTCGTCGCCTTCTTCGATATCGATGCGGCTACTGATGCTAGCGGAGCGCGCATGGAGGTTGCCTCCGAGAGAGCTGCGGGGGCGACCTAAAGGCGTCCGGGTCCCAGACATGCTGGTCCGGCTCATAGGTCGGGGAGGCGCCATTTCCGTGCGACTCGAAGGCCGGGCATACGACGAGATACTAGCCCGCGAGCTCGGCCGGGACATTGTGGGCTCGTTTTCGTGTCCAGTTCCAGCCCCGGGGTTCCGGTTGGGCAGTGGGCCAAAGGACAGACGGCTGACACCTGACGTGCTCAGACGAGGTACATGCTTGGATCTTGTGCTGGCTGAGAAGTTGGAGTTGGATGGAGTGGTGTCGTCGCGCGATGCGGTGGAGCCCGTGGGACGCTTGCGAGAACGGATGGTAACCGTCGAGGGCACGCTGTGGACTCCTTGTACCGAGGAACGGGGCGAGGCTCGAGGAGGTGTCGTGACAGGAGCAGGGAGCTTCGATCGAACATTGTGGACACGTGCTTCCAGACGCTGCATCTGGGCCGTGAGGGACCGGATATGGTTGAGAGAGTTGTTGGCGGGCATACGGGTAGAGATGGAGCGAGGAGCGGTGCGAGGGGCGGGTGTTCTTGTCGGCGCCCCGGTAGAGAGACGACTACTGGAGATGGACGCCGTGAACGACCGGGGCTTTGGCGTGATGCTGTGTTCGGTCGAGGGCAGGCGGGACTTGCGCGTCGCCGATGCCGGAGTTTTGGCCGGGGTCTTGAGGGGCGTTCTGGATACGATTCTCTTCGGTACAGATGAGGAGACGTCGGACATGGGCGGGGACGGAGGCTCGCTGATCTGAGAGTTTTTGGCAACGGGAAGGGCTTCGGCATCGGGTGGGGTCGACACCATAGGCGAACTTGCCGTGGAGCCAGGAGAGGCATCCAATGTCTTGTCGAAGGCCGGAGATGAGAGAATGGAGAGGTCGGTGGAGATGGCAGACAGGTGGCGCGCTTCCTGCTTCTTAATCTTGTCTTGGAGCAGCTCGGCCTCAATCTTGAGGTCGGACAGCTCCTCTCGCAAGCGTTGCGCCTCGATGCGCAAGGTCTCACGCTCTTGCTCGCCAATCTTGATTTCTTCCTCCAGCATGACGCTGCGTTCGATCGCGCTGTTGAACTTGGACTCGAGGTCCTCGAGGGACGAGCTTGTGTTCCGGGCCTGCCGCTCAAAGTCATCGTTGGCAACCTCGATATCGCGCAACTTCAGCTGCAGAGTCCTGTTGGTGTCGCGCAATGTTGTGATTTCTTTCTCCAGGGTGTTTTGGGCTGCGTTCGCATCCTTCTTTGCCTGGTTGTATTTCGACTGCCGGGACATATGAGTCAGCGCTGGACGTCTCTCCTTGCATGTGCGTCAAGGGACGGAAAGAGCCGGCGCGATCTTACCTTCCATTCCTCGACCTCAAACTTGAGGCTCTCAGCCTTTTCTTGGAGTTTGCGCTCCCTCTTTTCCGCCTGCTCGATGTCCTTTTCCAGCTCCTTTTCCAGCTCCTTACTCGACTCCCGGAACTCGGCCAGCTCCTCCTCGAGTGATTCGTACTGGGACTTGTACCAGCGCAGTTGGTCTTCAGGGCTGGTTGCCTCGTTGGGCGGCGAGGACGGTGGCTCTGCCATGGCTGTTGTTGTTATTGTGACGTCGTTGTAATGCTTAGTCGGATGGCATGTGACGCTCGGCGGTTACGACGGGGTTAAGACGCCGTGGTCGCAAGGGGGTGCGGATGTGGGGGAAAAAGTGCGGTCGCGAATAGAAAGTAGTCGAATAGATACAAAGGGAACTTGGAATAACCGATAACAGTGATCGTGAGAGTCGTGAAAAGCGTGCTGTCGAGCCGTCGTCAGTCCCGCTGTGTCCCAAACCCCAACGCGATCGGGGGAAACAACAGACGAGGGCACGTACCGACTCCAAGGTTCTTGTTTTGTTGTTGTGATGGTTGGGTATGTCGTAAAAAAAAGCGTGGGAGGACAAGTCCTAAGAAGAAAAGGAGCCGAACAGAACGGAATGGCCGGGTTGTCGCGTAGTTTGGTGTCGGCCGAGATCGTATCGGTGGTCGATATGGTCGATGTGGTCGTCGTGGGTGGTCGGGTCGGGTTTGGGCGAAGGCGCAGCTGACTTACCGGGGGCTCAGTGTCGATGGTCGCTGGTCGTCGGTTGTCGAAGTCGTCGTCGTCGGTGTCGAGATGTCGGCGGGAAGGAGCATCGCACGCTCGATGTCGATGTCGCGGACACTTCAGGGACTGGACTGGACGACGGGACCGACTAGTAAGGACTGCTGGGCATGGCTGGGACGGGAACGGGAAAGGGAAAGGTCGGTGCAATGTTGATGTCGGTCAGGCGTGCGGTGGTGTTGCTGTTGCGGGTTGCCCCCTGTCGCCCCTTGTCGTGGCAGTGCCGCCTTTCCTGATCGGGCATAGTCTGCTACCACGGGCAACCCAAGGTAAGTGGCTGGAAGGGGTTATGTAATCACTCGTCGCAGACGGGAAGGGGCCACTCAGACTGACGGAAGGAGCGTCGCTGGTGGGGAATGTGCCTTTTTTTGGCCGTCGTCTTCAGCACGCAGAAAGCAACAGCGGGAGGTACGTACCGCTGCACCCGTCCCATCTGCTGCGCTGTCCGCTGCCCCTCCTTCGTCATTTCACACACGCAGAAAACAGTCAAGCTTCAACCACCTCGATTTATTTCTTTGTTGCGGCCCCCCAACACGTCAACGGCGAAGCTGTCCGAATCAGGTGGGCAATCGTGGGTACTGTAGTGGGGGCTTCTGTTCCTACAATCCCCCATCCTACCGACGTCTCTTCAGCGCTGAGAGAAGAACCCGATTGCGGCATGTCGACGAATCAGCAGGACCAATACGTAGCCAAGCCGCCATCACGTCGTGTCTCAGTGTCCGTCCCCCTCTGCCTTCACCAAGTCAAACTCTCCGGCTGGATGCGAGTGGTTTTTTGCTACCCTCTGCAAACGCGCAACGAAACAATGCTGGTTGGTGATGATGACGACGTATCAACAATGGAACTTAGACTATGACTAACACAACCACAACCATGAATTCAACCCAACCAAACCCAATTCCAACCTCGGACGACCACGGCTACCAGCAGGGCCGCTCCCGGGCTGCCTTGACCTCCTAACCAAGGCCATCCCAAGTTTCGGTTCATGCAATGCACTGATCCTTCTCGCTCCACCTTGTCCCGTTTTCGCCGTCCATTTGGTTGGTGCTGCAAGTCGGTCCAGGTCCAGGGCCGCCTGCACAACATTGGGCCAACCCGACATCGCCGTGGTCGCTTTGTTGTGCTTTGCGCGACGCCAATCGATGCACTGCGGGAGGCTTCAGTCTTTCGGAGACAAACGAAGAACGGCGGTAGGAGAAGAAAAAAAAACACCCCCAGGTGCCATGTTTCAGCGGCTGTAGCGCTAGCCGCTCAAATCCCGGTCCGCATGACACCAAAAGGTTACTCATCAGTCTCATGCCCCCCAACTGGTGAGGTTCAAGCCAATGGGCGATGATCGGGTTCATCAACTTCTTTTTCCACATGGTCATGCTCTCATGCAAGCTGACCCCAGAACAACGGCGACCTAGGTAAATTAGTTCGCACGGGAGATCCTCTTCATCTAGCAGGGAGCGCCGTTCGACTGCTCCGCGCTTCTTCCGCTCGCAATTTCTGACCGGCCCGCGATCGTCACAGCCGTCGCAGACACAAGGCCTTCGTCCTCAAGTCGCTTCCGACCAGCGGGCCCTATTGTTCCTGGCGGGCCAGACGGACGGTGCAGCTTGCTCGGCAGACGCTGATCCAATCATCCAAAGATCGATCTCGTCCGTCTTAACTACGGCCCCTTGGCCGAAAGAGGCTTCATACCGCCCGATGTTTCACACCAGCCGCTCGGGAGTGGCGGTCATGGTGTGTGCTCTCGGGCCATTTACGCCCTGCAGCCAACGGCCGTCCACTACGTGCACTGAAATCTCCGTCACCAAACAAACGTGGGAAATTAGGGGTCCATGGTCTCCCTTCACAACAGCATTGGATTCGAGTCAAGCTTGCGCAACTCTGCGGTATGACCGTTCGTATTCCGAATCGTCAGAACCTCAAAGTCCGCTTTTCAGCTTGTGATTATTACTGAGCCTTTTGGGAAGAGACTCGCTTCAGGACCGAGCTTGAATCTACCATACAATGCCAACGATACCAGTCGGTGGCACAGTGTTCAGAGCAATCTCGGCACTTCCAGTTCCGTATGTGGCTGCGAGATCACCATAAAACCCTGCCAGTCTATGCTTGGCAAACGATCTGATGCTCGGACTTGGGCGCGACGCCACGCACAATAGTCCGAGAACCATTGGGAAAAACAATCTGAGCCTCAGCATCCATAGTGGCTGGACTCTCCACAACCACAGGCTCGACGATGCCGCCATTGCGCCACACGAAAGACGCGAGCCAACCGCCCTTGGTGCAGACACGCGTGAGCTCGCCCTCAGTCCAGCTCTTAGGACATGATGGTAACAGCCGTATTTCGACTATCCCGGACTTCGAGTCTCCAGGCAGTATGCTGGACTGAATTAAACACTCAAGAATACCGGCGCACCCGCCAAAGTTGCCGTCAATCTGGAATGGTGGATGGTTGTCGAGCATGTTCGCCAATGTCGAGCTCTTAAGCAACATATCCATGTGTTGACCGCAGCCCTCGGCGTCCAATAACCTGGCGTGGAGGTTGAGTAACCATGCTCTACTCCATCCTGTATGTCCACCACCATGTGCTGCTCTCCGCTCAAGGACCCGTCTCGCGGCGTCAGCCAAGTCTGGTGTTCTTGCTGGGTTGATACTTTTCCCCGGGTACAAACCGAACAGGTGAGAAACATGCCGGTGACCCGGCTCATGCTCCTCATAATTCTTCAAGCCCCATTCCTGGATCAAGCCATTGGTGTTGATCGCCAGTTCGGGCAGCTTGCCAAGAGCTTCTTCTACCTTCCCACGCAGTGATTCCTGTCTGCTTAGCACATCAGTGCTCCAAAGAAACTTTTCGAATGCGATCCGAATAATGGTCATGTCGATAGCGGAGCCCTCGCATAGAATACCGGCCTCGCCCGACCTCGATATAAATGTGTTCTCGGGAGAGAGTGAAGGATTCGTGACCAAGTACTTTCCGCATGCCGACGGGATGAGGAAGTCGAGGAGGAAGATGATGCAGCCCTCCAAGACCACCGCCGCTCGTCTGTGGAGGTTCTCGTCGTAATGATACTGCAGCATCTCGAATACGTCGATACAGACCCAGACTCCTCCGAGAGGCCAGATGGTCGAAGGCATCCATCGATCTTGAGGGTCTGTGTCTGCCCAAATATCCGTATTATGGTGCGCACACCACCCTCCACAACCGTACATGGCTTTGGCCGTCTTCTCCCCCCTCTCAGCCATGCGCTCCAGCAGATCGAGAACAGGAATAGCGCATTCGACGAGATTGCAAGGCCCGGCTGGCCAGTAGTTCATCTGCAGGTTGATATTGATAGTATACTTACACCCCCAAGGCGGCGCGAAGGAAGGATTCCAGATGCCCTGCAGCGTCGCAGGTAGCGCCTTCTCAAAGTTTCGACTCGACGATATGAGCAGATACCTGCCGTAGTTATGATACAAAGCTACTAGACCGGCGTCTCGTCCTTTCTGAATCCGCTCATCCGTAGGAACATGGCTAGCGTTCGGCCACATACGAAGTGTCGTCCGTCCGAAGAGGCTCTGATAATCGGTTCGATGGCGTCTGACCAAGACGTTCCACGGGAGTTTCAGCGCTTCCAGAACATTGCTGCGGGCAACTGTCTCTGGATCAAGTGCTCGATACGTCGTCTGGGCGCCAATGACGATCATGCAAGATGACGACTTCACAACCAAGGAGTTACCGATGGTCTCCACGGACCCTTCAGCATCGTCGCAAGCAACTCCCAGGGCAATGGACAGTCGGTTGCTGTTTCGGCCACCCGGGGTCGCGTTCAGTGTGATCTGCCCATAGCTTGTTTCGATACTATCCAGAAACTCGTTCGTCTCCCACTCGATGTCGCTGACCCGGTCGAGCCGCACTACGAATCGCGCTGGTTTGGAGGCCGTGATCCGAAAGGCCACCACGTTATCCGGAAAGCTGGCGATGGCGTCTCGACGGTAAGAGACTCCCCGGCATCGATACTCTACTGTCGTCTGCGCGGTGTCAAGACATAGATGCCGGCGATAGTCCGCGATGTCCTCGGCACCATGGCCTAACTCGATGGTGCAAGTACCTAGCGGCTCATAGTGTCGCATACTCGCGGGCGTCGCGAAGAACGCCTCGCGCACCAGACACTCGGCCTCGGCGTGCTTCTCATCTCGGATGAGCTGTCGGAGTTTTGGCAGGTGGCGGAGCGCGTCTTTTGGGGTCCTGTCCTGCGGGCCGCCGTACCAGACCGAGTCTTCGTTCAACTGGATGAGTTCGGTCAATGTTCGCCCGTAGACCATCGCGCCTAGCCGCCCGTTGCCGATTGGTAGAGCTTCAGACCACTCGGAGGCAGGTGACTGGTAGTGGAGACGCAAAGACTGGTTGCCCTGATCGGACCCGAGTGTCTCTGAGCCATCCTGACGGGACATGTTTTGTTGGAACGACGAGCCGGTATGCCGGTGTCTGGATCAGCCCAAGTCGAGTGCAGTCTGGTTTAGCCTGGGCCCTTGGCTTGTTTTTGCCTTGGAGATCTTCGATTGGACTGTTGGAAGTTTATGGGAAGGCAGTAGACAACTCTGATGTACTGGTGATCGGGATCTGTCCGTCTGGCTGATGTGCGTCTTTCGAAGACAACGATAGTCGTGCGGCACTATCAATTTGAACCCCAGACAACCCACGAACGACCGGGGTAGATGCCCGGCGTCGTATTATTTGAGGAAAATTGGCTTGGGGAGTGTGGGGTAGCCGGCCGGCTACCGCCTCGAGCCAATCATCACGGGTCAAAGCAAGCCGAATATCCTCATTCCGGTGGTGGTGTGGTGGCTAGTCCGATCCAACTGCGTCTCTACAACCGTCGAGACCAATCACCATCGGCCAAAGCCGCTGCCGTCCTAGTTGTGCGTGGATCTTGGGGAAATGCAGAGTTTAGTCTGCAGGCGAATGGACGAAGACGGCATTTGATCTGGACTGGCACGTCTGCAAGAAGCATCTCATGTGAACCACATGGCCAGTTGGAGCGTCGTGGGAGCCCTGTCCATTGCCTACATTTCCCAAGGTTCGAGACTCAACTGTCGGATGGCCACTCCGTGTTGCGCTAGAAGGGTAGCAGTGCAGGATGTAAAAGGTGCCACCCTGGGTCGTCTCCCGGTCCCGATACTGAGGTTAGGAAAGGTCTATATATCCGCCGAGACACCAC